>NC_089252.1:48765576-49404326 GCF_963930625.1 Muntiacus reevesi
TATGCATAGGTATTATCTTTTCTGGTTAATTTGAATCATGAAAGTTTAATCCAATCTTGATCTTACTTTTCAACTTGATAATAAGCTATTTTTTAAAATATTCAGAATCCATATTCTGGTGTTAGAACTAATTCCTAGCCTTAGAGATTGTCCTTGGCTATTTTCCTCCATCGCTTTTCAACTTTTGGCTTCTGGGCTTTTGGCTTGGTCCTTTGGTAAAGATGGCAAAAGGCTGCATTTCTTGCAGTCCTGTAACTTCTGTGAGTAAAGCTAATTTTTTGATTCTTTGAGACTGTGTAGCAGGGAAACAGTTCTATCTGCTGTTTCAGTCATTGTCCACCAGCTTTGAATGCGCTGGAGACTGCATTCCTTTCTAACTCCCCTCTGTGAGCTGTCCTTTCCACCCTTCCCTGGGGAAGAAAGGAGCAAGAAGGCTACAGTGGCAGGTCCATAGAGCACAGCCTCTGACATTTCCCCCAGCAGAATATCTTTCAGTTACTTGATTCCAGCTCCTTTAGTGAAGACTCTACTTCTGCCTCCTCCCATCAGAAACTATTCTGGGTCTCCCCATGCTAGTTCCTCTCACCCTAACATATGCATCTTCTCATTAAGCGCTGAATAAATGTGATCAGTATCCCATTCTCATCTTTATAGCCCTTTACTATTTCACTCTGGTCAGGGGAGGACGATCACATACAGCCCTTCCTTCTGGGCATGTGTTCATTTAAAATGCCTGTCAATATTGATGGGGAGAGAGGTTCTTTGAGAAGAATGGCCCCGATTTTGAAAATCATTGAGGGTAATCAGTGGGACAGTGTGGTGGTTAGAAATGGCTTTTTATGCCTGAAGGAGATGAGAAAATCTTCCCGAGAGCTGTCAGATGATGGATAATTTGAAACCCCTTGAAATTATTTATTGGAAACAGGAATGAAAAACTCAGCCACAGTTTTCAGCTTGACAAGACGAGGTTGTTTCATATTTTAAACATTCAAAGGAAACAGCAGGAAAGCTGTCATTAAGAGATCAGTGAATCAAGTCAATGAGTGAGATAATTGTTCACTAAGAAGAGACAGTTGAATTTTTAATGCCTCCTCAGTGATGGAGGGATGTGGAGATGTATTGTTGGTTGGTTTCTAAGTCAGCTACCTGATGAAAGTGGGCTTGGGGGACAGAAAGCAGAAGACAAATATATTTGGGAATCTGGAAAAATGAAAACGAGCCTGGATCTGTTTTCTGATTGTTGTGCCAGATACAGCAGTGATAATCTGTTGGTGTTTATTTGCCTGTTCCAATAAAAATGAAGAACTATTTGGGAGAGATTCCATGTAAGTGGCAGCCTTGGAGAGGCAGCCCATTTTGAGCCCTGCTAATGGAAGGAGCTATGGTCATTTGAGTGGAACCAGAGACAACTCAGAGTGGCAAACTAGTGAAACACAGAATCAGCAGCAAAAAATCAGGAGAAATAATAGCAGGAGGAGATTCAGAGGTAGTTGATCCAATGCTAGTACATTTACTAGAGAAAAATCTCCTGCCCTGTTATCTGGTGAAGGTTTTATGGGAGTTGGGTAACACTGGGGCTTGGAAGAGCTCTCAAAGTAACAATCCTGCTCTCCCCCATTGAGGGTTCAGAACGAGTTAAGAAAGGAGTCAGGAGATATACATTTCTTTTTTGCTTTTTAATTTTATATGTTTTTTAATTGAAGTATAGTTTATGTATACCTGTCACTTATTGTGCAATACAGTGATTCACAAGTTTTAAAGTTTTGGCCTATTATACTTACGATAAAATACTGGCTATATTCTCTATGTTTGTGTGATAAATGCTTGTAGCTGATTTTATGCAGAATAGTTTGTACCTGTTAATCCCCTACTGCTGTGTTCCCCTCATGGCCACTGGTTTATTCTTTATATCTGTGAGTCTGTTTCTTCTTATATTCACTAATTTGTTGTATTTTGAGATGCTACACGTAAGTGGTAACATATAGTACTTGTCTTTCTGTCTTATTTCACTTAGCATGATACCCTCCAAGTCCATCCATGTTGTTCCAAATAGCAAAACTTCATTCTTTTTATGACTGAGCAATAGTCTGTTGTTTATATATACCACAACTTTGTTCATCTGTTGATGGGCACTTAGTTTGATTCTGTATCTTGGCAATTCTAAGAAATGCTGCCGTGGACATTGGGGTACATGTATGTTTTTGAATTAGGTTTATGGGGTTTTTTTAATACGTACCTGAAAGTGAAAGTGAAGTTGCTCAGTCGTGTCCGACTCTTTTCGACCCCATGTAACCTACCAGGCTGCTCCTTTCATGGGATTTTCCAGGCAAGAGTACTGGGGTGGGTTGCCATTTCCTTCTCCAGGGGATCTTCTCGACCCAGGGATTGAACCCAGGTCTCCTGTATTGCAGGCAGATGCACTACCCATATGTACCTAGGAATCACATTTTATCTTTAATCCAGGTAAATCTCTTTGGGAATTTGTATCTTATTTAGATAACTGAGGGCTGGCTTATACTGTATCCCAGAAGGAAACTTCCATCTGGTCTCAGGAAGAGCTAGAGAATTGGCAACACAGCTTCCAGGGGCTGAACTTTTAACCTAAGTTTACTACAGGCCAGTGTAGACCATGAGAGACGGCAGATTTCAGTAAAGGCTATGGGGGATTCAAATGAATTCTGCCATTTCTGCTATATAATTAGTTATACCATAAAGAACCACTGAGAGGCCGGATGTGTTTCTTTAAGGGAGGTCACCATGTCCAGGAATACAAGGGGAGTGGGAGATCATATTCGCCCCACAAAGGAATTCTGGCCATTAGGTCATAACATAGAGCATGTCATTTAGTAAAATTGTATTATCTGTCTTTATTCCATGAGCATTATTAGAGAGCATCCATCATGCAGCGCTCATCCCAGGAAATGATGTTTCCTGTCATTAGAGGTACCAGCAAAGGCTGACATGCATTTACTCGGGGAAGGCTTGTGCACTGGGTGTGTGTCTATCATCCTAGTGCCTGCAGCATGTGTTCTGTTATTGCAGCAGAGTGTGAATAGCCCCTATGTCCACCAAGGATGACCCTTCATCCCACTCACCAGTTCTTACCCTCACTGCTTAGAGGATGGGAAGTCATGGTGTGACCCTCATTTTCTTACTTTATAGATGACAGGGACTGAAAAAAAAGGAGGGAGTGCATGCAGGAGAACAAGTTAGTTCTGATTGCTGGCTGGTTATGAGTGGGTTGGCAGTAAGGGGCTTTCTAAAGAGGTCTGAGCTCTTTCTTCATTCTCAAGGCTGGGCAGCTACAAAGGCTTGCAGGCTTGTGGAGTGCAGCCCAATAGTCATATTTGGGCTGGAATCAGTTATTTCAAGTTCCCTCTAATCTTCCATCATCCCAACATCCTTGGGATTGAAACCAGAAGGAAGCTTTTAGATTCACTAAGGAAGAAACCAAATGGTCATTTTGGAAGAGATGGTGCATAATCCCACGTTTGTATCTTCCCAACCAGAAAGTGCAGCTCAGGATGCTCACACTCATATGGTTCCCCTTCCACTATAAGTAGTTGTGTCTGAGCTGTGAAAGTGGTTGCTTCCAGGTGAAGGATTTTTCTCCTTGTATTTTCCAGTTACCATTTGTGTAGTAAAGGATTTGACCTGGGCTTCCAGAAGATAATCTCTAAAATCCTTGAAAAGTCTTTGTCTGCCTGTAGGCCTTGGGTCACACTAGATAATCTAAAAGTTTCATACAACTTAGGGGCTGGCCTCATGATACAGTCTTACAATGAGATTTAGAGTAGGTCCTTTGGGTCATACAATGTTAGCTTGACTTCCAGAGGGGCTATAAACTGAGATCAAGGGTTTGGGCAGTCACTAAGCCTATGCAGTGGAGCCCTAATAAAATCTCTGGCTACCAAGGCTCAGGTGAACTTCCCTGACTGGTGTTACTCCAGGTCTATTGTCAGCCCCAGCATGTTGTCACTCATCACTGCTGGAAAATGGAGTGCTGCTCATGACTCAATTGGGAGATGACTGTGGTAGCTTTCTGCTTAGAATTTCCCTGGACTTTGCCCCATGTGTCCCTCCCTTTGGCTGATGTAATCTGTATTGTATCCTTACATTATATATCTGTACCCTTACATTGTAATAAACCATAGCTGCAAGTGTAAAGCTTTCAGTGAGTTTTATGAGTCTTCGTGGAAAGCTGTTGAATCCCTTTGTGGTCTTGGGGACCCCTGAGCTTGTAGTTGGTGTCAGAATTGCAGGAGTTTTGTGGACTCTAGCTTTGCATTGTCACCATTTTGGTCAAAGTCTCATTCTTACTGAGGGGCTCATCTGCTTCTGCTGTGGAGTCACCTCATAACCATCTTCCAAGTTGTGGAGAAGGGTGAGCCCTTCTGGATCTCTGATGGATTGTGGGATATGCCCAGAGGTTATATTCTATCCAATTCCGTTCAATAAATCACTTACTGGTTTGAAGTTCCTTTTCTACCAGATGGATTAGCAGAGTTCCTGGCTTCAAGGAACTTCTCAGTTTCTCCCAAGACAGAGGTGAAAACTGCGATGACATTAATAAATCCTAACTAGTCTGTAGAGTTAAATGAATGAAGAGAGATTACAGCATATTAGAAAGTTCAGCACTGGGGCCTTTGTATTTATGTCTCAAAAGTATAGAATTATGAAGATTCTTGTATTTTAGAGATTATATGCATTAATCATAGAGTGAGAAACCACAAAAAAGTTAAAAAACAGTGTTTTTTCAAAATACAGTACTTAGACATGACTCAAGTTTTCCCTAAAGGGTTTGTGGAGGGGTGGAGGCCCCAAGTGGAAGTCTGATTGGGAAGAGTTTATGCTTCTTTCCTCTGGGCTTCATTAGGAGCCCTCTGATTTTTTAAAAAAATATATTTTATAAATGATTCCATTTTTTAATAAAATAGCTTACTGTTAAGACACACATATATATCCAGATACATAGATCTAGCAGTCCTCTCATCTTATATACTTTGTAAGGAAACAGTTTCGAAATAAGAATGACATTTTCAAGGCTGTACAAGAAAACCTATCAGTGATGAACACAACCAGTTATAAGGGGAAAGAGGTGGCAGCATTTCTGACAACATGGAAGACTGAATTAGAGCAGTGAATGGAGATACAGGGATAGATATTTCGGAAGAAAGATGGATTGGTGTGTGAGCAACTGGGAAAACAGAAAGCAGAACCAAAGATCACTTTGAGGTTACTGGATAACTCTATTCACAGCCACTGAGAGGGCAAAAGACTGCTCTCCATGAGATGACAAGGTTGGTTGTATAGAGGTTGAGGGTAGGATGCCAATAGTGCCAGCAGGCAGCTGGAAACGTGGGATCAGAAGTTACTTACTCAAGTACACTCCAGAATCCATTAGGAAGATCAGTGTCATTAAAGAAATGAAAAAAAAGTTTCACCCAGGACACAGACCCTTTAAATTACCTCAATAAATCTTTGAAAGATGTGTTTTAAATGAATTCAAGCTGTACTACTTATGAAAGATGGCTTACTGACACAGATCCATTTTAAAACCTCATGTTTTAATAGGAATGTTAACACTTCTGGCTTCTTCTTACCTGAGAGAGATGAATCTTCGTAAAATTCTGTTTTGATCATGTCAGTTCCCTGCTCTAAATGTTTAGTAGCTATCTGTGTTCAGATCTTCCAAAATTAGGGAAGTTTCCTTTCCAGGATGAAGTTTTAGTTCAATTCTTTGAACTGCAGCAGGGGAAAAGTCACAGGAAACCAAGACAAAGAGTGGTCAGAATGATTCCAGATCCCCCTACTTTATATCAGAAAGAATGTGAAACAATATTAAGATGTTACCTACTCTGCTTCCCGATGGAGGTAAACATCTTCAGTTCAGTTGGTCCTAAGCCCTCCCCATCTTTCCCACTCTTCTCCTCTTCCCAGCCAGAAACACTTGTTTCCTGATTGGGAGCAAAGAGCTATACTCGTAATAGAGGTAGTTTCGCCACAACTTGTGTGAAAATTCTGTATACCAGTACTATACCAGAAAGGGTCGTTAGTTAGTTGTTAGTTCATTGTACTGTACCTGCAGAACAGGTACTGCACCCTGTACCCAAGGCAAAAACCTACTAACCTCCCCCGCCCCCCAAACACACTGCTTTGAGGGGAATCCAAAATGTACAGAACACATACCAAAAAGTTTTGCCTGAATTATGCTAGTGTTGCACGGAAAAGGAATGGTGAGTTAGGATTTAAACATAGTGTGCTCTAATCCATTCTCACATAATTCTTTCTTAACTTTAAGAAACTCTAGATTCTATAGTTTGCTGTGAGAGACAGATAATATATGTTAAATCTTAACCAAAGTGTTTCATCTTCTCAACCCCCTTTAGTGCACTTGCAGTTCTGGAGACCTCTCATGGTTTTAGAGCAAGGATGCGTGAAAAAGGAACAGAGGCATCAATGCTTAGCTTCACTGCATCAGAACAGGTTTCTTAAATGTGCTATAAAGATAACAGACACAGGGAGGGGTTTTTGATGAAAAGAGCCAGACTTCTGAGTATGAAAAGTTACACTGTGAACTCAGAGCATAAAGTATTACTAATATCTGGGAAGTTTTGATGAATTACCCGTCTGCCTTAATCATCTGTAGATACAAAATGGAAGGACACATGTGTCAAGATGAAGAAGCATCATAAGGAAATCAAAGAGCAGGAGTCATAGAAGAAAATGGACGCATGGATTCATTTCTGGGAGTTAGTTCTCTGTGAAGAAGAGCTCTGGGGCTTGTAGTAGCAGAGAGTCATGAACTTCCATCTCATGTCATCTTATTGTTAGTACAGAGGTTGCATGAACAGTTAAAAAGAGAAGGAAGTCACATTATCAATCAAAAACCCTTATCAAGAACTATCACATAATATCTTGTATTGTTAGAAGGGAAAACCCCATGTGATAGTGTGCATATGCATAATCTTGGAATAGAGCCTTGATTTCCAGGCTCCCTTGGGAGCTGTGTGTCAACCAGGTAACTTAAGTTGTGGTCAGTGAAATTAAGTGGCAGAGGTGAATGCATTTCTGGGAAGAGTCCTTTAGGGAGAAAGATATTTCCCCTCTTCCTTCTTACTATATTGTATGTGGAGACCAGTTTGGTAAGTGTGGTCGGGTCAGCTCAGCCCTGAACTGCCAACATTTATATGACAGGAAAATAAATCTCTACTTGTTTAAGCTACTGTTATTTTGGATTTTTTGTTGCAGTTAAACAATGAATAAATTAGGTCTTCTACATGATAAACTCAGTTTTTAAAAAAACTTTTATTTGAAAACAACTTAAGTTGTTTATGGATCTCAGACCAGCATCATGTCGATCTAAGTTGCATTTTACCTGATGCCTTAAAGGATGACAGGCAATCAAAGAGATGGCCCTGATGGACTCTGCTTATTCAGCCTTGAGACTTCATGAGCATCTCTGCCTCTCTCATCCCATACCTTAGTCATATAGGGATGTTTCTGATGACAAATAACAGAGACAGTGGCTCCATGGCTTTCATTGAGGAGGGAATTTCTAAGTCCTTACTCTCACATTCTAGAAGTTAAATCCTCTGACAAAATGATCTTGGGAGGAATGGCCTTCCCACCACAGTTTTTAGTGGACACACAACTAAGCTATGGCAAGTAGCACAAAAAGAAGTTGCTGCAAGATTCTGAAAAAGATCTCCCTCCCTAGAAAAAATATAAGGAAAAGTCTCCCTCACCATCCCCTCCAACCCTGCCCATGTTACTTCTTACCTTCTTATTTTCAAAAGCAGGTGTATATGGATACAATGCTTAAAACTGTTACACACCCTCTTGAATTATCTGAGATCAGCACAGACCGCCCCCTTCCCAGTTTTATGATCTACCCGAGCCCCAATCCAAGAGTAGAAATTACCCAACTCTCCTGAGAGTTTTTGTAGTGTCATTCAGAGGTGTCAATAAATAGGCCTTATTTAATGGAAAAATGACTTTTGATAGAGCTAGGAAATCTTCTTCTTGTAAATTCTGTCAAAGGTCCCTTCAAGAGAGGTGGGAAAAACTACCAAAACCCAGATCTTCCTTTGTGTAGACTGAGATGATATTTAAAGATCTCTGTGAGACAGTGGTGTATAGTATAAAAAGCAAGAATTAGAGCCCATTCTTGTTCTCAGTTCAGCTGAGTCACTCAGTCATGTCTGACTCTTTGCAACGCCGTGATGCCTTCCAACCATCTCATCCTCTGTCATCTCCTTCTCCTCCCAACTTCAATCTTTCCCAGCATCAGGGTCTTTTCAAATGAGTCAGTTCTTTGCATCAAGTGGCCAAAGTACTGGAATTTCAGCTTCAACATCAGTCCTTCCAATGAATATTCAGGATTGATCTCCTTTAGGATGGACTGGTTGGATGTCCTTGCAGTCCAAGGGACTCTCAAGAGTCCTCTCCAACACCACAGTTCAAAAGCATCAATTCTTCAGCGCTCAGCTTACTGGATGTCCAACTCTCATATCCATACATGAATACTGGAAAACCATAACTTTGACTAGACAGACCTTTGTTGGCAAAGTAATGTCTCTGCTTTTTAACATGCTGTCTAAGTTGGTCATAACTTTTCTTCCAAGGAGTAAGCGTCTTTTAATTTCATGGCTGCAGTCACCATCTGTAGTGATTTTGGAGCCCAGAAAAATATAGTCTGCCGATGTTTCCACTGTTTCCCCATCTATTTGCTATGAAGTGATGGGACCAGATGCCATGATCTTAGTTTTCTGAATGTTGAGTTTTAAGCCAACTTTTTCACTCTCCTCTTTCACTTTCATCAAGAAGCTCTTTAGTTCCTTTTCACTTTCTGCCATAAGGGTGGTGTCATCTGCATATCTGAGGTTATTGATATTTCTCCCGGCAACCTTGACTCCAGCTTGTGCTTCATCCAGTCCAACGTTTCTCATGATGTACTTTGAATATAAATTAAAAAAGCAGGGTGACAGTATATAGCCTTGACGCACTCCTTTCCCAATTTGGAACCAGTTTGTTGCTCCATGTTCAGTTCTAACTGTTGCTTCCTGACCTGCATACACATTTCTCAAGAGGCAGGTCAGGTGGTCTGGAATTCCCATCACCTTAAGAATTTTCTACTGTTTGTGGTGATCCACACAGTCAAAGGCTTTGGCATAGTCAATTAAGCAGAAATAGATGTTTTTGTGGAACTCTTGCTTTTTCGATAATCCAATGGATGTTGGCAATTTGATCTCTGGTTCTTCTGCCTTTTCTAAATCCAGCTTGAACATCTGGAAGTTCACAGTTCATGTAGTGTTGAAGCCTGGCTTGGAGAATTTTGCGCATTATTTTGCTAGCATGTGAGATGAGTGCAGTTGTGTGGTAGTTTGAGCATTCTTTGGCATTGCCTTTCTTTGGGATTGGAATGAAAACTGAGCTTTTCCAGTCCTGTGGCCACTGCTGAGTTTTCCAAATTTTCTGGCATATTGAGTGCAGCACTTTCACAGCATGATCTTTCAGGATTTGAAATAGCTCAACTGGAATTCCATCACCTCCACTAGCTTTGTTCATAGTGATGTTTCCTAAGGCCCACTTGATTTCACATTCTAGGATGTCTGGCTCTAGGTGAGTGATCACACCATCGTGATTATCTGGGTCATGAAGATCTTTTTTGTACAGTTCTTCTGTGTATTCTTGCCACCTCTTCTTAATATCTTTTGCTTCTGTTAGGTCCATACAATTTCTGTCCTTTATTTACAGTCCATCTTTGCATGAAATGTTCCCTTGGTATCTCTAATTACTTGAAGGGATCTCTAGTCTTTCCCATTCTTTTGTTTTCCTGTTTCTTTGCACTGATCACTGAGGAAGGTTTTCTTGTCTCTCCTTGCTATTCTTTGGAACCCTACATTCAAATGGGTATATCTTTTTTTTTTCTGCTTTGCCTTTTCTTCTCTTCTTGTCACAGCTATTTGTAAGGCCTCCTCAGACAGCCATTTTGCTTTTTTGCATTTCTTTTTCTTGGGGATGGTCTTGGTCCCTGTCTCCTGTACAAATGTCACAAACCTCCATCCATAGTTCATCAGGCACTCTGTCTATTAGATCTAATCCCTTGAATCTATCTCTCATTTCCACTGTATAATCACAACGGGTTTGATTTAGGTTGTACCTGAATGGTCTAGTGGTTTTCCCTACTTTCTTCAATTTAAGTCTGAATATGGCAATAAGGAGTCATGATCTGAGGCACAGTCATCTCCCAGTCTTGTTTGTGCTGACTGTATAGAGCTTCTCCATCTTTGGCTGCAAAGAATATAATCAATCTGATTTTGGTACTGACCATCTGGTGTTGTCCATGTGTAGAGTCTTCTCTTGTGTTTTTGGAAGAGGTTGTTTGTTATGACCAGTGTGTTCTCTTGGCAAAACTCTATTAGCCTTTTCCCTGCTTCATCCTGTACTTAAGGACAAATTTGCCTGTTACTCCAGGTATTTCTTGACTTCCTACTTTTGCATTCCAGTCCCCTATAATGTAAAGGACATCTTTTTTGGGTGTTAGTTCCATAAGGTCTTGTAGATCTTCATTGAACAGTTCAACTTCAGCTTCTTCAGTGTTACTGGTTGGAGCATAGACTTGAATTATCATGATATTGAATGGTTTGCCTTGGAAACGAACAGGGATCATTCTGTGGTTTTTGTGGTTGCATCCATGTACAGCATTTTGGACTCTCTTGTTGACTATGATGGCTACTCCATGTCTTTTAAGGGATTCTTGTCCACAGTAGTAGGTATATCGGTTAAATTCACCTGAGTTAAATTCACCCATTCCAGTCCATTTTAGTTCACTGAGTCCTAAAATGTTGACATTCACTCTTGCCATCTCTTGTTTGACCACTTCCAATTTGCCTTGATATTCTTGTTCTACCAAGACTGAATTCCATACTTAAGTCAAATTTTCTTAGATTTATTTTTTCTTGCAAGATTAGGAGCTTAGAATACATATTCTTTAGGTTGCTTTTAACTCCAAGTCAGTTGTCTCATCCTTAAAGGATGATTGTCTGTCATCCTTTAATGCATCAGGTAAAATGTAACTTAGATTTTGAGATAGAGTTTCTCAGAACTATTGAAATATTTTCTCATTCTTTATCTTTCCATTCTTCCATTTATTCATTTTTTAAACTTGAGATATATATGGTATAACATTCTACTAGTGGTAGGTGTAAAACACAATTATTTGGTGAATACATATATTGCAAATAGTTACTGCAATATTTCTGTGAAAATGCTGTAAGAATTTTTATTGAGATTGCATTGAGTCTACATAACTTTGGGTGGAATGGATGTTTAACAATATTCTTCCAATCCATGAGTATAGATTTTCTTTCCACTTACTTCTCTTTCATCAGCGCCTTAAAATTTTCAGTGTACAGGTGCACGTATGTGCAAATAGTGACAATTTTATTTCCTTTCTGATTTGTGTGCCTTTTATTTCTTGCTTATATGCCATGGTTAGGGCTTCAGGTACTGTATTGACTAAAAGAGATGAGAGCAGGCATCTTTGTCTTGATCCTGAACTGAAAGAAAAAACTTTCAGTTTTTCACCATTGAATATTACTTTAGCTATGGGCTTGTCATATATGATGTTATTACATTGAGGTATGTTTCCTATATACCTGCTTTGAGAGTTTTCTTTGTGAATGGATGTTAAATTTTGTCAGATGCTTTTTCTGCATCCATTTAGATGATCATGTTATTGTTGTGCTGTTTTTTAAATGTGATGTATCACATTGATTTGAAGATGCTAAACCTTTCATGCATCCTTGAAATAAATCTCACTTGATCATGGTATATGATCCTTTTAATGCCTTGTTGAAATTCAGTTTGCTAATATTTTGTTGAGGATTTTTATATCTATATTCTTTAGAGATATTGACCTACAATTTTCTTGTATTATCTTTGTTTGGTCCTGGTATCAGGGAAATGCTGGCTTCATAAAATGACTTGGGGAGTTTTTCCATCTCTCATGATTTTTGGAGACTTTGAGAAAGACTGATGTGAATTCTACCAAATGTTTAAAGAACTAATTGCTGGAGTCATCTGGTTCTGGAATTTTATTTATTGGGAGGTTTGTGATTACTGATTTAATCTTCTTTACTAGGAATTATGTCAGTTCAGATGTTGTATTTCTTTGTGATTCAACCTTGGTAGTTTGTATGTTTCAGGAATTTATCCATTTCTTCTAAGTTGCCCAACTTAAGTGGCACACAACTGGTCATAGTGTTCTCTTGAGATCCTTTGTATACCTGTGCTATCAGTTGTAAGTCTTTTCTTTCATTTCTAATTTTAATTAGTCCTTTTTCCCCCTTAGTGACCCTAGCTAGAGACTTGTCAATATTTTCTCTTTAAAAAAAACTCAGTTTTATGGTTCTCTTCTATTGTCTTTTAGTCTCTATTTCAGTTATTTCTTCTCTGTTCTTTATTTCTTTTCTTCTAATAAATTTGGGCTTAGTTTGTTCTTTTCTAGTTTCTTGAAGTGCAAGGCTAGATTGTTTATTTGATATCTTTCTTTTTTCTTAATGTAGACACTTAATCACTATGAACTCCCCTCTTAGAACTGCTTTTGCTGCATCCCACAGGTTTCATTATCTTATATTTCCATTTTCACTTGTTTCAAGATACTCATTCTTTCATGTTTTTAAATCTGTGTGACCCCTAAAGGAAGATGGCTACTTTTTATATTTTATTGTGATTCTTTAATAACTTATTGCTATTCCATATAGATATTCCTGTGCTTGGCTTTCAGAGAACTGTGGTGTTGGAGAAGACTCTTGAGAGTCTCTTGGACTGCAAGGAGATCCAACCAATCCATCCTAAAGGAAATCAGTCCTGAATATTCATTGGAAGGACTGATGCTAAAGCTGAAACTCCAATACTTTGGCCACCTGGCTCGTTGAAAAATACTCTGATGCTGGGAAAGATTGAAGGCGGGAGGAGAAGGGGATGACAGAGGATGAGATGGTTGGAAGGCATCACCAACTCAATGGATATGAGTTTGAGTAAGCTCCGGGAGTTGGTGATGGACAGGGAAGCCTGGAGTGCTGCAGTCCATGGGGCTGCAAAGAGTCAGACATAACTGTGCAACTGAAGTGAACTGAACTGAAACATTGTTTTCCCTCAATATCATATATGAAATATCTGATATGATAAAATTATTTGTAAATATATGATATAAAATAGAGTCAGGAAAATTACTTGAGAAATGGAGTGGAAATGTAGGGAAATACTAGGTAAGGTATGTTAGTGAGAGAGAAGAGTAACTTTCTTGGCATTGATATGAGCAATACTATTTTGGGAATATGACACCAAAAATATAGGCAACAGAAGCAAAAAGTAAACAAGTGGAATTTCTTTAAACTAAAAAGTATCTGCACAGCAATGAAAACCATCAACAGAGTGAAAAGACAACCTATGAAATGGGTGAAAATATTTGCAAGTCATTTATCTGATAAGTGGTTAATATCTGAAGTATATGAGGAGCTCATGGAACTGAATAGCAAGAAACCAAATAACCTAATTAAAAAATGAGTAAAGGACCCGAATAGACATTTCACAAAAGAAGACATGCAAATGACTCATAGATATTTTAAATGGTGGTGAACTTAGGTAATTGCAAGTCAAAACTAAAATGAGATATCACCTTACACCTGCTAGAAACCTGTTTTCTGAATACTATACTGTATAGAATACTATACACATACACACACACAATGGAATACTATTCAGTCTTAAAAAGAAGGAAATCCTGTGTTTTTGATGATGCGGATGAACTTGGAAGATACTAGTCTAGGTGAAATAAGTCAGACACAGAAAGACAAATTTGGTATGATCTCACTTATGAGTGAGTGTGACTGCTTGGTCATGTCTGACTCTCTGCAACCCCATGGGCTGTAGCCCACCAGGTTCCTCTGTCTATGAGATTTCCCAGGCAAGAATACTGGAAGGGGTTGCCATTTGCTCCTCCAGGGAATCTTCCTGACCCAGAGATGGAAACTGCATCTCTTGCATTGGCAGGCAAATTCTTTACCACTGTGCCACCAGTAGGTTTTTTGTGATCTCACTTATATGTGGAATCTAAAATAGACTCACGGAAGTAGAAAGTTGGATGCCAGGGGCTGTAGGGGGTGGAGAAATTGGGATACAAAGGGTACAAAGTTTTAGTTATGCAAACTGGATAAGGTCTGGAGATCTAATGTATAACACTGGGACTATAGTTAACAATATTGTATTGTGTCCTTGAAATTTGCTAAGAAGGTCCATTTTAAGTGTTCTCACCACTCTGGAAAAGGTGATGACTATCAGAGGTGATGGATATGGATACATCAATCAGCTTGATTGTGGTGATTACGCAAAGGATACATATAATCAATTGTAAAGTTTATACACCTTAAATATATTTAAATTTTAGTTGTCACCTATACCTATACCTATACCAGAAAAGCTAAAAGGGAAAATGTTGGCTATAGACATTCTTGAATCTCATTGCTGTGTATACCATAAATGATCAATCGTGTTATGGTAAGCATTTGTAGTATTCAGTATTTTCTTAAATGTTGCTGCTCATGTTACTTATACTGTGTTTGAGACAGAAAACTGGGTAGGTGGGGGGATTTTGAGTAGCCTTGTGAGCAGGTGACAGCCATTTCTGAGCTCTTCATCTGCGAAACAGTTCTTCCATTGAGAGAGTATGTTGACTTTTGGAGGAGTTTGTTTAAGATATTGCCTTTATGTATGATTTCCTCCCATAAGGAAAAACAGGATAAAGACATCCGTTCTAATAACATTTTTTTAAACTGTTTATTCTAGGACACATTCAGCAGTTCTTCAAACTAGCTGTCATAATGAAAATATTTTACTCTGGGGACAATTAGCACCATCATGTCAAAATAGATTTCTCCTCACAACTCCCTCCTCTGGCTGTTGAGAGATCACCGGACGAGAGCAAGAAGTATGTTTTCTAGAGCAGTGTTCTGGAGTCTGACCAGATGAGGTCTGTTCCTTCCAGCCTTGACAATGGGTCACTGGAGGCTGTAGGGGCCCTTTTAAGAGCTGCTTGGGTTGACAGGTGTTGTTTGTTGGCATTCTGGATGCAGTGCTGGAGGAGGTGTCATCATTTATGTTACAGTGTGTGAGTGGGAGCTGAAAGACAGGTTGTGTATGGACATCATTTGGTGGGAGCTATTCTTAGTTCTTTGGACAGCCTCAGGATTTAGAGCCTGCCTCCTTGGCAAAATAAAAAAATACCACTGTAATTTTTAATAAGATCAGAGGCTCCATGTTTTCTCATCTCTTACTAATGTAGAAGGTGCACGCCAAGCTTTTGACAGGGAAAAGCTAGGGAGAAATCAACAACAGCCTGATAATTCCCCTGTGTCTATCAAGGCTGTTTAATGTTGTTGTTTACTTAAATTACATTTCCTGAAGTCAATAGTTTAATTTTATTTATGGAAATGTCCCCGAGGACCCAGAGAGTGCTATATTGGATGGGATCATTCATAAATTTGGGGTCTCCTGTGAGAATGTTGTTTTTTTGCCCAGCCTTATGCTTCTGATATTTCAATCTCACTGTGAATAGGAGAGAAAGTTCAATTCCATCACAAAAATGCAAAGTTCCAATGCTGCCTGTTGTTTTTGTTAAAGGTGAGAAGGTAAAAATCGTGAAAGAGCCATTTTCAAATATCTAGGTGCATTTCTTACATTTTTGTTGTCCCTTAATTTAAAACCCAAAGTAGACTATTTGAAACCCACTGGCCAGCCATTAGGGAGAAATTGTTTATATTTTGATGTGATCTCTCATAGCATTTTGAACTTAGTCATTTTAACAGTATCTTTAAATATTTATTGACTCAGAGGCAATATTTTCTTTAACTTCCTCTCTGCAGACCTGGAAAACTCAACAAGTCAGTATTTATGACCTTTACTTGAATGTGATCTCCTTTAAGACTCTGATACTTTAAACCTATAATTCGGCAGTGTTTGTATGGGCATGGTGAAATAGACAGCTTGTAGCACATTGAGGTATTTAAAAGAGAAAGTGACTGCCTAATGAGTGTTCTATAGGTGCTTAGGTATCATGAATCACTAGGGGTCTGATCTCCCCCCACCCTTTTAATGTCCTCACCTCTGTTCTAGTTCTAGTTCAATACACTCAAATGTAAGAATGGTCAAACACAAAGGTATGTCTTTATGACTTCTTTGAATCTTATTAAAAAGCAAATGATAAATTAAAACAATTGCAATCCTGAAGAACAAAGAGAGATGAACAACAAAATCTTTAAAATATCAGGAACAGAGTAGTCCATGGACATGTGGTAAGTGACTGATGTAAGCCAGTGATGGGAGAAGGGGAGCAACAGTTTGACTTCTACTGGAAATCCTAAAAGACACAGCACTTAGAGCCATCAGGTAGTCCTGAAAGTGAGACTGAAAATAGGAGGATTGACTGAAAGCCTGAAGAAACACTCCACTCCTCCCATGTGGAAGACTTCCCTCCTCAACTCTAGGTACAAGGGTACTTAGACTGCTGGGATGCATCACACTGAGGGTAGGGGTAGCATGTTGATAAATACCAGATAATGTAGAAGTATTATTAGAAATCTTGAAAACCCCAAATTCATTCCCTCCCTAGGCTCCCTCACTGCAGCTAGGCTAATTCCCTTCATGCGGAGGTTGAAATGTTCTTGGATGTAATAAATACAAGAGAAAATAATGAAAAATCTAATTCTTTAGTTTCTGAGTGACCCACTCTTTCATGTGAAAGGCTAGCAAAGAGTCATCAGTCATGTTTCTTGCAAATCCAACATCACGTGGCAGATGGCAAACACACAAAACATAAGCAAGCACATGGAGGAACAGTTTTATTAACAGTCTCAAGGAGCTGGAAGATACATCATATATGATCCCAAGCAAGATGCCATTAAAACAATTCCTTCAGAGGGAGAAAAGGTTTTGAAAATTAAGAATAGTAAGAATGAAAAAACATCAATAGAAGCATGAGATAAATTTGAGGAATCTCTTAGGAAGCAGAGCACTAACAGTGACACTAACAAAGTTTCTTAAAAGGAAAGAAATAGTAAGAAAAATAGTATCATTCAGTCAGGCCCACCACTTGGCTAACAAGATTCAGACAGGGATAAGAGGGAAACTAATGGGAACAGATTATCAGAAATAATTAAAATTTCTGGAACTGAGGAACCTGAGTGTCCATATTTTTGAAGAGCTCACTAAGTACTCAGCAAAATTATATGAAAACATTTAATAAGGCACATCACAGTGTAATTTCAGAGTAGGAAAATTTAGGCTAAAATCCTAAAGCTTTTAAGAGATGAAAAATAAGTGCAAATACAAAAACTCAACAAAACCAATTGTCCACAAAGGATCAGCAGTTAGAACCAGATGGAGCTTACCCATCACAACAATTCAGGCCAGAAGATCTAAGTTTCTATATTTCCAGATCCTCAAGTGAGCAGAAATAGACATTTTTCAAACTTGCAAGGTCTTGAAACAGTCTACCATGCTGTCTTAATTAGGGAGCTACTTTTATGATCCATCTCAATGATATATGTAGTAAGCACAAAATAAAATATACTTTGAAATAGAATAAATATACAGTAAATGAATGAAACCCAGGTTACATCTTTTATTCCAGGCCAATGAATGTAGGCTGTTGCCTCAAGTGCAACCAAAGACTTGTGGAAGTTGCTGTTGTGTTCATTGTGATAAAGTATTTTATTCTAACACTCAAATTCAGTTCTGGGGTTTCAAGAGAGTCTTAAAGTTCTGTGTCTGTGTTGTATGTTGGGGAGCATCTCTGCACACCCTTCTTGGACACCAACAACTGAAAACTGAAGACCATAGCCTGTTCAAATCTGGGAAACCTCATGGTCAACCAGTTAAGAGCACCAAGGTTGCTCTGCAACATTGCAGCCTTTTCTGGGCTCACTCTCCAGCCTGCTTCTTTTTGGATATTATCCTCCATGCCGTAGGCAATAATCTTCCCTTGGTTTGTATGTTATCTGTATCCACTTTATATGAAAGCACTTGTAATGCACCTCTCTGAGTCATTTAAATGAGGTCGTTTAGTAAAAGCAACACATAACTGAGAAGAAAGCTAACCAATGATAGTACAGTTGACCCTTGAACAACAGGAGTTTGAACTGCACGGATGTTTCAATAAATATGCACTACAGTACCAGTCAAACCTAAAGGAAATCAACCCTAAATATTCATTGGAAGGACTGATGCTGAATCTGAAATACTTTGGCCACCTGATGCAAAGAGCTGACTCATTGGAAAAGACCCTGACGCTGGGGAAGATTGAAGGCAGGAGGAGAAGGGAGCAACAGAGGATGAGATGGTTGGATGGCATCACTGACGCAATGGACATGAATTTGAGCTAACTGCAGAAGATGGTGAAGGACAGGGGTGCCTGGTATGCTGCAGTCCGTGGGGTCGCAAAGATTTGGACATGACTGAGCGACTGAACAACAGCAGTACTGCACCATCTGCATTCGGGCTGAACCTACAGCCCTTCTTACCTGGTGATGATTGCCATTTCAGAACTAATGCATAGTAATTGTAGTGGGTCTGCATTTCTTTTTTATTTGTCTCTGCTTCCCCATAAATAAGTCTTCCATTTTCCAGAATATTCTTCAAAACTCTTAATCATTCCCCCCAGACACTAACAGGATATTTCACTGGTGCATGTTCTGGTTCTACCAAGCCTTCAAAAGCTGTATCCTTCAAATCGCTTCCCCTCCCTGGGAATCGTGTTAATCACCTTATTTATCTAACTTAAATAGGACAGAAGAATTGAACCATGCATTCTCTAATATTGTTCTAGTGCTGGTATGCTCTGTTCCATAATTCTCTTCATTTTCCCAGTTTAATGGCAGTACATTGTTTAGACAAGAGATATGAGGATATTTTATGGTTTTACTAAGTGGTTACCTAAGAAAGATGATCAGAAAGAAGGCAGACTGTGGCAAAAGAGCTGGAATGTTTCTTTTTCACAAAATTATATATTAATAAAAGCCATCTTTTTTTTTTGAACATTTACTGTATGCCCAGAAATGTTCAGGGCATATTATATACCAACATACATGCATGTCCTGTTAGTATCTGGAATTACTAATCTTCACATCTCTTTAAAGTAAATGCTGTAGTTTTCATTAGCCATTTTTAAAAATAGAAGAATGTTCACCTTGTGTACATAATATTCACTTGTGTACATAAACACACACAGTCAATCAAATGATACAGAGAATTATAAGCTTGCAAAGTAAATTGAAGAGCACATTGAAAAACCCCACCCAATGCCTATCCATCCCCAAACCAACTCATCAGAGCTGCAATGGTTTCCTGTGTGTTCTTCCAATACTAAGAGAGTAAACGGCTGTAAGTGGAGTGGCTGGATGAAGAACATCTATATTTTAATGTTTCTAAATAGGACCTGTTTGTCTCGGGGCCCAGTAGGAAGGGCAGGTTAAGAACCATGAGGTTGGAGATCCATGAAGCAGTAGTTCACGTTCCGCTTACAGCTCACTCGGTTGACTGCACACAATTGGCACACTTTCAGATTAGTCAGCGTAGGGAAAGTGGGGGTGACAACTCCACAGAGAGGTTTGGGAAGCGGTGTCTTGACAGGAGCAGTGGTCTCTGGACTGGAGTGCTGCCTGAAGTGGTACCCTAGCTCATCCCCCTAGTACGCTTGCAGACCTATAGCGGACGTTTCAAAACAACTAATTCAAAAGTCCACGTTGGCCACTGTGACTCTATTTGTAAATACTTAACATGTCTTAACATAGTTTAAATCTTCTAACTTTCACACAAGATGAGTAGGAATCATAACGAGAGAGAAATCATGTCATAACAAGATCAGCTTATTCTCCTAAAATGTTGTTCTAATTTATATTTCCAGCAACATGCAAAAAGAAATTTCTGACAGGTCTTTTTCCTTCTTTGGCTTGTGACTCACAATATAGCCAACACAGAATATCATTAAACCTTTAAAATCTATAGCAAGTGAATAGAAAATGCACCTCCGTTTTTAAATTTTTTGATGCTGAGTAACTTTCTTAATCAGTGACCAATTGCATTTCTTTCTGTGAAATACCTCTGTATACTTTTAAAAAAAATATATTGAGTTATTCTTTGTTTTCTTGATTTATGAAAGCTCTTTATGCATTAAAACCTTAGGCCCTTTTCTGTCATTTGCATTAAAAATGTTTCTCAAACTTGTTATATATACTTTTCAGGCATTTCCTGCCTCCTCGCCACACTCCCCAGTACTTTAAACACATTTCATGGCATCTGTTTAAATGATAAAAGATTTCCCCTTACCAAAATGACAAAAAAATTCAATCAAACTTTTGTATATTTGTTTTTAAGTTTGCATCTCTGATTTATTTGAAAAAGCTTTTAGATGTTTCCATATTAGGAGTGAGGCTGATATCCAACTGGTATTTTATTTCTATCTCCCATTGATAGCTGGACAAGTGTTCACACAGAATTTTTTCAGTTGTTTTCTCACTGACTTATTTAAAAATCATCTTTTTAGTATTATAAGTTCCTCCTATGTCCATTTTGGATAATTTATAGACTATTCATACTCTAACACTCGTTATAAGAAAAGAAAGTGAAGTTGCTCAGTCGTGTCTGACTCTTTGTGACCCCATAGACTGTAGCCCACCAGGCTCCTCTTTCCATGGGATTTCCCAGGCAAGAATACTGGAGTGGGTTTCCATTTCTTTCTCCAGGAAATCTTCCTGACCCAGGAATTGAACCTGGGTCTCCTGCATTATAGGCAGACACTTTACCCTCTGAGCCACCAGGGAAGCCCAATACTCATTATAATTCTGTTCAATTTATCTGTTTTCCTGAGTCAGCACTAAATTATTTTTAATTATTTTAATTTAAAAAGGTTTTATTTTTGGATAAAAGAGTCCAACTCCTTTTTTGTCTTATTTTTCTGGTTTGTGTCACTTTTATTTTACTAAATGAATATGTTCATTGTGTTTTATGCTTCTGATGTACTGTAGATTTAATATTTTACTTTTTTATTCATTTGAATCAATATTCATGTATAAAAATATTAAGAACTTTTTACTGAAAGTGTGGGCAGTTGTATTTATCCAGTTTTGATATCAACTTTATTCTACTTTTATAAGAAGCATTTGAATCTTTTCCCTATGGTAGGAATAACTAATGCCCATTGTAAAGATGACAAAACTGAAGCTTTAAGAAGTAACTTGATTTCTAACATAATTCCACAATGATAAGTATACAGACTCTATGATTTCGATACCTTTAGACTGTGAAATTTCTGCACCCTGTTTTATGTCCCTGGATGTGTTCCAGTGTCTCCTAGAATACAGTCTATGGGAACTTGAATAGAATTTGTATCCTACTGTTGTGAAAGTTGTATAAATCTTAATTATGTTGAATTGGTTCACAGGGCTTTTCAGGTCTACTATATCCTTCTGCTTCTCTGTATATTCATTCTGTTGATTTTTGAGAGCTTGATATTAAAACTCCAACTAAAAAATCTTATTTAGCTACTTCAATAATAATTGTAATATATAGTGGAACTATATGTAACCTTGTTCTGTATTTTCCCAGTCTCCTGTAAATGTGTTATCACACTTTCATAATTTAAAAGAATAAAATGTTTTTTTTTTAATTAGAGGAAAAAAGGAACATGCCCAAGGTCATACATCTGTTAAAGAACAGAGGTATGATTTTCACCCACTGAATTGGGAAATATTTATCCTGATTGGATAAGTAGACACTGGAGCATTTGCTCTGAAATAAGACACTAGATATTAATAACATCCCTAAAATTTATAAAACATACCTCATGTATAGCTTGTATATAAATAATTACCATATGTTTATAAGGTCATATTTTTCAAATAATGCTAAGGCCCATTTCACCATCTTTTTCTCCAATACGCTTTCTAACACAGGGAGGAAACTAAAGTTCGTGTAGCACTGGGCCAGACCAGAGCTTAGAAACCAAAAATGGCAATGACCAAGTGCATCCTGTGATGTGCGTCCTCTTCCCCTAAGAATTAACTGTAGTCTTTCCTCGCTCAGAAGAATATGACAAGTTTTTCCACAAAGAGAGTCAACATATTTTGGTTGAAACTTCACCCTGTCAGAGAGGCTGCTCTGCCACCGTTAGAGCTTTTAAGCATGGATGAGATAATCACAACAATTACCTTTCATTAGCAAAATCATCTGGCCCCAGATTCTTCCCACGGTTCTCACAGCCTCCCTTCTGGAGCAAGGAGAGTCTGAAGTGGGCTTCAAGACAATTTGCAGTGGAGAATAATCAGAAGTATAGTGACGAGCTAGAGGTGGGTAAGTTAATCAAAGGATCAGGAGGGATGATGAACCCCAAATCAGAAAAATCTGCTCATTTGGGCTAATATAACCTGGTTTTCATCTTTTCAAAGGATTCACTTTAGACTAGCCTTTTAATTAGTATGCTTGCATCATAGCATCAGTAAGGCACAAAACACTTGCACTTATCCGTCTAATTCATTTCCCCTTTAAGGGTAGTAAATAAGGCTGATAAAGTTATACTCATTGCTTTAATTCAAGGTTTAATGTAAACACAAAAAAATCTCCTATGGGAATTCAAAAAGAATTCATAACCTTTGACTAGGTCTTTTCTCTCTTTTGCTCAGATATAACTAGACCCTGAAAGAATTTTTCCATTTGGTGCCTCTTATTTTTTAAAATCACCACCTCTATCAACACCACAACTGTAGTCAGCATCACCATTATCATCATCATTTTTACCATCACCACCTTCTACTGTGTGAGGAATGCTGTTCTGAGTTTTTTGAAGGAAGTTGCAAAGAAAATTGAAGCCTATGCTTGCCCAGGCAGTGTTTGTAACAAAAGGGGAAAGTATTATTATATTATCACGCTGATAAAACTGTCAGTAAATGCAAATGACATACACTCTAAAATAGTCATCCACAGCATCGACAAAAGGGATGCTAGTGAAAGACGGGTCTGCGGAATTATTAGGCTCACCAGACTGTCTGTTCCAAGAGTGCAGAGGCCATGTTGGCGTTGTTTATCACTGTATACCCACTACCACATGCAACTACCCTAGCACTTGCTAGGCTCCATAACTAGTCATTGAAATGCAAGTCGGGGCACAGTTAAACAGAGGGTTAGCTACAGTCATTGAGGTGAATATAATTGTTTCTAGAATTTACCATGCACTGAAATCACCTCGGATCTTTAAAAGTTCTTACGTCTGGCTGTTACTCCCAGACTTTCCGATTTAATTGGTTTTGGGTGCAGCCCTCTCAGCTTAATTTGTTAAAGCTCCTAGATGATTTTACTGTTCACAACTTTTGGAAATCACTGTTAATACAATTAAAATCCAGTGTTGCACACAAGGCGGTCCTAGCTTGTGATCTTATCCAGCAGTCAGTCAGCTTTGCAGACACTTACTTAGCACCTTTTAGGCACAAAGCATTCTTTGTGGTCATGGGGAGTAAGGAAAACATAGCATGGCTGTTAGAGTTTCCCATTGATCCAGCAGACAAATGAAACCACACAAAAAAGATGTTTGTTAAATAAAATGGGGTGACAATGTTGAAAAATATTATAGAATATAATAATTGGCATATGATTTACAAGTGAACCAATAAATATTAAGAAGCTTATAGGAAGAAGAGAGCTTTCCTTTTGAAGTTGTCACAAGGAAGTATTCACAGAGGAAGGGACTTCTAAGCTGGGTCTTGAACTGAGCGTATGAGAATAAAACACATTCTGGAATAGAGAGGAACTCAAAGTAAGCGCAGGCTTTCCTGGTGGCTCAAGTCAGTAAAGAATCTGACTGCAATGCAGAGACCTGGGTTCGATCCCTGGGTCGGGAAGATCCCCTGGAGAAGGGAATGTCTACCCACTTCAGTATTCTTTGCCTGGAGAATCCCATGGACAAAGGAGCTAGCAGGCTACAGTACATGGGGCCCCAAAGAGTTGGACATGATTGAGCGACTAACACGTTCTTTCACTTTTTCCACTCAAAGTCAGGGCACCCAAAAAATGCAAGAAGTGATGCAGTCTCAGGAGTGATAGTTTCAAAACACTGCTAGGTAGATTATTCAAGGGTCTCATTCTTCATAGCTTGCTGTGGGTCATTAGAAGGTTTCCAGAGCTATGCTAGCATTGCCAACAACAAATACTGTGGTGCCTCATAGAGTCCAAGTACTTAATTGGGAACTATCACTCAGACCCAATCTGAAAAGTCTTAGTTGAGTACTAATAAGGCGATGAAGAAAGGAAACCTTCAGCAGAATGAAAGAAATAGACCATTTCTAGCCGAGATAATGGTGTGAACAAGGAGGGAGCGGTTGGGATGAGGTCAGTGGCCATGGAAACAGATTTTCTCGGTGGGAAAGAAATGGGTGATGGGGAGGCTCCAACTGAGATTTCTTAGTAACTTAGGCCTTGTCTTGCACCCTCTGCTTTTCCAGATGGCTATTAGCTGTCAGGCAGAATTTAATCCAAGGGTCAATAGGACTTAATTATAGCCTTTGTTAAAGTCTTGATGACTTGCTATTTATTTTTTAATAAGCTTGTCATTCATTATGTCTCTTACTTTAAATGTCAAGATGGTGAGGGGATGAAGGGAATATTGCCTTGGTTCTCTGTCCTGTCATTACTGTCAACCAGTCATTACTGGAACCCTGTTCCTTGTCCACTGCTTTTGACAATCTATTTCTGGGGAAGTAAAACGACACACTTCCAGTAGTTTAAAACCCCCAGCTTAATAAAGAATAAATGGAAAAGAATCAGAAAAATGGAGGCAGGGCTATCTCTGGGGTCTGTTAATTTAGGTACTTGCCTTCAGGGGACCCTGAGTTTATAAACAGATGGGAAGAAAGGGGGTGGGGTGGGGTGGATTAGCTAATTAGTACTAAAAAAAGATCCAGCATTTATATATAAAACATTTAGCCAAAAAATCTTCAGTTATCCTCCCTACAAGTAAGAAGATGACCGGTCTCTCTCCCGCTTTACCCTTTGCTTAGGCAGCCCCTTTAAGGGTTTCTCTTCCATGTTTGGGGTTATGTTCGCAGGGGAGAACGGCAGCTGGGAGAAAAGGTGATTGGGAAATGGGGGTGTGACAGAGGGCCAGGCTTCCCCCTGTTTCCTTCAGGCCAAGCTGAGCTGGGAGGTTGGAATAAGATTGCTCAAAATACAGCAGGACCAACAAATTTCCTGCAAACACCCACAGGATAAGTGCTTTAGGTTTTGTGAGACTGCTATAGTCTCTGTTGTGCAGTCTTTTCTGTGCTATTGGTTTGTTTTCCTATAGCCCTTGAGAAATGTTAAATTTAAAAAGTGGTTTTTTTTTGTTGTTGTAGTTGCTGCTGTTGCTTTTTGCTTGTGGGCTCTACCAAAGCAGGCCGTGTGCCTCCATTAGGGGCTATGTTCTCTACTTTTTTTTTTTTTTTTTTTTTGGTGTAGGAAAGGCTCTGCATTTGCACCACTCCACAGGTCTGAGAAAGGAGAGAAACACTGGCTGTTAAGATGGGGGGGCACCTTCTTTTTGCTTTCTGAAGTGCCAAGTCCTTTTCCTTTTACTCTTCCTTTCAGAGACAGAAGAGTTCCTTTCTGATTTTTGTTGGAGGGATCATGTGAGACTTATCTATTTAAACTATTTCTGGTTGACCTGCTATACTAAATGGAATTGAAATGCATTCAGTATGGGCTAAATAACAGTTAGCATTCATCAAATGCTTCCATATGCCTTATTCTAAATGCTGTACGAGTGTTCCCCTTAAGCCCCTGTGAAGCAGTGCTGTTACTCCCATTTGGCAGATAAGGAACCTGAGGCATGAAGAGATCAAATTATTTGCTAAGGTCATGAAACTTAGGAAGAGCAGGACTTGGATTTGAATCCACTTATTCCAACTCCAGATTCCAACACTCTTAGTTACAATACCCTCTTATCTCATTCCCCACATATTGAATGTTGACATAACCTAACAATTTTCTGTAAACCTAGGGCATTTATGTCAGTCAGGATAAGCCAAATGGATTCCACAACAACAAATTACACTCACGTCTTAGTAGCATAGAATAGCAAAGGTTTATTTCTACGCACATGCCATATTCGCATAGTAGAAAGTTCTGCTCCATGCTGTCCCTCAGGATCCAGGCTGATGGATGATCCACCATCTTGCTTCCACAGCTTCTGGAACATGCAGCACCCTCAGTCTCTGCAGCAAGAGAGGCTGAGAATCTCACATGCAGTTTTCGAAGCCTCTGCCCACAAGGGGTGCATGCCACTTCTTACATTTATTGTCCACAACTACTTACTTTTCCCCACCTGACTGAATAGGGACTGGAAACTGTAGAGAAGCAACAGGGCTATTTGATGTGCAATAGTTCCTGTGTAACATTCAAAAAAAAAAAAAAATAGTTCCTGTGTAGTAGCATTTCATGATTACTCAGTGTATCTCCATATACAGTAGCTTGTCCCAACTTCGCAGTGTTTTCAGAAAGACAGAGCAGGCATTCTTACCTCTATTTCACAGATGAAGAGGCTAAGGTTAGAAGTGTAGTGATCTGCCTGAGAAGAATGACCAAATGATGTTGGGCTTAAAACAAAGTTTTGGTTTAAAATTGGCTTCTGTTGCTAACTTGTTGCTAACTTAACCTTCTTGCACCTCACTTCACTAATCTCTGTAGCAGGAAGACTTATCCCTGCCTTAGATTTGTCAAAAAGATTGAATAAGAGGTCTATAAAGTGCTTTGCCTTATGACTGATCCATAGCCTTGGTTTAGCTAAATGACAACTGAATTTTGATATTTTTCTCAAGGTTGGATTATCTTACTGGGACAGAACTGGGAGAGGCCTTCAGGTCTTTAGGCTCTGAACTGATTGTCCAATTATCATTCACTGTGCTGTATGTCAAAGACCATCTACAGGAAGCATAAGACAGAACAAAGGTGAGATTTTCATAGATGGCCCAATGGGAGAATAGTATGTGATCTCATGAAATAAGGTAAAGATGGTCGCTAACAGAGAAATTTAGAAAAGCTTATTTAATAAAAGGAGAATTGCAGGAGAATTTAGGTGGCTTCCTCTGCTCTGTCATAGGTTCTGCTATTTGTCCTTTAAATCCTGGTGCTATCTGGGGCTCCTCCTCCATCCTTGGCTCCTTTTATTCTTTATGCAGTCTCACAATCATCATAACCAAATGCCTGGTGTTGGTTCCACTATACAATGGTTCCACTGGCTTATGTCTTTTCCTGGGGTCCTGATCTGTATATAGCTACTTGACATTTCCGCCAGATTGTTCCACAGATATATTGAGGTGACTGCTTCCACACCTGTGCTCTTCCTTATCCTCACCCACACCCGCTCATTCTGTTTGTCTCAGTAATTCTTACAACCATCTTTTCAGCGGTCAAGTCAGAACTAGTAGAGCCATTTTAGGGTCCTAGTCCACATCTGTTCAATATGTCACCACATTCTGCAAATCTTACCTCTTCTTTATTGAATGTTTCCTCCTATGTATCCAGTCCTCAATACAAAGTGTCAATTTGAGGAAAGAAAAGGGCAACTGAGTCAGAGGCGTCAGGGCTGGGGGCTGCTGCAGCTGTCCTGAAAAAGCTGTGTGACCCAGTCATTGCTAATGGGCTGCCTATTAGGGGTTGTCCTGGACTTTAAGGTCTTTTAAAACTGATTGCCATAATTGGACAATTGAGGCAGTTATCTGAGGCTTGAGGTTAAAGATAACTTCCCTGCCTCAAATTCCTAGATATTTTAGATTAAATTAATATGTATATATTTTTGTGATTGGACACACTTTGATAGACCAAGGTTGTTGCTTTCAAGGTGATGGTTTAACTGGGTTCTGATTGGGAACCTTCTGGGTCACTGTTGTTTGTCTTAGGATGCATCCACGATTCTTATCTATATTATCCACATACCTGGACCTGTGGGTGTGTGATTAGGGATTCCTTTAATTTTCCTGAACCCCTGGCCTCACTGAGGTATTATGTAGGAGGGTTGTGTTGATGAGTGGTCTCCTTGGAAGCATCACACCGTGAATTCTTCCTCTGAGGACTGTAAAGAAAGCAGATGGGACCCCAGTGTTCTTCCGTGAAGAAGTGCTCCCAGTGTGTTATGGAAAGCAACTGTGTGTGGTTGGGGAAAAGTGTATTAGGAATTGGGAGAGTGACAGTCATTTCTGTCTAGCTGTGTGATTTTGAGAAACTCTGAATCAGCCTGGGTTTTTCCTCGTTCTTTAAAGGAGGGATCAAGTTAGACAGTCTGCAAGGGGGTCTTTCATCTTCAAAGGCTGATACTTAACTCAACCTAACAGTTCATTCTCGACTGATGTGGACTATATCCCCATCTCTAGCACATAAACTACACCAAAATCTATTTTTCTACATTCACTTTCATGGGAATTGCACTTTATATTAGATTAAGAGTTGAGTTTTGATTGAAAGAATAGAAGAGAAAGGCACAGAGACTGTCCCCCAGATTCAGGTCCCTCGAATGATCTGTGGACTCCTATGGATTGAAGCATTAAAGAGGGAAGCTGATTCTGTTTGTTGTGGGCAGAATTGTTTCCTACCCCTTGCTTCCCAGTTCATATGTTAAAGTTCTAATCCCAAGGATCTCAGAATGTAACTATATTTGGAGAAAAGACCTTTAAAGAAATAATTAGGCTAGAATGAGGCCATTATGGTGAGGCCTAATCCAATATGATTGGTGTCCTTAGAAGATAAGGAAGAGATAGCAGGTGTATGTGTATTGGGTTGGCCAAAAAGTTCAGTTGGGTGTTTCCATAAGATGGTATGGAAAAACCTGAACAAACTTTTTGGCCAACCCAATACATGGAGAAAAGACCATATGAGGACCAGTTGCAAGCCAAGGAGAGCAGCCTCAGAAGGAACCAAATCTGCCAACACCTGAATCTTAGACTTGTAGCCTCCAGAACAATAAGGGGAAACACGTGTGTTGTTTAAGCCTCTCAGTGTCTGGCTTTTTTTTTCTTTTTAAGGCAGCCTTAGAAAACTAATAGGCTCTTATTCAAGAGCTACTATGATCTCTGTGATCTCTTGGCTCAGCAAAGTTGGGTGGAGAGTGAGGCACAGAGCAGAGGAGAAAGCCCTGGTTGTTGATGCCCTCAGCACTTGGAGCTCCAAAGTCTGGGATGTGGGACTTCCAGAGGCAGCAGGACCTATCTGGATGCTGGAATCCCTTCCATCATGGCCAGTGACCATGGCGCATCATCTGAAAGGAGCTTTGCAGGAAGCAGCCAAGATGGACAGGTGGGAGCCACAAGTGGAGGGAGAAAATGGGGTAGGAAACAAGTAAAGAGGTCCACACCTCAGTGGGGATAGGCTCTGGAAACATCCGGCAGTCCTTTGTGTGAAGTGACATTCTACTCTTGATAGGTTCTTAACATTTTGACATTTTGGGTCACCCACATATTACAAAGAGTCCATGCTGCATCATTCCTTTTATACACTTCTTGAACCCCATTTTTGGAGAAGCCTGCCTCATCCCTTAAAATATATCATCTTTTTTAGTTACTAAAGTTTCCAAATCCTAAAAAAAAAAAAAAAATTCCCAGTGATTGATCTGCAAGCTATCATCATCTCTTCACATAGCATAATTGTTCTGCACTTAGACCAAGTCTCATATGCTTTAATGATTAGCTCTTTTCACCCCCCTTTAATTTATAAGCAAAATTGATTCTTCAGATCAATATTCCCAGGGGCACAAGAATCTGGGCTGCTGGTGGAGTCTGAGTGGGCCTGTCTGCATGCTAATTGTGGCTTCTGATGGTTCCCGGAGCAAAGATGCCGCTCTCACTTTCAGAGCCAAACCCTGGCTACATGTCAAAATCTATAGCAAAATACAGGAGTCATTTTTCTCTAGATCCCCAAATTAAGAGATTAATCACATTTGTCTCCCTCACTACCTTTCCAGGAGAGCCTTTTTCAAAAAGTTGTTTGTTGACTTAAGTTTTGAAGGCCTTAGAGCCTGGTGAATGATGAAGGGACAGAGTTTGCAAATGATGAAGGGAAGGTTTGAGAGGCTTGTGAGGATACTGTGCTTAGGACTGACCCTACTCAGGACCAGTCCTCCTCCACTCACACCTCATCAGCAAAGCAAACTGGGAAATTGAGGCAAATCATCCTGAGTAGTGGTTCTCAAAATGTGGTTTCCAAACCACCAGCAGCTTCAGCGCCTGAAAACTTGTTAGAAATTTGAGTCCTTAGGATCTGCTTCAGATCTCCTGACTCTGAGTCACAGGGAGGAGCCCCGGTGATCTGAGCTTTTTTTGTTGTTGTTGTTTGTTTAATTAATTTATTTTAAGTAGAGGATAATTACTTTACAATATTATGGTGGTTTTTTCCGTACATCGACATGAATCAGCCACAGGTGCACATGTGTGCCCCCATCATGACCCCCCTCCCCCTCCCTCCCCACCCTTTCCCTCTGGGTTGTCCCAGAGCGCTGGCTTTGAGTGCCCTGCTTCATGCATCAAACTTGCACTGGTCATCTGTTTTACATATGAGAATATATGCTGCTGCTCTCTCAAATCATCCCACGCTCGCCTCCTCCCACAGAGTCCAAAAGTCTGTTCTTTACTTCTGTGTCTCTTTTGCTGCCTTGGATATAGGATTGTTATTACCATCTTTCTAAATTCCATATATGTGTGTTAATATACAGTATTGGTGTTTCTTTTCCTGATTTACTTCACTCTGCTCCAGTTTCATCTACCTCATTAGAACTGATTCAAATGTGTTCCTTTTTGTAGCTGAGTAGTATTCCATTGTGTATATGTACCACAACTTCCTTATTCATTCATCTGCTTGTGGACATCTAGGTAGCTTCCATGCCCTAGCTATAGTAAACAGTGCATCTGTGTTTTAATGAGCAGTTTTAATGATTCTGATTTAAGTTTGAGAACCATTGCTCTGAACCTCTTAGCTGTGAAATATTTTCTCAATTCCTAAGAAAGAAGTTTCTGTCATTCTTTGCCTAAACCTGATCCACACAGAAAAGATTCAGATGGTCTCTGGACACTTACTTCTTACAGGCTTTCCCCACGAAACTGAGAGTCTTACCCACAGTTTTGTAACGCCTGTATATCATGCCAATCCTTCCATCTACCTCCCTGCCTTCTAAAATGTTAACAACAACGACAAAAAAAGAACAGCTCAGAATGTATACTACATAATGGAAGTTCAGCAATTGTCTCTATTTTGATGTTTATGTAATTTTTATCTCTATTTTTATTTGAACAATGGTCACCAATAGGGTTGGACATATAACAAACAGACTTTTCATATAAATGATAATTTATATATCAAATGCTTGAATTGCTAAGACTGATGGCAAACAGCAGACTGCCTATGTTTCCTTCTAGCAGTTTCATGGCTTCAAGCTCAACATTCAAGTCTTTAATCCATTTTGAGTTGATTTTTATGTATGGCATAAGGGAAAGATCTAGTCTCACTTTTTTGCACAGAGCTGCCCAGTTTTCCCAACACAATTTATTGAAGAGACTATCCTTTCTGTACTGTATAGTCATTGCTCCTTTGTCATAAAATTCTTACCTATATATGTGTGCGTTTATTTCTGGGCTCTCAATTCTGGTTATGTCTCCTCAGACAAGGGAAACAAAAGCAGAAATAAACAAATGGGACTGCATCGACCTAAAAAGCTTCTGCACATAAAATAATCAAGACAAAAAGACAACCTACTAAGTGGGAGGATATATTTGTAAATCATATATTCAATAAATGACTAATACCCAAAACATATAAAAACTTACACAACTCAACAACAACAATAAAAACCAAATGACCTGACTAAACAGTTAGCAGAGGATCTGATATTTTTCCAAAGACAACATACAAATGGCCAAGAGGCATATGAAAAGATGTTTAACATTCCTAATTATTAGGCAAAGGCAAACCAAACCCACAATTAGATCCCCTCACACTTGTTAGAATGGCTGTTGTAAAAAGGGCAAGGAATAACAAGCATTGTCAAGGATGTGGAGAAAGTAAATCTTCCATGTAGTGTTGGTGAAACAGTATGGAGATTCTCTCCCCCCAAAAAAAAAATTTGAGAATAAACAAATCAATATTGTAAAGCAATTATGTTTCAGTTAAAAATAAATAATGTTAAAAATTGAGAATAGAATTATCAGATAATCTAGCTATTCTACACCTGGATATTTAGCCAAAGAAAATAAAAACATTAATTTGAAAAGATACATGCACCTCTGTGTTCACTGCAGCATTATTTATAATAGCCAAGATATGGAAATGACCTGTGTCCACCAAAAGTAAATGGATAAATATGTTGTGTGCACACATACATACAAATATACACACACAGAGAAATACTACTCAGTCATTAAAAAGGTGAAGTCTGGCCGCTTGCTACAACATGGATGGAACTTGAGGATGTTAAATAAGCCAGAAAAAGACAAATACCATTTGATTACACTCAAATGTAGAATTAAAATAAACCAAAATTCTCCAAATAAATGAATAACCTAAACAAAAACAAACACATAGACACAGAGGTACAGAGAACAGTGTAGTGGTTAGGAGAGGGGAAGGAACTGGAACAAAATGAATAAGGAGGGTCAACTGAATGGTAACAATTTGTTGGTAAGCACACTAGTTTATACAGAAGTAGAAATGTGGTATTGTATACATGAAACATGCAATGTTACAAAGAAGTGTTACCTCAATAATAAAGTGCTTACATATGCCAGATGCTAGGCTAACCACTTTATTAACCATGTTCTACTGGAGCCCAAACAACCTATTATATGATGAGAAAGATGATGGAAAACATCATAAAGGAGTCAAATAACCTTGTAAAGGTGTACTCCCTATGTAGACTGTCTCCAGTACCGTTACTGGAGCACTGCGTTGATACTGGTGGTGGCGCTGGCAGGGGAGCTGCTTAGCTTGGGTGTTCTGTGTGTTAGCCTCATGTCTGTACTGTGTAACTCGAGATGGAGACATGATGTCTTTTAACAGGCAGTGGTTATACTTTCCACCTACTTTGTTTCTCTTGGAGAGATACTACATTGGCAACAAGAGATCCATAGTCTTCTACCTGGCATTTTTGGTAAAGAAGGCACATAGTCAGATAACCAAGTCTGAAATTTTAGTCTCCTGCAGGAAAACTCACAGGCCTTGAGTTTGTGACACGGCATCATTAATATTCATTATGTAAACCAGCTAACTCATCAGCTGTACCTATTTATGAAGGAGTGAGAGAATAACTTTACTATGAAGGAGAGAGAGTGTAACATTACTATGGAGAGAGAGTAACTTTACATATATTTTTCAAACTTTTTTATTTTATATTGGACTATATTGATTTACAATGTTATGTTAGTTTTACTTGTACAGCAAAGGGATCCAGTTACACACACACACACACACACACACACAAATACACACACACAAATATATATATATATCTCCATTCTTTTTTGTAATCTTTTCCCATATAGGAACTTTACATATTTTGACTTGAGTATTTCATTACTCATGTAGGAATAATAGACAATTATTGGATGTGCAAAAAGTATTGACTCTAAGTTAGAGAAGTAATTGGCTTTGGGACTGGGACCTGAGCATTTGAGCAGAAATTCACACGTAGGAGTACCAATGGGCAGAGCTCTTGGAGAGCCTGTGAGCCACTGTGCCTGGTGCAAGGATTTTTTTTTTTTAATTTCTTTTTTAATTGGAGGAAAATTGCTTTACAATGTTGTGTTTGTTTCTGCCATACAACAACATAAATCAGCCATAATTCTCTATATATATTTCCCTTCCCTGTTGAGCCTCCCTACCCTCCCCGCACCCCACCCCTCTAGGTCATCATGGAGTGCCAGGCTGGGCTCCCTGTGTTATATAGAAGCGTCCCAAAATTCTTAATAAGGTGGCACAGTTCTTTCTCTTTCATAAGAAAATCCCTCCATCTACAAGGACAAAGTCTTTGCACTCCCTTGATCACCTCTTTCGTCCATGCTTGTCTGCTCCTGAAAGAATTGTAGCATAATAGTGAACGGCGCTGAGTATTGGAGGAATCCCTGGAGAAGGGAGTAGCTTAGATTCCAGGTCCATTTCTGCACTAAGTTCCGTCACTAGGAAACATTACTTAAAACCTCCTTGGGACCTTAATTTCCTCACCTGTCAAATGAAAGGACTGGACCAGATACTGCCTAGGACAAGGTTATGTGTTATAAGGGATAGACCCAATTCTTGAAATCGTCAGGATGGATCTTGATAGTGACAGAGTCTTCGATTTGCTTTATCTAATGTCAAAGTGGATTTTTCTCTGATTTAAGGTAACCTGCCTCATTTATTAAGTAGAGCTTTCTGTTTCTGTGATGACTGTGTCCCCTTATGGGAAAAGGTATCAGGACTAACAGGAAGAATAGAAAGAAAGAAAGTGACGTTGCTCAGTCGTGTAGCTTACCTTTTTTTTTGCTCTGTTATTTAAATTTAGATTCATGTTAATTTTATTCACATAAAATCAAGCTTATAAATTTATTCATATTGTTTTTCAAATTGTGATCTTTATTTAGAGCTTTGTTCCTTTGATCTTCTTTGCCCGGTCTGCATACAAATATCAGTCTCTCTTTTTTTTCTCCCAGTAACTCACAATGCAGTCTGATGGATGTCCTCTCATGCTTTCACTCCATTCATATAGGGAAATTATACTCATATACGTCCACAATGGGTTTTTCCTTGAGTCTTTGTTTGGAATTAAATGATGTAAAGAATCATTTTCCTACATTTTTTTAATACTCTCCTTCATAAACGTTTTTCATCTAGTGGCTTTAATATTTTTAATACTGTTATATAATATTCACTAGTATGACAATATGATGCATTATTCAGCTGCTTCTCTGTTAGTAGGCAAATAATTTATTTCCAGTTTCTGTCCATTCCTAACAATTTGGCAGAAGGTTTCCAGAAAGAATTTAAAAATGTTGTACTAAGGACTTTATTACAATTATTATTAGATTTTTCTCCAAAAGAGCCACAGCACTTTAAATTCTCCCAATAATTTTAAAACCCCCTTTCCCCAAAGCCCTACCAAGATTAAGTGTTATGGTCCCTTTTATCTTGTATCAGTCTGATATAAAGTGACAATCTATTATATATTTTGCACTTACCTCAGTTTTCATCAATATGAGAATCTCTTCATATATTTTCTCAATTTTTTTTATTCATAAAATGTTCATGTATGTCTTTTACCCATAATTATTTTTCATTCTGAATAGTCTTTCTTGATGATTTATAAGAGTTCTGGGTATACCAAGGAAAATTTTCTTCTGTCTTACATCTGTCACAGTTTACCTCCACTTTCTTCTTGCTTTGTTGTGCAATTGCTCAGTTGTGGCTGACTCTTTTTGACACCATGGCCTGCAGCACACCAGGCTTCCCTGTATGTCACTGTCTCTCAGAGCTTGCTCAGGCTCACATCCATTGAGTTGATGAACCATCTTATCCTCTGTCGCCCCTTTCTCCTCCTGCTTTCAATATTTCCCAGTATGAGGGTATTTTCCAATGAGTGGCTCTTCACATCAAGTGACCAAAGCATTGGAGCTTCAGCTTCCGCATCAGTTCTTCCAATGAATATTCAGGGTTGAGTTCCTTTAGGATTAACTGGTTTGATCTCCTTGTTGTCTAAGGGACTCTCAAGAGTCTTCTCCAACACCATAGCTTGAAAGCATTGATTCTTCAGCACTCAGCCTCCTTTATGGTCCAACTATCACATCCATACATGACTACTGGAAAAACCGTAGCTCTGACTAGATGGACCTATGTAAGCAAAGCGATGTCTCTGGTTTTTAATATGCTGTCTAGGTTTGTCATAGCTTTTCTTCCAAGGAGCAAGAATCTTTTAATTTCATGGCTGCAGTCCCCATCTGCAATGACTTTGGAGCCCAAGAAAATAAAGTCTCTCACTGTTTCCATTGTTTCCCACCTATTTGCTATTAAGTGATGGGGCCAGTTGCCATGATCTTAGCTTTTTGAATGTTGAGTTTTAAACTAACAGCTCTGCATTGATATTAACTTTTATTTGTGGTATCTTTCTGGGTAAACCCGTCTTTTTCTTTTAATTTTCCAAAAAAATTTTTTTTTCCCAAAAATGTTTTAAAATTTTAGATTCTGATTTTTCAGTCGTAAGCTTCCATGAACCACCCCATGTGGCACCATAGATTCATTTTTATTTGTTTGTTTATGATGTTTATTAAAATCTTAGTTTTAAAAGTCTTAAATACATATACAATTTTTAACTTAAATGGGAGCTGTTTTTTATTTTCTGGATGGATAACTAGCTGTGCCAGCTCAATTTTGAAATAGTTGACCCTTTTCTCACTAACTTTTGAGGAAACCTCATACAGTTTTCCATAGTGGCTGCACCAAGTTATATTTCCACTAACAGAGCACAATGGTTCCTTTTTCATAGCCATTCTAACATGTGATGCCATATCTCATTGTAGTTCTGCTTTGTTCTTCCCTGATAACTAGTGGTGCGGAGCCACTGATGTACCTGCTTGCAACCTGGATGTCATCTTTGGAAAAATGTCAATTCAGATCTTCCCCCACTTCTTAATTGGATTGTTTTGTTTGTTTGCTATTGAATCATCAGAGTTCTTTGTATATTTTGGATATTAATCCCTTATCTGATACAATTTTCAAATATTTTCTCCCACTCCAAATATTTTCTCCACTCTCCCACTCCACTGCCTTTCTGTTTTGTTGATGATTTCCTTTGCTGTGTAGAACATTTTTAGTTTGATGTAGCCCCAGTTGTTTGTTTTTGTAACCTTTGCTTTTGGTGTCAAATTATACCCTCCTCTGAAAAAAAAATTACTTTGAAGACTCAAGTCAAGGAGTGTTTTCTTCTAAGAATCTTATGATTTTAGTTCTTACATTCAAGTCTTTAATCCATTTAGAGCTATTTTTTGTGTATGGTGTAAGGTAGGATTTTTTTCTTAGCAGCTTTTGAAGAAAAATTTCCCCCATTGTATATTCTTGTCTCCTTTTTCATGAATTACTTGGCCATATGTGTGTGAGTTTATTTCTGGGTGCTCTGTTCTGTTCTATTGGTCTATTTTATGTTTATGTATATGCCCTGCATTTCCCCATCTTGGGAAACTCTTTAGCATGATGAGATTTTAATTTTCTTTTTATTAACATCTCATGAGTTTCTATCTATAAAAGTACACGTATTTTCTTTCAATATTTATGTTATTTAATTTTCTCATTTTATTGAATTTACTGAAACTGCCAAGTTAAGTAGTAGTAGTGATCATGGACTTCTGTGTCTAGTCTTGATTTTTAATTGAAATACTTTTTGTTGCATATGCTATTTGTGGTTTTTGACAAACAAGATTAACTAAATATAAGTCATTTACTTATAACCTGTTGTTTGTCATGTCTGATGAATTTTATGAAATGTTTTTTTCAGAACCTGAAGGTATAATTATTTTTCTATTTTTATTTTAATGTTTTATGTTATGCTAATATGTTTTCTGATATTAAAGCAGTATTCCCCCCCCAGAATAAACTCAGTTTCTTCATAGTGTGCTGTGTTTCATGTATTGTCTGACTGTCTTATAAATGTGTACTTAGAGTTTTTATTATATTCATAAATGAGAATGGTCCATAGTTTCTTTTTTATGCTATCTTAAATTTTTGATAATAAAACTGATTTCAAAACTGAATTAGAGACTTCTATCTTTTGCTTAAAACAACTTTTTAAATTTTATAAAGATTAGATATCTAATGGCCTTCATAATTGTCTATATTATTGATATAATCTCACTTTTGATGATTCTTTATAAATTTTAGTAGTTTGTATTTGGCCAAGAAACAATCCATTTTCTCTAGGGTCCCAAAATTTGCTGCCCAGAATTTCAAGTAAAATTCCTTTTCTCTTTATCTCAGTTTTTAACCCATCTAAGTTCTAGACATTTTATTTTTCCTCCTTTTACATAATCAGGATTATAAATGTTTTTTATAGTGTGTTAGTCCTTCAAAGTTCTAGGTTTGGATCTCTTTACATTTTTCTACAATTTTTTCTGTTTCATATTTCAGCTTACACTTTATTTCCCTCTTTCTGGAATCAATTTTCCCCTCTCTTCACAAATTTCTTAACCTAAGTTCTTAGTTCTAGTTTTATTTTCATTCCTTAATTATGAACTATTTAAAAGGCTATACATTTCCTACTAAACACTCTTTTCATTGTGTACTGTAATTTTTTATATACTTTCTTTTAAATTAATTGAGTTATAGATAAATTATACATTCCAATTATATTTTAGTCAGAACTGTATGGGTATTTCAAAAAATTCTATTGAAGCAGTCAACATTTTTTTGTCACTTAAATTTTCTTCTCTAATTTTTTTTCCCAGATATAACAGGTATCTGCTATAAAATTTTAAAAATATTTAAGCTCTTTATTTATTACAAGAATTTCCAAAAATAGTATGTTCTCTGAAAGATTTCACATTCTATTGTAGAACTTCGTTCCTCTGCACTGCTGCTTTCATTTATATTGAAAAAGAAGACAGTTCAGTTCAGTTGCTCACTCGTGTCCGTCTCTTTGCGACCCCCTGGACTGCAGCACGCCAGGCCTCCCTGTCCATCACCAACTCCCAGAGTTTACTCAAACTCATGTCCATTCAGTCGGTGATGCCATCCAACCATCTCATCCTCGGTCATCCCCTTCTCCTCCCGCCTTCTATCTTTCCCAGCATCAGGGTCTTTTCCAATGAGTCAGTTCTTCGCATCAGGTGGCCAAAGTATTGGAGTCTCAACTTCAGCATCAGCCCTTCCAATGAATTTTCAGGACTGATTTCCTTTAGGATTGACTGGTTAAATCTTCTTGCAGACCAAGGGACTCTCAAGAGTCTTCTCCAACACTACAGTTAAAAAGCATCAATTCTTCGGCGCTCAGCTTTATTTATAGTCCACATTTCACATCCATACATGGCTACTGGGAAAACCATAACCTTGACTAGATGGACCTTTGTTGGCAAAGTAATGTCTCTGCTTTTTAATATGCTGTCTAGGTTGGTCATAACTTTTCTTCCAAGGAGCAAACGTCTTTTAATTTCATGGCGGCAGTCACCATCGTCAGTGACTTTGGAGCCCCCCCCCCCCAAAAAAAAAGTCTCTCATTGTTTCCATTGTTTTCCATCTATTTGCCATGAAGTGATGGGACCAGATGCCATAATCTTTGTTTCCTGAATGTTGAGTTTTAAGCCAACTTTTTCACTCTCCTCTTAGGACTTTCATCAAGTGGCTCTTTAGTTCTTCTTCACTTTCTGCCCTAAGGGTGGTGTCATCTGCATATCTGAGGTTATTGATATTTCTCCCAGCAATATTGATTCCAGCTTGTGCTTCATCCAGTCCAGCATTTCTTATGATGCACTCTGCATATAAATTAAATAAGCTGGATAACAATATACAGCCTTGACATACTCCTTTCCCGGTTTGGAACCAGTCTGTTGTTCCATGTCCAGTTCTAACTGTTGCTTTTTGACTTGCATACAGATTTCTCAGGAGGAGGGTAAGGTGGTCTGGTATTCTATCACTTTAAGAATTTTCCACAGTTTGTTGTGATCCACACAGTAAATGCTTTGGGGTAGTCAATAAAGCAGAAGTAGATGTTTTTCTGAAACTCTCTTGCTTTTTCGATGATCCAGCAGATGTTGGCAATTTGATCTCTGCTTCCTCTGCCTTTTCTAAATCCAGCTTGAACATCTGGAAGTTCACAGTTCATGTAGTGTTGAAGCCTGGCTTGGAGAATTTTGTGCATTATTTTGCTAGCATACGTGATGAGTGCAATTGTGTGGTAGTTTGAGAATTCTTTGGCATTGCCTTTCTTTGGGATTGGAATGAAGACTGTCCTTTTCCAGTGCTATGGCCACTACTGAGTTTTCCAAATTTTCTGGCATATTGAGTGCAGCACTTTCACAGCATCATTTTTTAGGATTTGAAATAGCTCAACTGGAATTCCATCACCTCTACTAGCTTTGTTCATGGTGATGCTTCCTAAGGCCCACTTGACTTTGCATTCCAGGATGCCTGGCTCTAGGTGAGTGATCACACCGTTGTGATTATCTGGGTTGTGAAGATCTTTTTTATATAGTTCTTCTGTGTATTCTTGCCACCTCTTCTTATCTTCTGTCTCTGTTAGGTCCATACCATTTCTGTCCTTTATTGAGTTCATCTTTGCATGAAATATTCCCATGGTATCTCTAATTTACTAGAAGAAATCTCTAGTCTTTCCCATTCTATTGTTTTCCTCTATATCTTTGTATTGATCACTGAGGAAGGCTTTCTTATCTCTCCTTGCTATTCTTTGGAACTCTGCATTCAAATGGGTATATCTTTCCTTTTCTCCTTTGCCATTCACTTCTCTTCTTTTCACAGCTATTTATAAGGCCTCCTCAGAAAACCATTTTGCCTTTTTGCATTTCTTTTCTTGGGGATAGTCTTGATCTCTGCCCTCTGTACAGTGCCATGAACCTCTGTGCATAGCTCTTCAGGCACTCTGTCTATCAGATCTAATTCCTTGAATCTATTTCTCACTTCCACTGTATAATGTAAGGGATTTACTTTAGGTTATTCCTGAATGATCTAGTGGTTTACCCTACTTTCTTCAATTTAAGTCTGAATTTGGCAATAAGGATTTCATGTTCTGAGCCACAGTCAGTTCCTGGCCTTGTTTTTGCTGACTGTTTAGAGCTTCTCCATCATTGGCTGCAAAGAATATAATCAATCTGATTTTGGTATTGACCATCTGGTGATGTTCATGTGTGGAGTCTTCCCTTGTGTTGTTGGAAAGGGGTGTTTGCTATAATCAGTGCATTCTCTTGGAAATTATCTATTAGCCTTTGCCTTGCTTCATTCTGTATTCCAAGGACAAATTTGCCTATTACTCCAGGTATTTCTTGATGTCTTACTTTTGCATTCCAGTCCTCTATAATGAAAAGGATATCTTTTTTGGGGTGTCAGTTCTAGAAAGCCTTGTAGGTCTTCATAGGACCATTCAACTTCAGCTTCTTCAGCATTATTGGTTGGGGCATAGACTTGGATTGCTGTGATATTGAATGATTTGCCCTAGAAATGAACAGAGATCAGAATCATTCTGTCATTTTTGAGATTGCATCCAAGTACTGCATTTTGGACTCTTTTGTTCACTATGATGATACTCCATTTCTTTTAAGGGATTCTTGCCACAGTAGTAGATATAATGGTCATCTGAGTTAAATTCACCCATTCCAGCCCATTTTAGTTCACTGATTCCTAAAATGCTGATGTCCACTCTTGCCATCTCCTGTTTGACCAGTTCCAATTTGCCTTGATTCATGGACCTAAAATGCCAGGTTCCTATGTAATATTGTTCTTTGCAGCATCAGACTTTATTTCCATCACCAGGCACATCTACAACTGGCTGTTGCTTTTACTTTGGCTCTGTCACTTCATTCTTTCTGGAGTTATTTCTCCACTGATCTCTAGTAGCATATTGGGCACCTATGACCTAGGGAGTTCATCTTTCAGTGTCCTATTTTCCACCTTTCCATTCTGTTCATGAGGTTCTCAAGGCAAGAATACTGAAGTGGTTTGCCATTCCCTTCTCCAGTGGACCACATTCTGTCAGAACTCTCCACCATGACCTGTCTGTGTTGGGTGGCCCCACATGGCTTGGCTCATAGTTTCGTTGAGTTAGACAAGGCTGTGGTTCATGTGACCAGGTGGGTTAGTTTTCTGAAGACAAATGGCCCTAAACTTAAGCTGTGTAAAAACCATGTGATGTATCAGTTAAATAAATTGTTTGCCAGTAGATATGGTTTTAAAATTATTTCTGCTTTTCAAGTAATTTTTGGTTTTTATATTTAACTGATACATCATATGATTTACACAGCTTAAGACCATTTGTCTGTTTTTTAAAGTTGTTCTTTTACTATTGAAATTGACAGTTTATATTTTATTCATGGTTTTTGATCTTTAGAACCAAGTTGTTAATTATTAATTTTGCCTCCTTTGCTTTTATATTTTCTCCACTGGACTAGTATCCCTTTCTTTTTTTCTTTACATCACACTTCTTTATCAACTTATTGTATGGGGTGTGTGCGTGCTAATTCACTCCAGTCCTGTCTGACTCTATGACCCTAGGAACTGTCGTCCACCAGGCTCCACTGTCCATGGGATTCTCTAGGCAAGAATACTGGAGTGGGTTTCTGTGCCCTTCTCCAGAGAACCTCCCCAACTCAGGGATCAAACCTGTGTCTCTTATGTCTCCTGCATTGGCAGGTGGGTTCTTTACCAGTGAGTCCAATGGGAGGCCCACTGTATGGGTGTTTCCTCCAAATAACCTATAGGCAGGATCTGCTTTTAATCCAGTCTGACAGTTTGTCTTTTAATGGGGCAAATGAATATATTTTTGTTTAATGTGAGAATTTTTATGCTTGATTTTGTTTTTTATGTCAAAGTTTTTCTACTTGTTCTCTTCTGATGAGTCTTTGTTGTGAAAGCTATCCTATTCATTGTTGACTCCTTAGCAATATAACCTGGCTTTTACCCACTAGATGCCATTTGCATCCTCTCAGGTTGTGACAGCCAAGGATGACTCCAGGTGTTGCCAAATGTCCTTTCGGGGGTGGGGGGAATTCCCCATCCTGCCCCAAGCCCAGTTAATATCTGCTTTATATCTTTTAAAAAAACCTCAGTCTTTTTCCAGGCCTGAAGTTCCACACCTAGGTTTGTTGGATATTTATTAAGGGCAAGTTTGTCAGTATTACATGCACCTAGGGTGACCAACCATCTCCTTTGTCTGGGCTGAGCGGATTCCTCAGCCTTCGTACTTCCAGTAGTAAAATCAGAAAGTCTTGGCAAAACCGGAGTGAGCTGGTCACCTTGGATGCACCTCTTCAGTCTGTTCTTGTTCAGTAGCCTTGACCAAAGAAAAAAGCAGTGAGGTCCATTCAGCCCTTAACACAGTTCTCTTTTCTCCCTGTTTCTGCATCTGACGCATCCTGGTCTAAGGATATTCTGAACTCAGAGTTGTGAAATTGTACAAAAATCCTTAGACATTTGTCTCTGAGAGTCATACTAACACGCTTCTATACAGCTATAAGGCATTTATAGATGTACCCTTTTAGACATAATCATATCTATATATTATGATTCGTAGAGGATGAGATGGTTAGATAGCATCACTGACTCAATGGGCATGAATTTGAGCAAACTTCAGAGCAGTGAAGGACAGGGAAGTCTGGCATGCTGCTGCCCATGGGATTGCAAAGAGTCGGACTCTTAGCAACTAAACAACAATAATATTATTATTTATTCTTTACCGTAATTTCCTCTATTCTTAAGTTTTCCTCCATCTTGAAATCCCCTTTGAATCATTTGTTGTTTCGTTAATCTTCCTGCCACCATGTCCCATGTGTTTTCCTCAGAATACTTGGCTAAAATCCTTTCTGAATTCTTCTTTATCCTTTAATAACTTAATTTACCCTGATAAATTAGTAACTTAATCGATAACTTAATTTTAGTCTGGTAAGTGAATAATAAAAACTCTATATAGAATTCTAGAGTTCTTGTTCTTTTCTCTCCTTAGTTATTTTTTCACGTGATCCTCAAGCTTTTATGATTACATGTGAGCGGAATGATGACAGTTTTATTCCTTAGATTTGTGCTTTTGCTGTTGTTTTGTTTTGTTGGCTGCAGCATGAGGCTTGTGGGGTCTTAGCTCCTTGACCAGGAATTGAATTCAGGGCCAGGCAGTGAAAGCACCAAGTCCTAACCACTGCACTTGCAGAGAATTCTCTCGATTTGTGCTTGTATGATTTTTTTCTCTTGTCCTTGCTTTATTTCCTTTAAAAAACAATAAGCATACAGTACTCTTTTATGTCTATCTCCCCGCTGCTACTAACAAAGAATGAATCTTGTGATGGTGGAGAGCCTGTTGAGGGAGGAAAGGAACTGCCTCTTACCTTCTTTATCTTATGGGCAGGTATCCATTTCTCAACAAATATTTGGTCTGGTTTTAAGGAATTCTCTGGTTGCTAAAAAAAAAAGATCCATTTGGCATTTGTATGGGAGTTCTCAGCCGCCGCTCTGCGTTTCCACCACCCTAGAGGCCCTCCCGAAGGAAAGAGGCGGGAGTGGGGTTAGGAGAGGAGGAGGGTGTCTTCCTGTCTCCCGGATTCTGACAGTTGTGAAGAGCATGAGGAGCTCTGCTTGTCGCCCAGAATCGCTCACTCGTGGGTCAGAATGCCATCTGGATCATGCTTTCAAAAGAACATGATAACTCAAAAGATTACTCAGGAAATTCACATTCTGGGTCTGGTGTCTGAGATGTGTTGATGTATGCACATGAGATGCAGAAGAGAGCCTTCTCTGATCTGAGCTGTCTTCCTTTCTGTCAAAGCGGTTTTTCAAAGCACATTTTATAATAATTCCGTCTTCTGAAGAGAAGGTGGTAGATAGTTGAAATCTCTGTGGCCTCCCAGAAGGGAAACACATCAATTATGATACCTTGAGACTATTGGGAGCCATCAAGAATCCACAGAGGGCTTTTACTCCAGGCTTTGGGGCCCCTATTTTTGGATGAGGGGCTTTAAAAGTGAACTCATCCCCCTCTGTGAAGTTCCATTCCAATGCTACCTTCACCATGAAGCCTTTGACAGGAAATGGTTTCTTGCTGCTCCGCATCCCAAGAATACTTGAGGTCATTCATAATGCTCATGCTGTCTTGGATCTTGAGTTATTTTTGTTCACATCTTCTTTGTCCTTCTACGGGATATTTGTTATCAGCTGTCTGATCCATGGCTGTTTTCTCCTTAGCCTTTAGCCCAGTGTCTGAAGCATAATAGATGTTCAATACTGGCAGAGAGGTGGGTGGGTGGGTAACTGAAAGAAAGAAACTTGAAATCTGATTATTTGATATATAAACTTCCTTCATCTGTCTGGTTAATGATAGTTTTAGGTCATATTCCATTCCATTGCTCTATGTCTTCCAGCCATCCATGGTTTTTCTTCTGCTAATTTAGTTTTTTGTATATTAAAATCCAGATTAGAAAGATCTTGCATTAAATAAGCCTCCAGGCTGTCAGTATACCTCAGGTAGCCATAAGGTATACTTTAGTCATTAATTTGAGTTCCAAAAGTTTTCCAATTTTTCTTTCTACTTTCTTCCTTTTACCCTTCCTATCTTTGGATCATCTTTACTTCCCTTGGCCATCTCCTCTTACCCACCCCCACATACAAAAACACCATATACCGAAACACTGTTGTTTTGTTTGTAGACTAATATTGGTATTGTGTTCTATTTCCATTGTGAATTTCTTTAGATCTTTGTTGTTAAGATTAAAGATAGTTCTTCCCCCAGTAAGGGAAGCATCTTAATAGGAAATGGATTTTTAACATGGGTACAGAGGCTAGAAGAGAATTGGGATTTCAAAAGATTCTTCTATATTTCTGGACTTTGAATATGCTTCTGTGAGTTACAACAGAAAACATTGACTGGAGTATTAGTCTTTAACTCTTTCTTATTTTCAAGCTATTTAAAAAAAAATCCTTTATCTTGATCTACATTTAAAAACAAGGCCATTTTACCAGTAATGATTTCTGAGAATATTCACTTAGCTGCAAGACTTGTTAGTGAATGAGCATTATGATTTAGTCTACATATTGATAGGATTTTCTCCATCAGTCTTCAGAAAAGATGACCAAATGCATAAGACTTGAAAGATTACAAATCTGTGTGCAACAGAAGCTCAGTTACTAGAAATTCTATATTCTTTATTTGTTAGTGTGACTCTTCTTGTTTGAAAGGAATAACAATCAGAGCAAACTGTGATGCAGAAAGGAACCTACTTAATTTCCTATAATTAACCACAGTGTTAGAAGGATAAATGTGTACTCATGCCTCAGTGCGACTGAGTAGAGGGTGGTACCACTAGCTCTTCTTTTTTCCCTGTTTTTCTCTGCATGCTGGCTTCACTGATACACTCTGCTTTCTGCCACAGGGTTGGAATCCAGGCTATCAGCAGCTCCAATATCCTGTATCTCTTACCTTTGCTTCTGTGTAGAGTTTGAAAGTCAATCTCTTAATCCAAATTTGAAAGCACTGAGCAGTACTGTAAGTTGACTCAACCTGGATGAAGAATCAGGTAGTCACCCCAGAATACTGTCAGTAAATCCATGGTGATAACCAAATATTTGAACCCTATGTCTAACATAGGAGTGGGACTGTTCCCAGAAGATTGGAGCTGCTATTCTAGGCAGACTGAATGTTAGGTGTATATTTCTTTTTTTAATGAAAGATAAGGGGCAAACTTTTGAGAAAATAAATTTTTATGAGGAAGCATTTGTAGGGGATGAAAATTACTTCTTTCTTCTTGGTGAGGAGATCTCCTGAGGGTTAAAATTCTAAGAATGAACAAGTAATCTCATTTTTTCCTGAAGGTTGATTCAACCATCTCTCTTCCTTTGAACTCTCAAATTGCGATCCCTGGTATAAAGTGTGTTCTCAGTAAGCCCTTGTAAACCTAACTTAGAACACTTATCATCTGAACTCCACCATCCCACACATCATTAGGTAGGGGGCTTCAGTATTCACAGGGCATGATTGTTGTTTCTCATATCTGTCAAGTCATGCTGGTAGATTTGTGATGGGAGGAATTGGGAGGTAAGGGTGAAGGGGATGTCAGACTCAGAGTCTCCAAGACCTTAAATGTCCTGGATGAAAATAATACTCCATGACTTGGTTAGAATGGGCCTGGCTCTCCCTTTGTATTTAACTCGGTGCTTCTCCAAAGGTCTATAAAATTTGGTATTTTCCCATTTTAATTTTGCATTTCAAGGTCCAATAAAGTAAGTCAGTGTTTGCCAATAATGGTGATACTTAGGGTATTTTCTTTGGAATAAGGTTGAGAATGCAGCCAGGTAAGAAGTGTCCCAGTTTGTCACAATCCCTGGAAATCATGTCAAGGCAACTAGTATTGGAGAAAAGTGCAGCCCACCAGACTCCTCTGTTCTGTGGGATTCTCTAGGCAAGAATACTGGAGTGGGTTGCCATGTCCTCCTCCAGGGGATTTTCCCCATTCAGAAATCAAACCTGTGTCTCTTACATCTCCTGCATTGGCAGGTGGGTTCTTTACCCACCTGGGAAGACTTGAAGCAAAGTGAAGTGAAAGTTGCTTAGTCGGGTGTGACTCTTTGTGACCCCATGGGCTATACAGTTCATGGAATTCTCCAGGCCAGAATACTGGAGTGGGTAGTCTTTCCCTTCTCCAGGGCATCTTCCCAACCCAGGGAACTAACTCAGGTCTCAGAAGCCTTGGAAAGAAGCAAATGCATTAAATGTTAGACTATGATGCCCCCAAAGCTTGCAAATATATGTTCACGGAAAATATCTTTATTGCCCTGAATTGAATTAATTATCTTGGGGAAACTGAGAATCCTATCCCATTGTCCTTTCTCCTAGCCTCTTGGCATCAGAAAGATCTTTATGTTCATCTAGTTCAGTGTTCCTTAAACTCTAATGTGCATCAGCATAATCTGAGAAGTTTGCTGAAGGTGTAGGTCCCTGGCACCATCTTGGCGCCAGAGATTGGTAATGGAGGGAAGCAAGGAATCTTTATTTTTTTGACAATCAGATCATATATTCTGAAGCATATAGCCTGCAGCAACGCTGTGACAAATACATTTCCCTTTGCCTTTTCTGTCAGTGGATGTGTATCCTCATCAGCTGAGCAGATTTATGGAGAGAATTTCAGCATAAGATGTAAAGCTGAATCACAGTGAACTTTTCTAAGTCCTAAAACCTACGTTTTGATCTTTTTTATAACATCAATGATAGATCGTTATCCTCACTCTTAGAATACTTCTAGTGAGATGATGCCCACTACATTAAAAAAAAATTGTCTTATTTTATTACTAGATAAATCTAGTTAATCATACTTGATTAAATGAAAGTCATCTCCACATTGACCCCCATTCTACTCTCTGTGATAGCAGAGCAAATCTCCTGCTTTGTCTGCAATACAGGCTTTCGGATATTTAAAGACATTCATCACACTCCACTAAGGATTTTCTTTTCCAGGATGAACTTTGCTAATTGCTTTAATCTTTCTACCACTTGGTCTCCAGGTTAATCTTCCAGGCTTGTTCTAATCACTCAAATATGGATGTAACTCAGCACAATGATCTGGAGAGAGCTTAACTACTGGGGAAAACTAGGGACTGAGTTTTGAGGAATGGGATGTGGGGTGAGGGGGGAATGGGCACGGATCTCAGCCATTGCCCCCACAGTAGAAGACCACGCTTCCATTGACTCTCTGTGAAATGGCATTTGCCCTAAGGGAAAAACGTCAGGTTATTTTTTTTTGGCTCATATAGAGTCTCTGGTAAACAAAACTCAGATTGTTTTGCTTTCTAGGAGCTTCTGATTTCAAGCTGGTTTTCCTCCATTTGACTTGAGTTTTGTTTTTTCTGAACTTAAATGTGAAAGCGTGTAAATGAAAGAATGGATTTGCTTTGGTTAGTAAGGCATCCTTTAGCCCATTCATCCCATCTCTAACAACAATTTTCCTTGTATGACCTAGACATAGAATAACTGTGAGTCCATATAATATTTTTCAAAATTTCTAACATGTAAAATAGGCCTGCTTTAAAATTTACCTCTTGCCCCTCCCTATACACTGATAACTACGCCGAGATGATGGATGGATTAACTTGATTGGATAATTATTACCCAACATTATACATATAGTATACATACATACATATATATATATATAAAATCATCACACTGTATGCCTAAAATAAATAGAACTTATCAATTTTATCTCATTAAAGCTGGAAACAAATTCCAAAAAAATTCTGAGGGATGAGAGCTAGCACACACCAGTTGAGTCATGCTGGCTGCATAAAGAGTTTCTCTCCATGACTACCAGGGTAAATCTGTTTAAAAGTGGGATGGGGAGTAACCTGTCACTCTATGGAGACATCCATCAGATAGACTATTAAACTCACACTCACCTAGAGGATGCTGGCTTTTAATGGTTAAGGTATAACACATGGTCTAGGCACCTCATCTAAGGAAAAAAAATGAATTATTTTTGTTTTCAAAACAATAAAATGAAATTGATCTTCTAGGATGTGGAAATTCTTTGCCTTAATTTTCTAATTTTTTGAACTCTGAAAACCTAAGGAATGCTTAGGTCCTTCTTCCAATCCCTACCTTTCCTATGTGGTCATCATGGGGTTTTTTGTATTTTTGCTTTATGATAACCCAGACAGAGCTTGTATTTTCCTCCTCATTCCTTACTCTCAAGGGCCTTGCTATGTATGTATACAGTGTGGGTTGCAAATACCATTTAATTAATATTATTCCATACAGTGGCAGAGAAGTTGCAGTTAAATATGAGGGTATAATTAATATAAAAATTTACTATGCTTTTTCTGTTTACCCTACTTAATATATTTGTTTCAAACCATGTCATGATTCTTTTAATGTCTATGTCTGGAGGTTATACCATGTTCCCCTATTTGTTTATCAGTTCAGTTCAGTTGCTCAGTCGTGTCTAACTCTTTGTGACCCCTTGGACTGCAGCACACCAGGCTTCCCTGTCCATCACCAAATCCCAGAGCTTGCTCAAACTCATGTCCATCAAGATGGTAATGCCATCCAACCATCCTTTGTCATCCTCTTCTCCTCCTGCTTTCAATCTTTCCCAGCATCAGAATCTTTTCCAATGAGTCAGTTCTTCGCATCAGGTGGCCAAAGTATTGGAGCTTCAACTTCAGCATCAGCCCTTCCAATGAATATTCAGGACTGATTTCCTTGAGGATTGACTGGTTGGATCTCCTTGTAGTCCAAGGGACTCTCAGAGTCTTCTCCAACACCACAGTTCAAAAGCATCAGTTCTTCAGCACTTAGCCTTCTTGATGGTTCAACTCTCACATTCACATATGACTACTGGAAAAACCATAGCTTTGACTAGATGGACCTTTGTTGGCAAAAGAATGTCTCTGCTTTTTAATAGGTTTGTCATAGTTTTTCTTCCACGGAGCAAACATCTTTTAATTTCATGGCTGTAGTCACTGTCTGCAGTGATTTTGGAGCCCCCCAAAATAAAGTCTGTCACTGTTTCCATTGTTTCCCCATCTATTTGCCATGAAGTGATGAGACCAGATGCCATGATCTTCTTTTTTTGCATGTTGAGTGTTAAGCTAACTTTTTCACTCTCCTGTTTCACTTTCATCAAGCGGCTCTTTAGTTCCTCTTCATGTTCTGCCATAAGGGTGGTGTCATCTGTGTGTCTGAGGTTATTGAAATTTGCATGTACATTGTATGTCATATTTATAACATAAGCTTGTGTGTATATCTGCTTTCCTGTCTCTGTTCTTCTTTCACTCTCATGTATAGGCATATATGCATAAAAATTTGACTTATGTCAGTTATACCTGCTTTAGTTTAGTGAGGTCATTGGTGTTAATTTCAGCTGTGCTTAGAGCTAGGTAACTCATTCTAAATTAAACATCTAAAAGTTGCCTAACAGATTGAGGCTCCTCTAAAACATGAGAGACAGTGACCAACTGTCTTTTCCTCAAACTCACCATCCAGGCTCCTGAATTTCTCTATCTAAAAGACTAACTCTCAAAGCCCTATTTAGAATGTCATGTACCTCAAATATATATATATATATATTTTCCATTCTAAGAATACAAGCATTAAGGTGTCAAGAATTCATTTTCGGTTTGGGGTTAATATCCATTGAAGTATTTTGGCAGGGACAGAGCATTTTGACAATACAAATGCCTTTCTGCATTCCTCACAGAACCATTCTGAACTTTTTATAATCAAGAAAGGGGAAAATAATTTCTCTTTTCCATTAAATATTCAGTGGGCAAATACTAATCTGGAAGAAAATTGAAATTCTCTCTGTGGCACACTCAACAAATGACAGTTTAGATTATATTAGAAATACTGTAATTCTCTTCAGGTCAGTTAACTGAGTGAAAAATGAAAATCTAAAATGAAGCTAAAGCATTGTATTAAGTATTACAATCGTGTCTCCATCCCTCAGCAGCACGGGGTGGTGAGAGGCTGAAGGCATTGGAGGCAGGACAAATTTGAGGGAGAAGCTGGTTTCTGGCACATAGAGCTGAATGGCTGTATTGGATGGTGTTCTTCATGAGTCAGGGTGCTTCCCCTGGGGCCATCAGATGCCGGTACCCTCAACCAACTGAAGGCTCTAATGAGACGTATGCAAGTCCAGATCTAAATCTAATGAGCCCTGCACTAGCTTGATTTCCTCAGGGGTGATACACTTTCCCCAGTGACAGAGAACCTCTGTGTAGGATGCTGACTGGTGATGTTGGAGGTCAGCCCCTCTGGGGTCCTTCATGGGCTCCATGATCTGGACCATTTTGGGGGCTGGAATACTTGCTCCAAAAAAGGCTGCGATGATTCCTGGAGCAGCCTTCTGTTCTCAAATAATTCTTTTTGTTTGTTTATCTATCCCAGTAAGACATCCTTTAGGGCTCTTTAGTGTTTGAAAGAGGTGTTTGTTCTGCTTTTTTCCTTATCTGTTGTTTGCTTGTAAGTGCCTGTGTTGGAGTGAAGTGCTGCCAGAGCACTGCTAATTGCTTTGCTTCAGGCTTGTCTTTCTCCTGCTGCCCTGGTGGCCACACGATTGAGTTCTTATCCACAGTGATCCCTCCTTCCCATCACCTGGGACTGCATATTGTGCCAGGGTTTATGGCGGCTTTTCCCTTTTGATTTGTACCTGGAGAGTCCTGAAGCAGAGCCTGCAGTTTCCCAGCTTTCTGCTGATGGTGTGAGCTCAAGGCCCCCTGGAATTAAAGTCAGTGGGAGACGGATTCTTTCACTGAGACCCTCCCATCCTCCTCTTAAGCCCCTCCCTGAGGGACTCTGTTTTCATTCTTAGAAGTTCATCAGTGGTCCAAGAATCACTTCCCTTTTTAAGGTCTCATTTAGTCCCCTGCTATCTAAAAAAGGACTTAGGCCCGTCTGGGTCTTCCTTAAGGTTCCTGAGTGTGATCAGGTTAGTCCAGGGTTTCGCATAATCCAGGGCCTGGAGCCTAAAGCTTTATTGGAATACAGCCCAATCCATTCTTGTGCCCAGTGTCTGTGGTTGGTTTTGTTCTGCAGAAGCAGACTGCAGTAGTTGCAGCAGAGACTGTCTGTGTCCTACGGAGCCAAAAATATTTACTCTCTGACCTTTTAAGAAAAAGTCCGCTGGCCCCTGGACTAATGGAAAGGGAAACCATCTGAGATAAAATGACAGTGGTGATGCTGCCTAGTGGAACTGCTCTTCACAGATAGCTCATTGCCACTTTAGAGGAACGTTTGCTGTTTAAACCCAAAGGAGTCATTCAGTCAATGAACACAAATAATAACTGGGGAGTGGTCATGCCATTCATGGCCTGCTGTAATTGCTGGTTGGGAGTTGGTCGCTTGGTTATGAGGTATGTGAGGGGTTCTCAAAGTCTGATCTCTGGATCATCAGTGTCTCCTGAAATCCTGCTAGAAGTGCAGGCTCTCAGGCCCTGCTCCAGAACAACTAAATCAGAAACTCTGGGGGTGAGGCCATCAATCTGTACTTTAATTAAGTCCTCCAGGTGATTCAGAAAGATGCTAACATTTTAGAACCACAGATGTACTTTTAAAGGGTTTGCTAAACTTTGCAGAGTGAGGTAAGTAAAAAGCGGCACATTCTGTTCCACATTGAACCAACCTTGATGATATAGAAGGAAGAAGGAGGAAGAAAAGCATTGGGGTAGAGTTCTTGTTCTTTTCTGGTGCCGAAGTAGCTAAAATGTGATATCCACTATGCTATAGCAGTGCGCACACAGAACTAGCTTCCCAAGGTCTAGATAGCATCTGGAGAGAGAAATAAAACAGTGAAGTTAACCACTGGGGAAATGGTTCAAGTGAAGATTCCTGTCTATAAACTGTTCTTCATGATCTTTCAGGCTTTCTACTTGAGATTAATTATGATGCAAATGGTCTTTGAGCAGTAGGTTCAGTTATAGATACAATGATGATGGTTCCACATTATAAAGAAATCATAAGATGAAAATTAAGCTTAAACATTAATTTATCTAAGCAAATCCAGCTAGTCAAGTGACAGAATTGGGGTACAACTCCAGGGCTGTCTGTCAACAGAGGTGACTCTTCTATAGCACATGCTTGTCTAGGATGGAGGCAAGGGAAGTTTCTTCAAGACCTTGGCAATGACATCTGTTAGAAGTGCTTCTGCTGAGCTGTCCTGCATTTGTCTAGCTGGGTTTGGACTTTGTGGATCTCTGACTGACTATGAAGTGATTAGAAGGCCCAGTGTCTGGCAATAAGGATGACAGGTCTTCAGAAGTACAATGTGCTCTACATAACCTTGGGCAGGGTGGGGTTAGGGGTGCCCTGCTAGATTCTCTGTGCTTTGGGGACCCTTGGGCATGTGGAAGCCTGGGGACAATCATTTCATTGCATCTTAGCTTGAATGTACACATATGGACCACAGACGTTCCAGGACTAAGTCCAGTTCCCTCAGGGAGACTTTTGGGGAGGGTGAGGCTTGGCAAAACATTTTTTAAAAAGTCAGTATTCCTGTTATTTTTCTAAAACAAATTGCTGAGGTTATCCCTTGACATAATGTTCTTGGGGCTATACAAACGATACATAATGATAGCACGTAGCAGGCATGAGTTTAAGAATACAAATGGAGGAAGCATCTCAGTGAATTGTGGACTCCTGGAGGACTCTCTATATCCCAGTGCATGCTGCAGTGCCTTGAACACAGAAGGTGCTCAGAATATGTTCAGAGAATGATAAATCTGTCCAGAGACTTTAATTATTATAGTCATGCCAGGAAGCGATTCCTAAGCACAGGAGTCTATTTTCAAGGCTATTATTTTTTTATACACATGTCAAGGTCCTATACTATTATGAAAGACGTTAATGAATGGGTATGCTACAGATGTTGACAGGGTCTTAGTCTCTTGCCTATAATCCATCACCTTGTAAACAAGTCTGTTTTCCTCTCTTACTGCTCCACTGTGGCCAGGTCACAGCAACCTTAGAAATGCAGGTTGCTTTTGCCATCTGATGGGTGTCTTCCCTATGACAATCTGAGCTGCCCTCCAGCCCAGATGCCCTCACAGGGCAGCGGGAGGCAGACAGTGGCCAGGGGTCGAGGGAGAGTTACCCTGCCTAAGCCCGTAGCCTAGACCTGGCCGCCCCCAGTCCAGGACCAAAGCCCAGACATAAGAACACTCTATATTAGGCTCTTTTTGAGGCTGTACTGTGGCTGTGCGTGGGAATGCGGAGGAGAATGATGAAGAGGCTTACAGGAGAAAGAGAGATGCAATCTTAAACTCTGCTGGACACAGAGAACTTTGGAAAGAATCAAAGTCAGTTTGGTGTAGATTGGGTCGCTGCGTCTGCTAAAATAATTTCAGTGAAAATCCAAATCTGAAGAAAATAGATATAAGTAGAAGTGAATCCAAGTGAGGTATTGATCGTACTTCCCACTCACCTCTCTTCTGGTGATGAATCACCCTCATCTCAAATTGCAGCTCCGCTCTGACGAGGAGAACTTTATTTCTTGACCACGAAGGCTAACACCAGGGTCTTCTCCATTGTGTGACAGGGGCGGGCACTTAAGTGATCGGGATGGGGGAGCTGAGGGCAGGACAGTGAACATCTCGCAGAGCCCTGCATGGCGGGCAGCCGTGGGGGCCGCTGTGAGGACAGCTGGCCTTCCTGAGCAGTCACGGCTCCAGGAGCGTCTCAGCAGAGTGACCGCGTGGGACTGGAGAAGGAGCTGGGGCCCGTGGGGGAGACGCTGTCGGCTGCCTAGCAACCACTGTCAGGCCTTTCTCCCCTGCCCCCGAAGTCCTGCTTGACGGTGCAGTGAACAAACCGAGACCCCCTTGGAGCTATAGACGTTGCACTGTGAGCGACCTAAGCTAATTGTGGTTACTTCAGTTTCCTCTTCCAGTGACTGATTTAGCTGTGGGCATGGAATATCATCCTGGCCAAAGAGACGAAAGGGGAAATCCTCTGGAAGCCCCTGGGAAAGATTTTCCTGTGTGGTTTTATCTTTTTAAGGAAGCAGAAGAGGTTTTCTCTCTCAGAAGGTGTTGTATGAGGAGGTGGGTCCTGCGTCCAAGACTGTCATTTTTGTGACTGTATGAGCTTCCTGTGGCTGCTGTAACAAATGACCACAAACTTGGAGGCTGAAAACAACAGAACTTGATTCTCTCGCAATTAAGAAGGCCAGAAGTCCAAAATCAATATCACTGGATTAAAGTCAAGCCCCTGAAGCCTTCAAGGGAGGATTCTTGACTCTTCCAGGTTCCCGTGGCCACCAGCATTCCCGTGCTAAGGGCTATGTCACTGCAAACTCCACAGCCATCTTTCTCTGCTCTGCCTTTACATCTTCTTCTTTTCCATGTGTTGTCAAATCACCCTTTGCCTCCCTTTTATAAGGATACATGTGAGTCTGTTTAGGGTCCACATGGATCATCCAGGGTAATCTCCGCATGTCTAAATACTTAGTCATATTCATAAAGACCATCTTGTACTATATAGAGTAATAACCCCAGGTTTCAAGGCTTAGGATGTGAATTTCAGGGGAGAAGGAGACATTTTTCAGTTTGCCACAGCAAACTGTGAGGTAGAAACAAAAACATTAAAAAAAAATAATAATGTAGAAGTCTCTCTGGAAGCCTAATGCCACTGTTTTTGAGTTAAACAACCTGGAATATATTTCCTAGTGGACTTCAGAGGTCACACAGCTGGGGAACCATCTGATATCAAAGATGTCCCCCAGTGTCTTAGGGACATCTGGGTCATCTGTACAGGCCTGAGCACCATTCAGGGGCCGGTGCACAACCTCAGTGAGCTCAGCCTCCTCTGCCCGGCATCCCACCCCACCCGCCAGGCTGCCACCCTGGCCGTCTGGCACCTCCGAGGAGACTGTGGTCTGGCTGGAGCAGACAGTCCCATGCCAGACTTGTATGTGGTCACCTGGTGCTGGTCAGATCAGAGGGACCAGGTGACATCCAGACTCCTCCCAGACTTCCTGGACGGCCCCCCTCCTCTGGCAGGAGCCCTTGCTGATCCACAAAGCTGGCTCACAGCTCCAGTGCATGCCCTGGCCCTCGCCAGCCAAACTGCTGACCAGACCTGCTTTACCAACACCAGGCTCCTCTGAGGCAAGCTGGGCGTGAGAGTGGCCACACTGTGTGTCTTGATGAGACCCCTCAGTCTCAAGGTGTCACTCTGGCCACAGCGTGGCATGTCAGTTGCAGGTGGGGGCCACGCAGCCTGGGGAGGCAGCTCTGCCTGGGGCAGACGTGGGCAGGGTCTGCCCCAGGCTCAAGCCCTTTGCATCCTTCATTTTATAGCCAGTCATTTACTCTTATTTTTAAAACCATGGTTTATGAGGTATCTTGCTACCTGAACTTGAAAATACTTGGGTGGAAAAAAAAATGAGAAAACTTCTTGCCAATTCCTTAATGTATCCAGGGGGAGAGTAAGGGAAGGGGTTTACATTTTTGAAGTGGGTTGATTCTAGCATATAAACAGGTGAGAACCAAGCAGTTTCTCAAAGCTGGCACTTTTGGTATTTCAGACCACACAGTTCTTTGTTGTGAGTGACTATCCTGGGTGTTATAAGATGTTTAGCAGCATCCCTGGCTTTTAGAATCCTGCCCCAGTTGTGAATATGTTGAATGAGTGTTAGGAGCCTGGCAGAAAATCCTAGAGATAACAGTTTATCAATTAAAAAAAAAACTGTGATGAACTGAGTCATGGCATGGAATGGAAAAGGACATATCTAATGCAGTGACTGAAGTGACTGCTAAGTGTCAGATGTGGAATATGAAGTAGAGAAAGGACTCGCTGATTTCCCCCTTTGATGGATGTGCCGAGTGATGTCCGGGAAGTGGTTAAATCTGAGTGAGCTTCAAAGAGTTCCTCCTGTACATTTTAAATTCTGCGTTTAGATGATACAACAGATTTTGGCCATATTTTGTTTATTGGGAGAATTATTTCTTAGTGGTACACCCTATAATGGTACATCTAACATGCAATGCTTTCTTAGATTCAATAAAATCAGCCTCAAGGGGGTTTTAATGACACAACAAGATGAATCAAATAAAATTATTCTTATTCAATAAAAAAGCAATATCTTATGATTCAGGCATAGAATTTAAGTACTTGGAGGGAATCCTGATGTCTAATATTCTTAGTTATTATTTGGCAAAGATGTTTACCCTCTGAATGACTCTCTTTCTTTTCTCCTTTCTCAAAGTTTTTGTATTTTAGTTACCTCTGAATATTGGGATTCCATTGCTATCACTAGTAAGAAGGGAACCAATAATATTGGCAGGGTCTTATATGTTTACAAGGTCTAATCTTAGTGCTGAAGCCTCAGTTGTCCTGCTGGCTGTGGTTCTCTAATAGGGCTTCCAAACCACATGCCATGAACCTGTTCTGGTAGAAGCAAACATTCATCTCTCCAGTCACATTGGAAGATGGCTTCTGGCCACACAGAGCCTTTATCTTCACTGCAGTGTTATATGAACATTAACCTTTTCTAGGTACATCAGAGACATTGCTTTTCCTACAAAGGTCCATCTAGTCAAAGCTATGGTTTTTCCAGTCATCGTGTATGGATGTGAGCTGGACCATAAAGAAGGCTGAGCCTGAAGAATTGATGCTTTCGAACTGTGGTGCTGGAGAAGACTCTTGAGAGTCTCTTGAACAGCAAGGAGATCAAATCAGTCAATCACAAAGGAAATAAATCCTGAGTGTTCATTGGAAGGACTATGCTGAAGTTCCAATACTTTGACTACCTGATACGAAGAGCGACTCATTGGAAAAGACCCAGATTCTGGGAAAGATTTAGGGCATGAGGAGAAGGGGGTGACAGAGGATGAGACAGTTGGATGGTATCATCGATGGATCACCTCCATAGACATGAGTTTGTGCAAACTCTGGGAGATAGTGAAGGACAGAGAAGCCTGGTGTGCTGCAGTATGTGGGGGTCACAAAGAGTCGGACATGACTTAGTGATTGAACAGCAATAACAAGGTACATTCTAATGTGGACGGGATGCTGGCGGCTTCTCTGAAGGAATATGAATAGATAAAATGAAGGATCCCTTGTCTCCAAGATCCCGCCACCAATTTCCCAGGTTATGTCCAAAAGTTTGCCAGTAAGAGTCCATACCATTGCTACACTGGTCCAGGAGAATTTGTCTCCACATTTGCAAATCTAAGGAAGTTAGATAAGAATTTATATGTCCTACCAGATTGGAAGGAGGAACTTCAGTATGAAGCATTGGAAGTATTGAAACCAGCATCAGTTCTACAAAAGGGGTCCTCAAAATGGGGTCTTCTTTCGAAGTCACTGAAAACTTGTTAGAAAGGCAAAATTTTGGGCCCCAGTTCAGATCTTTGAATCAGACACTCTGAGATGAGCCCCCTTCTTCTACCCTTTAAGAAGCTACCCAGATGATTCTCATGCTTGTTTAGGTTTGAGCACTACTGATACATAGTTTCCAAAATGTAGCAGATAACAGGAAGAAACACACACACACACACACACACACACACACACACACACACACACACACACACACACACACACACACACACACACACACACACACACACACACACACACACACACACACACACACACACACACACACACACACACACACACACACACACACACACACCCCCATTGGTTTCTTACCCAAAAGACCCTGGATTCTGGGTCCCAGTAGAGAGACCATATTTCTACTGTCTTTTTGTGTGATTTTGGGTAAATGACTTAGCTTTATTGGGTCTTGATTTTTTTTTTTCCAGTTTAAAGGTTAGGCATGGGATTAGATTTTCTTCTTCCTTATTTTATTCATTGCCCCATGTTTTTAAGTTGCATTAAGTGATGTAGCATTTTTTACAGAACCATGGAGGTGGGGAATTGCCAGGTTTTCGGGACCCCTTCAGGATGCTGAGGAAGTGAGGAACCATCTTCTGTCCACATTGTGCAGCAGGAGTTCACCCAAAAAGGACTTTTTGTGCTTGATGGGTAAGAGGTGACTGTGAAAGGGATGTGGGCTTAGACTTCATTACCAGTCTTCAGTTCCTAATCCTGGCCTTGATACTAACTCTCACTGTGATGTCAGGCAAGTCTTAGCAATTCTCTGGATCTCAGTTCTTTTACCTGGGATATAAGAAATCAAGTAAGCAAAGAGAGCTTTATGTTCCTAGAACAAGGGTCAGAGAGCAGGTAGCCAGTAAATGCTCCACTTTCTTTCCCTTTCAATTCAAATATTCCATTCTTTGGGATTCTTGAGTGTTAAAGATTGCTCTGCAGATGCTGAGTCTTGATTACAGCATTATTGTTCAGGTTCCTAACGTTAACTCCCAAAGGAAACACTTGTTGACAGCAGTCAGTGATCTTGCTGGCTCATGTTATCTTATCCAAGGAAGCCTGATTACCCACCTTCAGTGACAGTTGCTCAGTCGTGTCTGACTCTCTGCAACCCCACCAGGCTCCTCCATCCATGGAAATCTTCAGGTAAGAATGCTGGAGTGGGTAACCATCCCCTTCTCCAGGGGATCTTCCCAAGCCAGGGATTGAACCCAGGTCTCCAATGTTGCAGGCAGATTCTTTACCAACTGAGACACCAGGGAAGTCCATCTTCCACCGAGTATTTATTGAGAACTATAGGCATTTTTGACAACTTATTGTTTATAAGTTATTATAAGTGCTTATTGCTTATAAGCAGCTTCAGGGTCTCCCATAACTCTGGGCTTCTTCTCTAAAGCTGTTGGCCAAATTTCATAGCAAACCCTTGTTTAAATGGGGCAACATGGATGTGTGAATATCCATATATGTCTTGTTTTAATTAAAATTGTTCTACCAGTGAGAGAATAGACACAATTTCTTTTTTTTTTTTTAATTTTTTTTTTCAGTGGGTTTTGTCATACATTGATATGAATCAGCCATAGAGTTACACGTATTTCCCATCCCGATCCCCCCTCCCACCTCCCTCTCCACCTGACTCCTCTGGGTCTTTCCAGTGCACCAGGCCCGAGCATTTGCCTCATGCATCCCACCTGGGCTGGTGATCTGTTTCACCATAGATAATATACATGCTGTTCTTTCGAAACATCCCACCCTCACTTTCTCCAACAGAGTTCAAAAGTCTGTTCTGTACTTCTGTGTCTCTTTTTCTTTTTTGCATATAGGGTTATCGTTACCATCTTTCTAAATTCCGTATATATGCGTTAGTATACTGTAATATTCTTTATCTTTCTGGCTTACTTCACTCTGTATAATGGGCTCCAGTTTCATCCATCTCATTAGAACTGATTCAAATGAATTTTTTTTAATGGCTGAGTAATATTCCATGGTGTATATGTACCACAGCTTCCTTATCCATTCGTCTGCTGATGGGCATCTAGGTTGCTTCCATGTCCTGGCTATTATAAACAGTGCTGCGATGAACATTGGGGTGCACGTGTCTCTTTGAGATCTGGTTTCCTCGGTGTGTATGCCCAGAAGTGGTATTGCTGGGTCATATGGCAGTTCTATTTCCAGTTTTTAAAGAAATCTCCACACTGTTTTCCATAGTGGCTGTACTAGTTTGCATTCCCACCAACAGTGTAAGAGGGTTCCCTTTTCTCCACACCCTCTCCAGCATTTATTGTTTGTAGACTTTTGGATAGCCGCCATCCTGACTGGCATGTAATGGTACCTCATTGTGGTTTTGATTTGCATTTCTCTAATAATGAGTAATGTTGAGCATCTTTTCATATGTTTGTTAGCCATCTGTATGTCTTCTTTGGAGAAATGTCTGTTTAGTTCTTTGGCCCATTTTTTGATTGGGTCGTTTATTTTTCTGGAATTGAGCTTCAGGAGTTGCTTTATATTTTTGAGATTAATACTTTGTCTGTTTCCTCATTTGCTATTATTTTCTCCCAATCTGAGGGCTGGAGAATAGACACAATTTCTTATTGGTATTTATATATTATATATTCACGTAATGATATTTTAATGGAATCTTACAATTTTTAATATCAGTGATATGCCAGATGCTTTTCAGTAGGTTAATCTATTTAATTCTTACAACTCTTCAAGTTGGTAAAATAGGTGTTATTGCCTCCGTTGAAGACAAGGAAACTAAGACTCAGTTTGAGTAACTTTCCAAAGGTCACTCAGTATGTGATGAAACCAGGATATGAACCCAAACGCTTTCCTTTCCAGCGTCAGTGCTTTTTGTACAGAAGCAAAGATCCCCTAAAACTCATGTTTGCCAGGTAAATGGCTTTAGTGTTTGCATAAGGATTTCTCTGATTGAGGAAGGTGCTGAGAAGGTATTAAAATTCAAGTTTAATCAATCAACCAATTAGTATTTATTGAATGCCTGCTGGGTGCAAGGATTACACTTGGGGCTATGGGGGATAAACAACAACAACAGCAGAAAGATGAAACTGATAATAGTGTCGTGGAGGAAGAGAAATATACATGCACAGAGATCGACCTGGGAGGCGTCAGAGAGCAGGAGTGGGAAAGACAGGCCAAGATGGCATGAAACCAGGGCTACCCAGGTCCCCTGCAACTGGGCTGGTCAGGAAAGGTTATTTCTGACTTGGTGTATATATCAGATTTTACTCTGTTTCTGTTATTATATTGTTGAATTTCTGCAGCAGCCCTGTTCCCATTTTAGAGTTGGGTAAACCAAGTACCAGATAGATGAATTGAACCTTGCCCATATGTACAATTGGCAAGAAGTAGGCCTGCCAGTGCAGGAGATGCAGGTTAGATCCCTGGGTTGGGAAGATCCCCTGGAATAGGAAATGGCAACCCACTCCAGTATTCTTGTCTGGAAAATTCCACGGACAGAGGAGCCTGGTGGGTTACAAATCCATGGGGTCATAGAGTCAGACACAACTGAGCACACACATGAACACTGGCATGGGAACCACACTTGGGCCTTTGAGTCCATGGCTAGTCTTCCTTCTACATCATTTATTAGAACTAACTCTAGAAAAGGCTTGTTAACATTTATGCTTTCCCCGGAGTAGACTTGGAATCATCTAAATGCCAAGAAATGGGGGTTTAAAGACCAGATTTCATTTACTCATTCAGAATTTCAAAGAGTTGCATAAAGAAAGAGCAGTGTTTCTTTGAAGGAATATTTTTTGTTTGTTTAAGGGTTTTTTGTGTGTTAAGCAGTCACGCTGGTGTTTGTTCAGGTGATGTGCTAAAGATTCAAATATTAGGGACTTTCCTAGTGGTTCAGTGGTTAAGGCTCTGTGTTCCCAGCACACTGGGCCTGGGTTCAATCCCTGGTCCAGGAACTAAGATCCCACATAATGCATGGTGTAGCCAAAAAAAAAAAGAAAGATTAAATTAACAGAGCAGCTTAGAACTTTGTCCAGCTCTGTAGAGAGACTCCCACCCTCTGCTTCTCAAACTTTTATTTGTTGTTCAGTCTCTGTCGTGTCTGACTCTTGTGACCCCCGTGGATTATACCTCACCAGGCTCCTCTGTCCCTGGGATTCCCCAGGCAGAAATACTCAAGTGGGTGGCCTTTTCCTCCTCCACGGGATTGTCCAGATCAGGGATCGGGTCGCCCGCATTGGCAGGTAGAGTCTTTATCACTGAGCCACCAGGGAAGCCCTTCTCAGACAATTAAACCACACACCAAACTGCCTTCTTTGATAGAGGACGCCCAGAGTCTTGGACAGTGAGGCTGGGCTGACGGGTTAAACCTGATTGGGGGTGGGGAGGAGGCTACCGAAGGGTTAGGGTCCGCACAGAGCTAAGAGCAACACCTTCTACTGGGGCGTCACCGGTGAAGCCAGGCGGAGGAGCAATTTTCAAACATTTCTGGAAATACAGGCAGCTGCCCTGTAGCCTGTCCCTGAGGTGGTGCCGGGACCCTGGGAGCGGCGTCCGTCTGATGACTTAACCTCGGTGGTAACGTTGCCGGGGGTTAGCCCACCGGGCTTGGATGGGAGGCAGAAAACCGGACGGAGCGCGTGAGGCTCCCCCACCACATGCAAAGCAAATGTCTGCACCACCCTGAAGAGCCAGGCAGCCCCGAAGGGAGGCAGGGGCACAAACTGTCCAAGGAGAAAACAGGAATTTCCAAGGGGTAATTCCAAGTGCTTGTTTGTATTCTGGTTTGTTGATAAAGAACATTTTTAAATATGAAGGCTTTTGGGAAAGAAGAATGCAAGTTTTTTTTTTCTAATATATATTTTTATTACAGTCATCTAAAAATTATATATGCTGATAGGGAGAAAAAAAGGAAACAGAAATAAATAGAAATTTGATTGCTAGGGTTAAAAAAAAAAAGCTTCTTTTGAAGCAGGAACTTAGTATCTTGGATAAGAATGTCCAATATATTATCAAAGAGTAATCCAACTATAATAAGATCCTTATTGCTCATGTACTTCTAGATAATGGAGCAGAAATTACCTTACATAGTAAGCATAGGAATGGTCCCAGTTTGAAAAGTTGAAATGTATTATTAAAATGTCCTTTCAGGATCAAATTAAAAATTCTGTAATACCCACCACAAAGATATATGTGTATCTAACACTCAATAAATATTTATTGATAAGTCAATCTTTTTTTCAGAGGCTCTTGTTAGAATCCTAATCTTTTGGATTCTCATATCTGTATGTTTAGTCTGGTGTTAATTTTATTCTAAACAGCAGGGAACCGTTAATATATACTGTAACTTAATTACTAGAACTACCCCATTACAGTGTCCTCTGGCAACAATGTTATAAACGGACATAATGTAATGTGTATAATTAACAAATATGAAGACTGCAAAATGGGCCAGCTAAGAATCAATTTTTCCCAAAGAATCACTGATAGTGCAAAGTTCTGTTGGCTGTTCTCACTGTAAAATCTGTGTGTGTCCCTACTTCCTACTTTTGATCCCATTCTGGCTTGTTAGCTTAGATATCATGAAAGCTCTCCAACCTACACCCCCAAGGTATTTTGACACCAAATATTTTATATATTTATATAAAAATATTGGCTGGGAACTTATATCTCCTCTGTATCCACCATCTTAAGGGTGGAGATATTAAATCCCATAAGAAGGCAACCAACTAAAAATAATTCAAGGAGTTAAATTTTAGATCCAGGAGAAACAAAACAGAGCTAGTTATTATCAAAACCAGCCAAGCCTCCTGATGGGTGTGAAATCTGAGGCCAGAGACAGTCAGTGACTTGTTCAAGCTCAGCCAGCCAGTTGCAGGCTCGTGGTGACAACCCTGGACTCCTTAAGGTCATCAGATCAGTGCTTCACCTGCCAGGCAGCGTTTCCCAGTGGTTCTTCCCATCACGGACTCGTGTTGCATGTGCCTCAATAACTGCTGCTTTCCCTCGGGAACAAAAGGATGAACTGGGTGGTTGATCAAGTCCCCTTCCAGCACAGCGTGCTGAGGCCAGCTAGAATATTTCTGCAAAGCCTATCATATTCCTCACCGGTAAATGAGCAGTGCCTCCACTTGCAAGCAGGCCGCACAAGGCTATAAGAGAAACAGAACCCACAGCAAACTTTAATCAACATAGAGATATTTAGGTGACCTCCGGTGTGGGTCAACTTGAGTGTGAAGTTAGCATTCTTACAGACACCACGCAAAGGCGCCATCCTTTTGGACCTATGCTGAGACTCTCCAAGGACCTTTTGTCTCTTCTTTTGGATCATTCTTCTACCTTCTCCCAGTTAGAATAATTTCCATCACCACTTGGATTTGAACAGTGTTTTCTTATCATGCGTTCTTCCATTTTCCTGAACCAGAAAAATTGAGAGGGAAAAACAAAACCTGCCAATGTTCAAGGAAAGTAGTGAAGAATGCTGTTAGCAGAGCAGTTTCCTTTCATTCACGATGATTTCCGTTTCTATATTCTGTATTCTTTGTCCCACCCCTTCAGTATAGCCTGCGCCCTTTATAATAGGTGGCCTCACAGTCTCCACTCGCCCTTGACCTTAGCACCAAGCCTTTCTTTAACACAGTCTCCTTACCTGGACTCCAGACCATAGCTGCCTGCCTACCAGAAGCCTTCATCTGAATGCTCCTCATTCTTAGCGCCTCCAACATGAGTTTCTCAATCACTCCTTCCCTTTTAATCCAGAATCTATGAAGTTACTCAAGCCACACACATAAGCTTTCATCAGCTCTCTCTCACCATCACCTCTTGACTACTTCCCAAAGAATGCCGCAGATTTCTCTTCCTTTCTCCTCCTATTACAACAATCTTTGTTCATCTTTTCTTTTCTGGAGTCCTGTAACCATCCTATCTGCCCTTCTTGCTTCTAGCATTGCCCTCTGAAGGCCAGCATCCATACTGTTTGAAGTCTCATCTTTCCTAAGACACAAATCCTTTTCTTCCATCCTCATGTTTATAAGACTTCAGTGGCCCTCATTGTGGTTTTTTTTTTTTTTTTTTTTGCATATGTCAAAATTCTTCTCTCTGGTGTGTCTCAGTTTGTTTTGCAACTGATAGAATAGGTAAATTCTTAGCATTACATTACAGATGCAGGGGTTTGTTAATAGACATTTGGTCAGAGAGATGATCTGAGTCCAGGAACATAAGTGTTCCTCTCCATTTTTTTCCTGCCCCGCCTGGTGGAGAAATGTGCTAGGCAGGGCCACGGCTTCAGTCCTGCATGCAGATTTGGGACACCATGCAGATGACTTCAATGAGGCTGTTTTGTGTCTGTCTTTGTTGTGCCTTGTGTGATGAAGTGAATTCTGAAGAAATACTTTTGTTCTCTGGTAATCTAGTTGACTTTCATTTTAACAGTTGGGCTCATCAGAGCATCAACCCTTTCATTTTAGGCAACGTCAAACTGTCCATATATAATGTACTTTAATGATGAGAGCAGTGTTTGAAACTTAACCTAAAATAAGCAGGTCTCCTATTAGCAAACTTATTATAATAGTGCTAATACATAATTTATATTACTGGCCTTCCTGAAATTCCTCCGGGGCTGCCCACTAGGGCAGTATGCACTGGGAACCAGATCAAAGGGACCTTCTGTATCTGCCCCCAGCTTCTTTGTTGCTCTGTCCCTTTATTTTCTAAAGTCGGGTTTGTTGTGGTGTAATTTGTACACAGTAAAACTTCACCGTTACATAGTTCGGTGAGTCACGTATTTCCATGTGTTTGGAAGGATGTGCACATTTACCTACCCACTGTAATCGGGAGGGAACATTCCCATTACTCAGTAAAGCTCCGTAGGCTTTGCAGTCCATTCCTTCCCCACACCTGTCATAGAGAGAAGCAAGGAAATGCATTCTGACAACAGCGTAAATGATCTTGGAAGCAAAGTCTTCCTCAGGCAAGTCTTGAAGTGAGACTGCAGCCTTGCCAGAACCAAAGCAGCTAAGCCGTACCTGGATTCCTGACCTGTAGAAACTTAGATAACAAACGTGCATTTTTAAAAGCAGCTAAATTTGTGTTAATTTGTTATACTTGTTGCCACAGCAACAGACAACTAATATAGGCCGATTGTTTCCAGTTTCTGGTGGTTACAAGCAAAGCTGTTATGTGCTTTCACATGTAAATCTGGGTAGTGACCTGTATTCTTACTTCTTTTGGATAAATACCTAGGAGTGGGACTGCTGAATCATGTGATAAGTCTCCTTAACTTTTAAGTAACTGCCAAGCTGTTTTCCAAAGTGTCTGTGCCATTTTATATCCTCACCAGCAATGTTTAAAGTTCTAGTTGCTCCATATCCACATCAGCAGTTGTGATTGTCTGATTATTTAAACTCCTAGCCATTCTAAGAGGTGAATAGTGGCATTTCACTGTGGTTTTAATTTACATTTCTGTAATGAGTAGTGACAGTGAGTATTTTTTGTATGCTTATTTTTCAACCCTTAGCTCTTCATCTGTTCAAGTTGTTCACCCATTTAAAAAAAAAGAAACAACTTGTTTGGTCATTGAATTATGAGAGTTCTTTGTGTATATTGGGTATAGTCTTTTAACAGATATGTGTTTTGTAAATATTGTCTCCTGGTCTGTAGGTTGACTTTTTATTTTCCTAAGTGTCTCTCAAATATCAGAAATGTTTAGCTTTAATGAAATAAAACTTAGTAGTTTTATTTTATAAATAATGATTTTATATTACATCTAGGAAACCTATGCCTAATCCAAGGGTACAAATATTTTCTACTATATTTTATTCTAGCACTTTTACAGCTTTAGGTTTTACTTGTAAATCTATGATCCATTTTGAGTTATTTGTACAAGGTACAAGGCATGTCTCTAGTTAGAGGGTTTTTTTAAATTGTGAATGTGTATTGAATTTCGTCAAAACATTTTTCTTCATCTACTGAAATGATACTATGGTTTTCTTCTTTAGTCTGATAATATGGTGAGTTACATTTACTGATTTTTAAAGTTGAATCAGTCTTACATTACCAGAATAAAACCCACTTGGTCATGATGTTATTATCCTTGACATTCCCAGCTTTGATTTAGACTTGGTTAAAGTCAGATCCTCTTTGTCTTCCACTGTACAATCTGTCCTCTGGTCTTTCTGATGTGCTTTTAGTTTCCTAACCTGAACTTACTGCCTCACATCTTTGTCATACAACTTTAGGGGTTTTTGCTTAGTCCACCAAATGCCTGATTTGTTACGAACTGTATTCTTATTTCTCCCAAGAGGGTTAAGGCCTTGAGAGCCATGTTTATACCTTATGACCCTGGCTACAACTGATTGGACCAGAAGTGGGCTCCTGACCTAAGGTGGACCAGTCATTTCCTTTTTCCCAGGAACCTGGACTGGAGATTCAAAGATACCAGTTGGTTTATGCTGATTGCTAGAAGTGAGAACGTGTTGTCAGGAGCAAACTACCATCTGGCATAGCCAAGTTTAGCCAACACAAGAAAAATACGTTGGTTGGGACAGAGATAGGAGAATATTGAAGTTTTTAGTTCTTTTCTTTGGGTTTAATGATTCATTCCTATATTTTTCCTTCTCCATATATTTCCTTTCTTTCTTAAGATACTTTTGAATCAAGTTTTCTACTTGGGACCGAAACTGCCTTGGCCACTTGATGCTTTAGTGACTTTGCACCCTCTGCTCCGATAGCTTAGAATGCCATACTTTAACTGGTTTGCTCCTGATTCTTCTGCATTTCTAGGCAGCTTATGCTTGATTCCCTTCTCAGGTAGAGGCAATATTTCATTATGAAAGCTATCATTTACCCCTTCTATCACATTTATTATACATTATTGTAATACTTGAGTTAGATTCCAAACTCCAAGAACTTGGTCTTTAGTATTTCATATCGCTGGGTTTAGTGTTCGGTCCAACTTATATCCTAATAAATGCTTAGAATGAAAAAGATTAATCCAATAGCTTAAGTGAAGCACTTTGCTTTGGAAAACATCCAAGGGCCCTTTATCCCTTATCTTCAGAAGCAAGGGTTAGAGTGGCAAAACTCCCAACTTCTCTTTGTCTCTGTCTTCCACAAGAGTGGTTCTCAAAGGTGGTTGCATATTAGAGTCATCCAGGGGAGCTTTTAGAAAGTCTTGCTACTTAGTCTGATCCCTACACCAATTAAAGCAAAATCTCTAGGGAAAGACCCAGAATTAGATTTTTAAAACTATAATCACTTGGTGGATGAGACTTCAGAAATATAAACAATGCAATACTGATGACTTGGTCAGCCCTCCATAAATGCTGAAGTAATTGACCTAGACTGCGACTGGGAGGCAAGGTTTTTAAAAGCTCCCCAGACAATTCTAATATGGAGCCAACTTTGAGACCCTCTCTCCTAGTGATGTCCTCATTCTCTGGTTCATAGAGCAATTCTTTAGAAACGGAAAATGCATGGAGGTAACAGAAAGTTACACCTTCCATACTGTATAGGAAGCAGGTGGGGAAATCTGCAATGCAGATCATACGACCTCATTTTGCAGGCCCAGGAACTTGGTACTAATTACATCTGTCTGATGCAAGAATATCAGTTACACATCTGCCCCAAGTTTTTTCCTCTCACAAACTGTACCATAACCCTGGTTATAGTTCATGAGCATCCTTAGCTTGGTAGATACAAAGTAGGCCACAGATGCTGCAGAGGGTAAGTAGGAAGCTGCTGACAGAAGCAGCGCACACCACTCTTGGTTGCCCTGTCCTTGGTGCTGACTTTGGTAAGGACAGCATTGACTCCACATCTTGTGGCTTCCTCTGTTTTGACTTCAGGAATTAATGGCATTTCTTTGCTTAACTTACAGAAATTAATGGTGTTTACACTGGTGGGGGAAAATTAATGCTGTTGCATTGTTATGAGACACAAAATAAGCATAAGAAATATTTAGCTGGTAATCAAGAACATATCTTCTGATGAGTCTGATTTGCCCCCTTTTAGCTAGTTTTATGCATGGCTGCTTCCTAAAACTGCTCAGTGGGTTACAGTTGACAGAGGGGAACCAAAAATTATGACCACTTTACTGAGGCACGGCAAAGCTGCAAAGCACGTGGAATGGAGCCGTCAAACAAACCCAGATTGGGATTTCTTTGTTCCCAGCACTCAGTCAGGGCCTCCCTTTGTAATCTGCCTCTTGAGCATCTTAGAATTAGTTTCTTTTGTAACTAAATTTATTCTTGTTACTCAGCGACTATGGTTTTGCTCTTTGGTATCTGCCTAAATGTCATCCTCTCTGGACTTAACCCAGAGTTGAGTGTTGGGTATGTGATCTCACAACATCCAAAGCCTTCATCCTTGTTGCTGTTGGGCAAATGCAGGGCAATATCATAACAATAACCCCTTAACAGCACAGCGCTCTGTTTAAAATAATTGGGATACACACTTCTTGCCTAGCCCTTACTCTATTTCTTCTACCAGCCTACCCAAATGATTGTCTTTTTGAAGCAGAGTTCTGCTAGTCAGATCTCAGTGGTTTAACCAGACAAATGTTTACTTCACTCTCATGGTCCATGGTGATTGTTGGTTGATCAGGCTCAGCTCTGCTTTGCCCACTCCCAAACTCAGGGCCTTACAGCAACCACTGTCGACAGCGTGGTCAATATCCAGTGCAGAGGGGGACATAATATAGCAAGTTACAGACCAGCTCTGTCACCACTTGTCACAGTTCCTTGGCTAAAGCATGTTGTAAGATCATGCCTGTTTCAAGGAGGCAGAAACATGTAATCTTACTTCTGCCCAGAAGGGGAAATGAGGGTATTCAGAGAACACATGGGAAAACATGTTTTGGATGTTAGGATAATAGTTTACCCAGAAAAGAACTAAGAATTACACATAAAATTAAAAGGTGAGTTAAAGTCTGTAGTGAATCAACAAGTTAGATAAGTTAGAACTAAATTAGAAGTGAGTTGACTCTTCCCATCGGGTGACCAAAGTATTGGAGCTTCAGCTTAAGCATCAGCCTGCAATCTAAAAGAAGAAAAACACTTTTCTGAAAACAGCACTCAAAAATGAGATACCATTAGGCATCCCTAAAGATGACCTGAGAATTAACTAGGTGAGTGTGCATGCAACTTTAGGACCAGCTCAAGTATAAAGAGAGGCCTAAATTCTTCAGATCCACATTGGAAGTTTATCTACATAATAAACACTTAAATTGAGTTGTTGTTGTTCAATTGCAAAGTCGTGTTTGATGCTTTGTGACCCCATAGACTGCAGCATGCCAGGCTTCCCTGTCCTTCACTATCTTCCAGAGTTTGCTCAAATTCATGTCCACTGAGTTGGTGATGCCATCCAACCATCTCGGCCTCTGTCACTCTCTTCTCCGTTTGCCCTCAATCTTTCCCAGCATCAGGGTCTTTTCCAGTGAGTCGACTCTTCCCATCAGGTGACCAAAGTATTGGAGCTTCAGCTTAAGCATCAGTCCTTCCAATGAATATTCAGGATTGATTTGCTTTAGGATGGACTGGTTTGATCTCCATGCTGTCCCAGGGGCTCTTAGGAGTCTTCTCCAGCACCACAGTTCGAAAGCATCAATTCTTCTGCACTCAGCCTTCTTTATGGTCCAACTCTCACAACCATACATGACTACTGAAAAAGCCATAGCTTTGACTATAAAAACCTCTGTTGGCAAAGTGATGTCTCTGATTTTTAATATACTGTCTAGGTTTGTCATAGTTTCCCTTTTAATTAACACTTAAATTGAGAGCCAAAGAATAATACGTTTGGCTGCAATAAAAAGAGAAGCTTGAAATCCCCACAAATAGATGATGTAATCAGGGCTCAGAGAGGGAAAGGTTTTTACCCTTAGTATCCCATAATGAGCAAGAGACAGAACTAAATATAAACAAGTTATGATTCTGGATCCAGTGGTATTTATGTCATACAGTAGTATCTGTCTTACTTTATTGATTCTAAGGAAAATTTTCAACTGTTGACAGCTGTGGACTCAGACTATATGAACTTGAAACAAATTTGCTTCCAGGCATCCTTTCTGACTCTGCTCTTTGGTTGAGGGCACCAACCAATTTCTAATAGGACTTAGAATTCCTCGCTTACGGCTTCAAAGCGTTAATTTGGGGTGTAGATTTTTTCCCTCTGTTTTGTTTAATGGATGAATTAGGTTTGATCAACATTCTAGTAATGTCTTGTAAAAATATAGGTTTAGAGTACATAATCCAGCAGCTTGTGAGAAAATCATTTTCAAGGGAAATAAATTTGCTCCAATCAGAAATAGGATTAGTCAGGCTTGACCTGCTAAATTGAATCAGAGAATTCTATAGCATCAGATGTTCCTGGCATTGACCTTTTAATGAGAAATGGTTCTATAAGATCTGTTTTACTCCTCTGTGAAATATTTTATGAATTTGAACAAAGCTTTCCATCATTTAGATACTATCAGGAGCTGAAGCTGGGTTAGGCTGAGACCAAGTAAAATTAGCTTCTGATGGCCTGGCCGGGTAGAACATGTCTCATTTGTTAACTTACTGACCCTCTTTCTTCCCTAAGCCAAAAGGCTCAAAAGACCAGACTCTAGTAAATACCTTTTATTAAGAGAAGAAAAAGACCAAAGCAACCTAGCAGAAGCTCTTTAGGGAGAAAAACAATCTCATAAGTGTGCAGTCTCTCCTGCTGGAAGGAACGCGGCAGCTGGGCCTGTTGACTTTCACATCACATCCACAACTCCTGTCCTTAAGCGCAGCTTCGGGGCTTGACAACTGGAGTTGATGGTTAAGTGTGTTGTAAGTTCCGTCTTTAAAATCACCCAGCTGCTCCTTTTCTCAAAAAAGGAAAACCAGTCCAGCTGGTAGGTGGGAGTTTCCCATTGTGACCCGGGAAGCTGAGGTCTGGAGACAGGTGCAGAAGTGGGAAGAGGGAGCGGGAGGAGGTGAGGCAGGGCCGCAGCCTCTCCTGGTCTACCCCGGCACCGTGGGCCCGCCCACGGGCAGGAGGGGGGCTGTCCCGAGTGGCTGTTTGCAAAGGAGGCTTGTATTTCCTGCTGTGCTTTGCAGTCAGATGGGAATGGAGGGAAAGGGCGTGATAGGATCCTTGAATGAAGATGGAGGTGGTCCTACAAACTGAGTCTAATCGTTTTGGAGATGATGAAGCTGAGGTCTACAGGGGCACGTGCTTGGCCCATGGACACAGTTGGAGTCTAGTTATTCCAACTCTATTGAGATCTCTTCTCTGTTTAATAACTTAACGCAGTGTGAAACAGATGCATACGATCTAGACCTGGCGTTAAAGGCCCTGTAATATCACTGAAGAGACAGTATAATTATATAAATGACTTATAATAAGTAATGCTATTCAGCACAGAGGTCCTTATTTCTATACCACCAGACGTGCTGAATGTGCTTAGACAAGATCCTCAACCTCTCGGTTTCTTGGGTGCTACCTCTGTAAGATATTAAACATTTACATAGCTATAAATCTAGGTAGTAAAAAATAGAATTAAATTAAAAATTTTTTCATATTTATAGAACTAGTGCTCATGGTCCTGGGGATGGGGAGCTACAGTTAACTCTGGAACTTCCCCCAACACGGCTGCTCACGGATCGGAGAGAGAACACTGTGGCGTTCATCCTCTCCTATGTCTTCCTCAAAACAGGGTCCTTCTCTGATAATCCACCTTTGGGGTCTTACCTTTGGTGTCGCCCCAATCTATTCCCTTGAAATAGAGCCCCTACTGCCTCTACTCAAGACCTGAATAAAGTTATGTTTTTTCTCTCACTCTTTGACTGATGCCGAGTCTAACAGAGAGTTGGAAGGTAAGGGCCAGAGAAGTGATGACTCTGCTTTGTCCTCTTCTTTCCAAGGTGACAAGTGATTTAGCTGGTACTTTCATGGTGTAAGTCAAAAAAACGAGACAAATGGTAGTATCTGAGGACTATGTCTTGAGCACTCTGACATCCTTTAAGGATTCTTCATTGATTCAGTGAGCCTACTGGTCTATATATAAACACGATGTAGACAGGTCTAGAATGGTGCCAGGGAACCTGAGTTTTATTCTTCCCTCTGCCAGGCTGTGTGATCTTGAGTGAGGACTTATATCTCTGATTCCCAGTTTCTTCATCTTTGAAAGGAGACATTTTTCTGCTCTGTGTGACCTCCAAGGTTGTTAAGGGACTGTAATCAGCCGATATATGTGAAGGCATTGACTATAAAGAATAGCACATAAAGGAGAAAAAGGGAGCCTCCCACACTGTTGGTGGGGATGTAAACTGGAACAGCTACCACTCAGCACAGTATGTGGAGGTTTCTCAGAAACTAAAAACAGAACCAGCATATGACTCACCTGTTCCACTCCTGGGCATCTATCTCAAAAAAATAGAAAAACACTGATTTGAAAAGATACATGAACCCTAACATTCACAGCAGATTATTTACAATTGCCTAAATATGGCTTGCTAGGTGGCTCAGTGGTAAAGAATCTGCCTGCCCGTGTAGAAGACTCAGGTTCAATCCCTGGATCAGGAGGATCCCTTGGAGGAGGAAATTGCAACCGATTCCAGTATTCTTGCCTGGAAAATCCTGTGGACAGGGACTCTGGCAGCTACAGTTCATAGCGTCACAAAGAGTCGGACACGCCTGAGCGACTGCGCACACATGCATGGACAGATAAGGAAGCAGCGTAAGTATCCTTTAACAGATGAATGGGGAAAGATGGGGTGTGTGTGGTCCAGATTGTGACTGCCCTGCTGCCTGTGCTCAGGAGTCCCCTCTCCTCTTTGTGTCTCCTTCACACTGCCCTCCTCTGATCCCAGCCGATGAACTGGGCCACGAGCCCACCGTGACTGGGAGGAACAGCTGCCCCAAGCCTGCACTCGCCTGGATGCTACAACAGTGAAAGTGTGTCTGAACATCTCTTTCTGACGGAGGGCTTGACCCACATGTGGTTTCTCCAGACAGAGCATCTTCTGACCCAAGCAATCCAAAACTGTGAAGTCTAAAAATGCTCTTTTGAGAACTCGACCTATACCCCTGGCATCCTGCCACAGAACTGGTGGCAGAGAACCACTGAAGTTGAAGTTAGAGGCATCTACTCCCCAGCAGTTGAAGATGAAGACAGAACACAGAAAGAGTCCTTTACAGGGAGGGGTGTGAAGGCTGGTTGTGGTGTTTTAATGCAGAACAACTGCAGGGGCATCGGAGGCTGTGAAGGACCCTTGCAGCGCAGCTATTTTTAGGTGTGTTCTCAGGAAGAAGGAAGCAGAGCAGAACATCTTTCATTTCAGGTTTTGGCAGCCAAACTGCGGCTATAGTCAGACAGGCACCCATTCTGCAACCTTCTTCCCTCCTACACTTGAACTTCCATTTCAGCACAATTCTGCCTGGGGATCACCTATTGAAACCAGAGCAAACCTGCACACAAAAGCAAAACAGACAAAACCCAAACAGCAGCCCAAACCCAACTTGTTACTTCAACTTAGAGTTACCAGGCTCTTGCTCTATTTGTCAGTGCATTTATTCTGTATCCATCACATATTTGAGTTTTGAGGTGTACTGGATGCAACATAAATAAACCAATGCCTTTTGTCCCTGGTCTCACATAGAGCTCAGCTCGGGGTTGGGAGGAGTGCATACCTAATTCAGTAGACATTCAAGTGAGAGTCCATACCTCATCATCTTTGGAGAAGTCACTCAGATTTGGGGCAGGATTGGGCTTCCCTGGTGGCTCAGACGGTAAAGGATCCATCTGCAATGCAGGAGACCTGAGTTCAATCCTGGGTCAGGAAGATCCCCTGGAGACAGGAAAGGCAACCCACTCCAGTATCCTTGCCTGGGAAAACCCATGGACAGAGGAGTCTGGTGGGCTACAGTCCATGGTGTTGCAAAGAGTCGGACTTGACTGAGCGACTAACACTTTCACTTTCACTTCTCAGTTGTAAGAACACTGGAAGTATGCGGGATGTTCTTCTGTTGCCAAGTACTGTCTGACTCTTGCATTTCCATGGGAGATGGGAAGTCTGTGGGACTTCCAAGGCACGAATACTGGTATGGGTTGCCAAGTCCTCCAGGGCATCTTCCCAACCCAGGGATCGAACCCGTGTCTCTGGCATTGCAGGCAGCTTCTTTACCTCTAAGCTACCTGGGAAGTCCAATAGGCGGTGTGTTTCTCTCAGACCTTAGGACTGATAGGTTGCCCCTTGCAATCTCTGAATCCTCTTTATTAAGTGAATAGACTATTTATACCTAATTCATCTAGATCTAGTACATGATACAGGAATAGAAAATCGCAGAAAATCCTTGACATACCACCTTCATGTTTCTGAGTTTGGATTTTGTTTCTTTCAACTGAAGGTGCAGGGCTTGAGTGGCAGAGGGTGCTTTCATGGGGAGCCCTTTGTTGAAGGCAGAGGAGTGTGCCATTGGCCTCAGTTATGGCAAAGCAGGTGGCAAATGTGTGCATCTGGGTTTGTACATTAAGCAAGAAGCAGATGGCCCTGAGGAGTCCTGCCCAGTGATTCTCGGAGCTGGTTACAAACCTAAGGAGTAAAGCACTCTGCTTGTGAGGACAGCTTCTGCGGATCCAGTGCCCTAGCCCCAGTATCAGTCTGGACGGAAGCGCTGGTGCATCATCTCTCACTCGGGGGAAGTTTGCTCGAGTCATCTGCCTTGTGGGGAGATCTGATCATGTACATTTCCCTGAACTCTAAGGGCCTCTGCAATCTGGAGGCAAATGAAGCAGTTACAGCCTTAGAACAGATGAAGGAGAGCTGAGATAAGACATTATCAAAGGTTTTGGGGCAGTGGGTCATCAGCCCCTCTCCACCAAGGAAGAGACTTTCTCTCTCTCTCTCACTTGTGTTCTCACCCTGGAAGCAGCACCCCTAGCTCTGCGTGTCCACTGGGGGATCCACGGGGATAATCAGCTTCCACGCCCTGCCCTGAGCCAGATGGGAGGTGTGTGAGGCCCTGACCATGTGCTGACTTCCTCGGGATTCTCAACTCCCGATGGCCACAACTGCCTCTATGGCAACCCCTTGGTGGGTCAAAGGCTTCCTCCCGTGTTTGTCTTGGCCCAGCATTTTACATGGTGAAACCAGACTCCAGGGGTGATCCCTGCAGCTCTGCATATGAAAAGTATTTGCAGGACATGGGAGAGATGAGAAATGCTTCTCTTTCAGGTTGGAAAGCAGAGAGAAGCTGGTTATCTGTATGCACATGGGCTTCACGTGGGGAGCTCATGGAATGAAACGCTGGCTGTGCTGCCAGGCCCAGGGCAGGCTTGGCTGACTCCTAGGGATGGAGATTTTGCTGGCTGAAGCCCTCCCATCTGGCCTCTGGAGCAATTTTCAACAGCGTCACTTGGAAGTTATGCTTAATAGGATGTGGCAAGAAAGGATTTCTCCTCATTGGAGCCTTGGCTGCAGCCTGAAGCCACACCTGAGGTTACTCCTCTCATTACACACAGCTCTGCAGAGCTTCTGCTCTGAGAAGGGGTGGCAGGAACCATACAGCTGCTCAGGGTGATCTTGAGAGCAGGGACAGGAAGAGAAAGTCATTTTAGAGATGTGTGACCGAGCAGGGTGTCGGTAGCCATCCTGCCATAAACCTCCATAAAGGCAGCCTGCCTTACTGTCATTTCAGAATGAGGAGGCATGAGATGCTCTTAGTTAGCAGAGTGATGAGACACTGGTTAGAGCCCACAGCTTCTGCTCTCATACTCATTTCAATTCAAGAAACATTATTTGGGACCAACTGTGTCCAAAGAACTATGCTGGGTGATGAACAGGACATCCTCCCAAGCCACGGGAGCCGGAGTCCATCACTTTCTTGCTTCCACCTCAAAAAGGCCACATTCAGAGACTGATTTTTGTCCTAGAGAGATGTTCATGACAATTTCCTTACTGGGAAATCTAAACCATGATTCAAAAGAATGCATAGACCCCAGGGTTCATTGCAGCACTATTTACAACAGCCAGGGCATGCAAACAAATTAAATGTCCAACGGCAGACGAATGGATAAAGAAGATGTGATTCATATATATCAACGGGATATCACTCAGCCATGTGGTTGCTGTTCAGTCTCTAAGTCACGTCTGACTCTTTGCGACCTCATATACTAGAGCATGCCAGGCTTCCCTGTGTCTCACTATCTCCCTGAGTTTGTTCAAATTCAAGTCCATTGAATTGGTGATGCTATCTAACCATCTCATCTTCTGCAGCCCCCTTTTCCTTTTGCCTTCCATCTTTCCCAGCATTGGGGTCTTTCCCAACGAGTCAGCTCTTCACATCAGGTGACCAAAGTACTGGAGCTTCAGCTTCAGCATCAGTCCTTCCAATGAATATCCAGGGTTGATTTCCTTTAGGATGGATTGGTTTGCTCTCCTTGTAGTCCAAGGGACTCTCAAGAGTCTTCTCTAACACCACAGTTCAAAAGCATCAAATCTTTAGTGCTCAGCTTTCCTTATAGTCCAACCTTCACATCCATACATGGCTACTGGAAAAACCATAGCTTTGACTAGACACACCTTTGTTGGCAAAGTAATGTCTCTGCTTTTTAAATATGTTGCCTAGGTTTGTCATAGCTTTCTTTCCAAGGAGCAAGTGTCTTTTAATTTCATGGCTGCAGTCAATCTCCACAGTGATTTTGGAGCCCAAGAAAATAAAATATGCCACTATTTCCACTTTTTCCCCTTCTATTTGCCATGAAGTGAAGGGATTGGATGCCATGGTCTTAATTTTTTAAATGTCGAGTTTTTAGCCAGATTTTTTTGCTCTCCTCTTCCACCTTCTTCAAGAGGCTCTTTAGTTCCTCTTCACTGTCTGCCATTAGAGTGGTATTATCTGCATATCTGAGGTTATTGATATTTCTCCCAGCGATCTTGATTCCAGCTTGTGATTCATCCAGCCTGGCATTTCATATGTTATACTGTCCATATAAGTTAAAAGGAACAAAGTTGAGTCATTTGTAGAAGATGTGGATGGACCTAGAGTCTGTCATATCGAGTAAATCAGAAAGAGAAAAGCAAACACCATATGTGAACTCATATGTGTGGAACCTAGAAAAGTATTGCAGATGAACCTATTTTCAGGGCAGGAATAGAGAAAGGCAGATGCAGAGAAAGGATATGTTGACACAGGGAAGGGGCAGACAGGTAGGGTGGGATGCACTGGAAGATTGGGGTTGGTATATATGCATTGCCTTGTGTAAAAGGCTAGCTAGTGGGAACCTGCTATAAAGCTCAGGAAGCTCAGCTCTGTGCTCTGGGATGACCTAGATGGGCGGGAGAGGGGCGTGGGAGAGAGGTTTACACGTCTACATATAGCTAATACACTTCAGCTGATTCACTTCACTGTATAGCAGAAACCAACAACATTGTAAAGCAATTATATTCCCATTTAAAAAAAATGCTGGTGAAAATCATAAAAGGTAGATAGGCGAGAAGAAGGAAAGAAAAATGAGTCATAATTTCACTCAAACATGCAATTACTTAATGATTCATTCTGTATTATTATATCTCTGTTGTTTTAAATGTAATTATTTTCTGGATATATTTTCACATTAAGAAGAAAAGGTGGTCTCGTTATAAACACAAGCTCTTTTTGTCTCTTGCCTATTCTTTTCTACTGAAGCATTTTATGTGCCTATTATTTTTTTTTATTATTTTGTAATTTTTTCTACTTAACCAGTTTCTGTGATTTAAAAGTATATTTAATTTATTTGTTTATTTATTTTACAATCCAACCGGAAGTTTGACAAGAGTTTCCTTTTTTTTAATTTATTTTTTTATTGAAGGATAATTGCTTTATAGAATTTTGTTGTTTTCTGTCAAACCTCAACATGAATCAGCCATAGGTATCTTTAGCTCTTAGTATTTATAGCCTGATTTATGTTGCTTCACTTGTTTTCACTGCAGTTCTTAAAATTTTACTTAGGTTATTATTTCAAATAATAAAGGCAAAAAGATATTCCTGACAGACAGGAGCATAGAAAAAACACATGTGCTATCAAACATTAATGTTGACTGTATTTGCTTTAGTTGTTTTTTTTTCTTTAAGAGATGAAGTGTTGCAGAGTTGAGCCTCTCTGCACGCACCTGGATTGTGAACTCCTTGCCTTGAAGACTGACCTAACTTATAAAAATGAATGGCAGGACAGTCCTTTGCCTCCTCAGCAGAGAGGCAAGAAGCTCTATCCAGCTGACCTGGGCGGGGGGGGGGGGGTCTCGATTCTGCCCTTGGGGGATTTCCCTCGCAGTGGCCTGATAGCTGTGCTCCGGGAGGAACAAGGATGAGGACTCTAATTCTTTACGGAAAAAAAGATTACATTTCTATAATAATGTTTCACTCTAAATAGGGTGACTTCAGAGGGCACCTGGTAGATGAAAGTTTACTGCCAGAGTTGTTTACAACACTGTGTTAGTTTCAGATGTGCGGCATGATGATTTAGCCACACACACACACACACACACACACACACACACACACACTATATACACACACGCATATGTTCTTTTCCAGATTCTTTTTTGTTATAAGCTATTATAAGATAAGAATGTAGTTCCCTGTGCTATATATTAATTTCATTTATTTCATACATTTATATATACATTCAGTTCATTTACTTTATATATGGTAGTGTGTATCTGTTCATTCCAAACTCCTATCCCTCCCCTGCTTCCTCTTTGATAACCACAAATTTGTTTTCTATGTCTGTGAGTCTGATTCTGTTTCATAAATATTAGATTCCACCTATAAACAATATAATATGAAATGTGTCATTTTTTGCCTTAGTACAGTTAATACAGTAGTCTCTAGGTCCATCCATGTTGCTACAAATGGCATTATTTCATTCTTATTTTGTAGCTGAGTAATATTCTATTGTATAAATATTGTTGTGGTGGTTGTTTATTCGCCCAGTCATATCCAGTTCTTTAGCAACTCCATGAGCTGTAACCTACTAGGCTCCTCTGTCCGTGAAATTTTCCAGGAAAGAATACTGGAGTGGGTGGCCATTTCCTCTTTCAGGGGATCATCCCGACCCAGGGACTGAACCCACATCTCTGTGTATCCTGCATTTCAGTCAGGTTCTTTATAACTGAGTCACTGGGGAAGTTGTATACCACATCTTTTTTAAAAATCTATTTATCAGTTGATGGACTTTTAGGTCACTTACATGTCTTGGCTATTGTAAATATTGCTTCTATGAACATCAGGGTGCAGAATCTTTTTGATTTAGAGCTTTCTCTGGATATATGCCCAGGGGTGGGATTGCTGAATCATATAGTAACTCTATTTTTAGTTCTTTAAGGAATATCTGTACTGTTCTCCAGAGTGGCTAGGGCTTAGCTTCTGTTAATAAAAATTAGCTGACAATCTTGAGCCCTTAATATGTATTAGTCACTGTTTTGAGAGTTTAACCTGAAATCTCATTTAATCTTCACACTGACTTTCTGAGCAAGGTATAGTATTAACCCTCATTTTACAGATGAAAAACTGGGAAGTACAGATGTTATTTGCCCAGAGCCACACATTTAGGGGGTGGTGGGCTGGGGTTCAATCCAGGCAGTCAGCCAAAAGAAAATACGCTCTGAAGGAGAGGTTTCTGGTAGCCCCTGAATGTAGGCATATAGGTGGTTCTGTGCACCATGGTTCTGACATAAGGGGTGTGTGAAGGCCACATATTTTCTCCCTATGCAACGGTAGTGATGGTTCAGATCCACTGTATTGGCTTCCTGGGGCTCCCATAACAAATTGTTATGATCCTGGCAGCTTAAAGCACACTCCCTCCAGAGGTTCTGGAGGGTAGACATTGGAAATCAAGTCAGCAGGGATATACTTCCTCTGAAGGCTCCAGGGTACTTCCTTGACTCTTCTTCCTTCTGATGGCCCCCATGTTCTTTGACTTGTAGCATCACCCAGTCTCTGCCTCCATGACCTTCTTTGCCTTCTCCTCTTCCCGTCAGCTACCAGTCTTTGAATTTAGGGCCACCCTAAATTTAGGGTGGTTTTGTCTCAATATCCTTGTCTAATTACATCTGCAAGGATTTTGTTTCCAAATTTTACTCTCATCATTTGATATATTCCTGTGGATTTAGAGTTGCTTTGTCCAGAGTTCTCTTGTTAACAATCAAAAAGGAGGAAAAGTTTTTTTGTGAATGCCTTTTGGGATTGTTTGTTCTGGAGCTGCAGCAACCCAGGAGTCTCAAAGGAAGACCGGAAGTACTGATGAGACACAGCAAGGGTAGATGAGAGGGAAGGGATTGAACACAAATTTCAGTGTATTTGTAGTTTGGATAAAGGTTTGGCAGACAGTACATTCTCCTGAGGAGCCTTCACAGAAGGGGACTGAAGAGGCAGTCAACCACCCAGTGAAAACCTCCCTCTGTGGGTTTGCTAACATGAGCTGTAAATTGCATTGGGGCCTGCATAATTTTTTGAAACTGTGTTCAGAAGTACAGATTGTAAGTCTCACTTGCAACAACAAAAGCAATTTCTAATTGCATAGAAAGCAAACTGCCACTAGCAAAGCAAATCCACTGCCCCCTCATTTTATGGAACGTGTAAATTGTCTCTGTTACACTTAAACCCCCAAAATGTCAATTTGCAGAATCCATCTGGCCCGCTCCATGAATATTTTTTGTAGCATTTTAGGAAAAGCTTTGCTCGATGACTAAGAAAGGATAGTACTCAACATGAGACCAAAACCGTATCCCACTGAGATCTCAGTGACTGAAGGCCAGCCTTTTACATCTCATTGCCTTGGTCTCTCCACGAGCCAATTTACCTCCCAGGGAGCCTGTGAGTATTACAGACACACATTTAGACAAAAGCAGGCAGACTTAATGCCAAGAATGTGTAGGGAGCTATGTGTGTAACTGTGTGACTGCATATGTGTACTATGGTGGGAGGTGATAGCATCTTTCTAAATAGGCAGGGGTTTGTACATGTCTAAGAAGCAGGGGTTGTGTACCAAAATAATCCCAATGGCCTCATCCTTGACTTATACAATAGAACCTCCAGAGCTAGCACTTGAAAAGTGTTAAATTGGAAAGAGTACTGTACTAACACTGCAAGCGTTATGAAAATCTCAGTTTTAAATTGATGAAGATGGTGCAGAGTTAAATGACTTGCCCAAGGTCAATGGTTGCATTATGCAATTTAGATTAGAATGGAAAGATATGTATTAAAATATTCATTCATCTGGCATTCATTCTAGCTTTTTACCTTCAGAATAAATTCCAAATCCAATCATTTCTCACCATCTGTACCGCTACTGTCCTGTTCCAAGACTTCATTCATCTTGCCTGAGTTTTTGCAATAGCCTTTTAGGGGTTCTCACTTTTTCTACCCTTGTTCATCTTCCACCTTCTAATCTGCATAGCAATCTGAGTTACCCCTTTAAACCATTAGGTCACTGGTATCTGTGCTCAGAACCTTCAGTGGCATTTCTGCTTACCCAGAGCAAAAGCCAAAGTTTATTCAATGTCCTGCAATGCCTTAAACAATTTAATCTACTCATCTACATTTCTCTGCTTTGTTCACTTCAGTCTGACTGTACTTGCTTCCTGTCTATTCTCTGAAAATGCTCTAAATGCCCTTATTTTAGGACCTATAATGTCTTTTTTAAATGGCAGTGTTAAGTTTTACTCCATCATCTGAAAGTCTCAGCTCTTTCTTCAGAGTCCTTTATAAAATAGCACCTCCCATACCATTAATCCTCACCCCCTTCCTCCCAATCATTGATATCTATACCATTTTTTTTTTTTTTTTTTTGCTTCAGGACATAATATGTGTTGATTTACTTTTCAATGCCTGTATCTCTTTAAAAAATGTGAGCTTCATGAAACAGAGTGAACTATTTTTCCACCTCTGTATCGCCAGTGCGAAAGATGCCTACTATGTAGTGAAATTTAATAACCCACTGGGTAATTGAAAGACCCGCATTTCCTTGGGGAGAAGGAAATGGCACCCCACTCCAGTATTCTTGCCTGGAGAATCCCAGGGACAGAGGAGCCTGGTGACCTGCCGTCTATGGAGTCACACAGGGTCGGACACGATTGAAGCGACTTAGCAGCAACAGCAGCGTTTCCTTGAACCTACTGGGAAATAACAGTAATGCCTTTATGTTGCCTTCCTTAGGGTTCTCTCTGTGTGTATGTGTGGAGTTATAGAAAGTCCTAGAAGTGAAAGAGCTGCATAAGCTATTAAAATGATGAGCACAAATGTGAGATGGGTTATTATTTCTAGCCTGTGTCTCAGATGGTTCTCAACAAAACCTTGCCTTGAGTTCAAGAGAGTAGGGTGGCATTCCCCTGGAAAACTTTGGGATACCATGTATATTATGAGGTAATTTAAAATATTAGAATGTGTAGACTTGCAAAGAATTTGAAAGTTAAAATTTATAGGCCTAACTTACTTGATATTTAAATTTGTTTCAGCACATCCCTGACATCTTGCCTCTGCTTGAATGCTCCAAGTGGCTGGGGGTTATTCCACTGTTTTTAAAGGCAGTCCTTTCTAAGGGTGGATGTTAGTTGCTGGAACATTATGGAGCATTCTTATTTGTGGGAAGTTGATATCTGCTTTTCTGCGGCATCCACACAGTAGTTTCCTTGCCCCCAACCCCTGCACTGAATCCATGTGGAAATATTCTCTTCTGACCCTCAAGGTTTCTCTCTTTATTAGTTCACCTGAAGATGTACTTCTTCCCTCACTGAAAATCTGAAGACTGCTGCTTTCTAAACACAGCAGACCATTCTGACAAGAATGGCAATGATCATTTAAGCTACAGTTCGGGGGAAATGTAATGCCAGCTGCCTCCCACCGGGGTTCCCATTAGCTTGTCACTTCCTTGTGCTCCTCTACTGCTTCCGTGACAGGGACATAGCAACTATCAAACATTTCCTCCAGGTCCAATTTTGTCTCTCCTCAAGTGCTCCCAGTTGCAACCACTTATTTTCTTGCCTGCTTCTTTGCTCTGATGCTCTCAAACCCTCCTTTCACTGTCTGCAGGAGGAAAAATCGTTGTTCACCTCCTTCCAAAGTGGCCTGATCCCCCCACATTGATTTTCCTGGTTTTGACACTAACTGGCTCTGTGACCTTGAGCAAGTCATGTCTTGTTTCTCTAACTATTCTCGTAGGTCTTTCTCAGGTCTAATGTGTTGAATATAAGACTCTGAGTGAATTCTTGTCCTAAAAATTATAATTGAAAAATACTTAAGCTCAAAATTAGTTAAGAATTTAATTAAATCAGTATTTGAGCACCCATTGGGACTATATATATATAAATTTGAGTAAAATTTATAGTAAATTTAGAGTAAAATTTGTACTGCAAGAACATCAGACCAGTCAATCCTAAAAGAAATCAATCCTGAATATTCATTAGAAGGACTGATGCTGAAGCTGAAGCTCCAGTATTTTGGCAACCTGATGTAAAAAGTTGACTCATTAGAAAAGACCCTGATGCTGGAAAAGATTGGAGGCAGGAGGAGAAGAGGATGACAGAGGATGTGATGATTGCATGGCATCACTGATTCAATGGGCATGAGTTTGAGCAAGCTGTGGGAAATGGTGAAGGACAGGGAAGCCTGGTGTGCTGCAGTCCATGGGGTCACAAAGAGTTGGACAAGACTGAGGGACTGAGCAATATATATATGTGTATGTATATACATGTGTGTATATATGCATGTGTGTATATATATAAAGCTACTTTCAAACCAATTAATCTTCCTAGAGAAATAGACATCTGTGAATCAATTTTTTAATTAAATTCTTCTTGGAAGAATCAAAAAGGAAAAATTGATAGAAAACTGTTGGCTATCTATCTTGGAAGCCTGAATTTTGTATTGATTCATTATGGCAAGGTTTATTTCTGAAAGGCACAGAATTTAGAATCAGAGTGCCTGGTTCTAAAACTTACTACCCTTTTCACTAGATAAGGAAAATCAGGGAACACGATTTGATCTTTCCCTTCCTCAGTTTCTGTATTTTAAGGTATATATGATAAAGATCACTTTGTAGATTTGGTGTGAGGATATGTGCAGTAAAGTATACAGATTCCTGGGGAAAAGACTGTACCTGGTGTGTGTTCATTGAGTGGTTGCTCTTTCTACGTTTGTTGGTATCCTTAATCTCTTTGTTTCTTGCAGTGTCTGTGTCATATTTTCTTTGATACTTGTTCTCCTCCTCTCCTGGTGTTTCATACAGTCCTTCTGCTCTCAATGCTTGAAGTTCTAAGATACTTTCAGGTTACGAAATAGCTCAGCACATGATCTGCAGTTGTGGAAGACTTGTGGTAAAGTTGGTGGAGTTATAGGCTTGGGGGTGGAGGTGTAAGTCCCAGGCAATGATAAAACTAGGGTGATTTATATGATAGAAGTAGAAAACAGTCAAGACCCCATAAAATATATGATATCATTTCTTTTTTGTTTGAATTATTTTATATTAAACAACAACAGCATGATCTTCATGTATATTTCAGACAGAGAAATTGAGGTGGTTAAATATGGTCACAACTTTTTAGTGAGGTATCAAAGATTTTTCTCCTTTTATTATTGAAGACATATTACCAAAGAATATAGGGGAAATGTCTTAATGCTAGATGCCTGTTATTTAAGCCCCTGAGTATGGCATCATAATACTTCTTTTGAAGGAAGGAAAGAGTAACCATAAGATTCAAATTTAGACACACATCACAGTCTTCTAGTCAATGGTGTGTACACTAGAAATGAAACATTCTTTCTTTGTATATTGGACTTTCTTGTTTGAAAATTATGCTGCTCTTACCTAGCTTCCATCCTCTCTCTGGGTGAGAAAAAAAATCTCTTTGCTTTGTCAGTCTCCCTCCCTTAAACATCCATGGTTGAATTATATGCGTGAATTAACAAAGTGCAAAACCTCCCTGCAATAAGAATTCTACACTTCCATTTTTGGTTGGAGTGGGGGTGGGATTTCTTTCATGTACCGCTGAACCCCCACTGATAATGGTAATTATCGGTACTGTGGGCACGATGTGGTTTTCAGCACCAAGGAGAGCTCCTAATGAGTGAGTGATGATGAAAGCATTCTTTCTTATCTTGGGCTATCCTATGGAACCTACTTCCTGGGTCTATGTATCCAGTTATTTATCCACCATAAATATTTCCTTAAGTGCCTGTTAACTTCCAGGAGTAATCCTAAACCCTAGTGATATGATGGTTAACATATCGTGTGCCATTTTGTCCTATGATTCTCTAGGCCTCAAAGAACAAGCACTCTCAAATGAGTCTTTAATCTTTTAGGGTCAGGTGGCAAACAGTTCCTTAAAAGTGGAGTCATTTCAATACTTAACAGCTACTTATTTGGAGTTTCATAGGAAAGATTTTTATATTTTTTTTGCCACATATCAGTATCACCATTAAGTCTCTTCTGTGGTCAAACAGCTATGATGAAGAATATGAACAAAAGTGAAGCAATAAAAATCCAAGCAGAGACTAGTGTAAGTGTCACTTCCCCATTATTTTATTAGCCTAAACAGTTCTCTACCCTGCTCATAATCAAGAGGAAGGGACAAAGGCCTTCCATAGTGATGATGTGATCTTGAGTGGAAAGGTCACATTATAGATGAGCATGTAGCGTGGGGTATATTGTGGCAATATTTTGGAGATATGCACTATTCTAGTTCATTTTATCTTCCTGTAATTGGTCCTAATGTGTTTAATTCTACATATGATAAAACTGAGGCTCTTAAATATTCAATTTCTATATATGAAATTTCTCAGGGAAGATAAACAATAATTCTATATCTGTCACAAATTTTCTCACAATTCAGAGATTCTGTATTGGCTACTAATGATAATTACATTGGAATCCAAAGACTCAGTAAATTAAGTGACAGAATGAATGAGGGATTGAATGAATATAGATTTAGGTGCCTGGGTCTTCCTGGGTATTGTAGACATGTAAAATATGATTTTGATATTAAAAAGTATTTGCTTCCCTCATAGCTCAGTTGGTTAAGAACCTGCCTGCAATGCAGGAAATCCTGGTTCAATTCCTGGATCAGGAAGATCCACTAGAGAAGGGGTAGGCTACCCACTCCAGTATTCTTGGGCTTCTCTTGTGTGGCTTAGCTGGTAAAGAATCTGGCTGCAATATGGGAGACCTGGGTTTGGTCTCTGGGTTGGGAAGATCCCCTGGAGAAGGGAGCAGCTACCCACTCCAGTGTTCTTACCTGGAGAACTCCATGGACTATATAGTCCATGGGGCCCCAAAGAGTTGTACACAACTGCGCAACTCTCACTTTCACTTTCACTTTGATATTAATGACAACATTCTAATTTTTATTATTTGATTGTGTACTGATAATATGAGAAGTATGATTAGGACTAGTTGGTTACTAGAGCTATCTTGTGTCATCTTGGGGAGGACAATTAAATATTCAGAAGTTTAGCATTTGGTAATTAAACAGTTGTTAATGGAAAGTATTTGCACCACAAAATTGACAAATGCTACCTATAAGTACAAGTTTATTTTTTGTTTGGTTTGGTTTGGTCATAGTTCACCAGAATACCACTGGACCATGCTGGGTGAGATTCTTTGTCTCATGGGGTGACTTGATTCCAAGGTGTAGTCTCTACATCTCTTGGATATAGAACTCCAAGATGAAGTTCTACACCATTTTCACAAATAAATTTAGATCCCTATAAAGAGATCAAGGCCATATTTAAAATTTTTGCCTATGAAGTCTCAACATGCCCTGGTCTGGATTGTTAGGTGTAAGTATCTCTCTTTCCATAGCATTCACATTAGGGGTAACAATATCTGTGGTGTGTGGTGTGCAGAGTCCTGGCCTAATGAGGCAAAACATAATCTTGAAGTCATGATACTTTTTAAGAAGGATTAGTGTCATTTTTCTTAATTGTTATCTTGTATACCCTACTAGAATAGTTTCAACAATTGTGAACATCAATAATTAACATTTTGTTATTCTCTCTTCCTCCTCCTCCATTTCCTCCATCTCTTTCTCTTCCCTACCCACCTACCATTTATTTTGGTGAATCATTTAAAAATATCTTATAGACATTGTGATACTTTATCCCTAAATATGTCTGCATGTCCTAACAATAGGGATATTACCCCCCCACCTAATTATATTACCATTATCACACCTTAAGGAAATTAATGATAATATCTCAGCACCATCTAATAACCAGTCTGTATTCAAATTTATCCAATTTCCCTTCCACCACCTACCAAAAAAGGTCTTAGATTTTTTTTTTTTTAGAAAACAAAATTTAGCCAAAGCTTATAGATTTGGTGCCCTTGTTGAATATTACAGTTGAGAAAATAGGCTTACAAAATTAAGGTCATGCAAACAGTCATATGCTGTGGGTAGGATTCAAACTAACTGGTTCCATGACCCTTATCCACTTCATACTATTGGAAAAAATGTCCAGTGATTATGAGAGAGAGACAGAGACAGGCTTGCTCTAGGTGGAGGTCACGTGTTATTGAGTTATCCTTTTAGGTCAACTTTGGGTAAGAGACAATTAGATGGCCGTGATCCTCTATTGGCTCAGACAGACAATAGATTAGAAATCTAGTCATGTTGAAAGAAGACAAAAGAGTTTTTTTTTCTTTTTTGTTTGTTTTTATTTTTAAAACAGCCAGAGTGACAGTAATCAATTAGCTTAAGCCTTTTGCAGGCCTGAAGAAAATGCAGTCTTTTTGAGTTTGCTTTGAGTACTACAGGACTTCTTCAGTTCTCTCTGTTCCTTCTTAGACCTGAAATGGCCAGTGTGAGTCACTGACACATGATCCTGGAGAAGGAACGTCAGTGTTTTCTATTTGGGAGGCCCTTATTTGTGTTTGACTCTCCAGTGAGGTCCCACTGGATAATTTGGGGCTTTCACCATCTTTGTGGTGATGATTTTTTCCCCCAACATTAGAGTCCTAGTTGTTTATGTCTATTTCTGCATAATTTAAGAACCCTTAGCAGTACTTTCCAGATTTACAATAATTAAGCTATTTTTTTTTTAAGAATTCTCTCATTTCTTCGGATTCTCTTGCTGTGTTTCTTTTGTTTCAGTAAGAGATATGTGATGTTCTCAATGATGTAGACTTGGCCATCATTTGTCCCAAGGCAGTTATTTTGTTCTGTATAACAAATGAAAGTGCCTTAGGGACTGAGATCCATTTTAAAGCAGTTTAAAGTCTCCTGGTGAAGCCATGCTTCCACCTACAGATTTTCAAAACATGTGAGTCAACTTCTACCAAGTCTCAAAATCATGTTGCCTCGATATTCATCTATCTGTGTAGAACCTCAAACTTTCTCTAAAAGATCATCATTCTTAAAACCATCCATGAGAAATTATGGTATTTCACAATGATTTGTACTTAAAGAACGTGAACTTATTGCCTTCAACACAGATCTGTGATATTTAACACTCTTATTTTTAAGCCCTGGTACCTCTACTATGACTGGATAAAGACTCAGAAATTCCTTGGTCTGGAGATGTATTTTGGAGTAACTAGAACTTTGGGTACTGTTTCTCGAAGTGAAGTGAGAATTACTCTCTTCATTGTGATGGTGGTGCTGGTAGTTTGCTCTACTTCCCAATATTATAAACACAGTAAAATAATTTTTGTTACTATTTCTCTTGAAAAGATGAATAATATTTCACTTAGGCCTTCTTAAACCAATATATCAATCTCTCAAGATAATGCAGATGTAAAATCATGTCACAATTACTAAATAAAAGCTATCTAATTTATTATCTTCTTATGCTAGCCACAGAAATACTGGGCTATTAGTTTTGGTATAATTTAGCTCTATAAATTTGACCCCTCTAAGAGCATAGGTCCTTAACTATTTGACAGTCACATTGGTTTGTGTTGAAAAGAGATGTCAGCACTAGGATAATTGCAGTGACGAAGGAGTTAACAGAACCGGAAGCCGATGAAGTGAGAGGCTGACAGCAGATGGTGTTGTCAAATAGAGGTATAATTGCATTTTAAAAAATCCCTTCAAAATAGTTTCTCAAGCTTACTTAGGTGACATTTAGCAGGCTCTGGAAATCACTTAAATGGGTACAGAAATAAAAGAATTACAGAGGAAAATGTCACCATCTGAATTTGTCTTGAGTCTTATTGAGTCAAGACACCTGAGGTTCTTGTTAATACTTCGAAACTATTTGCAGCCCATACAATAGGATGTGTCATTGTTGCATTAAGTTTAGCTCATTTTGTGAGGAAGGTCTTTTGTGGCAGTCTAGAGAAGGTAATGGATTTAGTGCACTTTTAAAATATGAAGTCTATGAGAAAAGAAGAAGTATAAATTATCTTAAATTCAAATACAAAAAAAACCTCACTGGGGCTTTTAGAGAAAGGTAATTAATGCAATTGAAAACTACAGGAAAAATAGTCTCTTTTTTTCCATTTTATAGTTTGTCACTTTTACTGAATATGGCACAGCAAGAATGAAATGTAAAGTGCTTTTATAGCATTTAGCAACATTGCCAATATTGATGGGAAATACAGGCTTTTTTGGTTGCATGAGGTTATAGAATATATATGAAAGACCTGAGATGTCTACTCATAAAAATTTAGAGCTAGAACACATGTGCACTTATTACATTTAATTTCTTAATTTATAGGTAAGGAACGTAAAGAGCAAATATAAGACTGAACTGAAACTCTTATTTGGCTTCAAGGATAGAAGTGAAGTGAAGTGAAGTGAAAGTTGCTCAGTCATATATGACTCATATATTTCTGTACATGTACTATACCGCCCATGGAATTCTCCAGACCAGAATACCAGAGTGGGTAGCCTTTCTCTTGTCTAGGGGAGTTTCCCAACCCAGGGATCGAACCCAGGTCTCTCACAATTTGCAGGCAGATGTTTTACCAGCTGAGCCACAAGGGAAGCCCTCAAGGATATAAACCTGTTGCAATTATTCAAAGTTTAAAAGAGCTTGTGGTCAAATATATCTATATGAAGTAGTTATCTTATGTGCAAAATCCTAGTAGAGGGCAGGAGATGGTCCTGATGAGGGCGTAGGTTTGGCATCAACCCCTGACTCTATTCCTTGTTAACTTCAATGAAGTTGACTTGTCTGACCTTTGGTTCTTTTCATCAAGTATACAGGTATTACCATGGGCTTACAAAGGAAGAACTATTGTAAATTCTGAAGAGGGCATTGTTTTACCTCCAAACTCTTGGAACCACCTTTTTGATTCTCCACATGTAACTCCCAGCTGGTTACACAGAGCATTCTAACTTATCACAAAAATTTTAAAAGTATCACTAGATCTATTTATTAGATCATAAGTAGCAAAGATACTTACATAGAACCTGAGCAAACTTAGGAACTTTTTTTTTTTTTTTAGGACATTGGTTCCCAAACTCTCATCCCTGAACCAACAGTATCAATATCACATGAAAACTTTGAAAAATACAAATGATTGACCTTCACTCCAGATCTATTGAATCAGAAATCTTATGAGTCTGGAGCATCAGAAACATTTAAAACAGAAATTTGCTTAAATAAACTCTCCGGATGATTCTGATAGAGGCTAAAGTTTGAAAATCATTGTCTGGAGCACAAAGTTGTCGACTATTTTTATCATCTGCTGCATGTTCAGATGTGTTCAATTTTGCCAACATAATAAAGATACATGTATTACCATTGTATAGTGGGCAGGGAGCTGCTTGTCCTTCTCTTCAGTGTATTTCTTGACATTGACCAGATCATTCATCTGGAGAGTCTGCTGAAATGTCAGGCCACTGTATTTTTGTTGAACCATCTCCTACCTGGCACATAGTTTCTGCACCATGTCACTTAGGAACTGTTAGCTCCAGTTTACTTAGCATCTTTCGGCATGAATTTGCCACTTTATTGGTCAAAACTGATGTCCTCTAGGGATCGGAGAATGATTAGGATCCCCACAAGCTGAAAAGTGGCCAGAACCAGAGAGCTGACATAATCCTGAAAGTTGGTGAAGTGTGGCATAATTTCTGTCTTTTCTATCACCTAGGGGTTACTTCTCAGATTCTGTCACCCATTACATTTTCCAACCTATCTTGCCTTTAGTAGATAAGTGATGGAACTTGGCCATGGCCACACAGGGATCCTAGCATTTCCTTTGTGTTTTTGTTAAAGTATTTGTTCCCTATAATTGATTTCTATCCTCATAGCTTTGTGATTGGAGATATGCTTGATATGATTTAAAATCATATGCTTGATATGATTTCAATTTTCTTAAGTTTCCTGAGGCTTGATTTGTGACCCAAGATGTATTCTATTCTGGAGAATATTCTGTATGCACTTGAGAAGAAAGTGTATTCTGCTGCTTTTGGATGAAATGTCCCACAAATATCAATTAAGTCTGTCTGGTCTAATGGGTTATTTAAGGCTTGTGTTTTCTCAATTTTCTGTCTGGATAACCTGTCCATTGGTGTAAATAGAGTGTTAAAGTCCCCTACTATTATTGCGTTACTGTCAATTTCCCCTTTTATGGCTGTTAGCATTTTCACTGTATATTAAAGGGTTTCCCTGGTGGCTCAGATGATAAAGAATCTGCCTGTAATGCAGGAAACTGGGGTTTGATCCCTGGGTCGGGGAGATCCCCTGGAGAAGGAAATGGCAACCTACTTCAGTCTTCTTGCCTGAGGTCCTCCTATATTGAGTGCCAACATTTCCTCTGAAATAAGAAAGCCAACATTAAATGTGATGAGTTTTGCCAGCATCTCTGACATATAGAAAATAATTTCCAAGGTCCTTGTGGTCCTCACAATGAAGTATTTATCCATGCATTGTTGGAAAAAATGTCTTCTGAGTCATCATAGGGAATGTAAGAAAAAGAGGAGGGATACATTCACTGCGACGTTTCTGTCTGATTCTGCATTCTTTTTCTTTGTCACATATTAAGAAATTTCTGGCATCTCAACTTCATTTACTGTGGCCTACTGTTGAATCCAGGTTCTGATCAACCAATTGAGCAAATCATTAGAGCCACTAGTTGTGGCTTAGCTGGTAAAGAATCTGCCTGCAATGCATGAGACATGGGTTTGATCCCTGGGTTGGGAAATCCCCTGGAGAAGGGAAAGGCTACCCATTCCAGTATTCTGGCCTGGAGAATTCCATGGATTGTATAGTCCATGGGGTCGCAAAGAGCTGGACACAACTGAGCAACTGTCACTTCATTCATTTCTAGTTGCTTATGCCAGTGTATTGAATCCAGTGTCTGATAACTGCACCCATCTTGATGTATTTCAAATCAAATTTCTACTTTGTCAGCTGTCCTCCTAACTTTTCCACATACACGATCTACAGGTTTCAGATAATCAATATTCTATAGGTTTCTTTCTATGACTAAACCTTTCCTCCAGATTCTGATTTGTGTCTTATTCTTGTCATCCTAGTTGTCTAGAGTACTTATGGGGCATTTGAGTAGAGCATGATGAGAAATGCATCACTTCTGTAAGACAGATATTGCAGCTGAGTCATTACAGAGTCTTTAAGCAAGGAAGAGATCACTGATATGGTGGGGGGAAAGGAAGGTCTCTGCCAGGGCAGTCCTGGTAGGGGTGGAGTGTCAGGTATTTTGTCATCTGTAGTAAAGCCTCCCACGTTCCCCTATCCCAGTTCTCTATAGTCCCTTCGTTCTTACAAATATATTAACTGCCCTAAAGAGACTTGATGAATTCATCTCACATTTTCCACTAGCCTGCAGTATTAAACACTGAGTGATTTTTCAACTATCTTAACCCTGCAGCCGTAAGAGTTAAGAGATTATTTTAGTACAGCCATAGAGAGTAACTGTTCATTTATGTATTTACTTTTGACCTATATCTTAAGCAAGAATTTAATATTCTACACTTGTCATATGATTTCTTTAAATTGTCCAATACTGTTACTAGCACACCTCTCAATTTGACAATCCTTGAATTTCTGAAACACTTCATTTTTTAGAAAACAGGCCAGGAGGTTCTCCTTGAGTCTTGACTTCAATGGACACATTATTCCAAGTTACCACAGGAGATAGCTTCTATTTCTGCACTGCATGAGTACTGTGAACTGCCAGATTTACAAATCATCATTTCCCTGAGGTCCTATTTTCCCTTTTCCCTGAAGCCTTATTGCCTGTATTGATCAGATTTCTTAACTGAAAGCATCATAAATCAAGAGACGCTAACTTAAGCCCCCAAAGAATTAACTAAAATATACTGAGCAGTCCATAGAATCTCTGAAAGGTTCAGGGAACCAGACTTGGTGGCCACAATTAGGAACAATGTAAAAATTATATTACTGCTCTTAGCATGCCACTTGCCCCAAAGTATATCAGTGATGGTTGTACTATGTAAATCAGGCAACAGAGAAAGATGCTAAACATTGCCTTTATAAAGACTTTCAATGGCTGCTTTGTGTCCTGAGAGATCGGTCAGGATTGTTCCTGTGGGCTTGTAAAGGCTACATTTGCTGCATTTCATAGCACTATGCTACTTGTTCATTAGCAAATATGTGTTTGCTATTTCTTATCTGCTTCTTCTTTAGACTGTCATAAGGAATTGGGGGAAACACACAGAGTACTTATTACTTGTCCGCAGCAGCTACATAATCCGAGAAGCCTGTGTCCCAATAAAAGAGACACAGGCTTTTATTGAAAGTGCATTGTGAACTTTGGTGGTGTTACACACATCCTCTGATTCACCCCTCTCAATGGCTCAATTGGATCTCTGTTTGATAGGAAATGGAGTGTCAAAAGGTATGTAACTAACTTACCCAAAGTCATGCTGTTAGGAGAGGAACAAGTCCAATTCATGCCAATCCCAATTTGAGGATTAGATCCCAAGAGTTAGAAGATCTTGTATAGTGGAAATAATGTAGGATTTGAGAATTTGGCCCCAAATCAAAGAATTCTGACTTTGGCAATGTGTGGAAACTTCAAAGAGGCTATGGGCAGAAAGACTGTGTAGATTGTCTTTTGATTGTGAAGACTAGAGTGAGTCTGTCCCTGGAATACTGGCTGCCCCTCTTCTGCCTGAATTTCCTAAAAGAAGAACAGAACCCACGGCTCAGGAAAAAGGCCAGATTGGGAGTCTGGACACCTTACCTTATGAAACGGGCTGACTACAGAACCATTTCCTCACGGGTACTCACGGCATCTTCTCAGAACAGTCTCATAATATCTAACCATCCCACTGACTATTTCTAGATACAGCTTACTAGCGGTTGATTGATCTGGGCTTTGTTGATTGTTTCAAGGATTGAGCCTGCATGTGACTAAAAACCCAGTATCCCACTTTATATGGAAAAAGCCAGGGACTTTTTCTGGAATTTACCTGGAAACAGCCAGGGGCTGGAAGAGAGCGGCAATCACCTTTTCTCATTAAAGAGACAACGACACTAGATGCGTTGGGTTGATTTGTGGGGCGCGTGTTGTGGAATGATTGTGGTGATGGTTACTGTGGTGTGGTTACTGGTCCCAGCTGTGTTGGTGGCGGTGATCATAGACGCGGAAGAGATGACATGTGAGAGGTCTCACCTGTGTGATGAATGATGTTCTTATAAAATCCCTAGAGAGAATTTCCTTATTTAATGGCACTGGAGTGACTCAGCATTTACTAGGTAGAAACACCTCTTGAATTTCAGTGCAACAGTTACAAGGCCACACTTCTTTCTAGCATAATTGTGAGTGAAAAGAATCCTGCCATCTGTCCGTAATAAATCAACTGAACAGTTTTAAAATTCTTACAGTTTGCTAGCTGATCTCTATTTTCCAAACAAACTTTTGTACCTTATAAGAGATAAAGAAAAACTCTTTATTACTTTATATTCCCTAATTTGAGCTCTGAAAAAGTGTTTAGTTGCTCAGTCGTGTCTGACTCTTTGTGACCCCATGGACTGTGGCCCATCAGGCTCCTCTAGCCCATGGAATTCTCCAGGCAAGAATACTGAAGTGGGTAGCCACTTCCTTCACCCTAAGTTTCCTGAATTGCAGGCAGATACTTTACCCTCTGAGCCACCAGGGAAACTACATGCCTACAAATATACATCACAAACATATATGCATATATGTTTATGTTCATATTAATATATACATTTTTAGTGATAGGACTTCAACTTTACCCCTAGATTCTGGATTCTTGGTCTTAATGCATTTGCTTACTGAATTTGCATTCTAATTTGCCTATGAAACATTGTATAGTATTTATTGCTGTGTGCATCTTCTAGGAGACATTATTTGTATTTTGTGCTTGTGTGACAAGCTTATGGGATTTTAAAGAGAACATTCTTAGTCTCCAATGTCCCCCCATTCTGGAATCTAACAACGCAGTGCCATTGTCTATTTTGAGACTGGAGTGGAATGGAGAAGCATTGTGGTTTATTGCTTAAATCTTGGCTCTGCCATTTACTACTTATGTAATCTAGGGTAAGAAATGCAATCACTTGGTCAGTCTGTTCATCAGTAGGATGGGGTTAATAATTCTTCCTCCTTGAGGTTGCTGAGAAGAATAAATGAGCATAGATATTGCCTAGCATAGTATCTGGCATGTAGTGGATATTACAATAAAATGTCCGAACTGCAAGAAATCTCAGAATTAATAATGTAGACCAACCTCATCATGTAGATGAAGAGTATGAGGCCCAGAGGAATAGAGTAACTTAGCCGGAGTTTTTTCCTAACTAGTTAACTAGTGGTAGAGTTGGCACTGCACTACAAACAACTAGATTTCCATGAAATTCTAAAAAAGTCAGTGTCTGATTGTCAGGGAACAGATGAAGCATCAGTTCAGTTCAGTCACTCAATCATCTCTGACTCTTTGCAACCCCACGGGCTATAGCATGCCAGGCTTCCCTGTCCATTATCAACTCCTGGAGTTTGCTCAAACTCTTGCCCAAAGTGTTGGTGATGCCATCTAACCATCTCATCCTTCATTGTCCCCTTCTCCTCCTGCCTTTAGTCTTTCCCAGCATCAGATGAATCATGCAATGGAGCAAAATCCATTTTTTGGGAAAAAAAGGATATCCTTTGTTCCATTTCCAGATTTGGAAGAAAAGTCTGTAATCTTGGCAAAGTTTCCCAAATCAGAAGCCCCATTTTGGACATTGGAGTTTATATTTATTAATTGATATCTGAGCTTTTTTCCTAGAATTTCCAGTTACCAGTCAACAGGAATTTTAGAAAGCCTGACTTAGATTTTTTTAAAAGATACATCTAGTGAGGTATAATTTAGATATCATAAAATTAACCTCCTTTAACTGTATGATTCCAAGATTTTTAGTAAATATATCAAGTTGTACTACTATCATCATAATCCAGTTTTAGTACATTTTCTTTAACACATTAAGCTCCCTTGAACCTGTTTGACCATCACCATCCCCATGTAAAAGAAGTGCAAAAAAGCAAAATGGCTGTCTGAGGAACCCTTACAAATAGCTGTGGAAAGAAGAGAAGCAAAAAGCAAAGGAGAAAAGGAAAGATATACTCATTTGAATGCAGAGTTCCAAAGAATAGCAAGGAGAGATAAAAAAGCATTCCTCAGTGATCAATGCAAAGAAATAGAGGAAAACAATAGAATGGAAAAGACTAGAGATCTCTTCAAGAACATTAGAGATACCAATGGACAATTTCATGCAAAGATGGGCCCGATAAAGGACAGAAATGGTATGGACCTAACAGAAGCAGACAATATTAAGAAGAGGTGGCAAGAATATACAGAAGAACTGTACAAAAAAAGATTTTCACGACCCAGATAATCACAATAGTGTGATCACTCACCTAGAGCTAGACAACCTGGAATGTGAAGTCAGGTGGGCCTTAGAAAGCATCACTACGAACAAAGCTAGTGGAGGTGATGGAATTCCAGTTGAGCTATTTCAAATACTGAAAGATGATGCTGTGAAAGTGCTGCCCTCAATGCGCCAGCAAATTTGGAAAACTCAGCAGTGGCCACAGGACTGGAAAAGGTCAGTTTTCATTCCAATCCCTAAGAAAGGCAATGCCAAAGAATGCTCAAACTACCGCACAATTGCACTCATCTCACACGCTAGTAAAGTAATGCTTAAAATTCTCCAAGCCAGGCTTCAGCAATATGTGAACCGTGAGCTTCCAGATGTTCAAGCTGGTTTTAGAAAAGGTAGAAGAACCAGAGATCAAATTTCCAACATCTGTTGGATCAACAAAAAAGCAAGAGTTCCAGAAAAACATCTATTTCTGCTTTATTGACTAGGCCAAAGCCTTTGACTGTGTGGATCACAATAAACTGTGGAAAATTCTGAAAGAGATGGGAATACAAGACCACCTGACCTGTCTCTTGAGAAACCTATATGCAGGTAAGGAAGCAAGAGTTAGAACTGGACATGGAACAACAAACTGGTTCCAAATAAGAAAAGGAGTACATCAAGCTGTATATTGTCACCCTGCTTATTTAACTTATATGCAGAGTACATCATGAGAAACGCTGGGCTGGAAGAAGTACAAGCTGGAATCTAGATTGCCGGGAGAAGTATCAATAACCTCAGATATGCAGATGACACTACCCTTATGGCAGAAAGTGAAGCGGAACTAAAAAGCCTCTTGATGAAAGTGAAAGAGGAGAGTGATAAAAGTTGGCTTAAAGCTCAACATTCAGAAAACTAAGATCATGGCATCTGGTCCCATCACCTCATGGGAAATGGATGGGGAGACAGTGGAAGCAGCGTCAGACTTTATTTTTTGGGGCTCCAAAATCACTGCAGATGGTGACTGCAGTCATGAAATTAAAAGACGCCTACTCCTTGGAAGGAAAGTTATGACCAACCTAGATAGCATATTAAAAAGCTGAGACATTACTTTGTCAACAAAGGTCCGTCTGGTCAAGGCTATGGTTTTTCCAGTGGTCATGTATGGATGTGAGAGTTGAACTGTGAAGAAAGCTTAGCACCAAAGAATTGATGCTTTTGAACTATGGTGTTGGAGAAGACTCTTGAGAGTCCCTTGGACTGCAAGAAGATCCAACCAATCCATCCTAAAGGAAATCAACCCTGAATATTCATTGGAAGGACTGATGCTGAAGCTGAAACTCCGATACTTTGGCCACCTCATGCAAAGGGTTGACTTATTGGAAAAGACCTTGATACTGGGAAGGATTGGGGGCAGGAGGAGTAGGGGATGACAGAGGATGAGATGGCTGGATGGCATCACTGACTTGATGGACATGAGTTTGGGTAAACTCTGGGAGTTGGTGATGGACAGGGAGGTCTGGTGTGCTGTGATTCATGGGGTTGCAAAGAGTCGGACACAACTGAGCGATTGAACTGAACTCAACTGAACCTGTTTGTGGTTTACATTTCTCATCTCCAGCCCCAGACAACCACTCATCTTCTCTCTGCCTCTATAGATTTACTTTTCTGAACATGTCATATAAATGGGTTTATGTAATATGTGGCCTTTTGTGTCTGACTTCTTTCATTTGCATAATGTTTTTGAGGTCATCCATGTTATAACGTGTATCATGTTTTGCTTCTCTTTATTGCTGAATCTGTGTCGACTTTAAATATAGGTTCTGGTGATAAAACAGGGAAGTTGGGTGTGGGACAGGGGGCAAGAAATCATTTCTGCCTCTCCAAATTTGTCCCCGGAGAAGCCCAATTCTACACCTACCCAAAGAGCAGTGTCCCGCAGGGAATTCACCGAGGCTGAGTCATCTGGCCCTCTTCCCAGGCCGCAGGGAGGAAATGTCTACCTCCTCGTTTCTGATAATTATGCCACTAAATGGTTGGAAAATTGCCCAAGTAGGAGGCAGCAACTCAGATTCCAGCAGGTTAATAGCAGCCCTGAAGTACATGTTAGTGAGCGGACACTGATGCACCTGCCATTGAACTTGGGAGTTTGGGGGAACGTCGTGAATCCTCATGGGGAGGCCACGAAACAGTTTGTGTAAGTGCCACAGCTAGGGGTGACCCTGGCAGGGGGCAGCTGTGTTTCCTAGCTTTTCTGGTTGTGAGAGCAAAGTGGGATTGGGTTGTGGGCCAGCCCATGGGTTCTGAATCAGACAGAATGGGTGGAGCGGGTGATTTGGGGCAGATGGTGAGGCCTCTTGGAGCCTTTGTTTCCCTCATTTATAATGGAATATCTAGTCCATACCTTCTAGAGCTGTGAACATGAACCGAGAGGGTAGGCAAGATGCGTAGCAGGATTATTTAGCGCCTATAAATTATTCAGTAGATGTTAGCTCTTAATTTTTATCTTCTAGACTCTAAAAAGTTAAATCTAATCTAGAGGTTGGTTGGCTCCCTTTCTAAATGTCTTAAAACTAAGATTAATTATCTGGAATTAGGAAAGTTATAAATTTCTAAAATAATAAAAAATATTCAAGGAATTAATAGGAACAGTTTTACCTTTAAGCTAATAAACTAGTTGGCTTTCTTTATTTCCTTCCTTTCCTTGCCCTTGCCTGCCGTCTCTCCCTCTGTCCCTCCCACCCTCCTCTTCCTCTCCTGCTAATATAAACTTGAAATCGTAAGTACAGTTTCAGCTGCTAGTATTTATGGTAATCATGTTAGATTATAAAGCACTTTTTAAAATAACTTCACCACATTTGATGCTCACAGCAGTTCTGGACAGAAACATCATCATCCCCAGTTTAGCGCCAGGGATAATATGATTTGCCCAGTGTCCCACCACTCATAAATGGTAGATTCCCACCAGCATTATTAGATATTAGGAATTAGATAATGTATTCGCCTCCTACAGCTACTGTCACAAATTACTACCAACTAGGCAGCTTAAAACAACAAAAATATATTCTCTCTTGTTTCTTGGTGGTTGGAGGCCTGCTATTAAGGGGTTGGCAGGCTTGATTCCTCCTAGAGGCTCTGAGGGAGAATCTATTCCTGTCTTTCTTCCAGCTGGCAGCTTCGGGCCACCCTTGGTGGTCCTTGGCTGTAGCTCTGTAACTTGATTGCTGCCTCTGTCTGCACAAGGCATTCTTCTTCTCTGTATGACTGTATGTCTTTTGGGTTATTCTGTCTGAGTCACTCTCTTCTTCCTCTGAATAAAAGCACCAGCCTTTAGATTTAGCGTCCACCTGATCCAGATGCTTCATCTTGACTAACTATGTCTGCAAAGACTTTTATCTCCAGAAGGTGGTGGGCAGGGAAGCCGGTTCTGTTGTCTAGAATTCTAGATCAAAGACTGCCTTCTGCCTGGCCCAGGAGTGTGTCTCATAGTGGGATTACCCACCTGCCCCTCCAGACAACTGCTCCCCAAATTGGCCCTGGTGGTTGGCAGAAGCTGTCAATTCACTGTGCTCTAATTAACCCCACCCACGTCATCCTCCTGGCAAGTGACTCAAGCAGCAGCAGCTTAGCAGGATAACCCTGCTCCTCCACTCCTTTTCAACCCAGAAGGTCTTTATAAACTGACATATTCCTGAAGAGATTTCTTCCATTCAAAAGCAAGGAGGGGTAAGGGCCTTTTTGGCAGATTTTCCATCACTGAAGCCACAAAATAAGAGTGGAGAAAGACGCATTAACTTACGTAACTTGCCTCCTGGGGCCCATCTGGGATGTTTTCTTCTGTGTGTTTGTCCATTTTCTGCTTGCTGAACCCCGAGGCATCAAGCCCCAAAGCTCTTCCTGTCTCCAGTGTTTCCTCCTGCCCATTTACTTTTTCCTTTAGCCCTGTTGGCATTTAATTCATTCCACAGCTCCGGTGGAGTATCTATCTGCTCCCCACTTAAGAAGGTGAATACGAGGCAGTGTCTGGTCACAGGTGGCTCACATGATTTGCCATGAGACGCGTCTTCCTCTTTCCTTTCAGGACTACCTGCAGATGTCTGGATATTCAGGAGAAAGTTGCTTTGACTAAAAAGTGCCGCCACTGCCCATACCCCACAGCATTCACACATGGGTTTTCATTATAGTGCTTGCACATGTGTCCTTTTTATCTTATAATGAGCTATAAATATGATGTAATAAAAGCAAGCTCTGGAGGCAGAGAAATCACAAGTCCAGCCATAGGCACGGTATTATTGGCTGCGTGACACTGACTTGATCCTCAAGGGCTGCTCTGAGGATTAAACTAAAACAGCAAAATGCAGCCGCAAAACCTGCTCAGGAAACGTCTGTTCCCCATTCCTTCCTCTTCATCCTCCTAGAGAGAAGGATGACGTTTCGCCTGTTTAGTTTCCCTTCCAACACCTTCACCTGAAACTTCCACATGGAAGACACAGAGTAAAAATGTCCTTGTTGGCTAAAATAAGTAAACTGAGTGAATCAATGAGTGAATGAAAGTCCGTCTCCCTTTTTCAGAAGCAGGGTGAAAGGTGGATCATAGTCAGACTTAGAAACTAGGGAGAAAGCAGAGTTAAAGAGGGCTTTCCTTTGTGGAGTCATTTTTTTTTTTAACTGAAGTATAGGTGTTTTGCAGTGTTGTGTTTTAGGTGTACAGTAAAGTGATTCAGATATATATGTCTTCTTACATACATATATACACATGCATGCATACATACATATACACACTTTTCTAGATTCTTTCCCATTATAGGTTATGACAAGATATTAAATGTAGTTCGTGTTCTTTGCAGGCTTCCCAGGTGGTGCCAGTGGTAAAGAACCTGCCTGCCAATGCAGGAGACACGAGAGACGTGGGTTTGGTCCCTGGTTTGGGAAGATCCCCTGGAGGAGGACATGGCAACCCACTCCTGTATTCTTGCTGAAAGAATCCCATGGACAGAGGAGCCTGGTGGGCTACAGTCCATAGGGTTCAAAGAGTCAGACAGGACTGGAGCAACTTAGCATATGTTATAGAGTAGGAACTTGTTTATCTATTTGATTTATATTAGTGTATATCTGTTAATCATGAAATCCTAATTTATCTCTCTTTTTCTTTTACCTTTGGTAACTATAAGTTTATTTTTATATCTGTGAGTCAGTATCTGGTTTGTAAACAAGTTCATTTTATAATTTTTAGACTCTACATATAAATGATACTATATGATAATTTATCTTTCTCTTTCTGACTTTACTCAGTATGATAATCTCTAGGTCCATCCTTATTGCTGCAAATGGTATTCTTGCAATCTTTTTATAGCTGAGTAGTATTTGCCGTTGTATGTATGTATGTATGTGTATATATACACAGTACCACATCTTCTTTATCCATTCAGCTGTTGATAGACACTTAGGTTGCTTCCTTGCCTTGACTATTATAAATAGTGTTGTTATGAACATTTGGGTGCATCTTTTCAAATTGTATCTTTTCTGGATAGATGCCCAAGCGTAGAATTGCTGGATCATATGGTAATTCTACTTTTAATTTCTTAAAGAACCTCTGTACTGCTCTCTATGGTGGTTGTACCAACTTACATTTCACTGTAGGAGAAAGGAGACCTCTACACATGAGCACATAAACCCGAGAGAGAGCTAGATCTGGAATGGTGAGTGAGTGCTGTCCATCTGGCTACAAGTGGGCCACTCCCAGAGTCTCCCGAGATAAGGTCTCCTGAACAGTGAACCAGGCACTTTGTCTGGCTCTGAGTCCTTGTCTAGGCATCCAGCTCCTTCTGGCTACTCGCTGGCTGCCCAGCCCTTCCTACTGGTGAGCCTCACTCGCGCCTGCTCACAGCCTTCTTCCAGTACAGCCCTTAAATTCAGGCAGAAGGGGCACCTGTCCAAGGCACTGCATAAAAACGAGCTCCACAAATTAACACAGGAATACAAAATTAAACAAGAACAACAGCAAACCACTGTTACCACTGCCATTCAAGATTCAGCATAACCTATACTTCTAAATACTCATTCATAGACTGTCACTGTTCAAGCCCAGGAGGAATTTTTCTCCATATCTCTTGTACCGTATCTTCAAAATACAAGGTGATTGTGAAGGAATAGTTGAAGGTTCATTGTGATGTGGCTGGTGTCATTGAATCTGTTTTGGCATACAGGAAGGATTTTGAGCAGTGGTGCATAAGTAAGAGACAATTAATTTGTTAAATCTTTCCTCTCAGCACAAATGCAATAAATTCTTGAATAACGAACCATCATTTTCAGGAGTGCCAAGTGTCCATTTTCTTACTTGTCCGAATGTTCTAAACTGTAGATTTAGAAGCAGTCAAGGATTAACACAATATCCTTGACAGTTAAACAAGATGGGAAAAGGAACACAGTATTGGATAATTTATATTTTAAAGTTGTTTTAATGTAGTTTAGATATAATGTGCATGAAGCATAATACTGATTTTTGCATTAATCTGTGGCTTAAACAGTGCTTTAACTCATAGTAAAATTTGTATGTCACAGTGAATTGTATATTGAAATTAAGATATCATATTTTTGCCAAGTGATTTATTCTTGTGACCTATACAATATTAAACATGGTATGTTGAAGCATAAACTCCAGTACTTTGGTCACCTGATGTGAAGAGCCTACTTACAGGAAAAGACTCTGGGAAGACTGAGGGCAGGAAGAGAAGGGAGTGACAGAGGATGAGATGGTTGGATGGCATCACTGACTCAGTGGGCATAAGTTTGAGCAAACTCTGGGATATAGTGAAGGACAGGGAAACCTAGCATGCTGTAGGCCATGTGGTTGCAAAGAGTCAGACATAACACAGGGATTGAACAGCAACAACATATATGATTCAGTATTCATTTCAGAATCTAAGTTTGAAACTAGCAATTCTAGTTACCAAATAGAAGACCAGACTTTGTACGTGCCAACCCCGAGAGTGAGTGCATCCTTAAATTTTGCACCCTACATGCCTTATTCACCTCACCCTAGCCCCAACCCCATTGTGCAGGGCCAACTAGTAAATATTTTCTGGTTTTCAGCCCATACAGTCTCGTCACAACTATCCAGTCTGCCCATGAAGCATGAAAGCACTCATATAGAGTACGTAAATAAATGGACATGACTCTTTTCCCCAAAAAATTTTATTTGCAAAACCACACAACTGACCTGACTTGGCCCATGGGTTATAGTCTTCTGATTCCTGGTTCAAGCAGCAAAACATTTTTTTCTTTTACATGCCACTTACTCAATCAGGATCACTGGTTTCTTCCCATTTCTTTCTGAGACCCTGGTGGATGGACTCTGATCATCTCGACTGTTAGAGGTTGCTGTGCCAGAGGAAAGGAAAAGGCTTTTATTTGCCTAACCAGTTTTGTGCCCAGAGCAAGAAGGGACACATACCTTATTTCAGCTCACAACTTATTGGCTACACTTAGTTCTAGATCCTATCCCCCATCTAGCACAAAGGAGCAACAGGAGCTATAACAAAGGTTCAAACTGGATATTGTGAATGTAGAGGAGGGAGTGATTTAGGGAAGGATTCACAGAAGTTACATCTGTTCTGGGCTTCCAAATATAGGGTATGTTTCACAAATCTACTTTGAAATTAGTATAGACAATAGAGTTTATTTGGCATGTGTGTTTTACTTAGAGTTAATATGGTGCACTCTCTTATATGTATGTGTATATATATGCATATGTGTATCCATCCATGTCTTTATTTACAAACTACACATGTCTTAATTTCCTAATTTTTTAATAGGCAGTACATAGTTGGGTTCAGCATTTTTATTTATTCTTAAAATCTATTTTTTAACTATGTTTCAACATTTAAAGTTATTGCTGTAATCCATCTGATTTTTCCACTTGTTTTCTACTTGTTCCATCTGATTTTTTCTGTTTTGGTTCTCACTGATTTTTTTGTGCACTTTTCTTTTGCTTGTGGATTAATTAATTAAAAAATAATTTTCTTGTCTTTGATATTAGCCCATTATTTAAACTTGTTTAAAAATTATTCAGTGATTTCCCTGTGGCATATAACATATATCTTTAATCATTACCACCTATTTTAAAATAACATACCACTTCACATGTGGTATAATAAATTTATTTTACCTCCAATTGCTCACTTTCTTAATTTTTGGTATTCTTGTCATATATTTCATTTTTATATACTCCATATACCCAAATTACATTGCTATTATTTTTTGCCATGGTTAGTTTTCTTTAGAATGATCAAATGATCTGTTTTTGAAATATTTACAATAATTTTATTAATTTTAAATAGATCCTGTTGACATTGACATTGAGGGTCTCCAGGTAATAAATTCTGTAAAATTTTGTTTGTCCAAAAAGACTTTATTCATTTTTGAAAGATTTTCACTGAGTTTGGAATTCTTTCTGCACCATAAAGAACTTACAGCATTATCTCGTACAGTGCATAAATATTGACAAATCTGCTATATTGTAATTTTTGTATTTATTTTGTGCTTTAAATTCTCCCAGCTGTTTCCAAGAATTTTATCTTTGGTTTTTAGTAGTTAGAATAGGAAGTATTTTAAGGTTTTTTGTTTTTTTTTTTTTGGTTTGACATTTATCTAACTTGTGGTTCTCTGAGATTCTAGAAAATGTTTATCTAAGGTTTCCTCAAATATTTCTTCATTTTATTTCTCTTCTCTTGGAATTACTCATGTGATTGGTATTGCCCCTCAGAACTTAGATACTGTGTTCTATTTTTTCCCCTACTCTGATTTCACTATTTTATTCTATGGTTTCCATTGACCTATCTTCAAATTCACTGGTTCTTTCCTTTGTTGTGTTGAGTCCACTGATGAGCCTCTGGCAATTTTTTTAATATTTATTACTATGGTTTTTCATGCTTAGAATTATCATTTTACTCTTTATTATAGTTTTTGTCTCTGTTAAAATTTCCCATTTCCTCATGCATGAAATCCACCTTTTCTACAAGCATGTTAATTATATTTAACTATAGTAATAATTGTTTTTTAATTCCATTCTAATAGTTCAACATATGAATCGTCTGTGATTCTGATTCCTCTTATTTTATTTTCTCTTGATAGTGGACTCTTTGCAATTGCTTTTTGTATGTCTTATTTTTGAGCAAATGTTAGTGTGTTTAGCAGTAGGAATGGAGGTAATAATGTGTATGCCCTCTCTTGGGCATATCTCTTTTTCTCCTAGCCTCCTACTGTGGGATGTTGACTAAATTTAGTCAGCAGTTGAGCTGGATTTGGATTTTGTTGTTGGCATTCTTACCTTTGGTGCACATTGACTTCAAATTTCTTAGTACTTTGTATTATACTTAGCATAGAGTCTGGCTTGCTGGCAGTTTCCCCTCAGCATCCCTGATTGATCCTCAAATATGACCTCCCCTTTACTCTTTTTCCTCAAAAAAATCTCTCTCTTCAATGAGCAACTCATATGGGAAATAAAATTCGATCTCTACCTCATATGACAAAATAAATCCAGAAAGACTGATTACCTACATGTGGGAAATAGGGTAGGCAAAAGCATTAAAACTTATGAAGAAAACAAAGAGAGAGGTGGTTTTTTTTTTTTTATTTGTTTGTTTTAATGTGGACAAGTTTATGAACATCTTTTCTGGTTTGCGCCATTTGCATTTTAGTTATTAAGTTCTTCGTTACCGCACTACTCTCCTATGTTTTCTGAACCCAGGATGGTTTCCCATTTCTCTCCCATACTTTCTCATGTTCTTTACCTGCGACTGCAAGGGGTCTTTCACTGTGTTCTGGGGCCATTGTGCTTGGAACCTTTGCCCAGCATCTTAAAGCTTTTGCTTCTGAAAGAAAAAGTATGCATATGCAGGTGAGACTTTTCTGGCTTTCTCCCTGAGGCTCAAACTAAGACTAAGATGTTCTTAACATCACCTTCAGTCTTTTTCATGAGCCTCGAATGGACGCCTGTGAAGAAAAGCCTGGGGATGACAATTCATGTTGTATATGTAGCTCCCCAACATCAGGGTTTCTACATCCTCACATTGTTCCACATTCAGCATCTAGCAATTCATTAGAAAAATTTAGCCAAATTCCTTGTATCCACTGTGTAGTGGCCCCAATCGTCCTCTTAAACGCTCTGCCACAGATGAACCAGTGCATGATTTTATTAGTATTTCGGCCAGCTGACTGCCGTATAACCCAAGCTCCCTGATGGGCTCAAAAATTTTATAATTTGACAGATTAAGTGGTTCTTCTTTTTGTTATGATGGGGAACAGTGTCCTTCCTGACTTTTTATCCTAGTTAAAAGTCCATTTTGGAATGACAGCTACTTTCTATGAGGCTTGTGTTCCGCTTTACATGTTTTGGACAGTCTTAGTTGAGAATGAAATCATCTTCTGTGGCTTCACTACAATATCTAGTTTATAACACACTAAACTATAGTTAGGCTGTGAATGTATATGAATTGGCTTCATCAAATTATTTCTAAACATACTTGATTGAGCACTCTTATGTGGTTAAAACCAAAACTTCTTCCTTAGATATCTAACAACTTAGGTCATGATCCTGTCTCTGTCATTTTCTTAGCTAAGTGATCTTTGTGCAAGTCACTGGACTTCTTTGGTTCTCAGCTTCCTCTCTATAAAATTAGGATGCTGAGCTAGTGATTTCTGTGGTCTATAATCTACTCTAAGATCAGGGATGATATATTAATCTCCTTTTATCCACATAATTGGTGTACAGGTATTCTAATTTAACTAAGGAACAATTCAAGAAGAAGCCAATGTTACAAACTTTGGTACTGAATTCTAAGTGCAGCTAAGTGATAAACATTGGCGCTTGAACTTATTCTTGAAAGAGAGAGCAGTTAGTTAGTCCAAAACAAGGAGTAGGTGGTGTGTTTCAGCATATATAATTCTAATCCAAAATTTCATTGTCTCTGTCTTTTGCAGAAGGCATAATTTAACTGCTCTTAAACATGCTATATAAGTCACATGCTATTGCATATATAACACATTATTTTAATAATCTTAGTGTGTATGAGAAGGGGGAGAAAAACAAAAGTGTGCACGTGCGCACACACACACACACGTACAACTATTAAAGAGTTATGGGCTGGGTACATCTGAGCACCTAAAGAGTTGGAATATGATCCAAGTTCTCTCCATGTCAACACCAGTGCATTTTACTGGGTCATGCTCCCTGTATTGGATCTACTACTCCCATCACTGGAGTTTTAAAAAATTAATGCCGTCTGGCTCAAGAACTTTTTAAAGGTTAGAGTATGTGTTCTTTAAAGTTATCTCTAATGTAGAGCAGGAAATTCATCACAAAAGCAACTCTCCTGTTTGGACTCACATTTAACAGAATATAGAGCTTAGAAGTGTAGTTTCCTCTTGTTTTTTAAATCTAGTGTTCCTGGTTGAGAGATTGTCTCACTAGCTACATAGAAAGTAGAAGAAAGGATTCTTGACCAACACCAGTCCCATTTTGGAGCACCTGTGATATTTATGTTACTCAAGTGTATTTAATTTCATAAATTAGTGTACATTGACAAGGTATAAATACAAATTTTCATATCTCTACTTTTTACATCTTTACCAAATCAATGTTGGTAACATAAACACTCAGTAAATCTATTTTAAAGCTTAATTTTGTTGAGAGTTTTAATCTTCTTAAAGATTAGAACAGTATCTTCTTTACTTCACTTTAAAATAAATGTCTATTGACCAATGACTCTTCTAAACATTTTCTAGACATGTGTACATGCTAAGTTGCTTAAGTAATGTATGGCTCTTTGTGACCCTTTGTACTGTGGCCCACCAGATCCCTCTGTCCATGGAATTCTCCAGGTAAGAATACTGGAGTGGGTTGCCATGCCCATTTCCAGGGGATCTTCCCAACCCAGGGATCAAACCCTCATCTCCTGTCCTCCTGAATTGCAGGTGGATTCTTTACTGCTGAGCCACCAGGGAATCCATTTTTCTAGACACTGGGGAACTGAATGAAGTAGGAAAATTTCCTGTTCTCAAGGAGCTGAAGGGCTTAGAGACTGGAGGTGGATTTGTCTTATTTTGTACAAGGAAGACTCCTCTGAATAAGTTACATTTGAACAGAGAGCTGATGAAAATAAAGGAGCCAGCCACAAAGATATCTGCAAGATAGCTCGCATGGTAATATTGTACAGCTGTACATATAATATGATAAAATGTTGCATTGTCTTGAGCTCATGAATATTAATAGACTGGAAAAAGTTGAGGTTACTGTGCTAGCTCCGCTTGCTCTTGATTAGGGATTTGCGATAATTTCTGATGAAGAAACTTACTTTTCCTATTTCCAGATACAGAAGGATGAGATAGGTGAAACTATAGCTCCTAATTTAAATTAAACAGAAAAAGTAACAGAGTGAAAGAAAAGGACACTCCCAGATAGTATATGAGGTGGGCAGTGTCAAGTGGAAATTAAAGTAAGCGAAGGCCTTGCTTTAAAGACCCCAGACAAGAAAAGAGATTCAAACAGGAACAGTGAGCTCAAAATTGTGACAGCTAGTTTATCAGGTAAAATAAGGATTCAGGGTTATGGGAAGTGAAGTGAAGTGAAGTCACTCAGTCGTGTCCTACTCTTTGCGACCCCATAGACTATAGCCTACCAGGATCCTCCCATGGGATTTTCCAGGCAAGAGTACTAGAGTGGGTTGCCATTTCCTTCTCCAGAGGATCTTCCCCACCCAGGGATTGAACCCAGCTCTCCCACACTGTAGGCAGACACTTAACCATCTCAGCCACTATAGTTTAAAGCACTTGAGGAGAACCAATGCTTGGGAGCAATTGGGAGCAATAAAATCAAGGATGTAGACAGACCCAGCCCTTCTTGGCCCATAGAAGGTCAAGTGCTGTGTCAGTGCCCAGAGAGAGAAGGGACTTTGCCTAGTTTAATTGTAGGTACAGTCATATAGACCCATTTAGTTATGAATGTTTTATTTATTTTCATACTATATTAATTGTCATTTCATTATAGAAATCAAGAATAGCTTAATAGGAACACTGACTCTGGAGTCAGACTGCTTGGGTTAGAAGTTGATTCTGCCCCATCTAGTTATGTGACCTTGGTTTAAGTTTTTCCATCACTCTCTGCCTCAGTTTACCCATCTGTAAAATAGGATCATAATAGCACACATCTTCTTGGGTTATGGGCTTCCTTGGTGGCTCAGCAGTAAAGATTCTACCTGCAATGCAGGAGATGTAGATGACCCAGGTTCAATCCCTGGGTCAGAAAGATCTCCCTGGAGGAGAGCCTGGCAACCCACTCCAGTATTCATCCCTGGAGAATCCCATGGACAGAGGAGTCTGGCAGGCAATAGTCCATAGTGTTACAAAGAATTGGACATGAGTGAAGACACCGAGCATGGGTTATAGTGAGGATTAAATTAATTAAAATATTGCATGCATTCAGATAATATTGGTGTTGTATACATTTACTCCTTTTGATTATGTGTCAATCTAGGAAGCTAAGCATAATATTGGTTAGCATGGTACCTGAGAGTGTGTAAGCCTTGCTCTCCATGTTCACTACTTTGACATATAGACTGAACATGGCAACTTGCTTGAATCAACCTGTATGAAATGACTGGATGCAAAAGGGGCTAAGATATAACCATTTTTTTAAACTTAAAAAGGGATGACGACAATTGCACAATTACAATTTCACCGTTAATCATGGAAATATGTCAGCAATCTCAGGCTACCGGAAGACTGGAATGATAAAGGTATTGCTTAAAATAACAGCAGCTCTATCAGGAGAGGTGCTGTGTTGATCTGGATTGCTGCTTGTAGCTCAGCGTTAAGTGTAGTATAGAAGCTCAGTGAAGATTTTCTAAAAGAATAAATGTGTGTTTTCACCAGTGTACAGAAACTTAGAAACCTGAGTCATCTTTAACAGAATTTATACATGGCCCCACTGATGCCAGAATGACCTTCAGGCCCAGATTTCAAAACATAAGACAGAGCCAGGTACATTTAGAATAATAAAAGCTCTAATGCTGGTGTACTGTCACCTGGCTTTCATCATTCACCTTGTTCAACATGCTTGGATTATTATAATTAAATGGACATTTTAAAAACAGTAATTGCCCCTCCAATATAAAAATTGGTCCACCGATGGGTTATTTAAACTAATGTGTTTGTGGTGGTGAAGGGCCTCTTCTAAACCAGGTCTCAGACAGCTGCAATTTTAACCCTGGTAACAGACATCCAAAGGAGCCACTTGAAAGGGTGAAGGTGAGGGCACTCCTTAGGATGTTCCAATTTCAAGAATGTTTCTTAGGAGGTCAGTCCTGTTATCTTTATGCCTTACCTTGCATCTGTGAAAGAATTTCAGTCTAAAACAGAACTGGAGGAAATGAAATGGAAAATTTCATACATGTACCCTCAGAAGAACAAAAACTTAAGGACTGAGAGGCTAACTTACAGAGAACTGATAATAGTGGGATTCTCTTAGATAATACAAAGCTGGTCAGGGGTTGCCTCAATTTAACCTTGGGAAATTGTGCTTATGGTTTCCAGAGGAATGCCCAAGAAATGACCCAGGCTGGGTTGGTCCCGCAAAATAAGCTGAATGGAAGTTTGTTTGTAGAAGACTGGTTTTGTCTGCTTAGGGAATTTTCAAGCTACTCTCGATTTGTTTTGATGTTAACAAACTATCTATTCTCTTCACATCCTTCCTGTAAATACAACCAATGCCAAGCCCTCAACAGAACTGTCCATAGCTTGCTATAGTTGGCATGTCCCAAATTGCAATTCTTTTGCTATTCCCAGATAAATTCATCTTTCAGACAATTTTGAGCTTGCCTCATTTTACCTTTTCATTAGTTTTATATGTCTCTGAGAAGAACAAATGAAAAGAAAGGTGTGAATTTAGAGTGAATGAGTGAATCATTGCAAAACTGAAAAACTCTGAGACTCTTGAGAGAGTATGTGTGAATATTGGTAAATTGAACATTTTTCCAGTAGGTGTCTTATCCAGCTGGAATTACCTTTTAAAATCCATTCTACGCATTATGTGAGAAAGAAAAATTTTACTTCCAGTTGAGTTCCATGTTTCATAATTTGAATGATTTATGAATGAAGGCTCTATGTTCAGTCATATTTGTCCTTGGCAAGTTGGTGGTCTGATCCATTCTCAGAAATTAGATGATCAATTCAATTTTGCAGATCTGATGAGCAGATTGATTAGACAGTAAATGATAAGGCCAAGTAGAAATTATCATTTGGCATCAACTAATATGCCAATTAAAAATGGAATTGACCTCAAGATGTTGAATATATTGTTCAGTATAGAAAAAGATCTAATAGTTATTCGCTAGAGCAATGGTCCTTAAACTTTGAGTGCATCAGATTCATCTGGATGACGGACTCAGTAGGCCTGGGTGGGCCTGGAGAATTTGCCTTTCTAACAAGTTCCCTGGTGATGCTTCTGCTTCAGAGATCATACTTTGAGGAGCACTGCTCTTTAAATAAAAGAAGAAAAAAAAAGCTATATTTTAGTTCAGTTTAACATATCTAACAAATATAAATGATGATAATTTTCAGGCAGGAGAGATTTGAACTGGGGTTACTTTTAGATATAGATTGAGGAGTACAGAATATGTAATATTCATACTCCTAATCTTGAATATTAGTAGCAGAATCTTTCATAACTATATACCTAAACTCTGGTTTAAAAACCAGAAATTCCTGGTGATTGACCATAAAGATAGAGTACATTTCAAACGAGGCCTTCTGGATAAGTTATTGGTAGAGTTCACTGTTAATAAAATAAATGAGCAGTAGTAAGTATAAGCAATGAAATCACGCTTAAATCATGGTAACTTGCTGTGTGCTGAGAGTATTTAAAAAAGACTTGTAGGATAGTCCTTATCTAGAAATCCACAAACTAATGAAAGGAACATATTCCAAACATATGGAATAAATAGCAACACTAAGCAATGCATTCTTGGGGCCATAATGGGTGGTACCAAGGGCCTAGTTTTCAGAATGCAGAGGGAGGCAGATACTGGGGACACAAGTGACCAGGCCTCATGGGGAACTAGCCTTGGCTTTTATGCAGTGCCGTTCACCAGTGATGCCAAGTAACACCGAGTGTTGAGGAGACTCCGCTGGTACCATTTCTGTTGCTTCACATTTCTTATAAGGAATATTCCCAGAGCAATGAAGCAGGTTAATTAAGATGCCAACTGCTGCCACAATTTCTGAGCAGACTAACACCACACATGATTTCGGTGTAACTAACTGGTGTTTGTTCCTGCTTGCGAAATCTGTGTTTGTACAACTGGGGCACAGTCCAAAAGGACTGTAAGAAGTTAATTAGATCAGTTTGCCAAGGCCTTGTCATCTGGGCCCAGGACCAGGGAACAGGATAAACACAATGAATACAAATCTGTACACATATGTAAAAGACGGTGGTTAGGACTATGAGTCATATAATTATCCAGTTTCACTTTATCAAAGATTTGATTAATAAATTATTAGCTACAAATGGAACATAGGTCAGGAGTTCTATGATGGAAAACCAGAGATAGGAAATGTTTATCCAGATATCAGTAGTTTCGCTGCCATAGTCGTGTGTCTCAATAATCACCTGTGATGTTTAAAAACAATAAAGATTCCAGGCTCTCATCTCTAGAGTCTGATTCAGAATATATGGAATGTATCCTGGAAATCTGGATTTTTAAAATCAGTTCACCTAGTGCCTTGGTTTCATGGCCATATTTGGAAAATAGTGGTCAAAACATGCATACAGGATGTGCACATGACACTATGCCCTGCACCGAAAGGACTGAAAAGATTTGTAGGCTAGAAACCCACAGTCTGGTGAAATGAACGTGATCAGACATGCGGGGTGATCAGCTATCCTCTGAAGCAATGCGTTGTTGGACTGTATCGGGCGCTGCTGAGTCTGTTTCAGGACAGGGAAAAGGGAAGACCCACTGTCCTAGAAACAGGTCATCAAGCAGTAGGTGGCCAATTCACTTCCTAGATATTAGAGTCAAGGGAGAGTTGACTGCAGATCTTTAACCTTTGCAGTAGCATGTCACAGTGGAAGTGTTACCAGGCTTAGCCTTCCGGGTAGGAAGTGTTTTATACTCAGGTCCTCCTAGGGGAGTATCTGACATGGAGAGGGAGCTCCGTAGAGATGGAAGCAATAATTTGCAAAGCTAACTTAGTCAATCCCGTGTTGCCGGGAGACCCAGTGACATCAGCTCATGAAAGAGATGGGCACAGTTCAGATGCTTTATCAAAACACAGACGGGATTGTCATTGATAGAATCATCATTTATATTTTACTTTTTAGCTTATTAGTTCTCTCGCCACCCGTGGCAACCTCAATTTGCTTTACTGTGTTATAAGCTGATACATGGAGAGCCTAAGACACTGTTATCAGTTTAATATAAAATCCTATATCCTGTGTGACCAGACAGTGAGAAGCTCCCCATGGAAATGTAGTGAATCAGAAGCCTCTTACCTGCACCTTAGCCACTGCTGTGGACTCAGAGCCACGGAGGTGAGAACACATCTCTTGTCTTTTTACTGTCCCTTCGCCCCCTCCCCAGATCCTTGTGATGAAGTTACAGCTCTACTGTGTACCTTCATGAATGTAATCTGTGGCTCTGTGTTGGGGGCATAGGCTGAATCTCTGGGTGGGAGGCACCCTGAGGGCACATCACATCTATTACCCTGGAGAACGTGGAACAAGGAAATGAGCGATAGTAGCAAAATGCTAATGCTGCAAATGAGCTGAAAATGATGCTGTAGCACTTGGAGCATTTCGGTTCTTCTTGTGATGGGGTGGGGCCTCTCGTTAGCTTGACACATCAGTGTGCCTTGGAGAAGTCTTGCAGGGATGTTGTCTCTCAGTGATAGAGAGAGCTCATTAGCATATGGAGCCTTCTCCAGTGACAATTACCTGAGGAAGCACGTGGACTGCCTTTGTGCAGATAAGGCAGTGTAATCATGCTTAAGGGGGCATTTTGAGAAACAAGGTAAACCCATTACTTTTATCCACCTACAATAGCAAATTAATGGGACAATTAGTCGTAATAGCTTGAATGTACATAACAAGGCATCTTGCATCCCAGAGTACTCTACCGATAAAATAACAGCACTAATGCTCCACTGGTGAGAGATGGAGCCACTCTCTTCCCTATTTCCAGGCAGCTGAAAGAGACTGGCATAACCAGATGAAAGGGAAACATTCCCTGAAGGAGACTGGGCTGGAAACTATAACTGGTCCCATCTGTGACTATTGGATGGCCACCAAGAAAATAAACCCCGTGTTCTATTTGTAAAGGAATTGACATCACTAGATATCAATAGGTTAGATATGACTTTAAACATAGCAAAATAATAGAGTTGACACTAACATCAGAGGCAGTTTCTGTGCGTCTGTATTTAAAGTGGAATATTTATGGATTTGGGGGGCTGGATAGGAAGGAGACAGTGAGGGTCAGAGAGAGAGAGAGAAAGAGTGGGCCTTCATTCTCATATTAAAGCATCTCGCTCCTCAGAAGGAAACCGAATCAGATGTTTTGATTGCAAGTCACCATGCGATTGCTAGTTGTCCCATGCTGTGATGGAATGGCTCTTCGGGTCCCCATTCTTTAGTATTTAGCAGTCCCTGTGTCACGCTTGCCTCCATCCTGCTGAAGCACATACACAGAACACTTAACAAGTGCAGTTAGTATACATCCCCATTCTGGAAGACACTAATTAGTGCTGGCATTGAAATACATAACTTAACAGCTCTCTGAACTTTGATAAGTTTCAAAAAGATAACTTCAGATGATCAAATAATATCGTAATATCTCCTTTCACTATAGATTTATTCATGTGAAACACCCAAGTTTTATAAACAGCTGGTTATTTTCCCCTAATGTGGGGAAGGATAAAAATACCATCTTTAGCATCCTCTTGATAATACAGGAATAAATTCCTTTATACTCACATTGTGCCAGAGAGCATGGGGAAAGCAGAACCAGACCTCTGAAGATCCTTATTTTAGGCAAAGACTCTTCTTTGATAGACTCTTTTCTAGAGGAGCCCCAGGAGATAATTACTATCCTCAACTTTAATCATAAATTACTTTGTTTGTGTTCTATGATTTCCTTATTCTATCTAAATGTCATCTAACTGGTTGATGTAACATTTTCTTAACTATATTTGACTTTTTTTTTTTTGCCCATCTAAAAATTATAGATTTTTCTCCTAATCTGCTGAATGTATACTAGCATTTGCAGGTTTATTAAAATAATCTTTCCAAAATATTGCTTCTTCGATGTCATCTACCCATTATAAAACTCTCATGATTTTCTCTTGCCTCCCAAAGAGAATATGTATGAGCCTTTCTGGATTGCTGAATCATCTACAGACGATGTCAATTCATCTTCCTAGACTTTTGTTGCCAGTATCTCTCAGGACACACACTTCATTCTAATTAGACTGCTTAATTCCCATCCCCAGAAGCGTCACTTGAATTCTGGTCTTTGTATCTTTAGCTCTTATTACTCCCCACCATTTAGAATATCCACCTCCTTCTAACCTAGTTATCTTATATGAATCTCATATAGCTTTTAAGGTTTCTTGTAGCACACATCCACTGCAAGAGGTAGGGTACACTTATTCAGAACTCAGTAGCTGCAGGGCTCAGTAGCCAGGAAGCAAAAGGCCCAAACCAGTGTGGAGGTGTTTAGCATTCTCATGGTGCTTGGGAGGTAAAAAGTGGAGTTTATGGATTATAGTGTATGTGGAATTAAAATACAGGACAACAAAAGCATAAGACTAGAATATAATAAATGGAGTTAAGTGTTTTTAAGTATTTTTGCATCTGTCTAGTGACAACCCAGGGAATGTGGCCTATGTACCATTATGATAACTTCTTAGTAGAGTTTCCTATAAGTTAGCAAGCTCTAAATCAAGGAGATATATGTTGTTGTCTTTAGTGTAAACACTAAAATAAATAAATAAATAAATAAAGACTATCTGACTAAGAAGAAAATAGAGGAAATTTTTAAATAATTAAATATTTGTTAATGTAAAAGAAAACAAAAAAGAAAAATCTAACAAAGAACAGGTGAGACAAATTTTTAAAAATAGATATATAGATATAAACCCAAAGATATCAGTAATTGCATTAAAGGTAAATAGACTGTTTTAAAATAATATGATCAGACCAGACTAAAAACAAACAAAAAAAATGCTTTGAGCTACTTAAAAGACAGACACATTGAATAAAAATCTCAAAAGTCAGAGTAAAAGGATGATAAAAGATATACTATGTAAACAACGGAATGAAAACTGAGTGTAGCTATGTTTACATTGGGAAAAGTAAATTTTTGAGCATTATTAGATATAAAGAGTGACATTTCAAAATAAAATGTTAAAAAAAATAAACTATTTAATCTAACAGGAAAAGGTAATAGTCCTAAATTTGTATGTTCCTAATAACTTAAAAATATAAAGCAAAAAATTAAACTGAACCACAGTTTAATTGTGAAGGTATAATAAAAGCATTTTAAGCCATAAGAATTCAGATTGTGAAGGTATAATAAAAGCATTTTAAGCCATAAGAATTCAGAATGTTTGACTCTTAAAAGACTCTTGCTTTGAAAGATAGTACGTACTAAACAAATGAGGAAGTTACCCAAGTGAGAAGTTGGCCTCGAATTTAGGAAAAAGCATCCAATGATGACAGCAGTGAGCAGCCCTAGAGATGAATCACCCAGACTAGGGTAGAAGAACAATGGTTCTGTAAGAGCATCTCCCTGACACGTTGGGGCACTGACAGAATACCATGATAGAATATCTGTCAGGGAGCTAAAGACATTATTATCTGGAAGACACTGGAGGAAGATAAAAAGGCAGCAAGGAACTTGCAGCTACAAAAGAAAACATCAAATAAGAAAGGAAATGTAATATATTTATGATAACCTATTTTACTCTGTAGTAAATAAAAGTGATGTAGTTATGCCAATAAAAGCTTTTTTATTTTATTTATCTATTTATTCATTTATTTTTATTAGTTGGAGGCTAATTACTTTACAATATTGTAGAGGTTTTTGCCATACATTGACATGAATCAGCCATGGATTTACATCTGTTCCCCATCCTGATCCCCCCTCCTGCCTCCCTCCCTACCCCATTCTTCTGGGTCTTCCCAGTGCACCAGCCCCAAGCACTTGTCTCATGCATCCAACCTGGGCTGGTGATCTGTTTCACCCTTGATAGTATACATGTTTCCATGCTGTTCTCTCAGAACATCCCACCCTCGCCTTCTCCCACAGAGTCCAAGTCTGTTCTGTACATCTGTGTCTCTTTTTCTGTTTTGCATATATGGTTATTGTTACCATCTTTCTAAATTCCATATATATGCATTAGTATACTGTATTGGTCTTTATCTTTCTGTCTTACTTCACTCTGTATAATGGACTCCAGTTTCATCCATCTCATTAGAACTGATTCAAATGAATTCTTTTTAATGGCTGAGTAATATTCCATGGTGTATATGTACCACAGCTTCCTTATCCATTCGTCTGCTGATGGGCATCTAGGTTGCTTCCATGTCCTGGCTATTATAAACAGTGCTGCGATGAACATTGGGGTGCACGTGTCTCTTTCAGATCTGGTTTCCTTAGTGTGTATGCCCAGGAGTGGGATTGCTGGGTCATATGGCAGTTCTATTTCCAGTTTTTTAAGGAATCTCCACACTGTTCTCCATAGTGGCTGTACTAGTTTGCATTCCCACCAACAGTGTAAGAGGGTTCCCTTTTCTCCACACCCTCTCCAGCATTTGTTGCTTGTAGACTTTTGGATAGTAGCCATCCTGACTGGCGTGTAATGGTACCTCATTGTGGTTTTGATTTGCATTTCTCTGATAATGAGTGATGTTGGGCATCTTCTCATGTCATTGTTAGCCATCTGTTGTCTTCTTTGGAGAAATGTCTGTTTAGTTCTTTGGCCCATTTTTTGATTGGGTCATTTATTTTTCCGGAATTGAGCTGCAAGAGTTGCTTATATATTTTTGAGATTAATCCTTTGTCTGTTGCTTCATTTGCTATTATTTTCTCCCATTCTGAAGGCTGTCTTTTCACCTTGCTTATAGTTTCCTTTGTTGTGCCAAAGCTTTTAAGTTTAATTAGGTCCCATTCATTTATTTTTGCTTTTATTTCCAATATTCTGTGAGGTTGGTCATAGAGGATCCTGCTGTGATTTATGTAGGAGAGTATTTTAATCTCACAATTTGTATGGAAATACAAAAAACCTCGAATAGCCAAATCAATCTTGAGAAAGAAGAATGGAACTGGAGGAATCAACCTGCCTGACTTCAGGCTCTACTACAAAGTCACAGTCATCAAGACAGTATGGTACTGGCACAAAGACAGAAATACAGATCAATGGAACGAAATAGAAAGCCCAGAGATAAATCCATGTACCTATGGACACCTTATCTTCGACAAAGGAGGTAAGGATATACAATGGAAAAAAGACAACCTCTTTAACAAGTGGTGCTGGGAAAACTGGTCAATGACTTATAAAAGAATGAAACTAGAACATGTTCTAACACCTACACAAAAATAAACTCAAAATGGATTAAAGATCTAAATGTAAGATCAGAAACTATAAAACTCCTAGAGGAGAACATAGGCAAAATACTCTCCGACAATAAAAGCCTTTTGTAATGTTAACTGAAAATTATATAGATACATCATAAGGATGGAGCAAGAGGAGGGATATTGCGTAAGAGATAGAAATTCACATCTACTTTAACACAGCAAAGAAATATTTATAATTTAGTAAACAATAAATAGTATCATGTGAGTATTATTTAGCAATGTAGAGGTAACAATGAAGGGATAAACCTTTTTTAGGATAAACCTAAAAAAAGCCTGGTGGTTGCCTCTGGTGCAGGACTGGGGAAGCACAGGTTAATTCAGGAGATAGCTGTTTTTCATTTATTTATTATTAGTTTAATTATATAGGGCTTCCCTGATGGCTCAGATGGTTAAGAATCTGCCTGCAATGGAGGAGACCCTGGTTTGATCCCTGGGTTGGGAAGATCCCCTGGAGGAGGGCATGGCTACCCACTCTAGTATTCTTGCCTGGAGAATCCCACGGACAGAGGAGCCTGGGAGGCCACAGTCCATCAGGCTGCAAAGAGTCGGACATGGCTAAGCAACGGATACTTTCACTTTCATGTTTACTTATTACTTTGTGATAAAAAATATTTTAAGTTGAAAAGTAACATGCTGTTAGAGGAAATCTGAAGAAAAAAATGATAAAATAAATATTACCCTAATTCTATCTCCCAGACTGTTCAGTTTTGGGTATATTCCCTCAAGTCATTTATAAAATACATACACACACACACACACACACACACACCTTTTTTAAGCAAAATTGAAATGGTATTGCACTGCAACTTTTAATGCCCCCAGTTCTATTATGGACATTTCACTTTTCTGTCTTATAAATCAAAAACATACATTTTAACAACTCTCCAGTTTTCTAGCATCTAACTGTTGAGATTTTATTTAACCATTAGCCAGAGGTTGAGTCTCTAATGTGTTTCTAAATTCAGGAGTGTTATAAATAATGTTGCAATAAATATCCTTTTACATAAACATTATATATTCCTTTCCCTTAATCAGAGGTTATATAAATAATGTAGCAATAATTGTCCTTTCTTCATAAAAAATACTGATTATTTCCTTATGATAAATACTTAAAAATAGAACTACTTACTCAAGTACATGAATCATTTTAAACTTCTTGCTACATGTCCTTGCAAAACTGCTTTCTATGAAGATTGAATGACTAATACTATTAGAGGACAAAGTTGAGTGGTCCAGACAACATGTGATACCAAGGAAGGTGAGGGTCAAGATGGGCTGGAGAGGCCAGGAGAGGCCACAGGCATGAGCTCTGGCCTCATCTTTGGGAAATACATACTGTACTACTTACCAGTGATACAAAGGAGAAACAGGAAATGAGGAAGAAGTACATTTCCCTGCCATTCCTGCTTCACGTTTCTTAGGAGGCATGCTTCCTAAGAACTGAAGCAGGTTAAGTAAGATGCTAAGACGGCCGCCACAGTCTGTGGATCACCATCACTCAGACGTCAGTGTGACAATAGGCCTGCCTGCAAATGCCACGTCTTTGCAGCTGGTGCTGCGTCCAGCAGGACAGAAGGGGAAAGACAGGCTCAGTTCCGTGTGCTGCAGCCTGTCACCTGGTGCAACCCAAAGGCTGTGTGAGTATGATTGTTATTAATGTAACTCTTTATTGCTTTATCATAGCTGTGACTTTTAAAAAGTCTATTAACTGCAAATAGGATACAAATAGGAAAATTTATTTTGGAGCATAAAAGATGAATCCCAAACCACTGTCCATACACTAGTGGCCTCAGAATTACCCGGGAGTTTTTAGAACTTGCATCCTAGGCCCATTCAGAGAGATGCGGGTATGGAAATGACCGATTTTGATCACAGAGGGCGTATACCACAGTGCCTATTTCACCTTACTTACACTGATTCTGAGATCATATATGTTTATACACACACACACACACACATACACACACACACACATACGGTGGTAAATAAATACTAGTGGTAAAGAACCCATCTGCCCATGGGGTCATGAAGAGTTGGACACGATTGAGTGACTGAAGTGAACTGAACTGAAAGTACCCATCTGTGAATGCAAACCACGTAAGAGATGTGGGTTTGATCCCTGGGTTGAGAAGATCCCCTGGAGAGGGAAATGGCAAATCACTCCAATATTCTTGCCTGGAAAATCCCATGGACAGAGGAGCCTGGTGGGCTACAGTCTATGGGGTTGCAAAGAGTTGGATACGACTGAAGTGACTTAGCATATGGACACACATATGGATATATATGTGGATATGCATATATTTATGTGTACATATATATAGTGTGTGTGTGTGTGTGTTGGATTTTATAAGGTAAATAAAGCCATTTTGTCATAGACTTGGTTGAAATTTGCATTTCTCTTGGTCCTAGAGAGAACAAAGCTGTTGATGTAAATTTTGGGGTATATTTTTTAAGTTGCCACCTCACATTGCTTTCTACCATTTTTTTTCCCTATCAGGATATCTTAAATATTCTTTATTGGATTTTAAGAGATCTTGAAATATTAAAATTTATTTTCCATTTCCTAAGAATTTAGAAATGGCAGAAATAAAATTATTCTCTGAAAGTTCAGTTTAGAAATTAACATATAATAGAGTGAAGCAGACATGTGAAAACTTCACTTTAAGAGAAAATGGCTTCCTGGCTGCCAAGAAGTGAGTTATTGAATTTATTACTGTATCCTTAAAAAGGTCATGGCGTTTGTAAGATATCCTATGGAAGTAAATAAAAATGTGGATTCAAGGGTCACATATTATGTGAGTCAGCCAACATCATGGTCTTGAGAGAAGACTGAGTCCTATCCACACATTATTTTAGGTCAATGTTATTAAACATTCAAATCGTGCTGCTAACCATTATTGATTTGATTTCATTTTCCCCAAGAAACTCCTTCTTTTGCTCCCCATATGCCTATAGGGAGAACATGTGCTAGGCAGAGGGCTTGAAAGTTTGATGTCTCAGCAGTTCTGATTCTCATTATGAATTAATAAAGCGGCATCTTGATTATACTTTGAATACTGGGCAAGAGTGTGTTGAGTGGCATTTAAAACTGACTAGCTCCTTCTGCAGTTATACTTCTCAATAATGAAGAAAAATTGCCCTTCTGACTTTATATAAATCAGTCTCATGAGCTTGGTAAATATGAGTCTAGCCCTGATAGATTCACTCATGGTCACTGAAAAAATCACTGTGAGCACACGAAGGACAGACTTGGGACTCCAGCATTGTCACCTTGTGTTCTGTCATTTCCTTAACCTAAATGAACTTTCTGAGTTTCAAAAAAAGGTTCACCATATAAATTGAGAAAGAATTTTCATAGATTTTGTTTATAGTGTTTAAGGATACTCTATCAAATATATATTATGATGATATATTCATGATTGTATGAGTATGCTCATATTGTATACCTAACTTGGTAGTCGGTAGATGATTCTTAAATGTTTGATAATACCTAGGAACCTATAACGGAGAATGCAATGGCAACCCACTTCAGTATTCTTGCCTGGAGAATCCCAGGGATGGGGGAGCCTGGTGGGCTGCAGTCTGTGGGGTCGCACAGAGTCGGACACGACTGAAGTGACTTAGCAGCAGCAGCAGGAACCTATGGCAGAGAAGGCAATGGCAACCCACTCCAGTACTCTTGCCTGGAAAATCCCATGGATGGAGGAAGCTGGTGGGCTGTAGTCCATGGAGTTGCGAAGAGTCGGACACGACTGAGCGACTTCACTTTCACTTTTTACTTTCATGCATTGGAGAAGGAAACAGCAACCCACTCTAGTGTTCTTGCCTGGAGAACCCCAGGGATGGCGGAGCCTGGTAGGCCTCCATCCATGGGGTCGCACAGAGCTGGACACGACTGAAGCAACTTAGCAGCAGCAGGAAGCTATGATGTCTGCATTTTTCAAAGCCTTTCCAATGAAACTGATCTTCTTTAAACAAGAAGGGAAAAGGAAAAACAAATGTGAGCCCAAAGAGCTGGCCTACAAATTAAGTACTAAAATGGCAACCCACTCCAGTATTCTTGCCTGGAGAGTCCCATGGAGACAGAAGCCTGGTAGGCTACAGTCTATGGGGTTGCAAAGAGCTGGACACGACTGAGCGACTTCACTAATCACTAATATCATGAAGAAGCAGCATCACTTCTTCATGATATAGTGGTACTTAATTTGTATGAGTTCAGTTATTCTGGTAGTTTCAAGAATACATGATGTGGCATGATATATGTAGGAAACTATAAGCAGTTTGGTGCTCTTGCAAAGTCAAGTGTGAGGCAACTAGTGAAAAAACTGGAGGGGTCAGGAGCAGTCAGAAGAGAAAGTGATGGTGAAATAGGTGAAGGCATTCAGCCCTGATGATGCTGTAGGTAGATGAGAACCATTGAAGAACTTTGGAGCAGAGGAGTGGCTAAATGAGATTTGCATTTGTTCAGTTCAATGTAGCAGAATTGGAGGGACGAAGAGAGGCCAGTCAGGGGGCAGTGGTATAGGTCAGGTGACAGAATATGAGGGCTGGCACTGGGTCAGAGTGGACAGGGATGCAGAAACAGGAGTGGCTTTGAAAAAAATAATATTTGGAATGGATTAGAAATTAAACCCTGTTGGAAGGTCACTTAGTTTTTATTTAATTTGAGGATGTTGTTTAAGAGGAAGTATCCAATCGATTAGAACAAATCCCAGATAAGTTCTAAACATATGACAGCATTTTTAATAGCCTTTAAATTTTTCCACCAAACCGTGGGGTGTGATGCTTTCAAAGTCACTGGGAACATCTTGGAACAGCCTAAACTGGTTTTTAGGCCCCCATGCCTTTCTTTGTTTTTTCCTCCATTTTTTCCCCTTAATGCTTGACAGCAGTTTCAATTTTGTAGATAAATGCAAGCACTTGTCCTGTTACTTCTCTCATCTTTTACTCCCTCTTAGAACTGATTCATTAAAATCCCAAGTTCTTATTCTCTCCTGTTGCCAGGTCCCTGATATTAGTGGTGGGGGAAACCTCTGATAATTCAATAACAGGCAAGTCAATTTGTATTCCAGGAAATGCCTCTGGGATAAGACGCCAGGAAAAGAATTCTGAAGGAGCTAAACCCTAATGGTGGAAGTGCAAATGCTGGCAGCTTAGTTGAGAAGACACATTTGGAGTTAGAGGGATATTCCTCTCAAATATCATCCCATTAAATGTCAAATGTACCACCTGGTCATCCTCACTCTTAGAAAAGGGCTCACCATCCAGGCTTTACTGCTCACTTTGTTTGCACACCTGTAGAAACAGAATATTCGAGTAACTGATTTAAACCTTTCATTTAGTTTGAGTCCTTTGGGGCGAAGCCAGTAACGGGCAGGCTCATTATTAACTAGATAGGTGAAAACACTGATTAATTTAGAATCCCAAGTGACTCTATGTCAAAGAATGGGATTAAATTTTACGGCTGAGACAAACTCCAGCCCTTTTTTATTGAGGGTCTACTTCTGCTTTCTGTAGCTCCGTTCATCTGCGTGGTCTGTGCTTTCACACCCCCGACTTGGTCCCCCCAAGTACCTTTGCCCATTTTAATCAGATTATATGTGAGATTGGAGGGGGCTTCACCTAGGTCTTATGCCCAGCATTCTGGCTTCCCTGCAGTGAGCAGCTGTCTGTCCATCCAGTCTTAGCCTGCTGTGTGGGATAGTCTCTACGATGGCTTTCATCTCTTTATTTCTGCTCAGCAGTTTGGTTCCCCTGCTGGAATTGGAGACTTGCCTTGAATGCCAGCCCAAATGACTAGGATCTTGTCAACATGCCTGCCACTTGACATTCCCTGCAATTTGGCAGCTGAGTGCTGTCTCCCTTAGTGCCAGCCACTGACAGAGGTCTTGTTCCAAATTAAATGGACCACCCAAAACTCAAAGTCTGCCACCCACCTGACCTAGTGCATCACCTCTGCCTGGTGACACCTGGGGTCCAGCAGATGGGATCCTCGCTAACATCAGGGAAGTTTGGAACTAACACGACTCATGTGAACCTTGATGTAAATTGTCTTCAATTCCTGGAGGGAAGAAGGCAACTCTAAAGCCAGCCAACGCTCTTCCCTGTCTCCACCCCCGTTCTACACATCTCAAGGCTTACATGCCTTGTTGCCCACAATTTGAAGCTAATACATAAACTCTCTGGTTTGTCTAAACTAGCTTTATTGATACCAGATTTAATCTCAGCATAATTTAAAATCTCTGTGGGGTCTACTTTATGTACAGCAAAGCATATAAGCTTACAAATTTTTTTTTCAGTGTTCATGGTTCAATGCAATATATCTGGAAGGTAGCAGGTGACTAACCCATATTATACTGTACTCCCTTTTGAAGTTTGTGTTAGAAATACAGCCAGGATTGATGAACCTGGAAAAAGATAAGTTGAAGGAGAGAAAAAATACTTGCTCTTGGTATGAGGGTAAAAATGAAGAAAAGAGGTACTCAGTGTTTGATTTGTTTTTTTCAGGCTTCTAAGGGGAAATAAACTCTTAGATGGACTTTTCTTGTGGAATCATTTCTGTGGAAAATAATGGTACATGGAAACTTGTTGAAAACAGTGGAGGGAGAAGAGAGAAAATAATTGGCAACTATAAAGCACACTGTTGATCAGAGAAACCGTTCATGCAGGTTTAATGCAGAACCGTCCATAGCACAGACTTTCAAGAACCCCCACACCTGGTCAACCCAATACTGTGCAGAATTGAGAACTGCATTATTTTCCACACCTGAGTTTCTAATTTGAAACAAAAAATGCATTTGACATAACAACATGAAGAATATCTTATCCCTCCTTAATGAATCATTTTTGTAGTTCTTTAAGGTATACTCTGGAGAAGGCAATGGCACCCCACTCCAGTACTCTTGCCTGGAAAATCCCATGAACGGAGGAGCCTGGTGGGCTGCAGTTCATGGGGTCGTGAAGAGTCAGACAAGACTGAGTGACTTCACTTTCACTTTTCAATTTTATGCATTGGAGAAGGAAATGGCAACCCACTCCAATGTTATTGCCTAGAGAATCTTAGGGACGGCGGAGCCTGGTGGGCTGCTTTGTTGGGGTGGGCTGTCTGTGGGGTCACACAGAGTTGGACACGACTGAAGCGACTTGGCAGCAGCATCAGCAGGGTATACTCGTGAAGTGACTTAGCAGCAGCAAGGTATACTCAACAGTTGACTACAGCATTTAACCTGCCAGGTTATCGTCAAGCCATGTTCTTCCTATTTAGGTTTTGAATTAGGTCCAGTCCCCCCACTGCCTCTCCATTGTCCCTACCTTCTGCCCCATCTCAGATCCCACCATCAACAACCATTACCTCTTTATCCCTATTTACTTTTTCACTTTATTACTATTTACTGAATATTTCTGTCTTCCCTCACCATGTAAGAATGAGGTGCTACCCTCTCTTGGGTGATGCCTCTCCTGGCTGGAATCCTGCTTCAAAGAACATCCTAAATCTCAAACCAGAGTCATTAACACAAAAGAGGGATGTCATTGACATAAAGGAATTAAACTCTACTGCTTGGGTTGCAAGCGTCAAATAGCCAATCGGACTTGGATAGTCAGAAAAGCTCTACTGATCCCATCAAGTCACTTCATGTAGCTAGTAGCTAGTTCCTCTTGCCCTGAAGGTCTGCAGAGCTATGGACTAGGCCTCCAGTAAACGGCTAATCAGTTCTCACTATGCTGCAGAAAAGAAAAAGTGAAGTCACCCAGTTGTATCCAACTCTTTGCAACCTTGTGGACTGTAGCCTGCCAGTCTCCTCTGTCCATGGGATTTTCCAGGCAAGAGTGTTGGAGTGGATTGCCATTTCCTTCTCCAGGGGATCTTCCCAACCCAGGGATTGAACCTGGGTCGCTTTACCGTCTGAGCCAGCAGAGAAGATATGCTGCATAACTCTGCCGTAAAGTGTGCTAAACCTGGACCCAGGCCAGCACACTGACATGCCAGTCAGTCCAAAGTGTTGAGCTAAGAGATGTAGGCAGTGAATATTGTAGAAATCAGTTGCATAGTATCTCTTTTTAAAATTTAATTAATTAATTAATTGTTGTTATTATTTTGGCTGCTCTGGTCTTTGTTGCTGCCTGCCGACTTTCTCTGGTTGTGGCAAGCAGTGGCTGCGCTCCAGTTGCAGCACGCGGGTTTCTCCTTGCGGTGGTTTCTCTGGTTGCAGAGCAAGGACTCTAGAGTTCCTGCTCAGTCGTTGTGGTGCTTGGACTTAGTTGCCCCGCTCCCTGTGGAATCCTCCTGGATCAGAGACCGAACCCCTGTCCCCTGCATTAGCAGCGGACTCTTAACTACCGGACCGCCAAGGAAGCCTGGAATAGTGTCCTGATTATTGGGTAACCACTGACTGACATGGATGCTGGCACTGGCTCTCTGATGGAGAGACAGACTATCCATCAGGCTGAGTTCTACAGTATTAGGTCTTCTAACCACAGTATTTGTTTCTGCCTCTACACACCTCAGAGAAAGGAGTTATTAACTTTTAAAAATTGTGAGGCATAAAGTGTATGAAAGAAAATGGAAAGAAACGTTGGGCAGTTGAGGTTAAATAGATTTTCATCAATGACTTGGGAGAAAGTATCTGGAGTCCAAACACTAACGCTAAGGAATTTTAACTGTTTAAAATAATAATTTGCTAAAATATAATAATAAAGATGATGTCTCTGCATACTGTGATTTTTTTTTTCCTCTTTACGGCATATTTTTCACTGTCACTCATACTGTTAATCTCTTTTCAAATGTTTAGTTTGTCAAATGGGAGGAAAGTAAACTTCTCAAGTAGACAGCAACCAGAGGTAATGCTTGGCAAAATTTGCTGAGTCTGAGTAAGATGAGGCAGTGACTTGAGGAAAACACAGATAATATTGTTGAGGAAAAATATCTTCAGAGGAAAACAACACTTGGCTAAAATACAAGCTTTGAAGTTTCAGAAGGAAAAAGAGTAGCTGTGAAGACTTTGAAGACAAAAGATCAAGCATCAATGATACCTTTTTAAAAATTATATACACTTATTTGAGAAAATTCACTCTTTTTGGAATCCAGTTCTAGGAATTTTAATAAATATATAGAATTTTGTAATTGTCTCAAAATCAATATACAGAGACACTCCTCATCCCCTCCAGTATTATTTCCTTTCCTAGTTTCTCTTTGTAGTAAAAACAAAAGTGTCCCAATTGGATGACTCTTGGTAACTGCTACTGTCTTTTCTATGGCTATCAATTATATAATGATAGTATCATAAAATATAAAAAAATTAATACTTAGTCATACACTTGAATAAAATATTTTAAAAACTGAATTTGACTTTAGATGAATATATTTTTGCAGAGACATGTTGTAGGATGAGAAATGAAAAGAACGTTCAAGCATAAAACACCTGAAACTCTAAGAGCTGAATAAGAAAAAATGTGAATTTGTGGAGAAAAAAGGAAAAACATTTGAGTGTTAAAGATTGTTCATGTCAACTTACAATGTAAAACTTAAGGTGTCAACTTAAAATGGGACTGAGTGCATAGCAATTCAAAACTATTTCTGAGGGAAAGTGAACAAGACATTGAAAACCAGTCAACTAAAAAACTGGTCCTTCTATGGAGAATTATTTTATCATAACAATCATTTCTGTCCTCTACCCTTTGCTTCCTCAATCTCCAACCTAAGGCAAATCCTTCTGCTTTTCTTCCATATTCTCCAGTTCTCCTCCTCATTACTTTCAGTTCAGTTCGGTTCAGTCGCTCAGTCATGTCCAACTCTTTGCAACCCCATGGACTGCAGCATGCCAGGCTTCCCCGTCCATCACCAACTACCAAAGCTTACTCAAACTCATGTCCATTGAGTTAATGATGCCATCCAACCATCTCATGCTCTGTCCTCCCCTTCTCCTCCTGCCTTCGATCTTTCCCAGCATTGGGGTCTTTTCCAATGAGTCGGTTCTTCACATCAGGTGGCCAAAGTATTGGAGTTTTAGCTTCAGCATCAGTCCTTTCAGTGACTATTCTGGACTGATTTCCTTTAGGATGGACTGGTTGGATCTCCTTGCAGTCCAAGGGACTCTCAAGAGTCTTCTCCAACACCACAGTTCAAAAGCATCAATTCTTCAGTGCTCAGCTTTCTTTATAGTCCAACTCTCATATCCATACATGACTACTGGAAAACATATAGCCTTGACTAGACAGACCTTTGTTGGCAAAGTAATGTCTTTGCTTTTTTTTTTTTTTTTAAATATTATTTTATTAGTTGGAGGCCAATCACTTCACAACATTTCAGTGGGTTTTGTCATACATTGACATGAATCAGCCATATAGTTACACGTATTCCCCATCCCGATCCCCCCTCCCACCTCCCTCTCTACCCGACTCCTCAGGGTCCTCCCAGTGCACCAGGCCCGAGCACTTGACTCATGCATCCCACCTGGGCTGGTGGTCTGTTTCACCATAGATAATATACATGCTGTTCTTTCAAAACATCCCACCCTCACGTTCTCGCCCAGAGTTCAAAAGTCTGTTCTGTACTTCTGTGTCTCTTTTTCTGTTTTGCATATAGGGTTATCGTTACCATCTATCTAAATTCCGTATATATGTGTTAGTATACTGTAATGTTCTTTATCTTTCTGGCTTACTTCACTCTGTATAATGGGCTCCAGTTTCATCCATCTCATTAGAACTGATTCAAATGAATTCTTTTTAACGGCTGAGTAATATTCCATGGTGTATATGTACCACAGCTTCCTTATCCATTCATCTGCTGATGGGCATCTGGGTTGCTTCCATGTCCTGGCTATTATAAACAGTGCTGCGATGAACATTGGGGTGCACGTGTCTCTTTCAGATCTGGATTCCTCAGTGTGTATGCCCAGAAGTGGTATTGCTGGGTCATATGGCAGTTATATTTCCAGTTTTTTAAGAAATCTCCACACTGTTTTCCATAGTGGCTGTACTAGTTTGCATTCCCACCAACAGTGTAAGAGGGTTCCCTTTTCTCCACACCCTCTCCAGCATTTATTGCTTGTAGACTTTTGGATAGCAGCCATCCTGACTGGCGTGTAATGGTACCTCATTGTGGTTTTGATTTGCATTTCTCTGATGATGAGTGATGTTGAGCATCTTTTCATGTGTTTGTTAGCCATCTGTATGTCTTCTTTGGAGAAATGTCTGTTTAGTTCTTTGGCCCATTTTTTGATTGGGTCGTTTATTTTTCTGGAATTGAGCTTCAGGAGTTGCTTGTATATTTTTGAGATTAATCCTTTGTCTGTTTCCTCATTTGTTATTATTTTCTCCCAATCTGAGGGCTGTCTTTTCACCTTACTTATAGTTTCCTTTGTTGTGCAAAAGCTTTTAATTTTCATTAGGTCCCATTTGTTTATTTTTGCTTTTATTTCCAATATTCTGGGAGGTGGGTCATAGAAGATCTTGCTGTGATTTATGTCAGAGAGTGTTTTGCCTATGTTCTCCTCTAGGAGTTTTATAGTTTCTGGTCTTACATTTAGATCTTTAATCCATTTTGAGTTTATTTTTGTGTATGGTGTTAGGAAGTGTTCTAGTTTCATTCTTTTACAAGTGGTTGACCAGTTTTCCCAGCACCACTTGTTAAAGAGATTGTCTTTTTTCCATTGTATATCCTTGCCTCCTTTGTCAAAGATGAGGTGTCCATAGGTTCGTGGATTTATCTCTGGGCTTTCTATTCTGTTCCATTGATCTATATTTCTGTCTTTGTGCCAGTACCATACTGTCTTGATGACTGTGGCTTTGTAGTAGAGTCTGAAGTCAGGCAGGTTGATTCCTCCAGTTCCATTCTTCTTTCTCAAGATTACTTTGGTTATTCGAGGTTTTTTGTATTCCCATACAAATTGTGAAATTATTTGTTCTAGTTCTGTGAAAAATACCGTTGGTAGCTTGATAGGGATTGCATTGAATCTATAGATTGCTTTGGGTAGAATAGCCATTTTGACAATATTGATTCTTCCAATCCATGAACACGGTATGTTTCTCCATCTGTTTGTGTCCTCTTTGATTTCTTTCATCAGTGTTTTATAGTTTTCTATGTATAGGTCTTTTGTTTCTTTAGGTAGATATACTCCTAAGTATTTTATTCTTTTTGTTGCAATGGTGAATGGTATTGTTTCCTTAATTTCTCTTTCTGTTTTTTCATTGTTAGTGTATAGGAATGCAAGGGATTTCTGTGTGTTAATTTTATATCCTGCAACTTTACTATATTCATTAATTAGCTCTAGTAATTTTCTGGAAGAGTCTTTAGGGTTTTCTATGTAGAGGATCATGTCATCTGCAAACAGCGAGAGTTTCACTTCTTCTTTTCCTATCTGGATTCCTTTTATGTCTTTTTCTGCTCTGATTGCTGTGGCCAAAACTTCCAACACTATGTTGAATAGTAGTGGTGAGAGTGGGCATCCTTGTCTTGTTCCTGATTTCAGAGGAAATGCTTTCAATTTTTCACCATTGAGGGTGATGCTTGCTGTGGGTTTGTCATATATAGCTTTTATTATGTCTTTGCTTTTTAATAAGCTGTCTAGGTTCGTCATAGCTTTCCTTCCAAGGAGTAAGCATCTTTGAATTTCATGGCTGTAGTCATCATCTGCAGTGATTTTGGAGCCCAAGAAAATAAAGTCTGACACTGTTTCCATTGTTTCCCCATCTATTTGCCATGAAGTTATGGCACAAGATGCCATTATCATAGTTTTCTGAATGTTGCACTTTAAGCCAACTTTTTCACTCTCTTCTTTCACTTTCATCAAGAGGCTCTTTGGGTTCTTTGCTTTCTGCCATGAGGGTGGTGTCATCTGTATATCTGAGGTTACTGATATTCTCCCAGCAATCTTTACTCTAACTTGTGCTTTATCCAGCCCAACATTTCACATGATGGTCCCTGCATATAAGTTAAATAAGCAGGGTGACAATATATAGCCTTGACATACTCCTTTCTCGATTTGGAACCAGTCAGTTTTTCCATGTCCAGTTTTAACTGTTGCTTCCTGACCTGCATGCAGATTTCTCAAGAGGCAGGTCAGGTGGTCTGGTATTACCATCTCTTGAAGAATTTTCCACAGTTTATTGTGATCCACACAGTCAAAGGCTTTGGGGTAGTCAATAAAACAGATGTAGATATTTTTCTGGAGCTGTCTTGATTTTTGGTGATCCAACGTATGTTGGCAATTTGATCTCTGGATCCTCTGCCTTTTCTAAAACCATTTGAATATCTGGAAGTTCACAGTTCACATCCTGTTGAAGCCTGGCTTGGAGAATTTTGAGCATTACTTTGCTAGCATGTGAGGTGAGTACAATTATATGGTAGTTTGAACACCCTATCTTAGGGATTGGAATGAGAACTGACTTTTTGCAGTCCTGTGGCCACTGCTGAGTTTTCCAAATTTGCTGGCGTATTGAGTGCAACACTTTCACAACATCATCTTTTAGGATTTGAAATAGCTCAACTGGAGTTCCATCACCTCCATTAGCTTTGTTTGTTGTGATGCTTCCTAAGGCCCCCTTGAGTTCTCATTCCAGGATGTCTGGTTCTAGGTGAGTGATCACACCATCATGATTATCTGGGTTGTGAAGATCTTTTTTCGTATAGTTCTTCTTTCCACCTCTTTTAATATCTTAATATTTTCTGCTTTTGTTAGGTTAATCACTTGTAATTATATATTTAATTAACACCTCTCCTCCACAAGTGTTCAAATATATTCCTTAACTGATCCAATCTCTATATTCTTCTTCTTTTTTTTTTTTTTTTTTTTTTCAATCTCTATATTCTATTTAGGACCAACCCAGAGATCCTTGGGGGCAAGGACCACATCTTTATATTCTGAGGGCTTGGTACTGTGCCTGGCATAGAATAATTTCCAAAATGTGCTTCATTAAATGATGAATGAAGTTGTGGGAGGAGAAGGTTATAAATCAGTTAAGAAGTTAAGGAGGCCCTTTTGGGCACCATGGAAATTTATATAACTGGGCACCAGAATTTCATGCTTACCTTTCCATAATTTGCAATTTTTATGTAGAAGTAGTGATGCCTCCTGGGACTACAATTCCTGGTTCTATGGCTAGTGGGTGTGGACAGGGAATGCCTATAGTTTCTTGGCCAGTTTTTGTTTTTAGTGAAGATTTAGCACCTTCTCTAGTCTCTTTCCCTTCCACAGAGAGGTCTCTGAGGTCCCAGGGGATGGTATATTCCCAAGATAGAAACAGCATACGTCTCTAAATACTACCTGGAGGAAAACTGCTTGCTGGCCTGTCACCCCCGCATATAACACACACTGATATGCATCAAGGCCCATTGAAATCCAGGCACTGGTTTTTAGAGTAGCTAGTCTGACCACAAATGCCTAGTGCTTTTACTGCCTAAGGGAAAACCGGTTAGATATCTCTTAAAGCAAACAAAAAATCAAAGCCTCCAACAACAACCCTAAAAACAATAAAGGAGGATTGGTGTTGCCAAGTCCCCAGTCACCATCAACTCTTTGAATTGCCACTTGCTCTTCTTTTGAATTTGAACTCTGGAGTTACAGTGCTAAGGTTTGGGGAGGGGTTTAGGGGCTTCCATTTTCTTTTTCTTCCTTTTTCTTTTTTGCTTTGCATTACCATGAGAAGCCTAGATAGTGTATTGAAAAGTTAAGTAAAGATATCACTTTGACAACAAAGGTCTATATAAGTCAAAGTTCCAGTAGTCACATCCTTCCCTGGTGGCTCAGACAATAAAGAGTCTGCCTGCAGTGCAGGAGATCCAGGTTTGATCCCTGTGTCAGGAAGATTCCCTGGAGAAGGGAATGGCACACCACTCCAGTATTCTTGCCTGGAGAATTACATGGACAGAGGAACCTGGTGGGATATAGTCCATGAGATTGCAAAGAGTTGGACATGACTGAGTGACTAACACACACACACAGGGATGTGAGAGATGGACACTAAAGAAGGCTGAGCACTGAAGAATTGATGTTTTTGAGTTGTGGTGCTGGAGAAGACTCTTGAGAGTCCCTTGGTCTGCAAGGAGACCAAACCTGGTCAACCTGAATACTCAACAGAAGGACTGATGTTGAAGCTGAAGCATCAGTACTTTGGCCACCTGATGCGAAGAGCTGACTCACTGGAAAAGACTCTGTTGCTGGGAAAGACTGAAAGCAAAAGGAGAAGAGGGCAGCGGAGGATGAGATGGTTAGAAAACATCACCATCTCAAAGGAAATGAATTTGAGAAAATTCCAGGAGATAGTGAAGGACAGGGAAGCCTGACAGGCCGCAGTCCATGGTGTCTCAAAGAGTCAGATATGACTTGGCAACTGAACAATAACAACAGAATGAAGCTCTGATCTGACTTTTGACATGAACACAAAGTGCTAGATGGTCTTCTTGACCTCCAGCAAATAGGATGGAGGAAATATAACAATTTTTGGTAAATTCCTTTATAACAATGCTTTGATATTTTTATTTCAAAAGAATCTTTTCCAATATATGTTTTTTTCCTTTTTTCCCAGTTTCCTTATCACTTGCTGTAGATGACTTATTTTGCTTTCAGGCAGACTGTGTTGCAAGTCTGTTTCATCTAATAAACTGAAAATTACTGCTTTAAAAAATCAACTAATTAAATTCATAAGATTTAGTAGCTTAGAAACAACATTTCAACCAGCAGGTTCTATCAAAAGAGGAGATTAAAGTACAACAAAACCCAGAAACAAGAACATAATAAAACAACTAGCCTAGTCTAAAAAGTAGGATTTCAAACCATAGTGTTTCTGAGTGAAAATAAGAGAAGAAACATCAAGATAGCCTTTAAAATTGTTCAAAGGAAGTAGTAAGAGTCTTTGTGAGACTTTGTGATATAAAAGTGGGAAGCAAGAGGCCCAAGACAATATTGTTGAAAGCCTGAATGAGCATTTCTTGTGTATTGATTAAAATACTCTGAAGGTCACATCTCGGACATGAAAACTGGCTTCCAGGCTTGGAGGGGCATGGTTTAAAGCAACTTTGAAAATCCCCTTCCTTCCTTCCTTCCAAGTTGAAATTGAGTAAAGAAAAAAATCATCATTGGGACATATAAAAGCTGAGAGCATCTTTCTGGCTCAGAAGAATGTTTCATTCCACCTACTCTGAAAACCTAGACAGGGGAATGAAATGATTTCCATACTATTCCATATTTCATCCTGTTATTTAAGAAATATTGTGTACAATGGACAGACTGCTTTGGGGAGTGGCACAGATAATTCTTAGCTTGTAGTGTGAGGGTGTTGAGGGGGTGCAGGATAGAGGGGCAAATGGGCCAGAACACAGAGAACTAGGGGATATTGCCATCTAGGACTGCTTCATGACTTTATGAAAAAGTCAGTCTCAGAAGAAGTGTTTGCTTTGGAAAAAGAGTTTCAGGACAAAGTGGCTTCAAGGCAACTTGCAAATGCTGCCAAGAAGCTGATCTCTTGGCTGTGTGAGATTGCAAATGGCAGTGGAATGGATTTTTCTGCAGAAATATGGCTGATTCTGAGGATATGAGCAGTGGAAGGAGTTCTTGTGGACCTGGATTTGCTAAGTACAGGTGAAGCTGACAGTTTCACTCCATGCCCCTGGAAAACTCACATTAAGGACTGAATATCACCACTGAGCAGACCCACTGGGAGATTGCTTAACTGGTTTTCGTGAACCTATGAATATTTTGAAGGCACAACCTTGGGTCAGCAGTAACACACATCCTTGGATAAGTGGCTTTGCTCATTGCTTTCCAATATCTGGAAACACATCGCACCCTATTCCACCCACGAAACAAACCAAGAAAATGGTATTGCATAGTTGGATAAGGGGCAAGTGGGGGAGAGAAATTTGACTTCAGCAGAAGGAGCAGATAAGGATGCTTTTGTGCCGTCATTAAGTTGAAGGGTCAACCAAACCTAATCTGAACCAGGTCATTATATCATTAAATTTTCACCATCGGTTTGCTTCATTTTAAAATGACCTTTCTGGACAGCATGTATATTATCTATGGTGAAACAGATCACCAGCCCAGGTGGGATGCATGAGACAAGTGCTCGGGCCTGGTGGGCTGGGAAGACCCAGAGGGATCGGGTGGAGAGAGAGGTGGGAGGGGCGATCGGGATGGGGAATACGTGTGACTCTATGGCTGATTCATATCAATGTATGACAAAACCCACTGAAATGTTGTGAAGTAATTAGCCTCCAACTAATAAAAAAAAAAAAAGGAAAAAAAAATAAAATGACCTTTCTTTTTAATTACCTAACTCATGTTATATGTAATCTTATGCCTAAAATTCAAAGCATGTTGGTTAAATGCCTTGAGAGAAAAATTAGTCCCATAGTAGGGAACTTAGAGAAAGAAGAACATTAATCTTGAATGGAAGAGATCAGCCAAGACTTTATGGACGAGATAGTAAATGATCTTGAATTTGAAAAATAAATCAGAGTCAAAAGATGCCACCAGAAAATTACTAGAGCTAAGCAATGAATATAGTAAAACCACAAAATATAAAATAATAACAGAAATCCCTTGCACCCCTATACACTAACAATGAAAAATCAGAAAGAGAAATCAAGGAGATAATCCCATCCACTATAGTAACAAAAAGATTAAAACACCTAGGAATAAACCTATCCAAAGAGACAAAATACCTGTACACAGAAAACTAAGACTCTGATGAAAGAAATCAAAGATGATACAGAGGATATACCATGTTTTGGTTTGGAAGAACCAATATTAAGAAAATGATTGTACTCCCAAAGAAATCTATAGATTCAATGCAATCCCTATCAAACTACCAATGGTGTTTTTCACAGAAATAGAGGAAAAAATTCACAACTTGTATGGAAACACAAAAGACCCCAAATAGCCAAAGCAATCTTGAGAAAGAAGAATGGAAATGGAGGAATCAACCTTCCTGACTTCAGACTATACAGCAAGGCTATAGTTACCCAGACAGTATGGTACTGGCACACACACACAAAAGAAACATAGACCAATGGAACAAGATTAAACGCCGAGAGATAAACCCATTCATCTATGGAAGCCTTATCTTTGACCGAGGAGGCAAGAATATACAAAAAAGACAGCCTCTTCAAGTGGTATTAGGAAAACTGGACAGCTACATGTAAAAGAATGAAACTAGAACACTTCCTGCTACCACACTCAAAAATAAACTCAAAATGGATTAAAAAACTTAAATGTAAGGCCAGAAACTATAAAGCTCTTAGAGGAAAACACAGACAATGCATTCTTTGGCATAAATCACAACAATATCCTCTTTGACCCATCTCCTAAAGTAATGGGAATAAAAATGAAAATAAGCAAATGGGACCTAATTAAACTTGAAAGCTTTTGAACCGTGAAGGAAACAATAAACAAAAAAGACAACCTTCAGAATGGGAAAAAATAATTGCAAAGAAAACAACAGACAAAGGATTAATCTCCAAAGTATATAAGCAGCTCATATAGCTCAATAGCAGAAAAACAAACAGCTCAATTAAAAAAAAAAATGGGCAGAAGACCTAAACAGATACTTCTCCAAAGAAGACATGCAGATGGCCAGTAAACTCATGAAAATATGCTTAATGTAGCTCGTTATTAGAGAAATGCAAATCAAAACTGCAATGAGGTATCACCACACACCAGTCAGAATGGCCATCATAAAATAATCTGCAAGCAATAAGTGCTGGAGAGGATGTGGAAAAAAGGAATTCTCTTGCACTGTTGGTGGGAATGTAAATAAATCCAGCCACTATGAACTAGAAATGAAACTTCCATGTGACCCAGCAATCCCACTACTGAGCCTATACCCTAAGAAAATCATAATTGAAAAAGACACGTGTACCTTCGTCTTCACTGAAGCACTATTTACAATAGCAAGGACACAGAAGTAACCTAGCTGTCCATTGACAGATGAATGGATAAAGAAGATTGTGATACATATTCAATGGAATATAAAAAAGAATGAATTTGAATCAGTTCTAGTGAGGTGAATGAGCTTAGAACCTGTTATACAGAGTGAAGTAAGTCAGGAAGAGAAAAACAAATATCATTTATTAACATATATATGGAATCTTGAAAAATAATATTAATGAATCTATTTGCAGGAAAGGAATGGAGTTGCAGGTATGGAGGATGGACTTGTGGACGCAGTGAGGGAAGTAAAGAGTAGGACGAATGGAGAAAGTAGCATCAACATATACACACTGCCATGTGTAAAACAGATGGCTGCTGAGAAGTGGCCGTATAACACAGGGACCCCAGCCTGGTGTTCTGTGATGACCTAGAGGGGTGGGGTAGGGTGAAGGGGAGGCGCGGGAGGTTCAAGAGAGGGCTGATGTACGTATAATTATGGCTGAATTGTGTTGTTGTACCAGCATATCATAAAGCAATTTTCCTCTAATTAAAAAATAAATTTAAGCCTGAATAAGAAAGAAAAATAGGAGCCAACTAAAAACATTTCGGGCTTCCCTTGTGATTCAGCTGGTAAAGAATCTGCCTGCAATGCGGGAGACCTGGGTTCAATCTCTGGGTTGGGAAGATCCCCTGGAGAAGGGAAAGGCTACCCCACTCCAGTATTCTGGCCTGGAGAATTCCATGGACTGTAATAGTCCATGGAGTTGCAAAGAGTCGTTGCACGACTGAGTGAGTTTCATTTTCACACAAACACATTTCAGGGTATTTAGCATACATACAGAAACGTACACAGTCCTTAAGTGCACAGGATGAGTTATTTGGAAATAAAGTCAAACATTTCAAGTACTCAGCAGCCACCATGCTCCCTCCCAGTCACTATTTCTCCTTCCTCCCCAGAAGACTGTCCTGACGTTTAACACCACAGACCAGTTTTATCCATACTTGAACTTTGTATAAGCAGGATCACACAGTATGTACTCTTTCACGTTGGGCTCTTTTGCTTGACATTTTGTTTCTCAGCACAGGGTCATTGCATATCATAGCCTGTCATTACTTTTCCTAGCTCTATGGTATTCCATTCAATGTATATATCACAATTTACCCTCTCTACTGTTGATGAAAATTGTCTCCACCAGCTTTTGGTGCTTACAAATAATGATGCTATGAATATTTTTACATACTTTCTGTTTACAAGTGTATGCATTATTTGAGTACATATCTGAGAATGAAATTGTTGGGTTGTGGGGTGTGCATATGATTAGCTTTACCTGATGATAAACTGTTTTCTAAAGTGGTAGTTGAATAGGATTTAACAAAAGAAATGGTGGGGAAAAGTCAGAAACAGAAAAAAAAATCATGACAAAGAGACGGGGATAGAAAGACTTGTTCTAGGAGTGGCTATGAAGGATACACTAGCTAGATAAATCAAGTATAGGTAAGAACAAGAATATGGAAAACCTTTTTGTCTTTCTTGGAAATTGGAACTGTCTAGGGGATGGAGAATCATCACAGAAGCTAACATGAGGGTAACATTATGAGCTCTATGCTTTAGGAAGAGGGGTCAGTATGAAGTATCTGAGGGTAAGATGGAGGCTGAGATTCTGAATCAGGAGTCATCTAGGAAAGGTGTCTCCAACCTCTGGGATCTAATGGTGTAACTGAGCACCATTAATAATAATAGAAATAAGATGCACGATAAATGTAATGTGCTTGAATCATCCTGAAACCATTCCCCCTCCACCCTGGTCCAGGGAAAAGTTGTCTTCAATGAAACCAGTCCCTGTGCCAAAAAGTCTGGGGATCACTGATCTGGGAGATAGAACAGCTGAGATTCCTATTTGTCTCTTTTGCAACTTAGGGCCCCTTTTCTGCTGAGTTCTGCCTCTCCAACATTGCTGGATTTCATTCTACCTTTCCTTTTCTTTCCTTAACAACCATGGCAATTGACTTCTTTTAGGATTCCTTAATTTATTTCCTCTCAGTAAAATTTTTATTCTAATGATAAGAGCTTCTTGGGGCTTCCCTGGCAGTCCAATGGTTAAGACTCAGTTCAGTGTATCTATGGCAGGGGGCACAAATTTGATCCTTAGTCCTGGAACTAAGATACTGCATGCCATACGGCAAAGCAAAAATTAAAAAAGAGCTTCTGTATGGTTTTAAGTAGAGACTGAGAGAAACAGCTCAGAATGGACAATTCTATATTTGTAATGAATGTTAGATAAAAGCAAGAGGTTACCCAGGAGCCTTTAAACAGTGCTCTGCAAAAAATACTATCTGTCAAAAAGATGCAAAAGACTTTATGATTTCTAAACCACACACTCAAATATTAGGAGAAGCCCTGTCAATATCTAGTGCTCTGTTTATAGTTTTAATAGGAATGGCTTCACAGTCTGTGAATAATTTGTATGAAACCATATTAAGCGTTGATCAACAGACGACCAATTTAATCTGATTGTTTTATGATGGTATTAGCACGCAGTTAAGGGGACCAGATGGGTCAACAAAGAAGCAGATAATTATGTGGCAAAGAATGAATTCTGTCAATCTTGCAGCACAGAAAAATACACTAACAACCCCTCTACCCCCCAGTGTCAAAGGCTTGACATTGCCCCTGTTTTTCAACGTGAGTCTGCCATCGTTTAATAGCTCTGGGGTTTGGGCTCAATTAGTTTCAATCTTTGTGGTATGAGCCTGAAACCTCAGCTGAAGCAATCACAATAAATATTTGGTAGACCCCAGAAGAATAATTGTATTCCCCAGCTATAAGCAATTAAGCACTAGATGTATTCCTTGTAAACCTTTGCAAATGCAATGAAAAACATGTCTTAAAAGACAAATAATTAAATGGCCTCTTTCCTTCAGTGGCCATTTAGGTAGAGGAAATGAAGGTTTGTTGTTTTTTACCTAGGAGGGAAAGATATTTTCTGCTATAAAAATGATAATGGTTTGTATATAATCCACTGATCATCTTTCAGAAATCATGGAGAATGGGATAGATGCCAAGAAACAGATGGGCAAAGATCCCAAAATTCAGAAAAAGAAAAAGAATGGTTCTAGAAACTGCCCGGGGAGAAGCTTAATTTCAATTCCCTCTTATCTTTTAGAATGCATTATTAAGAATTTTAGGTTTAGAAGTATTTGCCAGTCTTCTCCCAACACAATAACCTCTTCTACAACTTCCAAAAAATACCCATTATCCACATAGAGGAAAATGACAAATATATTTTAAGTTGTGTGAAGTCATTAGAGCTTTATAAAATGGGAAAGCTTGGGCATTTATCTAATGAAAGAGAAGTTTTGTCACACTGTCTTGAAATTTTTATATATGGATTGAAAGTAGGAGAGGAAAAGAACATTTAAAGAACTCATTTAATACCCTTTTAATCTTTACAATATCCTGTGTAATGGATACTTTATAGCATAAAGTGAAAAACCTGAGACTTCAAGAGATTATGTAATTCATCCAAGGTCACTGAAATAGTAAGTGGCGAAAAATAGATGCTTTCGGTTTCATTTTTTCTCCTATATCTCTATACTGATATTTTCCTCACCACACTGTCTTCAGCCTTGTGCCTAATGCAACTACTGTACAAATACAATGTCTTCTGCATGAATAACTCCTATAATGGGGAGTTCATTATGTATGATTTTACAACTTATTCTTTGCATTCATTTTTCTTTTACTTCTCTGGTTACTTTTCCCAGTCCCCTTTCTCGGGCCTTTGTCTTCAACTTGTTCCACAGGTGTCTTCCTTTTTAGCCCTCCATCTTTCAATAAACAGACACTCCCTGGAGTATCTTGGTACATGTATGGCTTTGCCTAACACCTGTATACATTTAAAACACATGACTCTCCTTAGATTCAAGTATCAAGTGATACAGAATCATCGGGGCATCTTATGGATCACAATATTCAGTCATTCAGCCAACATCCTTCCAACAAACAACTCCCCCAGCTCCAAATCTATTCCTCTTTCTGTGGTTCTGTTCTGCATCTCTGCCCATCCAAGCACTCATGTCAGAAACATAGTAAGAGTGGTTATTTGTCACTCCTGCCTGCTTTGGCTCCCCACATCCACTTAATCACTCATCCCTGTCTCATTAGAGAAGTTCACGTCTCTTCCTTTCTATTTCTACTGCACCTTAGTACAAACCCACCACACAGTTTGCCATAACTACCGATCAGCCTCAGAAATGACCTCTAGTTCTGGAAGGGCTCCATCTCGGCAGTAGTCAGAATGGTTTACGTAGAGCCTTTATCTTACTAAGTCACTTTCCTTCCTCAACATTCTTAGCCTTCTTATGGCTTCAGAACAAAAAAAAATCACACTGTGGGGTTAAAGAGCACTCATTCTTTCCTCTGCTTAAGCTACTTCTTTCTCTCCTCTGAACTGGCTATTGCATGCAGATCAGGAAGACGCTGTCCTACTGACTACCAGAGGTTCCCCAAAATGAATGTGTATCTGAACTCATTGGAAACATTTTTTAGGAAATTAGACCTATGAGTCTTATCCTAGACTGCCAAAATTAAAGCATTTGGTATTTGAGTTTGTGATTTTAACAAGTGTCCTGGGTATCGCTGGTACAAGTTCACATTTGGGAACCAAAACTGCAGTGGTTAAGGAGGAAGTAGCACATTTCCACCTACTAATGACATCACAGTGTGTTAGGGAAGTTAACATGAACATACTTGAGACAACTGGGACGTAAGACGAGACAGGTAACTAGAGACCTGAGATTATGAAGAGTAGACAAAAATTTTGCTATTGGAAATCAAAGGCACTTGGAAAGTACCAGGAGTCACTTTTTGTCAGGGAAGTCTTTCTGAAAATTAGATCTTGGCTCAGCTACTTTTTGCGACATTCTCTGCTCTGACTTGAGTAAGAGAATGTGTATTATACAGGTTTGTCCTTTTAATATGCTACTTAGAACTTGCAAAATTATACTCAGCTCCTCAAGCAACAAACCTATTAAGATATTCAGTAATAATTTGTTAGCAGAGAAGTGAGACTTGATGGCTGCAAGGAATATCTGGCAGGAGGACTTCAGGGTGATGTATGTGTGGGAAGTGTTTACTTCCTGCGATGCTGCCTTTCAGAAGTGGCATGAGAGCAAGTAAGCCTTCCAACTCCATCAGTTCTCCATGGTCCTCTACATACACTACACTGTTCTCAACTCCACACTCTTAATCAAGCATGTATGTGTTCCCCTATACACATGTTATCCCTATATCTTAGCTGTCAATCAAGCTGTATCTTGAAAACCTCTGCCTGTTCCAGCTCAGGCTAATCTTTTTAGGATCTGAATGAGTGACCATTGCCATTCATAGCCCTTGTCATCATCCCCTCTTCCTCTTAAGCTTCACCAAGTCCTTACTTTATTATGGACATTGGGTGAAACATTTACCCAAAATATCTTAGTCAATTCTTACAAGTTCCATGAATTCAGTGGTGTTTTTATCTTCTTTCTATGATGATGGCTTAGAGAAATATGATAAAGCATCCATAGTCACACAGCCAGTAAGTGGCACAGAAGGGTTGGAACTCAAGTCTTGTTGATTATTTCAGGAGAGAATGCAGTTGCCTTTTGCTTCTTTACAATTATTTCATATATATCAGCTTGTTCTCCCTCCCCCAGATCACTGTAAATTCCCTGGAGAAAATCCTTGAATAGGAGTCAGCGTGATGAGGACTGTTTTCCTAGATTTGGTCTCTGTGTTTCTGTTTACCAGTATGTCACAGGGAGGCTGGCTTCTTGTGAACCGCATCATGCAGAGCCTCCCTTGACCCTGGCCTTCCTTCTGGTTGGCTTTGGCCAACAGGGGTTAGGAAAATGGAGGTGAGAGAGGCCAGGGTATTTGTTCCACGCTTCGTTTCTGCTCTGGGTCAACTTTGTGGTCCCCAAATCTCTCAGCTTCTGAAGTTTTGACCTGGAGTCCCTCCTCCGTGGTTTGGTGTCTCAGTCCTTGACCAGGACTTTGTTTCTTCCCCTGGCTCCCTTGGGCTTCCAAGCAGTAGAGGCTCCATCCACACTATGGCAATTTTCGGAGTGATGAGTCCCTCTGGTATGTTCCCCTCTTTCAGCCTCCTTTTATTAATCCCTCTGCTTTTGGACCATCTGAGGTTTATTCTTTTTTTTTTTTTTTTTTTTTTTAACATTTACTCTCTGGTCCTATTTATTTGGCCACACTTTGCTGCAAAAGGGATCTTAGTTCCCCACCCACGGGTCAAACCCATGCCCCCTGCACTGGAAGTTGAAGTCTTAACCACTGGACCATCAGAGAATTCTCTTCTGAGGCTTATTCTCCTTCCTGCTGGGATGCTGCCCCATAGGGTTAGCATACTTGATTCTATGCTCAGGTCTGCCACTAACAAGCCCAGCTTTTACTTGTAGCTCCAGAAATATAAATCCAACTCTGTAACTAGACCATTAGTGCTTGGGTAGCCCCAGAACGCCTTAAACATTTCCAAACCTGAAGGTATGTTTGCACAGATTGTTTTTCACCCTATGTGCTCCATGCCGTTGGCTGAGACACTCCAGCCAAGAACCTGGAAGTCATTTTAACCTGTTCTGGCTCCTTCATTTCCCACAGCCAATGTCACCGTGTCCCCGAGTCTACATCCTTAATATCACTCAAGTCCACCGCCTCCTCTCTCTTCCCCTGATACCTCTGCTGCTGTTTAGACTTTCATTGTCTATCATTTGGACAATTAAATTGCAACAGCTTCTTAATTGGTTTCTTGAATGCTGATCTTAACATCAACATTGCTGCCAGAGTGAGCTTCATTTTTAATTTAAAAAGTAAGGAGATGCTTGTTGGGAAAATTCAACTAATATGATATTTATAAAGTTCAGTCCTCCTTTATTACCCCAAAACTACTTCATGGTGGTAACTACTAAATCCATTTTGAATATGCACTATGGAAATAAACCATATACCGAAACAAACATAGAGGCTTGTTTATAACAATGATATTATAGTATACATGCAGTTTAGTAATTTAGAGTACCATAGTTATCTTTTAAAAATAAAATCTAATATCACCTCTCCCCATTAATACTCTTCTATGGGTTCCTTATCAGGTTTGATTGAGTCTGAGTGCTTTTATATGCTGGTTGCTTGGATCACAGCCTTGCTAACTCAGTGAGACTATGTGCCAAGCCATGTAGGGCCGCTCCAGTATTCCGGCCTGAGAATTCCATGGACTGGAGTCCATGGGGGTGCAGTGTGGTACACAACTGGGCGGCTTTCACTTTCACTCTTGTATTTAACTCAGACGATCTTGGATAGTTATTTTTCATTTTGTAGCACAATAGTGTATTTAAATGACTAAGAGCAGGTAGAGAGGCTTACCCTGTCTATCTACCAAGAAGCCTCTTAAAGGTATCAGTGGCTCATAGCATAAATGAAGCTTGCTTCCCTCATAGCTCAGTCGGTAAAGAATCTACATGCAATGCCAAAGACCCAAGTTCAATCCCTGGGTCAGGAAGATCCCCTGAAGAAGGAAATTGCAGCCCACCCCAATATTCTTGCCTGGAGAATCCCATGGACAGAGGAGCCTGGCAGACTACAGTCCATGGGATTGCAAGAGTCGGACACGACTTAGTGACTAAACCACCACCACCACTACAAGACATGGAACTAAAGGGCACTTAAAACAGTCAAAATTATTACAGTTTAAAAAGTATTGGTGTTTCATTTATCTGAGAACATAACTCGTCATACATATCAGATAAATGAAGTATTGCTATAATTAGTAACATTTATTCCCAGCTACTGTGCCATGCGTTGTGGGTGGATACAAAGAAAATAAAGTTAAGGTCTTGTCTCTTGTGGAGATTGTAAAATATAGTAAAGCCTTGATCAGCACACTTTAGCTTCTGAAAATCATAATTAACTGTTTTTCTATTTTGCTGTCTTTCAAGGGAAATAGATGGTTCATGTGAAAATAAATTGGTTTCTTAAATTTAGATTTAAAAAGAAGGGAAAATGGAAAAGCAGTTGTGCCTCTTGATTCCTTAAGGTTGTCATAGTCTCAGCTCTCAATCTATCCAGTTTTCTGTCATTTCCCTTTCTCCAGCTACAGTGTGAGGCAATGAGATTTGATGCTCAAATGAATTAGAAACTATAGGACCTCTGGCTTCCTAGACCACCAAGAAAGGGTTCAATTCCCATTACTAGCCTATCCATTGAGACAGAAGAATGGGCTTAATCATTATTTGCAAGATTTTCAGGATCAAGCATTGAACTTGTTAACTCTGAGTTGAGCAGAAGATTCAGTTTATCAGAAATCCTGCTTCCTAAGTATTGACACAGGCCTCCAATCCCCTAAGTATTTTAGCCCAGTGTGATCTGCTGCTACTGCGGATGCAAGGTGTGCAGATAAATGATACCTGTGTGGCTGGCAATGCCCATGCCTTCCTGGAGCAGAAGGAGCAGAGAGAATCACAGGGGGATGGCAGCACTGTGTGGGTTAGGTATGTGGGTACCACTTGGTGAAGTCTTGATTATATTTTAACTCTGCAAATGGGAAATCACACTTCAAACTTTGTCCTCTGCAGCAAAAGAAATATTTTAATCTGGAAAAAGGAAGCCTAAAGAGTAACTTATTAGGTCCACTTGCTTTGCCCCGAGCAGGATGTACATTATCCTCACTCAGTTCCAATGCAGATACATCCCCGCCTCCTCTCAGCTGCTCTGCATCGTATACTTCTTTAAGGTCAAGGTCAAGTTAAAGTCCCAATTTCCCCCATCTTTGGCCTTCCTAGCCTATACACAAGGCTGTATTATCAATCACTGTCTCCATCATCTTTGATTTTGATTCATGTTTGGAGTTGAGACTGTGGATTTTCTTTCTCACGACAGCTTTAAAAATGGCATAGAGCCTCCTCTTTGTAAAATGCTTTAAATGGGACCCTCCCCAGAGGCAACCGATACTGCACAGCCCCCCCCCCCCCCACCCCCAGCCTTCTCTGGCCTAATGAGCCCTCGATTATTGTTTGGCATTATTAAATGTCAACAATAGGATGGCTCCCCTCTGGGAACTCAATGAGAATGGCGAGAAATACACGATTAGAATTGAGGAACTGCACAAAATAGCTTTTATTTATTGGCAAAGGGGAGAAAAAGCTACTAAATACCATCCTGACATTCCTCTTTATCATTTTTTTGTCGACTTCTTTTTCCTCCTCGAGGGCAGCAGTTCTGTCTCTGCACCGTGTAACACGGTGATGCAACACATATTGTTTCAATAATGATATTAATAGTGGAGTTAGAAAAACACTTACTTGCCGATCATTTAAAAGGAAATTTAAGCTGCGTGGTTTCCTGCCCACGCTCTTTTGTCACCACTTTCTCTAACTCTGAGGCTGGAGAGGGTGAATCTAACTGTCTTGGCGGGGTGTTAGCGGGGGAGGTGCTTGCATTTATGGCGTGCTGCCCAGGTGCTAGGCCTGGAGGCCAATGATGGTACGCTTCACAGTCACCTGTGGAGCAGGTATCCTTGACCGGCTTCCTAGATGAGAGATCAGAGTGACAGCAGAGACTGACCCAGGGCAGCTGCTGTTTGCAGAGACGGCGGGATGTGATGGGGGAGGATGAAGCCAAAGAGGATCAAGGGCAGGGGATATCCTGCAGTGTCTTTGCCCTGTCTGGGGCTCCTCCCTCTATCGTCCGAAGACTGAGAGGTCCTGGACATTTTCGTAAGGATGGAGAGGCAATCTCGGTTCCTGACTCTTCTCTCCACGTGGAGATCTGAGGTTTTCTAGCAGGTTCCAATGATCTGTCCTCCCATCCACGTGCTGCCACTGGCTGTCCAGACGTCCTGCTTCTTCACCTGTGAAGAGGGGTCACCAGCCCATGTCCTTCCCACCCCTCAGGGTTACAGGGCGTCACATACATGGAGTAATGTCAAGGACACTGAAGGTCTAGCAGGGGTTTGGCTGGGATGACTTTTCAGACAACTTCCAAGTTTGAGATCCTGTATTAGAGATGCATTTCAAAACTGCCTTGAAAAGCATAAATCTCTTTACAATTACAAACGATTATTAAGAGCAGGGAGGTGTGATACCAGGAGGTATGTAGACCAGCCAGATATAACTCCATGATTTTCTGCTTCATCTGCCTCTTGCAAAAGATTTGGGAAAAGTAGGAGAGGTTTTTTTTTCTCTTCACATCTATGGAGCGTGTTGTTTTTCTCTCCCACGGGCCTGGAAATGGTAGGGGGAGATTTGAGTAGCTCATAGTAGACATGAAACGGGGTACAATACAACATCTGGATCCACTATCCCTCGGTGAACATAAACACTGTGTCCTGTTTTCATATTCTGCATTTGCACTACCCTGGAACATCACATTCAACAATTTCATTTATTAAATGAACGTGTGAGAGTGCCTCACAGAGTCATGGAACAATAAAAAAAATTTCCTTAATGCATTTCTAGCCTTTTCTAGAAGTAACTGGCCACATTTTCTAGACATCAAAGTTACCTAGGGATTTCCTTTTTTATAAGCTGGTGTTATAATTGTGTTGCGCTATGATAATATCAGAAGGAGAAGAGAATGTCAGAGGATGAGACGGCTGGACAGCAACACTGATGCATTGAACATGAACCTGGGCAAACTCTGGGAGATGGTGAGGGACAGGGAGGCCTGGGGTGCTGCGGTTCACGGGGTCTCAAAGAGTCGGACATGACTGGGTGACTGAAGAACAACAATGATAAATACAGTAATTCCAAAAGGAAACATTTATGTGAAATAACCTGTTGTATATTTCTTTGTACATAAACAACACCATTAAAAAGCCATTGTGATTCATAAGATGAGAACTAACCTTTCTCTCTTCTTCTTTCATGTACAGTACACAATTAGAATAACTAGGAAGGAGAAACCATATCACTTCTGTAATGTACAGTGGGTCCAATGGCAACCCACTCCAGAATTCATGCCTGGAGAATCCCAAGCCCAGGAGAGCCTGCAGGTTACAGTCCATGGGTCATAAAAAATCGGAGACAACTGAGCGACTAACACACATGAAATAGGGACATTCAAACAGCCTTTTGTCATCCCAAATAAATAGCTAAGGAACACCTGATACCCTGCTTTCTTCTCCCTGACTTGTACATTTGGTGCCCTGTCCTCAGGGAGGGAAGAGGCCCCATGTCTAAGTGACAACTCTCTTGCTCAGAATGGACAAAGCAAAGATGGTCTTACTGTTTCAATACCTTTCTCCTGTTACTTCTTTGTTCCCATATGGCCTGTCCCAAGTTCAGTGGTAGTGGAGCCAGGCCCTGTGGGGTCATGGGGCCCTATTGAGCAATCTGAGTAATTGACAAAAACTATAAATTGGGTCCCTCTCATTTTTACTTGAGAGATGGTAATTCAACATTTATCAGCATATGCCACTGCCCAAGTCATTCCCAGCCTGAGCTTCACAGCCTGTGTGGATCCTGCCTCTGGAAGGTCATTCCTTGGATGACCTTGATTTAGACATGTTCTCTGCAGGTGATGCTTCAATTTCTGTCTCTCTTATGGTAAAAGAAACATAAGGTTTTAGGACACATACAGAACTGTATTCAAATTGATGCTTACTATCTGTAGAATTAGAAGTTATTTACTCTTTTTTCTTAACAGTAAAATGGGATAATATTTTAACAATACCTTTCATACCAGCTGGTTGAGAGAGACTGGATACCTAAAACTCCCGCCCAGCTAACACCACAAAGTGTTAATTCTTTTCCCTAATGGTCTTCAGTTGTCTAGGGCGGGTGAGAAGCAACATCAGAGCATCTTTGAATCTTCACTTATTCTTTTTTTATTGAAATATAGTTGATTTTTCATTGTTGGATCATTGAAAAAGCAAGAGAGTTCCAGAAAAACATCTACTTCTGCTTTATTGACTACCCCAAAGCCTTTGACTGTGTGGATCATAACAAAGTGTGGAAAATTCTTCAAGAGATGCGAATACCAGACCACCTGATCTGCCTCCTGAGAAATCTGTATGCAGGTCAAGAAGCAACAGTTAGAACTGATCATGGAACAACAGACTGGTTACAAATGGGGAAAGGAGTACGTCAAAACTGTATATTGTCACCCTACTTATTTAACTTATGTGCAGGGAATATCATGTGAAATGCTGGGCTGGATGAAGCACAAGTTGGAATCAAGATTGCTGGGAGAAATATCAATAACCTCAGATATACAAATGATACCATCCTTATGGCGAAAGCGAAGAAGAACAAAAGAGCCTCTTGATGAAAGTGAAGGAGGAGAGTGAAAAAGTTGGCTTAAAGCTCACCATTCAGAAAACTAAGTTTGTGGCATTTGGTCCCATCACTTCATGGCAAATAGATGGGGAAACAGTGGAAACAGTGACTGACTTTATTTTTCTTGGGCTCCAAAATCACTGCAGATGGTGATTGTAGCCATGAGATTAAAAGATGTTTACTCCTTGGAAGAAAAGCTATGAGCAACCTACACAGCATATTAAAAAGCAGAAACATTACTTTGCCAACAACAAAGGTCCATCTAGTCAAAGCTATGGCTTTTCCACTAGTCATGTATGGATGTGAGAGTTGGACTATAAAGAAAGCTGAGCACTGAAGAACTGATGCTTTTGAACTGTGGTGTTGGAGAAGACTCTTGAGAGTCCCTTGGAGTGCAAGGATATCCAACCAGTCAGTCCTAAAGGAAATCAGTCCTGAAGATTCATTGGAAGGACTGATGCTGAAGCTGAAACTCCAATACTTTTGCCACCTAATTCGAAGAACTGACTCACTGGATAAGACCCTGATGCTGGGAAAGATTGAGGGCAGGAGGAGAAGGGGACGACAGAGCATGAGACGGTTGGATGGCATCACCGACTCGATGGACATGAGTTTGAGTAAGTTCCGGGTAATGGTGATGGACAGGGAAGCCTGGTGTGCTGCAGTAGATAGGGTTGCAAAGAGCAGGACAGGACTGAAACGACTGAAATGCACGGAATAGCTGATTTACAGGAATAGCTGATTTACAATGTTACTAGTTTCCTATGTACAGCAAAGTGATTCAGATATCTATTTATCTTTCTCTCTATATATACTTTTTTGAATTCTTTCTCCATATAGTTTATTACAAAATACTGATTATAGCTTCCTGTGCCACACAGTAGGTCTTTGTTTACCTATTTTATATATAGTTACTGTATATATGATAATCCCAAACTCCTAATTGATCCCTCCCTCTACTTTTACCCTTTAATAACCGCAAATTAGTTTTCTAGGTCTGTGAATCTGTTTCTGTTTTGTAAATAAGTTTCTCTCTCTTTTTTTTTAAGATTTCACATATAAATGATATCATATGGTATTAGTCTTTCTTTGATTTACTTCACTTAGCATGACAATCTCTGGGTCCATCCACATTGCTGCAAATGGGATTATTCTTGTTATGGCTGAGTAATATTCCACTCTATGCTTGTACATATGTTGATATACACATTTCCTTTAGCCATTCATCTGTTGATGGACATTTAGTTTGCTTCCATATCTTGGCTATTGTAAACTGTGCAGCAGTGAACATGGAGTTGCATCTGTCTTTTTGAATTATGGTTTCTCCAGGTATATGCCCAGAAGTGGGATCATATTATAGCTCTATTTTTAGTTTGTTTAATGAAACTCCAGACTGCTTTCCATAGTGATTGTACCAATTTTCATTCCCACCAACAGTGTAGGAGGATTCCCTTTTATCTACACCCTCTCCAGCGTTTATTACTTATAGATTTTTGATGATGGCCATTCTGACTGGTATGAGGTGATACTTCATTGTATCAATAGTTTCTATCTGTATTTATCTAATAATTAGCTATGCTGAGCATCTTACCACATGCTTTTTGGTTATCTGTATGTACATTTTGGAGAAATGTCTGTTACATATTCTGCCCATCTTTTGACTAGGTTGTTTACTTTTTGGATATAGCTCTATGAGCTCTTAGTATATTTTTGAGATTAATCTCTTGTCAGTTGCATCATTTGCAAATTTCTCCCATTTTGTAGGTTGCCTTTTCATTCTGTTTATGATTTCCTTTGAGCTTAGAGCTTCTCTAAATCTTCATTTAATTTTAAGTAATTTATATTTTGTGTATGTTTTATAAGGTACAAAATATAATTATGGAGTTGTACTGTACCTAATTTATAAAACTACATACAGCCATATTGAGATGTAAGAAAAATTACTGATATATTACACAATCAAAATAATTTAACCTATCTGCTGTGAGATTTGCTACTCCTAAGTATGACTGACATTTATATTGAGGCATTAGTAATACTATATTACAGATCACCAAGCTATGTTCACATTTTAAAATGAAATAATTTGACTATTTCAATGTCTTGTTTTTTAAAAAGAATATAAGCATTGAAGGTAATTAACATTCTTGACTGTTTAGGGTTGTTTTCACATTTCCTTATTTCAGGCATCAGCCAACTATGGCCTGAAAAATGTAAAATATATACTATCTAATTTTTACGGAAAAAAAACTTATTCTCTCCTGCCTTATTATCATTAACTCATAAGTACTACAATTTATTCAGATAGAGAAGCTGGGGGGCTTTTTAATTTTTACTTTTTAATTTATATACAAGTATAAATACAGGGTTTAATCCCAGATCTGGTCACTGTAAGTTCTGTGTTCATTCTCCTAAACTGTACAGCCATTGCCTGTAGGATATTACAAATAGAGCAAGTACAAACAGAAGGATATGAGGAAGATCACTAATAATGTTGTTTTATGACAGGGCATTCTGAGAGTTAGACAGCATTTTATTATATAAACTGTATCTCTATCTGTCTATCTATGGATATATAGTACTATTCCCTGATCCTATACCCATGGCTGATGTTGCTAATTGATTAAGCACTATTTTTTGCATGTTTCTTTATATAATTTTTAGAAGTTACACTCCATTTACAGCTATTACAAAATATTGATTCTCTTCTCCATGTTTTACAATACATCTCTGTAGTCTATCTTATACTCGATAATTTGCACCTCCCTATTGCACTATCCAATAGTCCATCCTTATATGCAGGGGATACCTTCTAAGACCCTCAGTGGCTGCCTAAAACCAGGGATAGCACCAAACCCTACATACACTGTCTAGCTCCCTCGTTTCCTCTCCCCACTGGCAACCAGTATTTTCTGTATTAAAGTAGTATTTTTGAAAAGCCAGAGTGCAGCCACAGAATGCTTCTGAACCCAACTCTCCGGCATAATATGTGAAACATAATTGGCACTTCTGTGTAGAGGGAAGTATGAGTATTTGGGTCGAATAGGAACCCTTGGTGTAAAGGTGAAAAGACTATAAGAAAATGAAAGAAAACATGAATTTCTGTTTATTAGCAAGAATTTAATTCAAGAACATATTCAAGAAATCCTCTTTCCTGAGAAAATAGCTAGGAGGTGAGGGAGACACAGGAGAGCAGAAGACAGTCTTTCAGAACAGTTAGGGTCATGTCCTCTGGAGTCAGAATATCTGGGTCCACATTTCAGCTCTGCCATGTAACTGAGTGTGATCTTGGGCAAGTTTTAATTATTCCTCTATTTCTCCAATTTCCCCATCTAGTAAAATGGGAAAATAAGAAAACCTACTTTTTCGAGGTAACCTTCAAAATCAACTGACTTCATCTGCATAAAGCAGTGCCAAGACAGTTCTCTTATAAAATGTTACACTCCTACGGCATGGCCCTGAATGTGCTTGAAATCTGGTTGGGAACTCAGGAGAGACACTCTGCGGAGAAACTAAGAAAAACAGTCGATGATACAGCCGTTCCCCCTTAGCCTAGATTTGACTTTCGATGGTTTGTTGCCCACGGTTAACCTCAGTCCAAAAATATTAAATGAAAAATTCCAGAGATAAACACTTCATAAGTTTTAAATTGCACACCATTCAGAGTAGCATAATAAAATCTCTCACCATCCCACCTTGAACGGAAATCATCCCTTTGTTCAGTGCATCCCACCCATTAGTCACTTACCAACTGCCTCAGTTATCAGATCGATTACAACAGAATCACAGTGCTTGTGTCAGCTAACTCTTATTTTACTTCATAATGGCCCCAAAGCTCAAGAACAGTGAGGCTGACAATTCAGATATGCTGAAGAGAGGCCATAAAATGCTTTCTTTAAGAAAAATGGTTGAAGTGTTCAACTTGAAAGAAAAAAAAAATCCTATTCTGAGGTTGCTAAGATTTATAATAACTTTATTATAGAATATTGTTATAATTGTTCTATTATTGTTAGTTTCTTACTGTGCCTAATTTATAAGTTAAACTTTATCATAGATGTGCATGTATATATGTATAGGAAAAAAATATGGTATATGTAGGGTTTGGTGGTTTGCCTGGTTTTAGGCATCCACTGAGGGTCTTAGAAGGCATCCCGTATGGATAAGGATGGACTATTGGATAGTACAAATCATGTCCCAAGATCTTTATTTTTCTGTGATGTGCTACTCAGCACTGTTTTTGTCAGTCTCTAAAAGTCAAAGATAAAACACTGAGTCACCATCTTCTGCATTTATGCATGACTGTGTTCCGTCCCAGTGAATTTTATCCGTCACCTCTGGGAATTCTCAATAGCTCCCAAGACAGCACAGTCTCACAGGATACCTTGCTGATCTATCATTTGTACTTTTTTTTTTCTTCCTGTAGTTATTGTCAAATAGAAATTCTTGCCATTGTGGCCATTTGGAAAATAATTCATGTCACTTTACTACTTTTCTAGTAAATGTTGATTTGCCACTGCATTTAATCAGGTAGCATCAAGGTATCATTATACCATAAAACATCTGTAGCTAGAAGTTACCTTTAAATACACAAAATAATTCATTCCAAGTTATGGGAGCCATTTGTGTTATAATACTCAACTATAATCCTCCAGGGGTTCTGCGCCATAACTAATGAGCTAAACTACCTTTGTTCAATTCTCTAGAGGGAAAAAGTCTTCTATGATATATGACTTAAAATATCCTTTACACATGCTCTTATGATCTACAACTTTAAATACTAAAATTTAAAGATGCTTTCTAAAGTAAGTTTACAGGGAAAAATATCAGATTTTAATGTAACCTCTCATTGAGCAAAGAGTCAAAGATGAAAAAAAATTTTCCTATTGAAATTTCAGAATTTTCTCCCATCTTCAGTGTGTGTGTGTGTGCGTGTGTGTATGTTTTAATCAATTCTTTTAAGATGGTGGATATCAAGTCAGTCCAGAGGTGACTAGAATTGTCCCATTTCTATATAAATAGACAAACACTTTGATCTCTAAATATAGCCTTTGAACCTCAGTGTTAAAAATATAATCTCCTAAAGATATAAGTAGGAGAATGTGCAACCCAGCAGTTGAATCTGTGAAAGCCTCCAGGCCAGGAGGCTTGGAGGCTATACTGCTCTTTCTGCAAGCCAAGGCCTCTGACTCTGAAGGTTTCCACTCACACAAAATACAAAAACTAGCTAGGCCACACAGGAGGGTCTCACTCCTCCATACCACCTAACGAAAATTCTGCCAGTATTGAAACATACACTTTTCATTAGCCAGACTCTTTTCTGCAATTACTGATAGATGTAATGATTGTCTAGGGAAATGGCAGAAAGTGAATTAACATCTATTCCCTGATAGAGGTGACTAAGGAGAAAATTATCCTGACTTTGGACACTTTTTCTGATGCCCACATGTGAACAGGTACAGTTAATGGACGTTCCAAGGATCCACAGTTGTAAAGCAAATATGTGGATACCGGATGCCTAATTCACACAGTACCTTAATTGAGTGCACATAGATAGCACCCCAGAGGGAGAGGCAGAGAAGGAGAGCTGAGAGAGGACATCTCTGAGACAAAATGGGACTTCTCTGAATGCACATCTGCAATCAGTCAAAACAGTTTAGAGGAATCGAGCAAGATGCCCACCTTCATCCTGAGATTCACGGGGTTTTATGACCATGAGAAAGTGTGCCCCACCCCACCCCCACCACCAAAGGATAGGAAAAGAGCTAAGAGAGTTTCCCCCACCAGAAGATGCATGGGGCCTTATGAATCACAATAGCTTAATTGGGGCTGGGAAAAGAATTAAGGCTGTCTCGTAAGGCACACTGCGTGCTCGCTCACGGAAAGATAAGTGTGGGGCAGCAGAGTGGAGAGATTTCCTGATGCACAGAAAACCAGGCACAGGGATGGAGAATGAGACTCCCGCTGACCCTAAAGAGGTGTTCTTCAGGTTATAAATCTAAGAGTGCAGAATTACAGATTCTGAGAGTTTAGAAGCCTGGTGACTGGCTTTAAAGCATTAAAAAAAAAATCTCTGAGGTCTTGGAGGTGTACAGATCCTAAGCTCTGCTAAGGGAAATTTCTACTCCCACCATAAAATATTTGAAGATAGTTGTATACTGAATCTTTCAAAAGGTCCATCAAATCCAAAACCCAGCTGAATTCAAGATAAGATAGATGCAATCTCACCAAAATGATGGTCTGAGAAAAAGAAGTTGTGTGACCTTATCCAGAGATAAACATTACTTATTCATTCTCTACTGTTGGTTTCTTAAACACAATGTCTGGTTTACAAAAAATAAAAATAAAGAACCAGGAAACAAGTAGGAAAGTATAAACTATAATCTAGGAGCCGAACCATTAAAGAGTAAATTATTCACCATCTGGCCATTTATAGTGAAAGTTTGCCAACTCGTGGTCTAGGGAAAGTTGTTTAGGAGTGCAATGTTAAGAATGTCAGCAGACTTCTCATAAAATAATGGAAGTAAAAGTGAATAGAACAATGTTTTTAAAATGCTGAAGAAAGAAAAAGAGGGGAAGGATGGAGGAAAGAAAAGAAATTGTCAACCTAATTTTGACACTTTCAGTTCTGCATTAGCATTCCTTGCTACTTTTTTTTTTTTTTTTTTTTTTGCTGTGGAGTGCATAGACACCATTCTACAGACCTTGATGATTGAACCTAAGAAGGTAAAGTTAAATAATGTCAAGCATAAGGTACATAACTGAGTTTAAAAACCAAACAAAAGAAACCCAAACAAACTGCTCACAAAGAAGTTAGGGGAGATATGCTTTACAACAATCTATGTGAAAAACAGACAGGACTTTAAAGGGCAGGACACCTAATTTTGGCTTGCAGTGCTGTGTGCTCAATACAACAGGAGATTGATGTCAGGAGATTAACACAGAATCAGATCATATTTCTACATCTGCAGTGTTTTTATGACAGCTTCTCTTAGCTGTGGTTTCCTTCTCTATAAAATAAACAATTGTTCTTCCTACCTTACATAGCTGATTTGCAAATTAAAGTAGTCAAGGTGAATATTGTAATGGAAAGACATTTTGAATAGTCCCAAAATACAGGTTGAAATATTACTCATAAAGCAAAAAAAAAAAAAAGAACAAACAAAACCACCATCAAAAATTTCTACCATCAATAAAAATAAGTGCAGGAAAGATGTCAGTATTATGGTGTCGTGAGAAGCTCCCTTTATCTCCCCAGTTCAGTCTACAACAAGTAAAGCACCTATAACTTGGCAAAGATTTCTCCAACCAGTCCACCAGGATGCTGGAGAGATCCACCCATCTGTACCTCTGAAGGTGGGTGGACTGGAACGCAGAAGGGGCAGGATGGGGAAACAATGAATGTGGTGTCCTGGATACCAGCCCAAGGGTCACGGAGAACACCGAAGCAGCAGGAAAGCAGTGCACACAGCTCTGAGCTCTGGCTGCAGTGGTGGCCGGTGAAGCCTGGGCAGCAGCAGCGGGGCCTACAGTTCTGCCCTCCCACACGTGGTGACACTGGAAGTGGCAGAGGCGCCCGAGACCTAAGTTCCACCCCCCACACATTGGGGCAAAAGTGCCTGCAACCTAGGCAGCCCGAGACACTGCGGAGGCTCCCACCACCTGATGCCCCTGGGGGTGGTGTCAGCGACCAGCGGTTGCAGGGCGGCAGCGGCCCCGGGAGCACAGCCCGTAGCAGCGGGAGCACTGGGGCGGGGGGGAGACTGCCTCTGGCAGAGGGGGTGGTGGCTGGAAGCACCCATTCTCAAAGGTAGCCAGAGGCGGCATAGGTGAGAAACACACGTACTATATGCCACCTATTGAAAAACGAGAGAAAGACCTCTAATTAAAAATCTGCTGAACTATTAGATTCAAAGTTTCAAAAAAAAGAAAGAAAAGCTTTACCTGAAGAAGAAAGGTGTTTTGCTACTACAGATGTGCTCGAAGAGGAACAGCTCTCCCAGCATCACGAAAACCCACGATAACGTGGTATCACGAAAAGAAAATGATAGTTCTCCAGAAAACAACTTTAGTCATGGAGAACTGTGAAACTGATAAAGACTCAACATAGCTGTCATGAAGAAGCTCAGTTAGCTACAAGAAAACTCAGAAAGTCAGGTTAGTGATCTCAGGAATAAAATTCATGAACGAAAGGGGTAATTTGTCAAAGAGATTAAAATACTAAAAAAGAATCAAATTCTAGAGCTGAAGAATTTAATAAATGAGATTAATAATGAAATAGTAAGCATTGGAAACAGAGCAGACTATTCCGAAGAGAGAATTAGTGAGCTTGAAGGTAGAAATCTAGAAATGATTCAGGAAGAAGAGAGAACTAAGATTTTCTTTTTAAATGAAGAAATTTTATGAGAACTATATGATACTGACAGGAGAGAGAAAATAAGGATAATGGGTGTCCTAGAAGGAGAAGAGAGGGAGAATGGACCAGAGAGTTTATTTAAAGAAATAATAACTGCATTATATATATATATATATATATGGTCTATGTAGTTTGATTATAATATATAATAATATGTATAATATAGACTATATTATATATAAGCATTTCCAGTGCTTTCTATTGCATCATTCATCTCATTTATTGAGTTCTTCAGCTCCAGAATTTGATTCTTTTTTAGTGTTTTAATCTCTTTGGCAAATTATTCCCTTCATTCATCAATTTTATTCCTGAGATCACTGAAGTGCCTTTCTGAGTTTTCTTGTAGCTCACTGAGTTTTTTTCATGATAGCCATTTTCGAGTCCTCTGTCAGTTGAATTCACAAATTTCCATAACTAATGAAGGTAAAATGCTGTCAGAATATGTACTGTATTATTTTGAGAGATTCATCTCTGTTATAAAGGCAAGCATAGTCCCAAAGTGAAGGGATGGAAGATGACACTTCAAGCAAATAGCAGTCCAAAGAAAGGAGGGATAGCTATACTCATATCAGACAGAATAGACTTCAAGCTAAAAAAGAAAGTGTGTGTCTGTGTGTGAACGCACCCAGTTACTCAGTTATGTCTGTCTCTGCAAGCCCACAGACTGCAGTCCACCAGGCGCCTCTGTCCATGGGATTTGCCAAGCAAGAGTGGGTTGCCATTTCCTACTCTGGAGGGATTGAACTTGCATCTCCTGTGTCTCCTGCATTAGCAGGCAAATTCTTTACCACTGTGCCAGGTAGCAAGAGACAAACATGGACATTACATAATGAAAAAGGAGACAATTCATCAAGAAAATATAATTTCTTGATATATATGCATCAAGATACAGAAAGAAATTGTAGGAATAAATTTAACCAAGGAATTGAAAGACCTATAAACTGAAGATGTTGAAAAAAATTGAAGACACACAAAAATGAAAAGATATTCAATTCTCATGGGTTGGAAGAATTAAGATTGTAAAAAAAGGTTCATATTAACTAAAGCAATCTACAAATCACTATAATCCCCATCAAAATCCCAATTACATTTTTCACAGAAATACAAAAAAATCCTAAAATTCGTATGAAACCATGAAAGACCCTGAATAGTCAAACCAATTTTCTTGAAGGAAAATAGTGAGGTTGAAGGTATCACACTCCCTGATTTCAAATTATACTACAAAACTATAGTAACCAAAACTGTACAGTATTGGCAGAAAAACCAGGGACACACAACAATGGAATAGAATTCAAAGCCCAGAAATAAATGCACACATATATGTACAATTAATTTATGACAGAAGTGCAAAGAATATACAAGGGAAAAAGCATAGTCTCCTCAGTTAATAGTGCTGGAAAAACTAGAAACTAGATGCAAAAGAATGTAATTAAGTTGATACATTACATCATGCACAAAAATTAATTCAAAATGGATTAAGGACTTAAATGCAAGACCTGAAACCATAAAACTTCTAGGAGAAAACATAGGCAGTTATCTCTGCAATATCTTTCTGAGTGTGTCTGCTCAAGCAAGGCAAACAAAAGCAAAATTAAACAAATGGAACTACATCAAACTTAAATGCTTCTTCACAGAAAAAGAAACCATCAACTAAACAAAAAGACAACCTACTGAATGGGAGAAGGTATTTGCAAATCATACATTTGATAAAGAATTAACATCCCAAGTATATAAAAAAATTCATAAAACTTGACAGCAACAAAAACAACCTAATTTAAAAAATTGGCAGAGGATTTAAATAAAAATTTTTACCAAGAAGACATATAGATTACCAACAGGCATGTGAAAAGATGCTCAACATCACTAATTATTAGGAAAATGACAATCAAAACCAAAATGAGATATCACCTCATACTGTTTGGAAGTATTACTTCTTGTCTTTCTAAGAATAGTCAGTGTTGAAAAGGATGTGGAGAAAAGGTAACACTTATACACAGTTGGTTGTAATGTAAATTGGTACAATCAGTATGGAAAACAGTATGGAGAATCCTCAAAATATTAAGAATAGAACTACCATATGACCCAGCTCCTCTACCTCTGGGTATTTATCTGAGAAATACAATACTGTTTCAAAAAGATAAGTGCACTTCTATGTTCCTTGCAGCATTATTTATGATAGCCAAGATATGTAGGCAGTCTAATTGCTCACTGATGGATGGATGGATGAAGATGTGTATATATGTGTATGAATCTGTGTATGTACATATATACATAACAACAGAATATTACTCTGCTATAAATATGGTGAAATCTTGCTATTTGCAACGTGGATGGAACTTGAGGGTATTAGGTGAAGTCAGACAAAGGCAACTAATGTATGAATTTGCTCATATGTGAAATATAAAAGTTTTTTTAAAAATGAACTGATAACTCACATAGATACTGAGAATGAGTTGGTGGTTACCAGAGAAGAGGGCAGGTGGATAGGACAAAATGGGAAAAAAGGGGATCGCTTCTACGGTGATGGATGGAAACTAGACTTTTGAAGATGAGCTCACTGTAGTGTATTCAACAATCTAATTATACTGTTGCAAATGTTAAATATACAATGTTTTAAACCTATGTTACTGCAGAAAATGAATAAGTGCATTCTATATTCCATGGATACAGTTACAGACAAGTGATGATTGTCTTCTACTTTGTTCTGATAAGACCAGTCCAGGAGTCTTCTGAACATCACACATTAAGAGAGAAATGGCCTTGCCAGGGGCACATTCAGAGGCAAATGTTGAGTGGAATCCTAAAGACCTTAGGTACCAAATATTTGAAAGAAGGAGGGATTATTCCTGGGTGAGTAGTAGCCTTGAAGTAAAGAGATTTAGGAGTCCAAAGGAACAAATGGAAAGGTGTATACTTTTGTGAAAGTTCAGTGAAATAATACTAAGATAGAAGAATACATAGGCTGTTTTTATGTATACCTCTAAGATAATGGCTCAGATGGTAAAGAATCTGCCTGCAATGTGGGAGACCCAGGTTCGATCCGTGGGTCAGGAAGATCCACTGGCAAAGGAAATGGCAGCCCACTCCAGTATTCTTACCTAGAGAATCCCATGGACAGAGGGACCTGGCAGGCTACAGTCCATGGGGAAGTAAAGAGTCGGACACAACTGAAGCAACTTCTCTTTCCTTTCCTAAGATAATAAACCTAGAATAATTTTCACTACTTATAAAGCGCTTTAAGTCAATGAAACTCTATAGAAATGAAATTAACTGCTTCTCTTTGGTTAAAGAATTCAGCTATACATTTGATGGAAGGCATCAGTATATTCTAACGGCATCAGTATATGATTGGACCTTAGATGTTTTAGGTCCTTTCTAACCTTCAGCTCATATTTAGACCGTATCAGTAAATAGCCACAGTACATCAATTTACTAGCTGTACTCTCTTATCATGCAGAATTTGCATGCCTTTATATGTAAAATGGAGGTATAGGAAAGATTTATTCCCTACTTCGAGGAGGTAGGGAAAGATTTATGTACCGTCCTGGCAGAAGAGCAGAGCAGACTGAGAATCTGAGGGACCCCAGTAGGATATCCCGCTGGGTGGCAATCAAAATGATGGTTCTTTGTCTCAAAGTTGCAGAGGTTTTCACAGTAAGAACACAAAGTTCTTAATTCTAGAGCAGGAAAGCCCCAAGGATCTCTATGGAAAGTTTTAAAATTTTTACTATCAGATTAACATTTGGAGTTGTCTAATAAATGCTAGGGGTTTTATATTTTTTAAGCTAAGAGACAGGAAACAGCGCTTTGTCATTACTCTGCAGACATTTTACTTATGAAAGGAACGGGGAACAATGGCAGACACATCTGCTGAAATGACTTGAAATTGTCAGACCTGGAGACATGTTGTTCTTTATCTCACACTTTAATAATATGCAGAAGTCTGGCTTAAAGAAAAGGTCTCCTGTTGGTATTGTATCAGAAACAATGACTGAGCTACAAAGGAGTGCGTAAAGGGAAATGCTCTTAATGGAATATTTGAGGGTTGCTTGAGAGACTACCTGGAGAAGGAAAATACATTGTGGCGAAAGGAATGTGTGGTTGCTGTGGACCTGCCGGAAGTTGCTTTTCCCGGAGAAGTTAATGTTTTTCTCTGACCGAGAGGTTCTCGTTTTGCATATTGATTAAATTAGAATCGGCACTAAAGGGACTTCTGTTATGATTTATTTTTACATGTCCTGATTTATTCATATTTTCTTTCTCCATTTACAATGTGCATATATTCAGGGAAAATGAATCCTGAATTTTAGGAGGAATCAGATTCTTACCCCTAGTGTCAAAGATTAAGCTGAGGCGAGGCCCTTTGTAGACATAACAGCCAATTACACACATGAAATCTTTTTCATTGATTCTTTTATTATCTTCTGTTGCTTTTTCTATTTCTCAGAAGTGCCTTTTCCTCCCATCTCAATCATCACAATTTCAACTTATTTTTAACAGTTTTATTGAGATACAATTCACAAGCCATGTGATTCACTCGTTTAAAGTCTACAGTTTAATGCCTTTGAGGATGTTCACAAACTCTTCATCTATCACCACAATCAGCTGACAGCATTTGATTACCCCCATATGAAGTCCATGTTCCTTAGTCATTACCCACCATGCCCTCAGCCTCCCAGCCCAATGCAACCACTAATCTGCTTTCTGTTTTTTCATCCTATTCTGGATATTTTATATGAGTGGAATAATATAATAGGTGGTCTTTTGAGTCTGTCCTCTTTCACTTAGCATCATGTTTTCAAGGTTCGTCCATAGCTGTAACATCTATCAGTACTCCATTGTTAAAATTGCTAATAGCCTTCCGTTATATGGATATACCACATTTCATTTATCCACTGGTCAACTGACAGACGTTGGAGTTTTTCTACTCCTGGCTCTTATGAATAATTCTGCTATGAACATTTGTGTATGAGTTTTTGTAAGGGTGTATATTTTTATCTCTCTTGTGTCTATGTATAAGAGTAGAGTTACTGTGTCATATGATTTTAATGAACTGTCAGATTATTTTTCAAAGCAGCCATACCATTTTACTTTCCCCCAGCCATGTATAAGGATTTCAGTATCTTCCTATCCTCACCAACACTTGTTATTTCTGTCTCTTGGATTATAGCTTTGCTAGTGAGTATAAAGTAGTATCTCCCTGTGGTTTTGGTTTACATTTCTCTGATGGCTAATGAGGTTGGGAGTCTTTTCATATACTTATCAGCATTTGTATACCTTCTTTGGAGAGATGTCTGTTAAAATCTGCTCAGTGTTTTAAAAAATAGATTGTCTTTTTATAAGTGAGTTGTAGTTATTCTTTACTTTTCTAGATATATATATCCTTATCAGATACTTGATTTGCAAACTTCTTCCCATTCTATGGGTTGTCTTAAATCACTTTTATCCGATATTTTTCTCTTACTTCCTATCACTTGCTCCTTGGAATGGCCTAGTAAGTAGTTGTCATGAGAGGTTTAGCCATATTAATACCATTCTTCTGTCCATCAGCTATCACTTTCATTCATCTGAGCTCTGGATAAATATCAGTCTTACTGATGCACAGTGGTCAGTATGCTATCTTGTTCCTGCCTCCATGGCACTTCCAATCTATTGTGAGAGACCATCAAGATATTATCTTACTGCTAAAAATTACTATCTAGATCACTGACTTTTGCATTCCATTAGTTCATTTTCTACTCCAGTACAAGCGTCCCCTGTTTGTAGCCTTGATCTAACACATTCTCCCTTCTTTTAAAGGGCTTGGATTTTTGTCTGCAGAGTGAACCATTTTAAGAGCAGTTACACAGATTAAAGAACATTGAAATGAGGGGTACAAGACGAAATCTGAACAAAGGATCAGATGTTTTCTTAAGATTGGTGTGAACACCAGAAGTTATCCAAATAGCCTCCAAATGATAAACCAAAGAGAGAGACTGCAGAGGGACTATAATGAGTCACATGTGCAGGACTCAGCCTGTAGCTCAGGGAAGGATTGTATTTCTTATCCAGTGAGGTCTTCTCTAATGAGGAAACTTGTGTGTGGTAACTCCAATAGTCATTTTTTACATTGGCTTTAGATTACCATTTGGTTCTATAAAATGTCTCAATAAAAACAGAAAATCCAGGAGCCTAAGTACTGAGAAAATTCAGATTGAATTCAGGTTTCTTGTTTCTTCTCAGATAAATGTAAGTGAGTTAGAATCTTCTCTGACTTAGAAAGGTGACAACTACTTGGGATTATATTGCTTATACATAGGATGTTAAGTAAATGGTGATGATAGTGGCAGAAATAATTCATTGGATTATTATAGTGTCTGGATTTTTCAAGGAATTTTATATACATTACCATGAGAACCTAACAAGAACCAAGCAAGATTGCTAAATAAGGCTTCATTATTCATGTTTCTATAAACTTTTTTAGTAAATAATATATATACAAGAAATGCACAGATCATAAGTCTGCAGCTAGATTCTCACATATTGAATATTCCATGTAAACAGTTCAAGGAATAGATCATTACTAGCATCCCACATGCTTCTCTTTATACCCATTTAATCAATACCTTCAACATTACCCTCCCAAGTGGCGGGGTGGTAAGGAATCCTCCTGCTAATGCAGGAGATGCAAGATACATGGGTTGGATCCCTGGGTCAGGAAGATCCCCTGGAGTAGGAAATGGCAACCCACTACAGTATCCTTGCCTGGAAAATTTCTTGGACAGAGGAGGCTGGTAGGCTACAGTCCATGGGGTTGCAAAGTGTTGAACATGACTCAGCATGCAAAGATGGAGAACCTTCAACATTATAGGTAGCCTTGCTCCTAGTCTAGTACCATAGTTTAATTTTGACTGTTCTTAGACTACAAATAAATGAAATTATACAATAGGTACTACTTTTTGTTTCGGTTCTCTTACTCAGCATTATGTTTGTGAGATTTATCATTGCCATTGTTGCTTTCTATTCTGCTGTGTGAATACACCACAGTTGATTTACCAATCTAATGAATGACATTTGAGCTTTTTTCAGTTCAAGGTTATTACGAATAGTGTAGAACCTGTTCTTTTACAGGTTTTGTTTGTTTTTTTACTGGGTATATAACTAGGAATAAAATCAGTGGGCCATAATAGGGTATCTGCATGCTTTTACATTTAGAATAAAGTGTTAAACAGTTATCCAAAGTGGCTTATGCAGTTTAACCTCCCACTAACAATGCATGATGAAACTTCGGACTACCCGGATTCTACATATAAAGCTGATACTTTCTATATTGTTATGCCATTTTCCGGGTGATTATTCAGGTTTAAAAAATGGAGGCCCTGACGTACTTTCACAGGAGAAAAATCTAGAGTACAGATCTACTGGCACTGTGTTAGTTGCACTAAGCCAGACACAATGACTTTGCTTCCTTGGCAAAGAAGGCCAAGATCTCAGCAGCACAGATGTGACAAAAAGATGAAATTGAATATTAAGACTTCTTGTTGCAGCTGTGGCATATTAAGAGCTTAGAAGTTGCTATTCTCACCCTTAAAACAAGGGGAAAAAAACTGGACAAACTCGGTGACTTTTCTTGGACTCATTGGAGAATAGAGCTCTCGGTGCACACTGTCACCTTGAAATCTAGGGAGCCAGGTGAATCCAGAGAATCAAAGTGGAGACCTGCTGCCCCGGAGGTAAAGGCGCTGGAACCATAAACTGGCAGGTGCACTTGGATCATGATTTTGATGCATAGTTGGAAGTTGAGTGTGAAGAAGCGTGAGTTCATATATGTGCATTATTACAGGATGTTTGTCTTTCTGACTTCATACTCTATGATACGCTCTAGGTCCATCCACATCTCTATCTAGGAAAATGGTACAGATGATCTTATTTGTGAAGCAGAAATAGAGACACAGAGGTAGAGAACACACATGTGGCTGCCCAGGTGGAAAAGGGGGGCCGTGGGAGGAATTGGGAGATTGGGGTGGACACATATACATTCCTGATGCATGCATGCAGGCGCGTGCTCAGTCATGTCCAACTCTTTGCATCTCCATGGACTGTAGCCTGCCAGGCTCCTCTGTCCATAGACTTCTCCAGGCAAGAATACTGGAGTGGGTTCTCATTTCCGATTCCAGGGGATCTTCCTTACCGCGGGATCAAACCTGTATCTCCTGCATTGTCAGGCGGGTTCTCTGCCACAGTGCTACTTGGGAAGCCCATACACTGTTGATACTATATCTAAAATAGATAACTAATGAGAACCTACTCTATAGGACAGGAAGCTCTGCTTAATGCACTGACCTGAGTGGGAAGGAAGGTCCAAAAGGGAGGGGATCCATGGATATGTACGGTTGACTCACTTTCCTGTACAGTAGAAATGAATACAACATTGTAAAGTAACTCTACCCCAATATAAGTTAAATCTTTAAAAAAAGAAGCATAAAAGTAAGAAACTTCTGCCTCCTTCCGTACTCTCACTCCCGCCCCCACCTCACATCCTGCTTTCTGGAAGAAAGGGTTTTGAGCCACATGAATGGTTTACTTGAGGCAGGACCAAATTCTCTCTTCAAGTCCAGCCACAGGTCCTAGGAGCAGATGTTAGAGCACCCTAGTGTAGCCAGTCCCTATCAGTTTGCTATGGCTCTGTGCCTACCTGTTCAGTACTGAGAAGACAGTCGTAGACAGAGACCTTAAGATTCAGGATCTGTTAACCTCTGAACAGCCGGAGGAGAGGCAGACCAGGGGACAAGGTGAAGTGCTAGACGTGTGTCTCAGCTTCTCCCCGATAGAGACACCTTTCTGAAGCAGGTTTCTAACAACCCTGACCCCAGAGAAAGACACTTACAAGGCATTGCTCCTACAATTTATCATGCAAATTAGACAGAACACAATAGATTAATTAGGAAACATGGTTTGAATTTCCATTATGCAGACAACAATTGGTTGTAAAGTGATTGCGTTCAGGAACTAACACCTTGGCAGTAGGGGGAAAAAATCATCGACGAGATGCATAAACACACGTCTTTCCAGCCACGGAGTGCCCAGCTGCTCACTTAACCTCAAGTTCATTCTTCTCCTGGGGCTTAGATCCTGGGGAGGCTGGAGACATTAGTTAGAGAATAGGGCCAATGCGTTGGGGTCTATCTTTATAGATCATAGAAGAAAACTAAGTCGTGGACTCAATTAAGCTCTTCTCGTCCCATACAATTCTATTCCAGGTGGTATTCAGAGTCTAGGACTTAAGTTATATTATGTTGTATAGGGTTTACAGGAATTTCAGGATCCCAGTAACCTGGGACTTTGTGACTAAATCCAGAAACAAAAATTACGCCGGCCTAGTGACCCAGGGAGACTGCAGGGGTTAAAAGATGTAGCTAGAGTCAAGCAGTACAGTGGCACAGATTTCAACATGCATTTTTCTCCCCATCCTCCTGTCTTCATGAAGAAAACATGAGTGCCACTAAGAACGGCTGCAGAAAATCTTCACCCTCTTACAATTCCTAAGTGGCATTGTAAAACTTAATTCCAAACATTCTAAAGATAATTTAAAATAATATTCTAGACAAGGAGAATGAACTCTAACAACTCTTCAGTAATTGTGCAGTTGTGAAGCATATGGTCCCTTTAAGGCACAGGGGTTCAAGATAACGAGGAATGAAATGCATTTATTTCATTGTCCATCATGCCTGTGTTACTAAGTCAATGCTGGGCATTAAATTAATGCAAAACAAAACACAAACAGCATTGTCTGATGTGCTATTTCCTCTGAGAGTCAGGAACACATTTGCTTACTCATTCATGTGCGTCCGTAATGGATACTCAGGAGTGATTGTAAGCGATTGGTGAAACCACGGGTGTGGGCGGGCGCTAGCATGTAGAAGAGATGATGATTGGGCCCAGAGTCCTGGGCAGTACTGTCATTTAAAGAAGACAAGAAGCTCATGAAGGACATGCTACATAGGGGTCAGAAAGCAACAAGCAAAACCAGGAAAAAAACACCCCAGTAGTGAAGGGAGGAGGGAGTTCCAAGAAGGGGTTAATGGAGTCTACTGAATGCCACTAGGAGGTATTTCATCTGGTCTCTAAGAAAGCAGACCTCAAAACACAACAAGTGTGCACTGAGATGGTTTATTTTGAGAAGTGATGCCAAGGAATGAGGAAAATCAGGACCTGGTGAACTGTCTAACTGACACCCACTGGACAAGTGGGACTGGACCTTCTCAGGAGTGAAGAAAATAGCTCTCAACTGACTGTCTAAGTGATGGAAAAAAGAAGCAATGATCCATCAGCCCATCTCCAGCTGCCCCCGTGTCCTCCATGGGATGGAAGTCCCCTTGTATTGCAAGGTTTGTGAGTCATGGTTCCTAGAAGCTCTTTCTGAGACAGAGATAACCCATGACAAGAAGTGAGAGATTCCCCATGGAGGTGAAGTAACACTTTCCAGATGCTTTGCAGTTTACCCACATAGAACTGATGGCTACAGCAACAAGAAAGGCTTAATGTAGATGACATGAGACAGAGCACAAGAACTATCCAATGCAGTGATGAAGTAAACATTAGGAAATTTGCAGTGAAGTAGCAAATTAGTAGCAATGCAAGGGACATTTTAGCTTTAGTAATCCAGCACCTTAGAACTTGACTAACCTCAGGGATAGCTCAATCAAGAGACTTAATTGATATATTCAGCTTCCTTGATTCTTTTTTATTTGGCCTTCTTTTACATTGGCTTCAGTTTCAGCAAGATCTCTCCAGACTAGGAGAAATGACAATCTAGAGATGTCAGTTTATGTAGTACTTGTAGATCATACTCTCATGAGAAAAGGTACCTTTTTCTCTTCCATCATTAATATCAGTCTCTTAAAAATAACTGACTGATCTTATTGGGTGATCTGCCCATTCACAGCCCCACTGCTTATGCGCAAGGTGATGGGATATGTCTGTGTCACATACCTCTCCTGTGACTTTTCAAGCAATACTCCTTAACCGATATACCCAACAATAGGAGCCACGAAGGCATAGCTGCAGAACAGGAGAACTTGGAGAGACTGCAGATGGAGCAGAAAAAATGAAAAAAAAAAAAAGCATAACATGCTCTGTATATATGACCTGGGGTAGAAAGTCCTTGAGGGATTGGTAATATGGAAATACCAACTGACCTGGGTCCTAGTTCTCTCTTTATTGACTTACTGTTTGTGGGATGTTGGACAAATTACCTAAATGCTCTGAATCTCAGCTTCTAAAGTCAAAGTGAGAGCAGTTGATTTCCTTCTTTTAAAAAAAATGGTTTTAAGAATTTTCAAAATTAACAACCATGTAAAAATCATCCATGTCCAAAACTTAGAACTGCATCAAACAGCATTCTTGTGGGTGTCACAGTCATTGGAACACATTTCTTCCTACTATATACATGCTGAGCTCACTGGTGAACTCTACACAAGGCAACTTTAAACTCAATATTCTCAATCATAATCTTCCATCAGCATCAATTTTCAAACCCCATTTATGTATCAAAAACAAGACACTATCTACTAGGCTGTATTCACAGCATCAACAAGGAGGTAATATAAGCTTCGCTTCACTTAACATGTTTAATCAATCAAGTTAACAAGAATTAAAATTCACTTAAAGTCTTTCTGCCAATGTGGATGCCCCTAGAATGCAAAAACTATCCAGACATTATTTGCTTTCACTGCTCTTTGAAAGCTCTCTCACCAAAGCCATGGGTTTGAGAGACACACCTGAACAAGTTTTTAAAATACAGTCTTTTGCGCCGAGTCTCTGCATGGGCTCTCTGCTTTTTCTCACCCGTGCCCCTTTTATTCCAGCACCGCTGTCAACCTCACTAGGGTTTCATAAGTTCAAACACCATCTGGTTCCATATCACAGACTTGCATTCAGCGTTGATACGACTCATGGAATAAAGAGTGTTGGGTAAAAATGGGACACACACTGTCTAAGACATGGTGAGTACAGTTTGATAATATTCTTAGCTGAGGAGGTATGTTGACAGAAGGAATTCTATGGTAGAATATTTACAATACCGTAAATCACTTCTTCCATAGTATTTGAAATAAGACTAACTGCAGAGATTAAATGGAGGCTTTATAGTGCATTTTATGATATGAAGCCAGGCAATGATAAAAAAAATAATATAAGCAAAAATCAAATGCTGTGTACTGTTATTTCCAAAGAAGAGAATTTGCTCAGGGAAAAAAATATCATATACTAGAGTTTAAATTAAAATAAGGAGGAAATACTATAATTTTAACCAATATCTTCTATTTTGAACATTCAAATAATTTTCTTGAGTATTCTGTATGAGCAGAAAACCCTTTCAGTACCAGTTATACTATGTTGGTTTGCCTATCTGCAAACATTTCAACTATTCAGTATTTTGACTCTTTCTGTAACAAAACTTCTTCTTGTCTTTCAGTCACTAAGTGGTGTATGACTCTTTGTGAACCTATGGACTGCAGCATGCCAAGCTTCCTTGTCCTCCACTATCTACCAGAGTTGTCTCAAATTCAAATTCATGTCCATTGAGTCGGTGATGCTTTCTAACTATCTCATCCTCTGCTGCCCCCTTCTCCTTTTGCCTTCAATCTTTCTGAGCATCGAAGTCTTTTCCTATGAACAAAACTTTAACATTCTTTTACTTCTCTTTGTCTAAAGAATAATGTCTGAAATACTAATAAATATACTTCACATTGAATACAGTAATTCTGAAAGTGTTAATACAAAAGTATACTTACAATGGCATTACTATTAGTTTAGAAAATTTTAGATGTTCACCACTCTCTTCCAACCAGAGTGCTGGTCTTCATTCCCCAGCCAGAAGAATTGGAGCCACTGTTGTATGCAATACCTGCTGTGAGCCCCTGCCCAATCTTAACTCTCGTGCCATTTTATCTGAAGACACAGAAAGGGGTAGTAGTCAACGAAGGGGCACCCATAGAAGCATCTAACAAGAGACAAGAGAGCAGCCACGTGATATCTTCTCACTGTACAGTAACTGCTCTGGAATGCTTTTCCCTATTAAAGAAAAGCATCTTCTGCTGTCTTGTCCTGGTAAGGAGTACAGTTTCATCAAGACAGCCAACTTGTATTCATTTTTCCTGTAGGCACACCATAGCTTAAGTCATTAACATATCAAAGTTTCCCCTTTTAGAGTAGCACTGAGTTATTTTCAGTCATAAGCAGATCAGGGCAAACCTTGATTCATCAGAATTCATTCATCCAACTTTTATTGGGTGTTGATCACATGCAAGGCCGAAGCGAGGATCCTTCAGGGATATGGAGTAGAGCAAGACACGATTCCTACCCTCAAGAGCTTAGCATCCAGCTCAGGAGATGGAATACGTACCAAATGTGTAAGTGTTGGATAAATGCTGAATAATGTAGATTTAAAAAGGTAAAAAGAAAATTCTGTAAAAGAAACATAGGAGTCCTGTTTAAGGTTCAGTTCAGTTCAGTAGCTCAGTCATGTCCGACTCTTTGCAACCCCATGATTCACAGCACGCCAGGTCTCCCTGTCTATCACCAACTCCCAGAGTTTACTAAAACTCATGTCCATCGAGTCGTTGATGCCATCCAGCCATCTCATCCTCTGTTGTCCCCTTCTCTTCCTGCCCCCAATCCCTCCCAGCATCAGGGTCTTTTCCAATGAGTCAACTCTTCGCATCAGGTGGCCAAAGTATTGGAGTTTCAGCTTCAGCATCAGTCCTTCCAACGAACACCCAGGACTGATCTCCTTTAGGATGGACTGGTTGGATCTCCTTGTAGTCCAAGGGCTCTCAAGAGTCTTCTCCAACACCACAGTTCAAAAGCATCAGTTTTTTTGCGCTCAGCTTTCTTCACCGTCCAACTCTCACATCCATACATAACTACTGGAAAAACCATAGCCTTGACTAGACGGACCTTTGTTGGCAAAGTAATGTGTCTGCTTTTTAATATGCTATCTAGGTTGGTCATAACTTTCCTTCCAAAGAGTAAGCGTCGTTTAATTTCATGGCTGCAATCACCATCTGCAGTGATTTTGGAGCCCAAAAAAATAAAGTCTGACACTGTTTCCACTGTTTCCCCATCTATTTCCCGTGACGTTTAAGGTTACATAAGATAAAACTTTAGCTGTCAGAACAGACTTTGGGAAGGGCTCCTTTGTCTAGATGGCACTCCGTGCACTTGATTTCTTGAAATGACGTTGGGCAGGCACTGACCACATGCTCGGCACTGTGCTTGGCCTTTAAGCTGAAATCTTGAGAAAGGCTTTGCGATCTGATCTACTGCAAGTGAGACTGGGGATTTGGGGTATGCTCGCTCATGGCTCATGACAGTCAATTTTTCATGAGAGGTTAGCCAATCAGTCCTTGGTTGAGCTGTGGGGATTTGGCATGGAAATGAGCAACCACTGCAGTTTGGGATCTCCACATCCACCCTGCCCTGAGTTATTTGTTTAACTTTTGTGGGCATGAATATATTCCAGGCAAAGGGAATGAAATGATAGTCCGCTAATTTGTCACGCGATTTCCAGCAGTTACTTTGTTGATTCATGTCCCCCCCCCCCCATCCACAGGAAGTTTGATAACTTGAGGATTTTCTGTCTCTAACATCCTCTTATCTGTAGAGTAAGAAGTGGAAAGAAACCCAATGATAAAGGGTTAATGAGGATGGAGGGTATCTCTCCAGTCTGCATGCTTCCTCTGCTGGGCAGGTGCTCAGGGAGAAGTGCTAATAAGCCTCACATTGATCTCTGCACTGTAATGAGGGGCTGCTGGATCCGAGCCTCTCCATAGGAGTGCTGTTTCCCTGCTCTGAGGTTGTCTGAAGTGGCAGAAGAGAGCCCTGTGCTGAGAGCCCTCCCTTTATTCGCTCCTTCTTGCTGGGTCTCTGTGGGACCCCAGGGAAAGTCACTTAACCTCTCAGTGCCTGGTGGTTAACCTGCAAATTAGACTCCTTTTTTTCCCTCCTGCTCCCACATGGATCATGTTGGGAGGATCTACACACCAAGCTCAGGTTGTCTATGTGCTGTGCTAAGATGCTTCCATCGTATCCTACTCTTCGTGACCCCATGCACTGTAGCCCACCAGGCTCCTCTGTCCATGGGGATTCTCCAGCAAGAATACTGGAGTGAGTTGCCATGCCCTCCTCCAGGGGATCTTTCTGATGCAGAGATCGAACCCGTGTTTCTTGCGTCTCCAGCATTGGCAAGTGGGTTCTTGACCACTGGTGCCACCAGGGAAGCCCCAGGTTGCCTACAGGTGTGAGGAACACAGTGTCGTGAGAGAGTCAAACGCTGCTGTCATCACTTGCCTAGGAGGGGAGGAAGGCCATGGAGATCTAGCCAACCTGGGTGACACCATCAGGTGGTCCAGGCCTAATGGCATCCAGACACAGAGATGATGCTTTGGTTCCCCTGACATTTCCCTCTAGACCCTGCCTGGGCCTTGATGGCCTCTCTTTTGAGCCTTTTTAACCTAGGTTCTCCTTGTCCTGCTCAGTCAGTGAAAGCAGAGCAGTATGTGGAGGGACAGGCGTAGGAGAGGAATGCATTTCCTTCCCTCTTTCTTAGCATTTACCACGAGGTTTCAAGGCTTGTTTTCTCGTTCATCAAGTCATAGTTTTCTTTCCTCCAACAAATTCCCAAGCAATTCAGGTGGATTTTGATTCTTTGGAATGAATGGCCTTTGATTCCTTCACCAAAGTGCCTCTGTTGGCCATAGATGAGTACTCTGGACATTCGTGGAACTGACATTCGGAAAAGATCAGACTCGGAGTCAGCATTGAATCCCAATACCAGCTCCATTATTTACTGAATGACATGGGTCAGGCCACCTCCATCTATCTGTGCTTGAATGTCTCATCAGGAAAGGGAATGTGTGTCAGCTGTGGCTCAGATGCATTTCTGATCTGTTCGCCCCACAGGTGGCAGATTCTCAGGTGGTCGGGCCAGCTGGCTTCTGACTGGGCTTGGCCACAGGGAGAATCTGGCAGGAGACAGTAGTGGTCAGGGTGGAGCAGCAAGGAGGCTGCCGGGGCCCTTGCTTATCCTCAGGTGCATCCTCTAGAGCAGCTGAGTCTCCTTTGGGATTCAGCCTCAGAGAGCGTGACCCTGGCCAGGCTCCTGCCACTCCACCTTCCCTTCTTCATTCCTCATTGCTTTCCTGCTTTGGCCAATGTTTGTGCTGCCTCAGTTTCCCCCTTTAAATGCCCTTGGTTATAAATATTGTGTGTGTGTGCTTAGTCGCTCAGTCGTGTTCGAATCTTTGCAACCCCATGGACTGTGGCCCACCAGGCTCCTCTGCCCACGGAATTTTCCAGGCAAGAATTTTGGAGTGGGGTGCCATTTTCTACTCCAGGGGGTCTTCCCAACCCAGGGATCAAATTCACATCCCTTGTGACTCCTGCACTGGCAGGTAGATTCTTTACCGCTAATGACAGGAGGGATGAGCTAAATTATATTAGAAGCAGTTCCTTTCCCTGGCTAGATCCTGATAAAGTTGATGACATACCTGTTTTACAAGGATGTTAAGATTTAAAGAAACTCCTATTCAGTTCCTTATTATGTAAATGCTCAGGAAATAGCCATAGGATCCAATCCATTAGCAGCCCTTCTTTTGCTTCCCAGCATCTCCACTTTTTTGTCCTTTCAAGTTCTAAAAACGCTTCAAAGTTCAATGCAGATGCTACTTACTTCACAAAGTTTTGCTCATCCCTAGTCATAAAGGACTTTTCTCTATTTTTCTCTCATGGCCTTTTGGATTTTTCTCCATTTTTCTCTCATGGTCTTTGGTGTATGCATCTCTAGCAGAGTTTAGCATAGTCTGCCAAGTAGTTAATCACTTGTAAAATTGTCTTCTCTTATTAATTGGTAAAGTTCTTTCTATTTCTTTCCTCTTTCTCTCCCAAACCTCTGTACCTGAAGAGGTTCTTAAAAATATTTGCTGAACCAGATTGAATAGGAATGTCTTTCTTGTGTCTTTTTCCTGCAAATGCATTCCTGTAATCTGAGGGGCTATGGAACACCCTGAGACTGACTTTCCAAATTAAGTATTTGATGAATTCTTGAACCAGTCCATAATAATAGGAGCTTTTTGAAGGGTGCAGCTTTACCATATTTGGGCTTATTTTTAATACCCAAAACTCATCAGTTTTTTATCACAATTTCAATATATGCTCCCTACTAAGGACATTCATGGGCTTCCCTTGTAGCTTAGCTGGTAAAGAATCTGCCTGCAATGTGGGGGACCTGGGTTCAATTCCTGGGTTGGGGTGATCCCTTGGAGAAGGGAAAAGCTTCACTTTAGTATTCTGGCCTGGAGAGTTCCATGGACTGCAGTCCATGGGGTCACAAAGAGTTGAACATGACTTAGCAACTTTCACTCACTCACAAGGATATTCATATCAAAAAGCACAGGATGTGAGAAAATGTTGCTGTAAATGAATAATGGAAAATCAGATGTTTGATTTGTGCCATGATGCAGGATCCATAAGCATATCTACAAAACTATACATCTAGGTCTAGAATTGTACTGACACATTACAGGTGCTCAATAAATATTTGTTGGATGCTTGACTACATATGTATTTGAGCAAGATCTGAAAGAAAATGACATGTCTGTAGTTACCCTTCGGACACCATTCTCTCATGCAAATTTCCAATTGATTTTTCCTCACTTTTCCTAGAAGCATATATTTTATTTTTTATTGAAGTACGTTTGATTTACAAGTTACGTTAGTGTCTGGTGTACGGCAAAGTGATTCAATTATATACATATATACGTAATTTGTCACATTCTTGTATTTTTAATTTTAAGGGAAGCTTACCCTCAAGCTATCTCTTCTATTTTCTCTTTTCTTTTTCTTATGTAAATATATCATCCATTATTTGGCTTCTGAAAATCTTGAAAACGTGACATGGGTCAAATTGTTTCTGCTACGTTAATGGTAGAAAAGAGAGGAACAGAGGTCCCCATGCCTTGGAATGAAGATTGTTCCTTTTCTTTCTCTTCGAGCTTCCGTACCCAGTTTCCCCCTCAACCCCTTGTCTGTTTCACTGTCCTCCTGCCCGTGCTTCCTCCCCGACTACCCCTGGCACCTGCACCCCAAAGTTCCCTGTGGCTGTGGTTCACAGGGAGGGACCTGCGGGCAGTTGATTGTGGAACATTACAAGTAAAGGGAGTCCTTGAGTTTAATCTAGTGGACTTCACTTGATTTACAGATCAGCAAACTGAGCCCGAGGGTGGCAAACCCTCAAGCTCACAAAAGAAGGAGCCAGAATTTTGCATTTTCTGATTCCCTGCAGAATAGTGGGCAGAGGCCGTAATTTAATTATTGCCCCTGGGAAGGGCCCAACCTGCAGGAATGGTGTCTCCAGAGCTGTCTTGCTCCAGCACCCCAGCTAATGAAACGTACAGGTTCTTTGTGACAGTCTAGGTATAGTGGCCATTCTTGCTTTTCCCACTCTGGCCCTTCCGGCTTTCAAAACTTGTCTTATCCTTGAACAGAAAATTCACCCGGTGGTGAATAAAGGGTTCTATTAGCATAGGCAGTATTTTTCTTAACCTCCAAGCCTTAGAGGGCTGAGCTAAATTTCCCCAGAGACATGGGCCAGGCTTCTGTTGGCTTGTTTCATCCTCCCAAGTGCCTCTGAGCCAGAGTTCCTTCCACGACTGTTCCTTTCCATTGCGTGTCCTTGCCAAGATTTATGAGTCAGTAAAGAGAAAAAGAGCCACGTCAACTGTCCTGTGAAGGAAAATGAGATTCTGCTAAATTTAAGGAGACTTAAAACGAATAAAAAGATCACTGGGTTAAATACCATGAAGGAGGATAATAGATGAATTTTAGAAAATACAGCAGTCATCATAATTACAGGTACAACAGAGTAGAAAGCTAGATAAGTCCCCCTAGTCCTTTGATAGGCCACCATAATATAATTAAATGATTGTTCATTTTCTAGATAAGACTACGTTTTTGACATAGACACTGGGTACTGGGAACTCATCCATGCTGGGCCCTTCATGTGACACAGACTCATTCTTACTGAAAAAGAACCAAGAATATTCAGGCCAGCCCTAGCTCTCTGAGAAAAATCATGAGCTTTAGAAAGGAGAGTGATTTCTCCATTTAAAAACACAAGCTTGCGGGTGCTGGAGTTTATCAGATATACTACAGCGTAGCTTGCTCCAGACAGAGTATTGGCGGAGTCAGGCAACAAATTAGGATGGTTCAGCCCTGTTCTGATAGCATTCCTCTGTCCCACCCCACCCCCTACCCTGTGGTATGGCCGATTGATGACCTTTCCTTAACTTAGTCAAGTGTAGCTTCAGGACTGTCTCCCTAATTCTCCCCAGCATTTCATATTGCCAAGCCCCTAAGGAAATCCTGGTACCATTCCATGAGTTCCTTACACAGTTCAAATCAGTGCACGTGAATTAAAGCACTCTTCTTTGGGTGTTTTAGTATTTATAACTGAATATTCTGTGCCAAGACATCTTTCCCTAGATGTTCCATAGACTTCTTTTAAGAGTTTCCCTCCTCCTGGTTCACCATTTCTAGTCAATTGGCTACAAGTATTGGTGCTATCATTATTTTCTTGTCCCTTGATTTTCACATCCAATCTATCACCACGATATGTGGGTTTTTCCTTGGTACTACTTTTCACGTCTTTCTCCTCCTCATTTCCATGAGAAACACTTGGTATTTACCCTTGGTTTCTTGACAGCACCACAGATTTTTATAGTAGGTTTTCCTCTCCTCCAGTTTTCCCCTCCCATTCTGTCCTATGCTTTTTCCCCCCCCCCATTGCATTTTCAGATTTAGTCAACCCATGTTTATTACACCTGTATTAAATTTTGGTGCTAAGTGAACAAAAAAATGAAAAATTCATGCATCTTCACCTCAGGGAACTCAGGGTAGAGTGAAACAGAGACACAGGGAGACTGAAAGGTAAGGGTGAAGAGTGAATCAGAAGGGCTTGCCTCCAGCCATGGCTCTGACACCCTCAGTCATAGAGTTCTTGGTAATCTCAGTGCTCCATGCCTGCAGAGTGGGGATAATGATAGCATGACCCCAACCTCATAAGTGTGGTGAGGACGAAACGAGACAATCCAGGAAGCACTCCGATAGTTCTTGACAGCTGATAAATGAGAAATAATAATAGCCATGACTCTAAAACAATGCTTCTCAACCTTTCTGTGGTCAAGGATCACTTTTTTTGTTTATTTGATTTCTGATACATCATGAGCCAATTTGTGGCTCTACTGTGCATGACACAACACACAACTCAATCCTGGAGTGTTAGAACAGGCAAACTGGCCTGAAACCTGTTCAGTGAGTCTATGGCTTGAATGTCTGGACATGAGGGCAGGGTCACACTGTAAACCTGTAACACACAGTTTATAGGTCAGAACCAATCCCTGGGCCGTGGGGTTGAGTAGCACTGTGACAATGTACAGCTTTATTTTCACTTTCTCACCCATAAGAAGCTCCCCATGAGCTACGAAAAATCCTTTAACTTGAAACTTGAGAACTTAAACATTCAGGTCACATCCTTCTTTCTAAACCTCATGTTTTATGACTTATTTTTACAAATTTGAGGCTCCTGTCCAACAAATTATCTTACAGTTTCAGGGGGCAAGATACAGGGATGAAGTTAAAGGACATTTCACTCTGTTTCATCTTCTTTAGAGACTCCTGGCTATCTGAAATTAGCTTGCCACTTCATTAGATGTATTCTCAGTGTTTTCTCAGGTGCTCAATCTGGTCTTATTGGTTAACTGTATTTCTGATATCTAGAACAGTACCTGGCATACAATAAGTATTTGATAAATACCTGTTGGACAAACAAGTGAATAGTAAAGTGATTCTGCTCAACAGATTTAAAATTCAATCTCCTTAACACATTACTCACCTGTTAATGCTTTAAAATTTGGAATTTCTTGCCTTTAGCATGAAACAATTCTTCTCTTTTCACCTAGAATGACACTGTCTTCCCACCTATCTTTCTTGTCATTGCATTTTGGTTAGTATTCATCCACTAAAACTCAACTGAAAAAAACACGCGTACCATGAGAGTTGTGACTTAAGTTTAATTTGAGAAAAAATGAGAATTATAGTCCAGGAAATAGCCTCTCAGACAGGTCTGAGGAACTGTTCTGAAGAGGTTGAGGAGCTGGTCAGAATGTATATGACTTTACTGAAGGGGGAATGCTTGAATCAAGCACTCATTTAGACAGAAGGGTGCTGCTAGTCACAAGGAGTAGATCATTTTAAACCTTTTCTATATAGGAGAAGATGCAAAATGTGAGCTTATAAAGTGTTCTCCTGAGAGTATCTAACTCTCTGAAGGCCTGTTCTGCCGGTTGTTCCCAGAGCACAGAGTGCCTCGTTCCTCATCTCCTCTCTGCACTCTTTTCAGGGTGTATTTAATTGGCAACTGCAGTGGCCAGTGAGCTCATCGCTGTAGAAATAGATGGCAAGTGGCAATGTTCAGCTGGCACCTTCTTCTGACTCTACTACAGCACTTTCTGCCATGTTTCATTCCTTACCTTGTACACTCTTTACCAAATTAAAAGATCACAGGTGCCTTTGGCATCATTCATATTTTCATTTTCAAATGTATTCAACACAGTGTCTGATAGGCAGTGGGACTCTAATGCTGAATTACACAGATTATAACTGAGTTCCACAGAATCTATTTATGTCTCAGCATATCAGTTCAAGTTTTGCCTCCTTCATAGAGCCTGTCATGAATATTCCCACCCACAGCAGTGTATCTGCTCTGTATGAACTTATGGGCTTTTTGAAGCTTATCCTTTAATTAGCACTTTAAGATTTTATTCATGATTTTATTTCCTTAACAAATATTTATGTTTTGCTATTGTGTCTAGGGCATTATTAAAGCTAGCAAGGCAGATAATGAAGATTTTTTTTTAAATCATACTTTCAATCATCTTGGAATAGAATTTTCATTATTAGTATCTAGTAACGTGTATGTGTTACTCTTGTTTTCCATAACTTGAATGCATGCATACATGTATACACATCCTGAGATCTTAGCCTTCTCCACAGCATTGCTTAGCCTGCAGGTCTTAGCAAATACTCAATACAAACGGGATTAGTTGGTGTTCCACACACATATACTAGTATAACCACATGGCACAAACTTATTATCTCTTATTAGAAGGTAATTATCTGTCTTTGGAGTGAAATGGGAAAACCACGTAGCACTGATTCTATGGCCCCCAAATGCAGGTGAGCTCTGACAATGTTGATAACTTCACCTGTAGAGAAAGCCTATAATAACCCATGCTCCATAGACCACTTAAATCTGGTGCCTAGAAAAATAATTAGATGCAAATGGAATGTGATAGGAAACATTTACTAGTCAGGTAGAGTAAAAACTTTGTTAATTTGAAATGCAAGGGACCAGAAAAATGAGCTCTGAATTAATTGGGTTTGGATTATCTGATGTTTTTATTAAGGGCACTTAGTCATTTAGGCAATAACAGCTGCTGTTTGAATTTTTCAAAGCTGGCCTTCTGAGGTTTTACTGTCAAGGCATGATTTCTTACAGTGGCAATGTAATGTGTGTGTGTTTAAATATTACCCTTTGCCACTGGACATACATGTCTAGTAATTTGACCAGATTTTCATCAGCCCATCCAAATTTCCATTTATCAGATTTTTAAACTTTTTATTTCTATTTTTACTGACTTCCACTACCCCTGACCTGACTCCCTCCAACTTGGTTCTTCTCTGATAGCAGAGAAAATTGATATAAACCTTTCAGGCAACCAGAATAAAAGGCCGTTTGATTGTCTGCTGCTCTACCTCAAGTCATCTTAATGTGTTTAATTGCTCATCTAAGTGCTCATCTAATCAATCTCTCTATTTGCATGATAAATATTGTAGAAATCTATCTATTAGAAACTGTAAGGGGATAATAAGCCCCCAACCAAGGCACAAAGTTCTGGGACTATTCTAAACCATTTTTGAAAGGTGATATTCTTAATAAAAAAAAAATCAAGGTTACCTGTGATGTTCTCTAAATAGACAAAACAAAAAAATCCATTAGAATATATTCATGAATCATTCTAAATTTGAAAATTTTGCTTTGATGATTCTATTATGCAAGGAGAAGTGACAGCTTGCTGGCAGAATTTAAAGTTTGCTTATATTGCTTAGTTAAAAGACAAGATAACTACACATAAAAAATAACAACACATATCAATAAATAGACCCAGAACACGATACTGTAAGCATCAAGTTCATGCAACAGACAAAACTTGTCAGAATTTAGGGAAGAGATCCTGATTACCTGGGAGGACAGCCCTCACATGGTGGAACTGAAGTTCAAATAATGTTAAAAATGCTTCACAAGTCATGAGTGCCAAATACATGCTTATGGTGCAGCTGAGAGGCTCTGTTAGTTTAGCAAGACTGACTTCACTGACCGTGGGAGCATTCCATTTTACTTATTGATGCACATCTTCTTGGGAATACTGTCAGCGTTTCTCCCATTCTTCATTTAAGTTCCTGGAGAGCCTCACAGTCTTTCAAAGCCCAGAGGGGTGCCCTGGTGCAGTTCTGTCATTATACAAATAAGAGGACAAGTGACGTGGCCTGCAACCCAGAGCCAAGAGGGCGACCTGTCAGAGCAGAGTCCCTTGACTGCTTTCCTGGTAATAACTGATGGGGTCTCCTATGTCCTCTGCCATCACCATTGTCCCATTCAACTTTACAGGAGAGAGGCATCTGTACTTGTCCAAGGGAGAGCTGAACATAAAGTCTATTCCTTTCCCTTTTTAGACAATGCTTCTTATTTTTGTTCCAGTGCTTTAAATATTTTTCCCATTTCTCTTAAATTTTTAAATTAAAAAAACAAAAATTTTTGGTCATACCATGCAGCATATGGGATCTTATTTGCCAGCCCAGGGATCAAACCCCTGCCTGCTGCAGTGGAAATGCAGTCTTAACTACTGAACGACCACAGAAGTCCTTTAAAATTTTAAATTATCTAAATTATTAGTAGACCTTACTTTTAAAGCAGTTTTAGGGACTTCCCTGGTGGCTCAGACGGTAAAGCATCTGTCTTTGTGGGAGACCCGGGTTCGATCCCTGGGTTGGGAAGATCCCCTGGAGAAGGAAATGGTAACCCACTCCAGTACTCTTGTCTGGAAAATCCCATGGACAGAGGAGCCTGGTAGACTACAGTCCAATGGGGTCGCAAAGAGTCAGACACGACTGAGCAACTTCACTTTCTTTCTTTATGTTTATAACAAAATTGAGTGGAAGATACAGAGATTTCCCATATGCCCCATGACCCCACCTAAGCCCTGCACCCCTTATTATCAACATCTGCCACCAGCGTGGTGGATTTACTGCAACTGATGAACCTGCCTCATGATCACTCCCAATCCATAGTTTGCATACAACGCTTCATGTTGAGCCATTCTACATGTTTGGACAAACATGTAAAGCACATTTATCTAATATTATGGTACCATACAGAGTATTTTCACTGCCATAAAAATCATCTGTGCTCCATCTATTCATCCTTCCCTCCCTTCTAAGCCCTGATTTTTATTTTATCATTATCGTATGTTAGTTTTGCTTTCTTTCTTCTACTTTGCCTCCTCACAGAAGCTCTATTTGTAGAATAGATGAACATGGGCACTCAGAGTAATTTGTATTAGCCTTGTGTTCAATGAGTAAATGAATGGATATATTTTCATTATCCTTTAGACGCACATAAGTACTAATTACTGAAAATACATTTTTGGCTCACAAAGGAGGCAGGATTTACAAGCTTTCCCTTAAAGTGGGCTGACTTCAGACTAATGACCTTGAGATCAAGGTCTCTGTAACTCAAACCCACTGAGCCATCCAATACCTGGTCCTTTTTAATAGGTACAAATTATATTATTTATGAGATATGGAGAGATTATTCAACTGACCTGGCTCCATCCTCTGAATGAGTTAGTTTGCTTTCTCTTTGAGAATTTATAATCAGTTCAAACTTTCTTCTTTCAAAATGTTAGATGGCACTGATTTCAAAAGGAGTTTAGGAGCCCACAGTTTTAGAGTTGGAAGTTAGTATATCTCCTGCTGGAGAAACACAGTCTGTGACCATCAGTGGTTTTTTAGAAATATTTTACTTTTATTGGAGTGTAGTTGATTTACAATGTTTGTTAGTTTCAGGCGCACAGCAAAGTGATTCACTTATACATATATTCATTTTTTAGATTCTTTTCTCATAAAGGTTATCACAGACTATTGGGTAAAGTTCTCTGTGTTATACCCTAGGTCCCTGTCAGTCAATTGTCTTATATACAGAGGCATACATTGTTCATCCCAAGCTCCTGACTTATCCCTCCCCTCACCCTACAAATCCCCTTTGGTAGCCATGTTTGTTTTTGGTGTCTATGTTTCTTTCCATTTTTGTAATTAAGTTTACTTGTATCTTTTTTAAAAAATTCAATTCTACGTATAAATGCTATCACATGATATTTATTTCTCTCTTTGACTTATTTTATTTAGTATGATAATCTCCATGTCCATCCATATTGCTGAAAATGGTATTATTTCATTCTTTTTTATTGCTGAGATATATGTCCATTATATCTATGTACCACGTGTTTTTTATTCATTCATCTGTCAATGAACATTTAGGTTGCTTCCATGTCTTAATTGTTGTAAATAGTGCTGCAATGAACATTGGGGTGCATGTATCTTTTGAATTATGGTTTTCTTCAGAAATATACCCAGGAGTGGGATTGCTAGATTATATGATAGCTTTACTTTTAGTTTTTTAAGGAACCTCCTCCATACTGTTTTCCAAATTGGCTGCACCAATTTACCTTCCCACCGACAATATAGGGAGTTCCCTTTCCTCCTTTAACTTTAAATCCCTCTCCAGGGTTTATCTTTTGCACTCTTTTTGATAATGGCCATTCTGACCAGTATGAGCTGATATCTCATTATACTTTTGATTTGCATGTCTCCATCAGCAGGTTACTTGATTGGTTTATCTGGGTCTGGTTCTAAACAATTTTTCCAAAGCAGTATTTTGAAGAGTTTGGTATAATATGCTCAGAGGGCTATGAAAGAACATTCTCTTAACAAGGTCTTAAAATTCCAGGGGGAAAGTGCTTGACTAAGTATACTGGCAATTTCTCTGAACTGAAAACTTCAGAAAAAGAACTTGACTTAACAATTGCCATGTGTTGTAAAAGATGGTGAAATGAGAAGGATAAATGAGAATGAAAGCCTTGGTTAAGAGAAAGGCAGCTGTCTTAGTCTGTTTGACTCACTGAAGCAAAATGCCATAGACTGGGTGGCTTATAAATGGTACGTTTGTTTCTCAGAGTTCTGAGGGCTGGGAAGTCCAGGCTCAAGAAACCAGCAGACTTGGTGTCTGGTGAGGGCCTGCTTCCTGGTTCTTAGCCACCTTCTCACTGTGTCCTCACTTGGCAGAAGCAGTGAGGGATCTTGCTGGGCCGTCTCTTATAAGGGCACTTGTCCCATTCCTGAGGATACCACCCTCATGATCTCATGACCCATCAAAGCCGCACCTTCCAATACCATCACACTGGGGAATAGGCTTCAAATATGAATTTGGAGGGACACAAATATTCAGTCTCCAGCAGCAGAGTCAACATCAGGGAAGGGACTTGAGTGGATTTATCATTTCCATATTGCTCGCTGTGTTGCATCCCTGTAGACCCTTTACAGACTTTGACCATCTTATCTTTATCAGAACACTGTATGGTAGGTTAAGACCATAGCCCCACTCTCCAGATGGAGGAATTGAGACACAGAGAAGTTATCTAACCTTCCCAGTGTTACCCAACAGGGAAGTGACAGCTCTGGGTTTGACGCTGGACAGGTAGGCAACACATAGCCCCTTACTCCTATTCTCAGGGACATACATTATAAAGCCAGGAGCCAGGTTGGAAGGAGGATCTGGTAACGTAATCAGAGGCTATTTCAGAGCAGCAGCACCGGTCCAATCAGCAGGGGTCAGGGGAGATGAGGTAGTCAGTGAGGGAGCTGTCTTTTCAGAGGGTGGGGAGGCAGCAGGCTGAACCCAGGGCAGGCATCTCAGAAGCACAGATTCAGGCACTGAGGCCAGACAGCATTCATGCGGGAGCAATTGGAAGTACAAGCATCCTTCCCAACAGTCCAGGGTTTGCTGGGAGCCTGAAGGGCAGACTTGAGCAACCTACCCCAGAGATACTGATTCTTAGTGAAAGTATCCTCACTGCCAGTGAAGGCTCTCGCTACTTCCCACTGATGTCGAATGGAATTACAGGACAAGGGCAGCTCAGAACACAGAGAAAAGAAAACTGGGTCCTTGATGGGAAACAGCAGGGGACTGTGAGGTCTGGACAATTAATTTAGAAATCCAGGACAATGACAGAATGGTTGCTTCGTTGTGGCTTTCCCAATATTCAAATCTACTTGTCTGTCTCTCTGTCTTTCTTCTCTCCGTCTGTCTCTCTGTCTCTCTTGCTCTCTCTCTCTCTCACACACAGTTTATGAAAATTCAGTAGAGATGGAATATGGGCCACCAGAGATGGAATATGGCTATCTGGAGGTTTTTCCTCAGAACGAAAAGTCTCTGAATTTATGATGCTCCGGTTCTCAGGATCACCTCTCACCCTCCAGAGAAGATTATGTTCAACATGTCAAGGGCATCTGTCTTCGAATGCTCCAACAAAGTATGGCAGTGTGGCAGCTGGCCAGCAGGGAGTCTTCCTCCATCCCCAGGGGTTACTCTCTATCACTTCTCTGCCCAACACAGACTTGCCATACTTTCAGACTTTGACTCTGCTAAGCTCTTCACTGCTAAGCTCTGCTGGGAATTCTAGTGAGTCTGACCAAGCACATCTTTTCCATCCATTCTGGTCTCCGGGATCCTCTCCAGCTTTGCCCAGAGCAGCGAGGTGTTGACGTGACTGTACAGAGTCCGCTGTTCTTCAGTGTTACTGGCATCTCTCAGCCGTGGCCTTGCCCAGCTCAGATGAGCTGCTATCAACAGGCACCTAGCAAGCGTTTCTTTCTCCTGGACTCCTTTAGTCATGGTACACGGCATTTAGACACGCTCCCTGAATCATGAGCAGAGCCACCGGTATGGATTCTGATGTATGACAGACCCACAGTCAGATCTCCAACCAGCAGCCAAGAAAGCCTTTATCCCTTGTCTGATTGTCTCATTTTGCTTCGGTTGTATCTTATTGCTATGTAGTGAATAGAGCTGAGCTGATTCCATTTCCAAATATACTGACCGGGTAAGCAAAATTCCTGAGTTATGTTACATGTCTCTGAAATCCAGGATAAACCCTGGCAGTGTCTTTTTTTTTTCTTTCCATCTTTAAATTGGATTGGTTCCTGTTAAACACGAATCTATTATACATTTCACTTCAAGCTGTATTGCCACATTTGGGAAGAATCTTTGGGGAAAATTAAAGAACATTTCTTTCCTGGACACTTCATGTTATATTGCAAACCTCTAGTAGTCAGAATTCAAAGACATAGTCCCAAGAGTTGTCCCAAGAGCCTCCCAAGAGGCTCAGTTTGGCAGGTTTATGAAATAAACTGAGCATCCCTGGTCGCTCAGCTGGTAAAGAATCCACCTGCAGTGCAGGAGACCCTGGTTCGATTCCTGGGTTGGGAAGATCCCCTGGAGGAGGGCATGGCAATCCATTCCAGTATTCTTGCCTGGAGAATCCCCATGGGCAGAGGAGCCTGGCAGGCTGCAGACCATGGGGTCGCAGAGTCAGACATGACTGAACGACTAAGCACACATGAGATAAAAAGCATGCTTGACAAAGCTTTTATTTGTTTTTTTTTTTTTTTTTTTTTTTTTTTTTTATTTTATTAGTTGGAGGCCAATCACTTCACAACATTTCAGTGGGTTTTGTCATACATTGACAAGAATCAGCCATATAGTTACACGTATTCCCCATCCCGATCCCCCCTCCCACCTCCCTCTCCACCCGACTCCTCAGGGTCCTCCCAGTGCACCAGGCCCGAGCACTTGACTCATGCATCCCACCTGGGCTGGTGGTCTGTTTCACCATAGATAATATACATGCTGTTCTTTCAAAATATCCCACCCTCACGTTCTCCCCTAGAGTTCAAAAGTCTGTTCTGTACTTCTGTGTCTCTTTTTCTGTTTTGCATATAGGGTTATCGCCACCATCTATCTAAATTCCGTATATATGTGTTAGTATACTGTAATGTTCTTTATCTTTCTGGCTTACTTCACTCTGTATAATGGGCTCCAGTTTCATCCATCTCATTAGAACTGATTCAAATGAATTCTTTTTAACAGCTGAATAATATTCCATGGTGTATATGTACCACAGCTTCCTTATCCATTCATCTACTGATGGGCATCTGGGTTGCTTCCATGTCCTGGCTATTATAAACAGTGCTGCGATGAACATTGGGGTGCACGTGTCTCTTTCAGATCTGGATTCCTCAGTGTGTATGCCCAGAAGTGGTATTGCTGGGTCATATGGCAGTTCTATTTCCAGTTTTTTAAGAAATCTCCACACTGTTTTCCATAGTGGCTGTACTAGTTTGCATTCCCACCAACAGTGTAAGAGGGTTCCCTTTTCTCCACACCCTCTCCAGCATTTATTGCTTGTAGACTTTTGGATAGCAGCCATCCTGACTGGCGTGTAATGGTACCTCATTGTGGTTTTGATTTGCATTTCTCTGATGATGAGTGATGTGGAGCATCTTTTCATGTGTTTGTTAGCCATCTGTATGTCTTCTTTGGAGAAATGTCTGTTTAGTTCTTTGGCCCATTTTTTGATTGGGTCGTTCATTTTTCTGGAATTGAGCTTCAGGAGTTGCTTGTATATTTTTGAGATTAATCCTTTGTCTGTTTCCTCATTTGTTATGATTTTCTCCCAATCTGAGGGCTGTCTTTTCACCTTACTTATAGTTTCCTTTGTTGTGCAAAAGCTTTTAATTTTCATTAGGTCCCATTTGTTTATTTTTGCTTTTATTTCCAATATTCTGGGAGGTGGGTCATAGAAGATCTTGCTGTGATTTATGTCGGAGAGTGTTTTGCCTATGTTCTCCTCTAGGAGTTTTATAGTTTCTGGTCTTACATTTAGATCTTTCATCCATTTTGAGTTTATTTTTGTGTATGGTGTTAGGAAGTGTTCTAGTTTCATTCTTTTACAAGTGGTTGACCAGTTTTCCCAGCACCACTTGTTAAAGAGATTGTCTTTTTATTTGGTTAATGCAGAAGTGCAGCCTGAGATCGCAGATTCTTCAGGCAGTTTGTTGCAAGTCCTTTGAACAAGGCAACTTAGCATCCTGGCCACGTGACCTCAAAGTTCCACACCTCCTGCAGCAGGAAGGAAAGTGTGTGTTCAGAGATAGGCCAACCACATGGAAACACAGGGGACTTTCTTAAGTAGACAAAGTTTGTTCCAAAAGAGGGATTGTTAGGAGTGCCAGGCTCAGAAAATGAGACCAACTAGACACCAGTTGTATTTTTGTTTGTTTTAGTTGCAACTCGCAGGATCTTTCATTGTCATGTAGAGGGCTTCTCTCTTGTGTGGCACGTGGGCTCTAGAGCTTGCGGGCTCAGTAGTTGCAGCACGTTGGCTTAATTGCCCCAGGCCATACGGGATTTCAGTTCCCCCACCAGGGATCAAACCCCCATCCCCTGATTTGGAAGGTGGGTTCTTAACCCCTGGACCACCAGGAAGTCCCCAAAGTTGTATTTTTGCACACGCACAGACTTCTTCAACACATTTGGGCCCCACGTGTTGTGCATTTTCTTTTCTTTCTTTGAAACCCCTTTTCAAAAACTAAAGTTTTTAAAACCTTTGAAACTTCAATAGCATATGACCTAAATAGCATAAGTCTGAAACCATCTCAAAGAACCCCACGAAATCAAGTCACTATCATTAATCCAAATACATCAGATTCAAATGATTTCTTCCCTCAGAACCAGCAGTTCTCAAAAGGAAGTTCTCGGCACCAGCAGTATGCACATTAACGTGGCTTCACACTAGACTCACAAACTCTGAGGGCGGGCCCAATTATCTGCATTGAAGACATCTTCCATGAGATTCTTATGGAGTGCAACTTTGAGAATAAATTAAGCTTAACTGTACTTTAGAATCACCTGGTGAGTGTTTTTTTATTGCTTGCTTTAAAAAAAATACGCAGAGTTTCCACTCCTCGAGATGCTGAAGTAATTGGTCTGGAGCATAGTCTCCAGGGATTTTAAGAGCTCCCCAGGAGATTTTAAGGTTCAGAGTTGAGACCAGTAGAAAGTTGTGCTGGTAAAAGTCAACGAAATGCCTCAAACTGTAATATACATGAAACTTACCTGAGGATTCCGCTAAATCACAGACACGGTTTAGCAGGACTGGGATGAGTGCCCGGAGCCTGCATTTCCAAGGAATTCCCCAATGATGCCCATTCAGCTGGTGACAGGACCAGAGTCTGAATTTCAGACTTAAAGACATGTTGACCATTGGCCATGGCCCCCAAAGATGCTCTAGGCTAGCAGAGGCCCATTGATTGCTGCTTTTATTAATTGAGAGTCAGTAATGTTAGTTCCCAAACAGGCCAAAGTGTTTACAACAGGTGTAAAATTTATCTTAGTTAAATATTTTGAAAGAAAAATATTACTCTGAAAAGAAAGTAACAAGACTCCCCCCATTCCTTGATCCATTGTTGCTCTGAAAAATAACTTGAATTTTTAAAAATCTCAATAAAGGCAAATTTTCCTAGGTTAAAAAAGGGTTCAATTAAATGTTAGAAAGTCACTCAATATCATCAGAATCAAGATAGATTCTGCACTCAGCAAAATTTGTCAGATATTTTAAAATTTTTACTCAAATAAAATCTTACAGGAAATACTGAGACTGGGCCTTGTGAAAAACAGGTGGTTCAGTTCAGTTCAGTTACTCAGTCATGTCTGACTCTTTGCGACCCCATGGACTGCAGCACACCAGGCCACTCTGTCCATCACCAACTCCTGAAGTTTACTAAAACTCATGTCCATGGAGTCAGTGATGCCATCCAATCATCTCATCCTCTGTCGTCCCCTTCTCCTCCCACCTTCAATCTTTCCCAGCATCAGAGTCTTTTCCAGTGAGTCAGTTCTTCACATCAGGTGGCAAAAGTATTGGAGTTTCAGCTTCACCATCAGTCCTTCCAATGAATATTCAGGACTGATTTCCTTTGGGATGGACTGGTTGGATCTCCTTGCAGTCCAACAGACTCTCAAGAGTTTTCTCCAACACCACAGTTCAAAAGCATCAATTCTTCAATGCTCAGTATTCTTTACAGTCCAACTCTCACATCCATACATGACCACTGAAAAGACCATAGCTTTGACCAGATGGACCTTTATTGGCAAGTAACATCTCTGCTTTTTAATATGCTGTCTAGGTTGGTCATAGGTTTTCTTCCAAGGAGCAAGTGTTTTTTAATTTCATGGCTGCAGTCACCATCTGCAGTGATTTTGAAGCCTAAAAATTAAAGTCTGTCACTGTTTCCATTGTTTCCCCATCTATTTGCCATGAAGTGATGGGACTGGATGCCATGATCTTAGTTCTCTGAACGTTGAGCTTTAAGCCATCTTTTTCACTCTCCTCTTTCACTTTCATCAAGAGGCTCTTTAGTTCCTCTTCACTTTCTGCCATAAGGGTGGTGTCATCTGAGTATCTGAGGTTATTGATATTTCTCCCAGCAATCTTGATTCCAGCTTGTGCTTCATCCACCCTAACATTTCTCATGATGTACCCTGCATATAAGTTAAATAAGTTGGGTGATGATATATAGCCTTGATGCACTCCTTTCCCAGTTTGGAACCAATTTGTTGTTCCATGTCCAGTTCTAACTGTTGCTTCTTGACTTGCATACAGATTTCTCAAGGGGCAGGTCAGGTTGTCTGGTATTCCCATCTTGTGAAGAATTTTCCACAGTTTGTTATGATCCACACAGTCAAAGTTTCTGGCATAGTCAATAAAGCAGAAGTAGATGTTTTTATGGAACTCTCTTGCTTTTTCGATTATCCAATGGATGTTGGTGATTTGATCTCTGGTTTCTCTGCCTTTTCTAAAACCAGCTTGAACATCTGGAAGTTCACGGTTCAAGTCCTATTGAAGCCTGGCTTGGAGAATTTTGAGCATTACTTTGCTAGCGTGTGAGATGAATGCTATTATGCAGTAGTTTGAGCATCTCTTTGGGATTGCCTTTCTTTGGGATTGGAATTAAAACTGACCTTTTCCAGTCCTGTGGCTACTGCTGAGTTTTCCAAATTTGCTGGCATATTGAGTGCAACACTTTCACAGCATCATCTTCTAGAATTTGAAATAGCTCAACTTGGGTCCTATAACCTCGACTAGCTTTGTTCGTAGTGATGCTTCCTAAGTCCCGCTTGACTTCACATTCCAGGATGTCTGGCTTTAGGTAACTGATCACACCATCATGTTTATCTGGGTCATGAAGTTCTTTTTTTGTATAGTTTTTCTATGTATTCTTGCCACCTTTTCTTAATATCTTCTACTTCTGTTAGGCCCATACCATTTCTGTCCTTTATTGTGCCCATCTTTGCATGAAATGTTCTCTAATTTTCTTGACGAGATCTCTCGTCTTTTCCATTCTGTTGTTTTCCTCTGTTGCTTTGCACTGATCACTGAGGAAGTCTTTCTTATATCTCCTTGCTGTTCTTTGGAACTCTGCATTCAAATGGGTATATCTTTCCTTTTCTCCTTTGCCTTTATCTTCTTTTCACAGCTCTTTGTAAGGCCTCCTCAGACAACTATTTTTCCTTTTTGCATTTCTTGTTCTTGGGGATGGTCTTGATCACTGCCTCTTATACAGTATTATGAACCCCTGTCCATAGTTCTTCAGGCACTCTATCAGATCTAATCCCTTGAATCTATGTGTCACTTCTACTGTATAAACCATAGGGGATTTGATTTAGTTCTTACCTGAATGGTCTAGTGGTTTTCCCTACTTTCTTCAATTTAAGTCTGAACTTTGCAATAAGGAGTTCATGATCTCAGCCACAGTCAGCTCCCAGTCTTGTTTTTCCTGACTGTATAGAACTTCTCCATCTTGGCTGCAAAGAGTATAATCAATCTGATTTTGGTATTGACCATCTGGTGATGTCCATGTGGACAATCTTCTCTTGTGTTGTTGGAAGAGTGTGTTTGCTATGACCTGTATATACCATTTTAATGATTTTCTGCTTAACTGTACTTTATTGATTTGCTACTAATTCTGATCATGACAAGTGAAGAGGCTGGGCTGTAGTTTCGTTTTGTAAGAGCATTATTAATAACTTGTGTGCTCATTAGCTGCATACCAGGCAGTGCGAGAGGCATTTAGCATTTATTTTAGCTAATCCTTACAAGGGTCCCAGGAAATAGCATTAATACTCTCATTTTAGAGGCAAGGAATACTGTATTGTTTCTTCTATTTGCACATTTTGCTGCCATTCTAACTTCCAGCACAAGCTAAGAACATGGAGATTCCTTATAGTCTAGTAAATTAATTTAAGACAAAACTTAGAAATATTCAAAGTCCATGGAACAATAGGGCATAATCATTATCTGATAGTGGAATTAAATCTACTTACAGGTGATATACTGTTGTGTTCTTAATTAACAAAGCAGTGCATGGTTACAAAAGATGAGAGCAAACGGTGACAGTTTCTTAAAATTTGGCCCTAACGTAGGAAGTTTCATGACCACTTTCACCCCCAGTACACACGCGCACACACACACACACAGACGCACACACAAACACACACATGCATTCGCACACACATGCACGCACACACACACCCAGGTGCAGTGGTCTTCCCCATGTTCTTTGACATCATGACTTAGTCTCAAATGCCCTTTCACCTCTTTTCTCACTTAGCAAACCTTGATTTGTCTTTAGAATGAAGGCATTCTTCTTCTAGGGACTCAATGAGTTCCATCTCAGAAGGAAGAGTTTGGCAGAATGAATTAATTCAACACTTTGTGAAGTGCCTCCATGGCACCAGCCATGACCATGGATAATGTGGCCCTGCTTCTATGGGACTTGCACAGATTTGTTTCCATATCCCACTTTCTGCTACCTTACTGGCACTGCCTGAGATTTTCTCACTTAGCTCAGTGATTCCATTTTAACTACTACCTTTTTGGGCACTCAGATTCTGTTTAAATCCCAAAGATCAGCCCTGGTCACACCAGTCTGTCATTTAAGGAAATCATTATTTACACCAATATATTGTTGGATCATAAAAGAAATCTTGCAGTCTCCAAATCTGTATCTTTTCTTAGCCCTAAATTATTCTGCGAAGATCAGCCCCCTCCTTTGTTGCTCCTAAAAGTATGTCATGCTTTTCTCATATTTTTATAGTTGTGCTCTCTCTTTAGTTATACTCTCTCTTTAGTGTGAAATTTCAGAGCAGAAACTGCCCTATGTATCTTTGGTTTCATATTGTATTTTCCTATTTATCCCCCATTTTTCCTATTGTAAAATGTTCATAACATAAAGTTGACCAATTTGACCACATTAAAGTGTATTCTGTGGCGTTAAGTACATTCTCACAGTGTCATACAGTCATCTCTGCCGTGCTTCTTCAGAATTTTTTCCTCGTTACAAATGAAATTCCACATCCTTTAAACTATAATTCATTCCTTTCTTCCTCCACCCCCCAATAACTTCTATTCTGCTTTCAGTTTCTAAGAATTGCTTGCTTTAGGTATTCTAGACAAAACCATACAGTATCTGGTCTTTTCTGCCTGCCTTCTTTTGGGCTTATTTTGGTGGCCCAGTGGTAAAGAATCTGCCTGCCAATGCCAGAGAAGCAGGGGATATGGGTTCTCTCCCTGGGTTGGGAAGATCTCTTGGAGGAAAAAATGGCAACCCACTCAGTAATCTTGCCCAATGGACAATCCCATGGACAGAGGAGACTAGTGGGCTACAGTCCATGGGGTCCCAAAAGTGTGGGACATGAATTAGCAAGTAAACGGCAACAACAACATCTTTAAAAGCTTTATATTGATCACTATTTTTGCCAAATTCCCACTGCCTCCCACACTACCCTTCCCCGTTTTCTTACCACAGACTACCAACACAAAATAAACCAAATATTGAAACTTTAGATTTATTTTTCATATAGATGTTATATTTTTCTGACCTAAAATTTCCAAGAAACTTAAAATTTCTAGCTGGGATGAGACGAAAAATTCTTTGGAGCAGGAGCTCTTCTGGAAGACAGTTGCCAGAGTGATTCACTTGAGCCAAAGAATGAATGATAGCTTCTTCCCAACCAGGGCTTCAAATTTCTAGAAGCCAGGGCAGTTGCCGAGGCCACATAAGTGAAGCCAAGAAGAGAGAGAGCCAGACATTTGTAACTACAGGGTGTTGATCAGGAAGGTCCAATTCTACTGCCAGGAAAGGTGCCATGTACCTGGGGATCAGCTCTTGCCAGCATCTCCTTGTGATATTCTTGTGAGTTCTGTCAAAGGCCACATGCTTACTCCTCTGATCTTGACTTTCTATTGTGCAATCTAACCATTGAAGAAAAAGAGATAAGATGGTAGATCAGGTAAGGATTTGAGGTCCCTGAAAGCAGAGGCTCTTTATCAGGACCATTTCATTCCTCTTTGCCCCTCAGGATTTGGGGAAATATCTAGAAACCTGGAGATATTTTTGGTTGCTATAACTAGGGTGGAGGATTGCTTATAGGATTGCTTATAGCATCTAGTTAGTGGAGGTCAAGGGTGCTATTAAATAATTTCGAATGCACAAGCAGTACCCCGTAACAAAGAATTATCCAGCCCCAAAGTGAATAATGCCAAGACTGAGAAGCCTTATCTGGAACAATCCCTTTATTTCACAGGAAGATAAAGAGACTTAATACATGGCACCATTGCCAGTTAGAGTTACAGCTTGGAAAGCTTGATCCCCAAGCTGGATGCTCTTATTCCTAGTATCCTCGGTGTGGATTTTGTAACCCACATGATTACTTCCAAAGTGCGTGCATGAACTTGAATAAAATGTGCTACTTTAAAAATGAAATGGAACTCTCCCTATAACATTTCCTCTGCTGAATCTATAAACTATACAACCCAGTAATTGCTTTCTTCTCTACTTCCACTGGAAGTGTTCTTAGGAGTAATAAGTTGATATTTGCTAAGTGCTTTGAGCTCCTTTTGAAAGAGGTGATAAAAACTTCTCTAAATTATTTTTATCACCTCCATAAAATTTAAAAGCAAAGTATCATTCCTTCTCAAAAGCGGGTCTTACCCTGATTTTCCTAAATTATAACCTCTGATTAGCTATTGAAACTCCTTGATTACAGGCTGACATTGTGTTATCTTGGGAATCATACCAGTTAAATCTGTGAAAAAAATTGATTGTAGCCTGACAAGACCATGAACTATTGTAGTTTGGAACAGAACTTCAAAATAGTGCAATAAATTTGCTGCTTAAGTTCTCCTGGTTTCAAATATGAGGTCAATGCTATGGCTTCATGTATTGATTAATACTGTCAGTTTGATTTATTTACTTCCTAATAACTAAGAAGGATTTGTAAGGATTTATCACTCTTCATGGAAGACCCTCACACTGGAAGGAAACTTGAGGATTCTTCATAGTTTCTGTGCTCATCCTCAGCGGGGACCACGACCTGGTGAATTCCACATACCATCACCATCACTCACCCATGAAAATTCTCCCACGTCTTCATGGATGGTCAGATTGAAGCCAATTTTTAAGTGACCTTCATCATAAGAGTTGACTGTTCTCTCTGAATAGAGGAAGTGAGAAGTAACCAGAAGAACTGACTCATTTTGGAAGTCAGTAAAAATGGCCCTCAGATGACCTGTGTCCTAATCCCTGGCCCAAGAGACACTATGTAATGAATAAGGGTTCAATCGAAAGACGTGTGTGTGCCCAGGCAAGATGATCTTAGGGGTCTCCGAAGAAAGATGGTCAATAAGGTCATCTTGCCTCTGTCAACCCTCAAGTGAACAGATCATTATGGGGGAGTGAGTGTCCCTCCTTATGGCAGTCCCTGGGGCCTGCTTAGCAAAGGTTGTCCATCCACGTGCTCCAGGGGCAGCTCCAGATTTTCCACTTATCAGACCAACAGGAGAGGCAATTGTGCGGGAATACTAGCACCTAGGGGACTTGGGTGGGGGGAGGTTGCACTTGTGCAGCAAGCATGAGGTTTTGTTTAGATTGTACGCTTGTCAGGGAGTGGCCTCGGAAGTCCGACGGTGATTATGGAGGGGCTAAGCCCTCCAGTTTGCCTCTTAGTCCAGCTACTGTGGTTCACATGTTTGAACACGAAACTGAGACCTGCTAAGATACGAGTGGTTGCAGAGAGCAGGCAGCAGGGCCAGGGCATGGAGATATTAGAAGCTGTTCTCGTTACAGGTTGGTACAAACTGTAGATGATTGATCCAGGGCATTATTATAATTCTCTGAGTGTTGGAGCTCTGTCTCCTTTGTTGCCTTTTCCCCTTCCTCCCAACACTTCACCTTGGACTTTCCCCACGATATGGATGTCTCTGGCCGTCTGCTCTGTCTCCCTTACACTCACCTTGGAGATACCATTTACTAGGCTATAGTGTCTCATCTCAGATCAGGTGATCCCCAGGCTACATCTCTAGTCTTTTTCACTTATACAGCCCCAACCACTTACTAAATACGCCCACCCACATACTCTCTTGACATCTTAATTAAATTCAATGTCTCTGAAGCCCCCAAATCATCCCCCTTACAATGAGATCTCTTTCTAAGCCCTCTGATCTGAAGCTTGAGATATCTTGTATTTTCTCAATTATTCTTGGCTCCCCAAGTCTACTTTTATTGACTCTCAGTTTCTTGAATCTATCAGTATGATCCTTTTCCACTTCCATTTCCTGATTAATCTTCACATCACTTAATATTATATAGGACTATAGCTTCTGGGCCTCAGGCTCTGTCTTCTTAGCCAATCTGACAGTCATAAGCAAGTTCCTAAAATGCCACTTGGGGAGAATTTTTTGAGTAAATATTCAAGGGATAGTAAGTGTCTCTGTGCACTACCAGGTACCTTGTTTGCTATGGAATGATAAACAAAGAGGCATTGTCTCCACTCTTACTGATTTTAATGTAGGGAAGAGGCAGACAGCCCGATGTTTAAAAGGTAAATTTATATTTGATAGTTTTAATGTCATGGGCGCTATGAAAAGCAAAACACACCAGAATAAGAGGGAGTATCTGGACCCAAAGGTGATGACATCTAAGGAGAGGGCAGAGTTGAGAAGAGCCCAGCTATGACCTGTGGTTCCATTTCTATTAATTTGAGTTGAAATTTGTCTAAATCAAAGTCATTTTTCAGATAGATTTTTCATTGCTCTCTTTATAGACCCATATGCCAATCCAAATAGCCCATATGCTTTTATGGAGTGAAATGTTTTTTAAATTTACAGTGCTTTACAATATTTGAAAGTTTCACACACGTGATTTCACATAATCCCACAATAACCCTTTATTCCCCTGCCCATTATTGCTACTGCCTCCTTCCTCTCCCCACTGGTATCTACTGGTTTGTTCTCTATATCTGTGAATTTGCTTATATTTTGTTTTATTCACTAATTTGTTGTATTTTTTAGATTCCATATATAAGTGATACCATACAGTATTTATCTTTCTCTGTGTGATTTATTTGACTTAGCATAATGCCCTCCAATCCCATCTATGTTGCTGTAAATGGCCTAATTTCATTCTTTTTTAGTGATTCTTGTTCCCTTGTGTGTGTGTATATGTAGGTGTGTATATGTGTGTATATATGTATGCATGTATGTATATCACATCTTCTTTCCTTATTCATTTGTTGATGGCAACTTAGGTTGCTTCTTTACCTTGGCAATTGTAAACGATGCCGCTATGAATAGAAGAGTGCATGTATCTTTTTTAATTAGTGCTTTTATTTCCTTGTTTCTTCTCTGCCAGGAGGGGAATTGCTGAGTAATAGTGTAGTTCTAGTTTTGGTTTTTTGGGAAACCTCCATGCTGTTTTCCACAATGGCTGCACCAATTTGCATTCCCACCGATAGTGTAAGAGGGTTCCCTTTTCTCCACATCCTCACCAACACTTGTTAATTTGTGTTCTTTTTGATAATAGCCATTCTGACAGGTATGAGGTGATATCTTATTGTGGTTTTGATTTGAGAGTTAGTGATGCTGAGATCTTTTCATGTGCCTGTTGCTAAATATCCCATATGTTGGTATTGAATTCTGCCTTGTGCAGTCCCATCTGTATCTTTGGCATACATTTATATTTGTGAATCCTTTGCCGCTCCCCATCTCTTTCTAGTATGATCATGTCGATCTTTTAATGGAGACCCAAAAGTTAACTACTTCCTGAGGAATTCATTGGTCTTCTTGGCTGGAAATTGTCTGTTCATTCTCTGGACTGCCACTGAATCATCACAATCATCATTATCATCATTAGTATTACTATTTTATTATTATTGAATCTCCTGCCTAGAACTTTATACTCCAGTTTGCAGCAATTATTTTGGCACATGCTTTGCATTCAAACAAACAAGCTCATACTTCTGTGTACCCTGAGATTGTCCAACACAGTTCCTCGATTTATGTAAGCATCTAAGGATCAGTTGTTGAATTAATAAATAAGCTATCTTTTAAAAAGATACCAAACGGAATCATATCCTGTGATTGTTACAGCAAAGGAACACATTCTAGTCTTCTCTAGATTCTTAATAATTTGCACATAGTCTGCCATATGAGGTGTTCAATAACTGTTGAACTAAAAGTCCAAAAATAGAAAGCCTCAACAAGGGAACTGAAGCTCATATCTGCTAATCCTTGAGTTCCCTCAAGGGAACCCTGGACTAAGAGTTTGCCAACCACAGAACATCTTGACTCAGATAGTTTCATTTCTTTTTCTCCTGTCTTTCTTTTTTCCATTATGCATCAATATATCATTACAAGGAAACAACCAGATGCCACAAATTTGTCCTGACTTCCTCTTCATGTTGGTGATACTTTATCTCCTGCATATTATAAAATATTTAACTCATTTCTGAAAATTGCACATATAGACATATTGTCACTTTTAATCCTTTAAATTTATGGCTCTTGCAGTGGCACAGCTGGCCCCTCTGGCTTCCATGGCTGTTTCTTTCCTTTTCTTCAAAGCCAAGGCAGATAAAATTATCCTCCACAGATGCTGCTCTGAGTGTATGTTCATCAGCAAAGACAGTATACAGAAGCAGATGAGAAAAGAGGCGGTGTCGTAAGAGTCCATCACAGGTGCTAACGACCAACAGTGGGGCTGTTTGCATGGGGCTACAGCATGAGATCTTACAACAGATAATAAAGTGGTTAGTTACGGGAAGCAAAACCCTTTACCCATGGATAAAGTAGCTAATGACAAAAGCAACAGCAGAAGGAAGAAAGGAATGGAGGGAGGGAGGGAGACTTTTATTTGAATCTCACTTAGAGTGACTCAAGCATGAAAGACACTCCCCAGTTAAATTAGTCAAGATTGTAGTCCTCATTATTAAAAGGGAAAATTGAGCCATTAAGATAATTATTCTAAAACGCATATGTTGATGATAATAAGATATGTTTTATTGCTTTTCTCTTTCGGGTTATTGAAGTCCCTTAGGAACCATTATCTTATTAAGTCTTATTATATGGCTATAAGGTTAGGGTTGGGAAAATCAGCCTAGGAGATAAAGACAGAGATTTGTGTGAATTACTGGGGGCCACCCTGCAACAGAAATTAACTGCAGAATTTATACTAGATTTCCAAGCCGTTCGTTCTTGAACTAAGGAAATTTCCTTTGTGTAAAGAGGAATCTTTATCTTGACTTATGTGTGAGCTATCTGTTGGTTGACATGCTTGAATGAACCTAAAATGCCTCATTTAGAATTCTTACATCTCTGTTTATTTCTTTGTGTCTCAGAATTAAAAAAAACAAAACTCTCAAATGTCAGCAAAAACAGCTAAATATTTTGCCTCAAATAAGCCAGAATCTGGCAAGAAAAAGTTGAAGCCAGGTGGATTACTTCCCTTGAAAATCTTTAGTTTGTATTAAGAAGAATATCACCCCTCAAGGAGAAAGTCTCCCTTAAATCTCATAAGATAGAATGTTCGGACTTGCAAGTAGCTCCACTTCGTGCTTACCATGATCTCTTTATTTTTTCCCTTTTGAGAGGAGAGACGCTCATAAATATACCAGCGGTCTATTGGTATATTTTCTGCCTTAATTTCATTCCCCTTGCCTTCATTACATTCCTGGAGAAATAAACCACTGTTTTCTTCGTGGCTCCCTGTTTCTCCTTGCCTTATTATAAAAGCTATCTACCCCTTGAAGTGGTTGAATTAATCAATTGCACTCTGGTTCTACCTTTCCAGGGTTAAGGAGGTGTTGATTTGACATCTGAAATTTGGAAAAGCCTTTGAGTTCAGATCAAAATCTTTTCCATATCAAGTGGACTTGTTGCACCTGAGATTCCTTGCTACTTTTCCTTCTTGAGGCTATTAACATGGAGAGAGTATCTTTTATAGATGAAAGTCTCCCCTGGCTACCAGTGCCTTTCTCCTACCTGAAATCCTAATCTTTCATTTTCGATATCACAATCAGTTTCAAAGCGACAGTCTGACATATTGTAACCACTTGACATGCTTGAAAAAGATGAAATATATTTTTAGCTGCCTAATTTCATACAGCATTTGGAGAAATAGGCTTGCTATGGAGACAGTTTATTTCTGTTCTTAACTATAGAAGAGTAAGGAAAAGTAAGTCCTTTTTTGCCAGAGTTTATTTTTTTAGATACCTATACAATTATAAAACTTCAAATTACAACTTGCTTATGAAAATTCACAATAGAATATACCCTCCAAATGCAAGTGTTCTCTGGAAATATAAAAAGGATGCAAAAAGGTGTGTCAATGAGACAGGCAATGAAAGATAATGGATTTGAGGTTGTTGAATGAAGAAAATAAAATGTGGTGTTTTCTGAGAATTACAGCTTTTTTGAAGCCTCCTGTCCTCATCATAATTCAACTCTATCTATCTGTCTATTGTCCATGACCTACTATGTGATATTGTGGCCAATATGTGGATATTGAGACATCAAATGGATCACTGAGAGTCACTTTAGGGATCTGAGCCTCTGGATCAGTAAGCTGCTAATAAATCAGTCCTGAATATTCATTGGAAGAACTGATGCTAAAGCTGAAACTCCAATACTTTGACCACCTGATGTGAAGAACCAACTCATTGGAAAATACCTTGATGCTGGGAAAGATTGAAGGCAGGAAGAGAAGGGGACAACAGAGGATGAAATGGTTGAATGGCATTACCGCCTCGATGGACATGGGTTTGAGTAGGCTCTGGGAGTTGCTGATGGACAGGGAAGGCCAGTGTGCTGCAGTCCATGTGGCTGCATAGAGTTGGACATGACTGAGTGACTGAACTGACCTGAATAGGTCTTCAGCGAATGTGACAGTATGGCTCCTCTGAGATCAGATCATCATGTAAAGACAAGAGGCCCAAAGTGGAGCCAGAGTAACATAGCTGAAGTCCAAGTGGTCCCTGAGAGTAGCCTGAGAATGTGCCAGATAGAGCAGGGAAAATAGGAGTACATAAAATAGAAAAAGGGGTGTCAAGAAAGAGAGATCTGTATTCAAACTCTCACTTCCTGACTTACTAACTATGCGAGTAACCTAATCTATTGCCTCTGAATCCAACCCCTCAGAATTTTCTAGAAAATCAAATAACTTCTTAAATAAACAGATTTTTGAGCAAAAGGTCATAATCTCTAACAGAAAGTTTCTGAGTGTAAAGCCAGAGAATCTGTGTTCCAATCAATTCCTTGTGTAATTCTAACAGCCAGTCTTGAATTTGGGGTATCCCCACATATTAATTAGGAATCACCAATGTTACCTCCCTAAGTCTCATTTTATAAAATGACAATAGTAATATTCAGTATACCATGGGAGCATTATGAATACTGAATAATAAATGTAAAGTGCCTTGCACGATGCCTGCCATATGGAAGATGTACAGTGGTGGCTATGATTAAAAAGGAATTGAGGTAAAGGGGTCCCAAATAAAGGCTGATGGCATTTAGTCTGAAGCCTGAAACAGTTCTGAGCTAGCAACTGACAGTGGCTACCTCTTGATTTCTGCTCTGTTTTATTCAGAGAGAATGTAGGCAGTCATGGTGGTTTAGGCTCATAAACTCAAATCCCGCAGTATGAAAAAGTCCTTGTGTTTTTCCGTTAACACCTACCTTTGTTTCTCTCAGTTACCTGCAACTAACTTTTTAAAATTCAAGTATGTAAAGGATGACTAGCATCATTTGTACCGTGGTGCCCAAGTAAGCCTTTAGGTCTCAGGATCCCCTATGTTCAAAGAAACTGAAGTTGACCACATTCTGCTTTGACCTTCGCTTTGTGGTCCTCCATCTCAGACTCAGACCCACATGTTTGACAAGATTTGTGAAACCTGGCAGCAGACCACATTAGCAAAAAATGATCTGGTTTTGGCCAAATTTATATCAATATAGCCCAGCTATTTCTCACTCCTTTCCTCCTGGGTGTGTGTGTACGTGTGTGCATGCATGCACACATGCATATACTAATTCTAGTTTACTTCTAGTTTACACTGTGGATGCTCCTGACACTGTGAACCAAGTTGTCAGTTGAGACTGATCTTTGTAGTTAAAAGTAGTGTCACTAATACTTACTACGAGCTGGACACTGACTGTGTATTTTATATGCATCTTTTTTTCATTAGTTATTTTTTACTTGAGCTTAGTTGTCTGAGATCCGGTTTCAATATTAATCTGCTGTAGAAGAAAGTCATTATTCATGGATCCTCACCCAGGAAAGGTGGACAGGTGGAATTTGTTCTTAAAGTTGTAAAACAGCTTTGAGTTACTTGGCCTACAAATGTTTGTTTCTTTGAATTTTATCACATTGTAGCAATTCCCGAAAGGACTGGTACCTTGCTTTTCTTTTTTTCTGCTAACAAAATATAAAACCAGTAGATGGTCTGACTTGGTTATACACAAGGGAATTTGTTTTAAAATTAGAATTGAATGTGGAGGTTCAGAGTTCCATAATGTGGTAACTATGGCTTACCTAGTAAACATATATTCCCTTGGATTTTGAAGAGCCATTTAAGGCAGGGGAATTCTAACATATAGAAAATGATAATAGGTTATTTCAGTCGGACATAGTTTCCAATTATGTTATTTTCTAGATTGGAAGGAGGAAAAGAAAAAATAATAGAAGGACCAAAACATTTTGCATAGTCTGCCAATAAAACTTACTTTATTATCATATCTCTGCATAAACTTCAACATGCTGAGTCCAAACGCTAAACCTAGGTCCAGTCTTTCACTCAAATTCAAGTTCTGTTGATGGACAGGATGAATCCTCCCTTTGAGCTAGACTTGGCCACTCATCATGCCCTGTATATACTATATCCTGTCTCTCCTCTGGAACTTTGCTTATCTATTTCTTCCCAGTCTCTGGGATTCCTTCTCAAGTTACCTCTAATCCATGGTGATTCCTCTGTTATGGGAGATTTGAAAGGGTAATTCTCACTTTCTAACTCCTCTCTTACACCTGAGTTTGGCACCTGGGGCTACCAAGTACATGTTGTAAGCTCTTGGAGGACAAAAACTATCTCTCTTCATCATCCCATCCCTCTCCGTAACACCTAGTGATTCTCGCTACATCCTTTTTGTCTACCAGAGCCCTCCACTGTAGTAGACTTGCTATGCTTCTGTATATCACCCTCAGGTCACATTACTCTGGCTCACGTTTCCCACTCCTAGCCATTATAAAACCATGGTTTCCAACAGCCTTTCTCTACACTCCTGCAGTTATTTTGCAAAGGTATATTATCTCGACAAGAGAGCTGATCCAGTGGTTCAGACTATTATTTAAACAGTCATTAATTGAACACTGAAGTGTTCTGCTCACCTATGATTGTATAGGGAACTATAAATATATGTGCAGTTGTGTAATTATCTCCACCAACGCTACCTCTCAAAATGGCTAATTATCACAAACATATGAAATGCAAGTGCTATCTCTAGATGCTATTCAAAAGGACCCATGCAGGTACTGTAATTCTATCAGAATATCAACTGTGATTTCATTTGTTCACATTTACAGTACCTGACTTGCTACTTTCCCAGGAACTTGTCTTGGCTTACCCTCCAAGACACTGGGATTGGACCTATGATTTTGATAACTAGTTCCTGCTTTGAAAACTAGTTTTGAACAGCTGGGTTTCCTGATCAGGAATCCCTGTCTTCTCATGCCTGCTTCAGACACCTATAATATTCACTGCTTCAAAGCCTTAGATCTGATCACTAGCTGTGTGAATTAGGAAGAATTACTTTTATTTTCTAGTCTATAAAATGGAGCTAATACAATGCTCACATGGACATTGTGAGAATTAATTGAACATTATACATGCTCAGTCTATACTCTCTTCTTATTTTATATTCTCAACCTACTTTTTCTTCTAGCTATTGGCCTTAATATGCTAGACTAGAGGTCCTCAACCCCCAGCCATGGACCTGTACTGGTTCCTGTTAGGAATCGGGCCACACAGCAGGAGGCGAGTGGTAGGCTGGCGAAAGAAGCTTCATCTGCCATTCCCCACAGCTCCCCATGGCTGGCATTACTGCCTAAACCATCACTCATATTATCCCCTGCCCTATAGAAAATTTGTCTTGCACAAAACCAGTCCCTGGTGCCAAAAGTTTGGGGAGTGCTGTGCTAAACCTCAACTTCCTTCTCCCTTGCTCCCCCTTCATGCCTGTTCCCAGACCACGAAACAGGCATAGATGAGGCCAGGGACCAAACACACCCCAAATGAGGCATAGCATGGCAAATAGTGCTTTTTAAAATAATCCTTGTTATGCCATGGTATTGGTGGTTTAGTCGCTAAGTCGTGTCTGATTCTTGCCACCTCATGGACTGTAGCCTGCCACGCTCCTCTGTCCATGGGATTTTCCAGGCAAGAGTACTGAAGTGGGTCACTATTTCCTTCTCCAGGGGATCTTCCTGACTCAGGGATGGAACCCAGATCTCCCGCGTTGTAGGTGGTCTCCTGCATTGCTGGCAGATGCTTTACCAACTGAGCCACCAGGGAAACCCCTGTTATGCCATAAACCAGCACGTTCATTTTGGAAAAGAAAGGGTACCGTTGTGGCTAGAACAAGGAGAGAGCAAGATGTCAACCGAGGCTGGGAAGCTAAACAGGAACCAGATTGCGGGAGGCTCAGGGGAGGGGCATGGTGAGGAGCTCTACTCCTCGGGGTTCTATGGTTGCTTTCTTTCTCTGCTGCCTCCTTCCTTGGAGGGCTTATTCTCTCCCCGTATGTCAGATGCCATCTCTGTGATTCACCGTGCTGCGGTTTGCTTAGTCACTCAGCCGTGTCTGACTCTTTGTGACCCCATTGACTGTAGCCCACCAGGCTCCTCTGTCCATGGATTTCTCCAGCCAAGAATACTGGAGTGGGTTGACATGTCCTCCTCCAGGGGATCTTGCCAACCCAGGGATTGAGCCTAGGTCTCCCGCATTGCAGTTGGGTTCTTTACCATCTGAGCCTCCAGGGAAGCCCCTGTAATATATTAGCTGACCCAAATGGACTGTAGGATTCCAGAAATGCACTTCTGTATGCTTTGGGTTTGTACCAAGAATTAGACTCCTTACCACCATCTCCTTCTCCACGTGTTTCTGTTTCCCATCCTCTCAGACACTGAGTCCCTACCCTGAATCTTCATATAGTTCAAAGTTTATTCATCTAAAATGTATTTATTTTTGAGTTTCTACAAATACTGTGCTGGAAATTCACAAAGGGAGAGATAATACAGTTCCTGCCTCTTGGAGTTTACATTTTATTTGGGAAATAATCATAGAAATATCATGCTTTTTGGGTTTTCTCCAACAGTTTTCTTTTTACTATTAATTCTTTCCTCCATGACTGCTTCTGAAGTTTGGAGTGTCCTGAGACATGGTCCAACTTCCCTGGTGGCTCAGATGGTAAAGCATCTGCCTACAACGCCAAAGACCCGGGTTCAATCTCTGGGTCGGGAAGATCTCCTGGAGAAGGAAATGGCAACCCACTCCAGTATTCTTGCCTGGAAAATCCGATGGGCCTCTCCTCTGGCTCTTGAATTTATATTACTGTTTTGGGTTTCTGCTCTGAACTCCAGACTGGAAACAGGAGACTTCTCTTTATCATCTCTACTTGAAAGTCTAATGGGTATCTTGCATGTCACCTTTGTGAGTGCTTGAAAAAAATGCCCACTAGTGATTTGACTCACTTCCAAAGTAGGGTTGAAACTCCCTTTCCTTGAAAGTGGACTGACCTAGTGTCTCACTTTTAATGAATTTAATACAGGAGAGATGATGCTGTGAGCCTCCTGAGATGAGCTTGGAAAAGCTAATGAGCTTTATAAGCTTATGCCTGGTATACCCTGTCCTTAACATACACATCTCAGGAGTCCTGAATTGATGTGTAAGAAGTCTGGCTACCCTGAAGCTGCAGTCCAATAGGGACCTCCCAATGATAGAAATGCAAGAGGGGACCCCAACTCTTCTAGCCTCCTGTTACTGGAGTCTTCCCAGCATCAACACCTAGATGTGTTGAGAGAGCAAGCCTTTAGGAGATTCCAGCCCTGCCTTCAAGCCATTTTAGCTGATGCCAAGTGGGGCAAAGATGGGCTGTTCTCCCAAGTCCTGCCTGAATCACAGATGCGTGAACCATGTCCACACAACTGTGGTCATAAGCCCTTGAAGTTTGAGGTGGCTTGTTTTGCAGCTGCCCTAGCTGGAATAATGTCTAAAATAAAAGTCCTTCTCACCTGTTTATCGTTCACTTTTTCTACCTTGATTAGTACCAAATCTATCCTCCCGCATACTCAGATCAAACTTTTGTCAAGGTCAATTTTTTTTTTCTCTTTCTCTCATATCCTTCATCTGGTCAATCAGAATACTGTTGTCTTGACCTCCACAGAAAGCCAGAAATTGACTATTTCCTACCACATCCACCACGATCAAGACATCATATGTATATATATATATATATATATATATATAGGTATGGAACACGCCAATCATCTCTTTGGTAGCTTTACTCCATTCACAGCGTCAGTCATTTACCCCTCCTTGTATCCATGCTCTTCTCATGTGACTTTGAAGCTGCTCTCACCTAGAGGTGGAAAAGAGTTCTCTACTCTTTGATTGTGAGTTCAGCCATGGGATTTGTTTGGACAAATGGGAGGCAATCAGAGAGCTCTTGTCCATTTTGTCTCTATTGCTGCTCTTTGACTGCTTTAATTACCAGCCTGGGTTGCCTCACTGGAGAATAAAAAAGCAGGTGGCCCAGAGTCAAGTCACTGCAGTTACCCACATCGAGTCCATTCTGTATCAGCAAAGTTGCCTGGCCAACCTGAAGCTGACTGCAGACAAGCGTGAGCTCAGCTGTGACCAGAGGAGCTGCCCAGTAACCTGTGGCTCATGTTTAGTTTCGATTTAAGCCCATGTGTTTCTGGTTTATGATGCGGTACTTTTTCTTTTCTTTTCTTTTTTTTTTTTTTTTTTTTTTTTTGTGGTGAAGCATGGCTTATGCAGAAATTGATGCCAGGAGTGAGTTGTTAAAGTCAGTGACATTTATTTTCGTTTTTATCTATGGAAATGGGCAAAGGGCTGGAAAAATGTCAAGGAAAGAGCTACAGGAAACTGTGAAAATGGGAGGCATTCTATATAATTATGAAAACATTTGGAAAGCAATCTCCTGTGATAACATGGAAGATGAAAAAAAATGTAGCTAATAACATTTCAGATGTGGACAAAGAGATCTCCAGGTCAAATAAAGAGTGTCACCTGACTTTTACTAGCTGTGTATTACTTCAAGGAAGAGATGAACTCTATAACAATTTTGAAATTTAAAAAAAGGATTTAAATTTAAATACTTAGTGCCTAGAAGAGTGCCCGGCACTCAGTAGGTGCTCAATAAATATTTGTGGAAAGAATTATGTACTATTGGCAAGAATACACAGAAGAACTGTACAAAAAAGATCTTCATAACCCAGATAATCACGATGGTGTGTTCACTCACCTAGAGCCAGGCATCTTGGAATGTGAATGCAAGTGGGTCTTAGAAAGCATCACTACAAACAAAGCTAGTGGATGTGATGGAATTCCAGTTGAGCTATTTCAAATCCTGAAAGATGATGCTGTGAAAGTGCTGCACTCAATATGCCAGCAAATTGGAAAACTCGGCAGTGGCCACAGGACTGGAAATGGTCAGTTTTCATCCCAATCCCAAAGAAAGGCAATCCCAAAGAATGTTCAAACTACCGCACAATTGCACTCATCTCACACGCTAGTAAAGTAATGCTCAATATTCTCCAAGCCAGGCTTCAGCAATACGTGAACCGAGAACTTCCAGATGTTCAAGCTGGTTTTAGAAAAGGCAGAGGAACCAGAGATCAAATTGCCAACATCCACTGGGTCATCGAAAAAGCAAGAGTTCCAGAAAAACATCTATTTCTGCTTTATTGACTACGCCAGAGCCTTTGACTGTGTGGATCACAATAAACAGTGGAAAATTCTGAAGGAGATGGGAATACCAGACCACCTGACCTACCTCTTCAGAAACCTATATGCAGGTCAGGAAGCTGCAGTTAGAACTGGACATGGAATAATAGACTGGTTCCAAATAGGAAAAGGAGTACCTCAAGGCTATATATTGTCACCCTGCTTATTTAACATATATGTGGAGTACATCATGAGAAATGCTGGGCTGGAAGAAGCACAAGCTGGAATCTAGATTGCTGGGAGAAATATCAATAACCTCAGATATGCAGATGACACCACCCTTAGGGCAGAAAGTAAAGAGGAACTAAAGAGCCTCTTGATGAAAGTGAAAGAGGAGAGTGAAAAAGTTGGCTTAAAGCTCAACATTCAGAAAACTGAGATCATGGCATCTGGTCCCATCACTTCATGGGAAATAGATGGAGAAACAGTGGAAACAGTGTCAGACTTTATTTTTGGGGGCTCCAAAATCACTGCAGATGGTGATTGCAGCCATGAAATTAAAAGATGCTTACTCCTTGGAAGGAAAGTTATGACCAACCTAGATAACATATTAAAAATCAGAGACATTACTTTGTCAACAAAGGTCTGTCTAGTTAAGGCTATGGTTTTTCCAGTGGTCATGTATGGATGTGAGAGTTGGACTGTGAAGAAAGCTGAGTGCCGAAAAATTGATGTTTTTGAACTGTGGTGTTGGAGAAGACTCTTGAGAGTCCCTTGGACTGCAAGGAGATCCAACCAGTCCATCCTAGAGGAGATCAGTCCTGGATGTTCACTGGAAGGACTGATGCTGAAGCTGAAACTCCAGTACTTTGGCCACCTGATGTGAAGATCTGACTCATTTGAAAAGACCCTGATGCTGGGAAAGATTGAGGGCAGGAGGAGAAGAGGATGAGATGGCTGGATGGCATCACCGACTCGATGAACATGAGTTTGAGTAGACTCCGGGAGTTGGTGATAGACAGGGAGGCCTGGCGTACTGGGATTCATGGGGTCGCAAAGAGTCGGGTACGATTGAGCGACTGAACTCAACTGAACACCAATTGTTATGAACAAGAAATATAGGGGATGAGAATCTATAATAAAAAAGCTGTTATATCCTTAATCTACTTCCAGGGGCATCTGAATTAGGATTGAGGCTTGCTTTATGACGGTTAAAATATAATGAGGCCCTTGAAGAGGAAAAGTTAAATTTTTACATAACCTCCTGTTTGTTCTGCCTGTGTAACTCAGCTTGCTCCTTGCAAAAGGATCACATAGGTCTCGTAGTCTTGGAAGTCTAGTATTAGGAACTGGAGCTTATTTCACTCACCCTTGTCCTGCTCTTTGCAGTTGCCCAGTACCTGCTTAATCATGCCTGTTCGTGCAAAGGTCAGGCCTTCCCCTCCCTGCCTTGAGCACTGTTCCCATGTGCACGAAACCCCTTAGTTTACACCAGCCTATTAACAGCTAGTGTTGCCCACTATAGTGTGTCTATAAAAACTCTGTAACCCCTTTGTTCGGGGCTCAGAACTCGGGGTGTTAACTCCTCTGGGCCCGCCAGTGTGGTAAACCTGAGTTCTCCAGCTCTCCCAGTGAGGTGTTTGATTCTCCAATGACTGGTTTCTGCAATACCTGACATGAACATCGAGCAGCTCTGCAGTTAAGGCACCCTTCCTAAAGTCAGTCGCATGATGCTTCTTAGAAATCTTTGTACATATTTCCTGCTCATATAGTTCCTTTTCGGTGGTAATTCTCAAGTGTATCACCATGTCTAATTTTGCAAATATAATTCCAGGCAGACATCAGAATCCAGAAATACTAAGATACCTCAAAATGATACCCGACTAGCTGTTGGTGTGCAAGAATGGTTTTCTTCCATCGTCTGTGGTTCACAGAACTGATTTTCTACTGACTGTCTACTGTCAATTTCTAATTGATTGTCTACTCTGACCCTTAGGTTTAATTGTAAGTAGATCTTCACCTAGATTTTGGCCTTGACCTCTTTGGCATCTTCAGTGCTTCTCATATTTTCCCTCCTCTGTTTGTTTCTCTTCTTCACCTTTCCAATTTACTAACAAAATTTGAATTCTGTTCTTTTCTCCAAAATGTTGCTTCCTTCCTGAGCGCTTGGTGCTTTCTGCACCCTTGATGAGCCTGTCCTCTTCCAGCAGGAAAAAACATCATTCAGCAACACTGGGCCCAGGACTGACCCCTGCCAGCATCGGCTACTGTGTCTCTTAGGCTGGTCCTCTTTAAACAGGAGGCTCTCTGTATCGTCCCTAGGGCCAAAACATAACTGCGAAATAAGTATTTTCCCCAGTCCTTCAGATATACATTTATTTAGGGTAGAACAATTTTAACAAGCTTGGTCTCTAGGGATATAGTTTGAAAACTGCTTATTATGTGGATTTTGCATTTGGCAGAAAGCTTTTGCAAGTGAACCAAAAGCTAGTAGAATCCCACCTACTGAGCAGACTTCCTGGTCTATAAAAGAAACCCTCAGCTTCGAAGCATTGCTTCAATTTATAAACAATTGCAGGTCCAATTGCCTGGATCAACTCTGAAGCTTGTCTCACAGTATCAGATTTCTAGCCAAATACAAGCTAGGCTCATCACCCTCTCAGCCAATTTAGCAAATGTTCCTATGAGTCCTGAAGAGTCAGAAGTCAGCGGAGAGACCCTGAATTTAAGGTGTTAGGATACATCATCTGTCTAACTTTAAAACTCAGACAAAACTAGAATACTGCAAAGCACACGACTCCCTTTCACAGCCACAGTGGGAGATTTGGACACCTATCCCAAGGGCTGAACTTATTTTAAACCTTCCCTCTCTGTGTCTCTAGGATTTTCTTTCTACGTTTTGAAGGTAATACTTGTATATGGCAAAAAAAAAATTACAACACAATGAAAAGTAAAGCTCTCTTCCACCTCAGACCTTCAGTCCCCTCTCCAGAAACAAATGCTGCTGAGGGTTTCCTGTATCCTTTCCAGAAACTTCACATGCATTTGCAAGCACTTTGCTTTATTGTTGAGAAGACCATCCCCCTTTCTGCACACTGCCATTATCCCTTATGTTTGACACCTTGCCATCACCAGTATATTGGGATGGACTTCATAATAATGAGGCTGTCACGTGGTTCATTGTCTACAGGTAACACACTTTATTTAACTAACAGGAAGGTGCATTGGTTTAGTCTTTCCCAACTAGAAAAAAAAAAAATTGCTATCATGGAAATTCTTGTACTTTCATATTTGCATACATATTAAACTCTATTTCTGAGAAATTTCTATCAGAAATTTCCATGGCTTAAAAATGATACCAGGGGCTTCCCTGGTGGTCCAGTGGTTAAGACTGCATGCTTCCACTTTAGGGAGCACAGGTTCGATCCCTGGTTGGGGAACTAAGATCCCGCAGCACAACCAAAAAAAATTTTTTAAGTGATAAAAGCATTTAACAAGTTGATAGAGGCTGTTAAGAGGCTACCACAATTAGTACTCTCCCCAAAATGCATGAGGCTAGCAGGGTCATCATACTTTCAGCAATACTGTATATTGTTAGGCTTTTTTACATTTGTCAGTGTGACTGGTGAAAATATTTCAGCTTCAAAAATGATTAATCGGTTTGCATGTCTATCCTTACTTATAATAATATTATTTCTAATCAGTAGTTTTCTTATTGGTAGACTGGGGATGATAGTCATGGCAAGCTCAAAATGTTTGTGTGAGGTTTTAATAAATTAATGCAGATAAAGAACTTAGGGCAGTATCTGACACAAGGTAAGTATTTTGAAATTTACTGCTACTTATCATTGTTATTATTTTTTTATGATTGTTGTTACCATGTTATATGCTTCTGCATGGTTTATGCTTCTATATACATGAATAATCTATTTACATATTTAGTTTATTTTCCTGTTGTGTTATTGGTATTTTTCACACTGATATTTAGTAATTCTTTATGATTAAGTAAATTAGTATTTTGCTATTTTGGTCTTATATTCTCCTGAGCCGGTCATATGTATTCAACTATGTTTATAATATTTTCTTGTACAGACGATTTTAAGTTTTTAAATAGATAAACACATTAATCTTTACAGTTTTTGAGTTTCATGTCTCTGTACTTTCTGAGTTTCAAAAAATGATCCATTTCCATGACCATGACAAGATTTTCCCAAATTTAGACATTTTTGTTTCATTTCTCTATGGTGAACTTGGCTTTTAGAAATAAGCAATTATCAACTACAGGATATAAAGGAAAAGAAACCTCCACTAGCGTTATGACATAAAGATAAAATACTGAAGAATAAACTCAACAACATATACGTAAAATTTGTTTGGGTGAAATTGCAGATCCTTCTGAAAGGCACCAAAGTAGACTTGGACACTCATTCTTATTCTTGGACAGGACTTACTAAAGAGAAAGAAAATATGAATTTGCCTTAAGCACACATATAAATTTAGAGTAAGCTCACTAAAATACTACCTTTTGTTTTTGTTCTAGACAAGTTTTTCTAAAGTTCATATGAAAAAAGTAAACTTTCCAAAATAGCTAGAGAAAAATACCTCCAAAAAATGTGTCAGTAAAGTTAGGACATACAATAAGATACTTATAAGGAAAATAGTGTGGTATTCACCCATGATTAGAAAAATAAATCAATGGAAGAGAGTACAAGGTCCAGAAAGGAAAACAGCTACATAATGATGTTTGCTATATGATTGATGTAGCATCAGATATCACTGGAGAAAATATTGACTTTTGAGTAAATGGTGCTAGGACAACTGAATGGCCACTTGGAAAACACATAAAACTGGACGTGTACCTCACATCACTTATCAAACCCCAAATGGATCAAAGATCACAAAGTAAAAAAAAAAAAAAAAAATCTAAAATGACTAATAGAAAACTTTGGTAAGTTAATAAACTCAGGATATTTGAACTATGATTCAAAATCAAGAGGCAGAACCAAAACCAATGATAAACTTTATTAAATAAAATTTTAGGGTAAAAAATGCCACAAGCAAAGTCAAAAGAATATTTTTGCAACTTACACCAATTGATACATAAAGAAGTCTTAAAAAGTAAGACAAAAAATACTAAATTTGATAGAAGAACAGATAAGGGACATGAATAGTTTACAAAAGATAAATGTAAATATCTTTTAAACATATAAAAATATATGTTAGTAATAACGAAAGAAAAACTGACCAATCATTAAGATACCATCAGATGGGTGAAAGTGAAAGTGAAAGCAAAAGTCTAAAAACTTGACAATATACTTTGTTGGTAAAACCATGAAGAAACAGGCAATCAAATGTATGAGCTGGAATTCAAAGTAGTACAAGTGCTAAAAGGGAAAATTTGGTATTATTTCATAAAATTGTATGTGCATTTACTTTCTGATCCCTCAATGTCACTTCTTGCAATTGACCGGGGAGGTAGATCTCCACAAAACAACAAAACCACCACCACAGCCATAAAAAAACATGCAGAAAGTTACATCTTATTGAATTTTTTGTTGTAGCAAAGGAGTGATAATAAAGTGCCCCCCAAAATGCCTGCTTGAAAACATGACTGTAGATCAGTATGGCTGAATATAACAGTCTATAAAAAGAAGGCAAAATAGTTCCATGAGCAGATTAAACTCAATTCTAGGTTATTTTACCAAGTGGAAAAAAGTAAGATTATTATTGGTTTTCTGTAAGAAATTTTTTAAAATGAGTACATATTTACAGGAAGGACAAATGAGAAACAAATGAATGTATTTATTTTTGAAAATGTTTACTTTAGAATGTAATGGTATTCTAATGGCAGAAAGAGGAGGAACTAAAGAGCCTCTTGATGAAGGTGAAAGAGGAGTGAAAAGCTGGCTTAAAACTCAACATTCAAAAAATTAAGTTCATGGCATTCAGTCCTATCACTTCAATGCATATAGGCAGGGGAAAAGTGGAAACAGTGACAGATTTTATTTTCTTGGGCTCAAAAATCACTACAGATGGTGACTGCAGCCATGAAATTAAAAGGCGCTTGCTCCTTGGAGGTAAAGCTATGACAAAACTAGACAGCATATTAAAAAGCAGAGACATCACTTTGCCAACAGAGGTCCATCTAGTCAAAGCTATGGTTTTTCCAGTAGTCATGTATGAATCTGAGAGTTGGACCATAGAGGAGGCTGAGTGCCAAAGAATTGATGCTTTCTAACTGTGGTGCTAGAGAAGACTCTTGAGAGTCCTTTGGACAATGAGGAAATGAAGCCAGTAAATCCTAAAGGAAATAAACCATGAAAATTCAGTGGAAGGACTGATGCTGAAGTTGCAGCTTCAATACTTTGGCCACCTGATCAGAAGAACTGATTCACTGGAAAAGTCCCCGATGCTGGGAAAGATTGAGGGCAGGAGGAGAAGGGGGCAGGAGGAGAAGGGGACAGCAGAGGATGAGATCGTCAGATGGCATCACTGTCTCAATGGATATGAGTTTGAACAAACTCCAGGAATAGTCAAGGACAGGGCATGCTGCAGCTTATGGGGTCACAAAAAATCAAACAAGACTTAACAACTGAACAGCAACAACTTTAGAATGTATGTGAGAATAGTGTGGAAGGGTTGAGTTACCAGTTTGACTTCTGAAATGGAAAAGTTTATACATTTTAAAATAAAGTTAAATAAGAAAGAATAAAGGCAAAACCTAAAATTGAACCAAAGAATAACTAGTAAACCTAAAGTTACATCAAACTGATCACACATCCACTAAAAGAAAAGAATGAGTTCAAGTGATTTTGAACCCTATACCATGACTGTGTATCATTCATAGGGAATATTCTAAAAACAAAGAAACAAAAAGGATTGCACAAAAATCAATAAATTCATTCAGTAGGTTTATTATTAACAATCATGCTTTAGGAATGCTAATAGTAATACTTTTACTAATATCTTGGTAGGAGGGTATGTTACTGAGGAGTGCTAAGGTGCTTCAGTCGTGTCTGACTCTTTGCGACCCTAAGGACTATAGCCCACTAGGCTCCGCTGTCCACTCCAGGCAAGAATACCAGAGTGGGTTACCAAGCCCTCCTCCAGGGGATCTTCCTGACCCAGAGGTCAAATCAGCATCTCTTATATCTCCTGCATTGGCAGGCGGGTTCTTTACCACTAGCACCACCTGGTACTGTAGGTTGAAGCCAATACATTAAATATGTTAATGTTATTACAAAGCAAGATTTTCAGGGTAAAAAAAGATGTGATAATGAAATAAAAGTAGTGAAAATTCCTTTAATGGTAAATTTAATTAGAAATATAAATACAAACATATACATTTAGAATACATTTTCCCACCCGTGTACTAAAAAGATTTGTAATCCAAAGTGCCCAGGAGCAATGAGCTAATGCCAGCACCCAAATTTTATTTCTAATACCATTTCCCATTAATAAAAAACAGTGCTCCTTTAAAAGTTGACTGGTATTAGATTGTTCCATGTACAATAAACCATTTCAGGATTTAGCAGCTTCCAAAACAATGGCAACACTAGTGCTCATGAATCTGCAGTTTGGGCAAGACTCAGCAGAATTAACTTAACACTGCTCCACTCAGCGTTGGCTGGAGTTGGAATGTCTTGACTCCATGTCTGACAAAGGATGCTAGGAAGACCCCCAAAAAACCCAAGGACTGGAAAAGCAGGGGGCTAGAGCATCTAGGGTTTTTTTAATGTTTTTTTTTACCATCACCATGTGACCTCTGCACCTTGGTAGCATCAGAGAAACTAGACTTACATGTTGCTCAAAACTCCCAAGGAATATGTTTCCAAAGAAAGCAAGCCAGCAATAAACTGCATCTCCTTCCATGCCCGGGGGTCTCAGAAACATAATGGCTGATGCATTCTGTCTGTTAGAACTGAGTCATCAAGGGCTAGCTCATGTTCAAGAGGAAAGGAGCTAGAATCCACCTTTTCCCCCAGATTTTTCATGTATCAAAATTTATTCAGTCATTATCAGACTGTTGCACACATTTAACTTTTCAACAAATATTTTTCAGCACATAATATATACCTGGGACTATGAAAAGCTTCCCTTTTTAAGTTGTAATGAACAGTTTTCTAGATATGCTTTTTTCTTTGTTTCTTTGGAGTATCTCTCTTGGAGTGGGATGACTGGGCTGAAAGTTGTGAGTTTTTCTGACCAGTGCTTTGCATTAACAATCCAAAATGATTGTACCAGTGTATCTTGTGACAGGCAGTACATGAGGACACTAAAGTCCACTGGCATTAAGTATTATCCATTTTTACTGTTTTTCTAAAGATATCATTTTCCACAAAATTCTATAATGATCAGGAGAAAGCAGAAGTTGTTCTAAAGTTGTCTATTTTCAGGTCATGCTTATATAACAGCAGTGAGGTCTTAAACAGGGAGTTTGTCAAAGAATTTGTGAATATTTTGTAAAACCTGTGCTCAGATCTATAGGAACATGCAATGAAAATTGGAACCTCTGCTTACGCTAAAAATCAGGGAAGTGCTTGTAATATGTCAGTAACACACAAGAGCTTGCTTAAGCGTGCTCTTACTGGCTCTATTTGGGACAACTTAAGCATTATTGTGAATAGTAAGTGTAATTAATTGTAACATTTAAAGAAATGAAAACCTCTAAGTCTATAGTGATATTCAAAAGATGGAGGAAGGGTGACAAAAGTTCTTTGAGATGGACTCTGGATAGCACACCTGAAAAGAAATAGTAGCATTTGAATATCACTATTTTGGAAACTCTGGTAACTCAGCTGGTAGAGAATCTGCCTGCAATGCAGAAGACTCTGGTTCAATTCCTGCGTCGGGAAGATCCCCTGGAGAAGAGATAGTTACCTGCTCCAGTATTCATGGGTTTCCCTGGCGGCTCAGATGGTAAAGAATCCGCCTACAGTGCAGGAGATCTGGGTTTGATTCCCGGGTTGGGGAGATCCCCTGGAGGAGGGCACAGCAACCCACTCCAGTGTTCTTGGCTGGAGAATCCCAGGGACAGAGGAACCTGGCGGGCTACAGTCCATGGGGTCACAAAGAGTCAGACACGACTGAGCGACTAACCACAGCACAGCATTTTGGAAACTTCAGTGTAAGAGCTGTTTCAGGCAAGGGGCAAACTTACATACCAGAAACCGTTAGGTAATAATTTGTTCAGAAACAGTATGTTCATCTTATGCAAAGAACAATTCCACAGATTACTTAATGATTGCCAAGAGTGGAATGTGTTTCAACATGGAGCAATCTGATCGTTGCTATTTTAGCCAAGTGATCAAATTTGGCATCAGCAATGCGAGACACATTGACCTGTTACGACCTTTCAAGCCTTGCGTTGTTATTCAATATAAGGTGGCAGATACCTCCTGTGACATAGTCTTGCTTCCAATGATTAACTCAAAATTCAATCAGGGCTCGAGTTCTAATGTTAGGTTTACAGAAAAAAACGGCAGTAGATAAACAAATAAAAATAAATCAAGAAGTACAAGTCAGAAAAATCCCCAAATGTGAAGCACCTGTAACATAACTGGTCTGGATTCTTCAAAAAGGTCAGTGTTATAATAATAATAATAAAAATAATAATAATAAATAGATGAAAGGGTTGTTGTTTAACCTATTAGGAATGATCAAATGCTGTGAAAAAAAATGTGGAATTCATTAACCTTTATACGGCCTTGACTCGGTAACAGAAATCACGATGTAGAGAGGGGGTGGGGAGAGAAGGAGGGAAGGGAGGGGAAAAACAGCCACAAAAGACAGTCTTGGGACAATTAGGGATCTTTGCATGTAGACTGAATATTAAATGACACATGCCTGAAGTCCTGTTTGAAAAGCAGTAGATTGGACAGAACTAGATTTATAGGGCCAATTAATTGTGTGATTTCCAAGCAGACTCAAGTCCATCCTCAAAGAAGGGTAATAAAATTTATGGGCAAAAGCTGCATCATTAAAGTAACTGCAGTAGTCACCAGGGTGACTGTTTCAGATATAAATCTATATAACTTTAAAACTCTCCACACACACCCACATACACACACACACACACAATAGCTAGAGTAATTTAAAAAATAGTCATGATGTTTATTAGGTACCCTATCTACTCATGAGATTAATAAAAAGGGGATGGAAATTGATTACCATCAGCACTAGGGAAGGGTATGAGGCCCCGGTGACCTAAGATCATCTGTCTCTCCATTTGCTGCTCTTACTCCTTTATAGAAAACCTGTCCCTGCATTGGCCTTATTGCAATTAATACAGAAAATAAATTCCAAAAGGCAAAAGATCAAGAGTTAAAAGTCAACCCAGGTGTTCTTGTGACCATGCCAGATCTCCGCCCAATCCTGTGAACTCAAGCATAAAGCAAGATGAAACCCACAGATTGCTGCTTATTATTCTTGACTGCAGAAATCGTATCTCCTTAAGAGGATGTCAAATTTTGTCTTTGAAATTAATCTATCTTTTAATATACATTTATCAATAGTTTCCTCCTCCCTCACTGTCTTGCTGTCTCTTAAATTGCCATGTTCTATTGACTTTTTTAAATTAAAAATGCAGGATTCATGTCTGAATTTAAAATTAGCACTACAGAAAAAGATAGTGATAACCAACATTACAAGAAAGATAGATTTTGTTGTCAATGCAACAGGAAGATAGCCATATTATCCAGAGAGTGGAAGGATAAAAAGCTTCTTTGGGCCATTTGTTAGGAATAGATCTCTCTACCTGGATTTGTAGAACATATTTGCTCAAAAATCTCTGATAATGAACAAGAAGGAACACACTAGAAAATTAAGCAATTCAACGATCGTCCTACTTTCTGACCTTACTGAATATTTTAATTTGGAGGGGGAAAAAATGTCTAGTTTGGCATAGAAATATTTTGATCTTTGTCCAACATAGTTCATTTCCTCCTAATACTACATCATACATATAGGCTGCTTATAACTGCTCCAAGGGGCTTTTGAGGTTCTGAGAATGTCTCTAACCCCAGATCTGCTGGCATTCAGGCAGAATTTAATCATGTGTATGAGTTAAGTCTCTTAGTCGTGTCTGACTCTTTGTGGCCCTATGGACTATAGCCCGCCAGGCTCCTCTGTGCGTGGAATTCTCCAGGCAAGAATACTGGAGTGGGTTGCCATTTCCTCCTCCAGGGGATCTTCCCAATCCAGGGAAAGTTTAATCATGATCACCGTCTATTCTGCTGTTCTAGGAGATGTCCCAGCTGAGGTTAGCATTAGCTAACATGGTCAGCTTTCACATATGTGGTGTGTCCAGCTTTAAAGTGGTTTCCTAGACAGCATCTTATGTAACCCTTACGTTAAACTTACCACCTCTCTGTTATCTTTATAAGATACTCTATAGAAAAGAAGAGAGACGCTGTTGAAACAATAGTCTCTACTTTTCCAATTCAGCAAATGTAGAACTTCTATCATCTAAGGAAAGTTTCTTCCTGCAAAGTACATGGAACAATGGCTGGCACATAATACACTCCATAAGTTCCTGCTTTTTGTTTCTTTTTTACTGGATCATTAATTTAATTTAATTTTTAAAATTTATCTATTTTTTAATTGAAGGATAATTGCTTTACAGAATTTTGTTGTTTTCTGTCAAACCTCAACATGAATCAGCCATGGGTATACACACATCCCCTCTCTTCTGAACCTCCTCCCAACTCCCTCCCCATCCCACCCCTCTAGATTGATAGAGAACCCCTGTTTTCTGTTTTTTTTTTTTTTTAAGTTGAAGTATAGTTGGCTTAAAGTATTATATTATTTTTAGATGTACATTATAGTTATTTGGTATTTTATTGATTGTACACCATACCAAGTTATAGAATTTTGGCTATATTCCCTGTGCTGTACATTACATCCTTGTGACTTATTTAATTTTATACCTAATAGTTGCACTTCATAATCCCCTACACCTGTCTGGCCCTCCTGAACCCTCTCCCAATTGGTAACCACTAGCTTTTCTGTGTCTATATGTCTATTTGTTTTGTTATATTCGTTCATTTATTTTATTGTTTAGATTTCACAAGTACATGAAATCATACCAGAGTTGTCTTTATCTGTCGGACCCAGTTCAATGTGCATAATACCCTCCTGATGTGTGCATGCGTTCACATTTGGCAAAATTTCTTTCTTTTTTATGGCAAAGTGGTGGCCCGTTATATATACACATGTGCCACATCTTCTTACTCATTCGTGTGTTGATGGACACTGAATTGCTTCCATTTCTTGGCTATGTAAATACCGTTGCCATGAACATGCAGAAGCATGTTACTTGTTTCTGCTTATCTGGGAAACTCTTTATTACCCCTTCAATTCTGAATGATTTCCTTGCTGGGTAGGGTACCCTAGGTTGTAGGTTTTTTCCTCCCTTCAGCAACTGTAATATATTATGCCACTCCCTTGTGACCTGCAAAGTTTCTGCTGAAAAATGAGCTGATAGCCTTAGGGAAGTTCAGTTCAGTTCAGTTCAGTCACTCCTTCATGTCTGACTCTTTGACCCTATGGACTGTAGCATGCTAGGCTTCCCTGTCCATCACCAACTCCCGGAGCCTACTCAAACTCATATCCATTGAGTCAGTGATGCCATCCAGCCATCTCATCCCCTGTTGTCCCTTTCTCCTCCTGCCTTCAGTCTTTCCCAGCATCAGGGTCTTTTCCAATGGGTCAGATTTTCATATCACATGGTCAAAGTATTGGAGCTTCAGCTTCAGCATCAGTCATTCCAATGAGTATTCAGGACTGATTTCCTTTAGGTTTGACTTGTTTGATCTCCTTGCAGTCCAAGGGACTCTGAAGAGTCTTCTCCAACACCACAGTCCAAAAGCATCAATTCTTTGGTGCTTGGTTTTCTTTATGGTCCAACTCTCACATCCACATATGACTACTTTAAAAACCGTAGTGTTGACTAGAATGACCTTTGCTGGCAAAGTAATGTCTCTGCTTTTTAATATGCTGCCTAGTCATGCCTTGGTCATAGTTTTTCTTCCAAGGAGCAAGCATCTTTTAATTTCATGGCTGAAGTCACTATCTGCAGTTATTTTGGAAACTAAGAAAATAAAGTCTGTCACTGTGTCCATTGTTTCCCCAACTATTTGCCATGAAGCAATGGGACTGGATGCCATGATCTTAGTCTTTTGAATGTTGAGTTTTAATCTAGCTTTTTCACTCTCCTCTTTCACTTTCATCAAGAGGTTCTCTTTACTTCTTTGTTTTCTGCCATAGGCATGGTGTCATCTGCATATCTGAGGTTATTGACATATCTCTCAGCAATCTTGATTCCAGCTTGTGCATCATCCAGCCCGGCATTTCTCATGATGTACTCCACATATAAGTTAAATAAACAGGGTGACAATATACAGCCTTGACGTACTCCTTTCCCAATCTGAAACCAGTCTGCTGTTCCATATCCAGTTCTAACTGTTGCTTCTTGACCTGAATACAGATTTCTAAGGAGGCAGATAAGGTGGTCTGATATTCCCATCTCTTTAATAATTTTCCACAGTTTATTGTGATCCACACAGTCAAAGGCTTTGGCATAGTCAATAAAGCAGAAGTAGATGTTTTTCTGGAACTCTCTTGCTTTTTCAATGATCCAACGAATGTTGGCAGTTTGATCTCTGGTTCCTCTGCCTTTTCTAAATCCAGCTTGAACATCTGGAAGTTCTCAGTTAATGTACTGTTGAAGCCTGGCTTGGAGAATTTTGAGCATTATTGCTTTGCTAGCATGTGAGATGAGTGCAATTGTGCGGTAGTTTGAGCATTCTTTGGCATTGCCTTTCTTTGGGATTGGAATGAAAACTGATCTCTTCCAGTCCTGTGGCCACTGCTGAGTTTTCCAAATTTGCTGGCATATTGAGTGCAACACTTTCACAGCATCATCTTTTAGGATTTTAAATAGCTCATCTGGAATTCGATCACCTCCACTAGCTTTGTTTGTAGTGATGCTTCCTAAGGCCCACTTGACTTTGCATTCCAGGATGTCTGGCTCTAGGTGAGTGATCACACCGTAGTGGTTATCTGTGTCATGAAGATCTTTTTTGTATCTTTCTTCTGTGTATTCTTGCCACCTTTTCTTATTATTTTCTGCTTCTGTTATGTCCATACCATTTCTGTCCTTTATTGTGCCCATTTTGCATGAAATATTCCCTTGGTATCTCTAATTTTCTTGAGGAGATCTCTAGCCTTTCCCATTTTATTGTTTTCCTCTATTTCTTTGCATTGAGTGCTGAGGAAGCCTTTCTTATCTCTCCTTGCTATTCTTTGGAACTCTGCATTCAAATGGGTATTTCCTATTTCTTTTTTTTTTTCCATTTATTTTTATTAGTTGGAGGCTAATTACTTTACAATATTCTAGTGGTTTTTGTCATACATTGACATGAATCAGCCATGGATTTACATGTATTCCCCATCCTGATCCCCCCTCCCTCCTCCCTCTCCACCCAATTACTCTGCTTTTCTCCTTTGCCTTTCACTTCTCTTCTTTTCTCAGCTATTTGTAAGGCCTCCTTAGGCAACCATTTTGCCTTTTTGCATTTCTTCTTATTGGGAATGGTCTTGATCACCGCCTCCTGTACAGTGTCTTGAATCTCCATTCATAGTTCTTCAGGCACTCTATCCGATCTAATCCCTTGAATCTATTTGTCACTTCCATTGTATTGATTTAGGTCATGCTTGAATGGTCTAGTGGTTTTCCCTACTTTCTTCAATTTAAGTCTCAATTTTGCAATAAAGAATTCATGATCTGAGCCACAGCTGGCTCCCAGCCTTGTTTTTGGTGACTGTATAGAGCTTCTCCATCTTTGGCTGCAAAGGATACAATCAATCTGATTTTGGTATTGACCATTGGTTTATGTCCATGCATAGAGTCATCTCTTGTGGTTTTGGAATAGGGTGCTTCCTATGAGCAGAACATTGTCTTGGCAAAACTCTATTAGCTTTTGCCCTACTTCCTTTTGTACTCTAAGACTAAACTTACCTGTTCCTCCAGGTATATCTTGACTTCCAACATTTGCATTCCAGTCCCCTATGATGAAAAGGGCATTTTTTCTGTGTTAGTTCTAGAAGGTCTTGTAGGTCATCATTGAACCATTCAACTTCAGCTTCTTTGACATTAGTGGTTAGGGCATAAACTTGGATTACTGTGATATTGAATGGTACGCCTTGGAAATAAACAGAGATTATTCTATACACTGCATTTCAGACTCTTCTGTTGACTATGAGGACTACTCCATTTCTTTTAAGGGATTCTTGCCCACAGTAGTAGGTATAATGGTCATCTGAATTAAATTCACCCATTCCAGTCCATTTAAATTCACTGATCCCTAAAATGTCAATTTTCACTCTTGCCATCTCCTGTTTGGCCACTTCCAATTTACCTTGATTCATGGACCTAACGTCCCAGGATCCTATGCAATATTGCTTTTTACAGCATCAGACTTCTGTCACCAGTCACATCCACAACTGGATGTTGTTTTCACTTTGGCTCCATTTCTTCATTCTTTCTGGAGTTATTTTTCCACTCCTCTCCATAGCATATTGGGCACCTACTGACCTGGGAGTTCATCTTTCAGTGTCATGTCATTTTGCCTTTTCATACTGTTCATGGGGTTCTCAAGGCAAAAATACTGAAGTGATTTGCCATTCCCTTCTCCAGTGGACCATGTTTTGTCAGAACTCTCCACCAGGACTCAGATATCTGTTTTGGGTGGCCCTACATGGCATGGCTCATAGTTTCATTGAGTTAGACAAGGCTGTGATCCATGTAATGTTTGGTTAGTTTTCTGTGATTGTGGTTTTCGTTCTGTCTGCCCTCTGATAGACAAGGATAAGGGGCTTGTGGAAGCTGTCAGTGTTCTGCACTTATCCCAGGGGCTAGGAGACCTGAGTAAGCTATCACCTGAATGATCTGACCCAACCAGCCTTACAAGGGACCTTTCTATGCAACATAAAATCAAGATTTATACATCAACTGCTTATTGAGAGATGCTGATGTGATGGTAAAGAAATCTCAGGGAGCTGCTTTGTCCATGCATACTGACCTATCAAGTCTTCTAAGAGTCTTACATTTTCAACACAGTTGTAAAACTTCAAAGCAGATTTCCAGTGAGGAATTTCCAATATGCTAATTTCACAGATTAGGAATCCAAGAATCTAAGAAATGGAGTGATTTGGTCAGGGTCACTTGGCAATATAAAAATAGGACCAAAATGGATCTTAGTTTCTTTGACCCTGGTTCAAAGCTATTTCTGCTTTGTTTATTTGAAAGTAAACAATTATACTACCTAGGAAGGAGGTGTCAAATACACACACACATACTAACAGCCAAAACAGAGGAAATAGGAACAAAAGTGTAATTGAAAGGGCCTACATGAGGTCAGTTTTTTGGGGGGGTCATAGAACAGGGGGAGATGTTCACAAGACAGACTCTGCCCCACCCCTATCAACCTCCCTCAGCAACATGGAAGTCTAGAATTCCCAGGGAGCGATATTCCAATGGGCTCTGGGTAGCAGGAACAGTCAGGCTGAGAGGGAGAGGGCTATCCAGAAATACAGAGGGAGATGATGGCAAACTGAACCTGCTCTCAAGGAAGAGATGAAGCCAACTCCCAGCCCTACCTCTATCTACAAAGCTCCCCAGGGCCTCAAACTCAATTTCTCCCCAGTTTCTTTGTAAAACTAAAGTAAACACACTGGAGCACTGTTTACCAGAAGTGGCCAGAGATGCCCCAAGGAGCAATATCCCTGAACTTGTAATGCTGCCAGCAGAGAAAATGCTGATGCCATATTGACACCCAGAGTTCAAGAGAGAGAGTAACTGGGCCGGAAAACAAATGAGCAGGTGTAATGGTGTTTTACTGTGGGTCCCCAGCAAGAAGAGCACATTCTGTCATCACCCTGAGATCAGTAATTAGCTGCCGTCTAAGAAGCACAGACTCCAAATCTCTCTAAAGTGGTAAAATAGCCCAAGGTGACCATGCACTCTGATCCTGGTCTCCAACTATTCAGATTGAGTTGACAAGCTTTTGAGGAAAGCCTACTGTTATTCCTAATAATAACAGCCCTATGTACTTTACTCTGTATCAGGCACTGTTCTTAAGCTTTGACTTTCATTTAACAAATCCTCATCACAAGCTCATGACAAAACCCACTGAAATGTTGTGAAGTGATTGGCCTCCAACTAATAAAATAATATTAAAAAAAAAAAAAAACAAGCTCATGAAATAGGTGCTGTTTTTATTTTCATTATACAAATAAAAAACTGAAGCTCAGAGAATATATATAACTTGCTCAGAGTTTGGTGACTGGTCAGTAGTAGGACCGAGATTCCACTTTAGAAGTTTGCATTCTTAACCTGTACCTTCTGGGCAGGAGACCGAGCTGCAAGGCATTGGTGGAAACTACAAAGCATGTGATACAAACAAGAGGCAGAGCCCCAGACCTGGGCAAAGGGTAAGGGAAGAGTTCCTGTGCAGAGATGCCCACTTGGTCACCTGAATCAGGAAGAGGAATTAGGCTGACAACATGGGGACCTGGAGAAGGAGCAGCAAGTACTGTGAACTGTGGGGTGAAACGTCTGGAGCACTTCCAGATAAATGAATCCATTTCCACATAACTGGAATGCAGAATTTAAAATGAAAAGGGAACATGTGAGGCTGAACGAGTAAACAGTGACCAATCCTCAAGGGGCCTTAAGGTGCCTTAACAAGTGGAGTGTGGGTGGGGGCCTGGGTAGGTGTTCCCTTTCTAATCCTCCATTTAGAACACATGGATAATTTTGGATGATTTTACTTTCTTTCATATATAACATATGGAGATAGAATTGTTGACAAATTTGTTCAGCATTGGTAAGCAATTTATCAGCATATTGGTATTCTAGACTTTTGTCTCATTCTGGTGCAGCCTTTAGAAAAAGCTTGAAAGAGGAAAAAAAAAAATGTTTTCTCTGGCTACCCTCTGTTTCTCTTAATGATCATTTCTGCATTGCCAGGATTACTTCTCTTTCAGATCTTGTTTCAATCATAACAGCTCAGGAAATAATTTTAATAGTTGCAATGGATTGAATCTCAAATATGTGGCCCAAAGAATCAATGCCAGGTTTTCGTGGTTAAGAGCACAGAGAACAGAAACCAGATCTGTCTTCAGACCTTGGCTTTTTATCACTTCCCAGCTGGATGTGTGCATGCTAAGTCACTTCAGTCTTGTCTGACTCTTTGTGACCCTATGGACTGTAGACCACCAGGCTCCTCTGCCCATGGGGATTCTCCAGGCAAGAATACTGGAGTGGGTTGCCACGCCTTCCTCCAAATGATCTTCCCAACTCGGAGATCAAACCTGGGTCTCCTGCACTGCAGGTGGATTTTCTACTGCTGAGCCACCAGGGAAGCCCCCCAGCTGAATAACCTTAGGCAAATACCTTAGCTGCTCTGTGCCTTAGTTTTATCATCTATAAAAGGAAGTGATAATGACAGCTACTTCTTAGCCTTATGAAAGTGAAAGTGCAAGTCATTCAGTCATGTCTGACTCTTTGCAACCCCATGAACTATGCAGTCCTTGGAATTCTCCAGACCAGAATATTGGAGTGGGTAGCTTTTCCCTTCTCCAGGGGATCTTCCAAGCCCAGGAATTGAACCCAGGTCTCCCGCGTTGCAGGTGGATTCTTTACCAACTGAGCCACAAGGGAAGCCCAAGAATATTGGAGTGGGTAGCCTATCCCTTCTCCAGGGGATCTTTCTGACCCTGGAATCAAACTGGGGTCTCCTGCATTGCAGGTGGATTCTTTATCAACTGAGCTATCAGGGAGGCCCTCTTAGCCTTAAACACATGATTAAGTGGTTGGTTGTGTGTCATATCCTTGGGACAGAGTCTGGTGTTTAACAAATAAGTATGTACTAAATGTTAGCTATTACTGATATTTGTCCTAGAGAGATGGAGAGTGAAGTATGAGCAAAGAGCTGTGGGAATATAGAGAAAGGAGTGATTTACTGGAGTAGAGAGATTTTCAAGAAAGAAACCACAGGAGATTTGGCCTTTTCTACATCTTTGGTTTGTTTGTTTGTTTGTTTGAGAAAAGAAAGTGATAATACCATCATTTTTCCCCCTTCTCCTCAGAACAAGTAGCCCTTGTCTGTGGAGAGCCATTTATTGCAGCCTTCGTGAAAGACAGTTCTAACCTGTAGATCCCCAGGTCCAACAGTCTCTGGTGCAAAGACTCAGGGCATCATTTATTTGAATCATGTCTTATTAATAAAAATATCGATGCATTTTCCTGTTTTAAGAAAATTTCATTAATAAAAATCTAACCTTGAACAATAAGCCACTAACCACTTTGCGAACAATTATTCATTTTACAAAATGGTCTGTAGCAAATTTATCTTATTTTTAAATAAGACACTCCTTGAATGTTAATTTCCAGCATTTTGATTTGCACTTTCCATTGAATTGAGGAGACATTAGCTGTGGAATCTGAATAGCTCATCTGCGTAACACCAAGCAACTGACTACCACTATTTAAAATTTTTACAACAGCTGTGAGATGGAAGTATTATTATTCAGGTCTTAGAAGAAACCAAGACTCAGGACATCAGAGTCTGGGCTGAAAACTTAGTACCAGTGGCCGTGGTCTTCTCTACATGAAACAGCTTCTAAAAGCATCTGTTTAAAACATTCTCCGAAGGAAACATCGTCTACCTGTTATTCCAATCGTTCCACTGAGAAACCAGAAGAGGCTTTCAGGTTCTAATTTTTTTCTGTGGAGCTGTGTGGCTGCTTTTGGTCTTGACTTTAACTTTGCTGGCAACACAATCATCAGTTTGGCCTCCCACTCCTACCTAACTCAGCTTTCCACCCCATTTAACAACAGGCCAGCTTGATAATGGAATTCTCTACTTCCCAAAACAAAAGATGGTGAGTGGAAATTTTACTCAATAACCCAATCCTTTTAACTTTAATTAAGCTTATTTCAAGCCTCTGTCTAAATTTGGAACTGACAACTTAATTGGTTGTCCAAGTAGAGGAGGAGAGAAAATGCTCTGTCTGGCTGGATCAGGACAAGAATCCTTTTAACAGTGGCAGCAAAGACAAACCTACAAAGTATAAACTGCTTCTGATGTAGTAAAATTTTTCCAGGATCTCAGTTTGGAGGGATCACTTCTGGAGACATATTTTAGCCATCCGCTGGCAACCCCCAGTCATTTTTTTCCCTTTATGGTTGAACTTGCTGAACCTTTGCCTTGAATCCATTCAGAAAATCATTATCTTAACTGCTACCCCAAAGGGGATAAATTCCTTAAATTTTGTCCAGTCGTGTACCTTCTTCCAGATCATACTCTTCTCAATCAGTCCAACTAAGATGCAGTTACTTCCACACTGCCTAACAGATAATCTAGAGTTGGATCAGTTCAGTCACTCAGTCGTGTCCGACTCTTTGTGACCCCATGGAGTGCCGCACACCAGGCCTCCCTGTCCATCACCAACTCTCAGAACTTGCTCAAACTCATGTCCATCTAGTCGGTGATGCCACCCAACCATCTCATCCTCTGTCATCCCCTTCTCCTCCCAACTTCAATCTTTCCCAGCATCAGGGTTTGTTCTAATGAGTCAGTTCTTCACATCAGGTGGCCAAAGTTTTGGAGTTTCAGTTTCAGCATCAGTCCTTCCAATGAATATTCAGGACTGATTTCCTTGAGGATTGACTGGTTTGATCTCCTTGCAATCCAAGGGACTCTTAAGAGTCTTCTCCAACACCACAGTTCAAAAGCATCAATTCTTCTGCCCTCAGCTTTCTTTATGGTCCAACTCTCACATCCATACATGACTACTGGAAAAACCATAGCTTTGACTAGATGAACCTTTGTCGGCAAAGTAATGTCTCTATTTTTTGTTATGCTATCTAGGTTGGTCATAGTTTTTCTTCCAAGGAATGAGCGTCTTTTAATTTCATGGCTGCAGTCACCATCTGCAGTGATTTTGGAGCCCAGAAAAATGAAGTCTCTCAGTGTTTCCTTTGTTCCCCCATCTATTTGCCATGAAGTGATGGGACGAGATGCCATGATCTTAGTTTTCTGAACATTGAGTTTAAGCCAACTTTTTCACTCTCATCTTTCTCTTTCATCAGGAGGCTCTTTAGTTCCTCTTCACTTTCTGTAAGGGTGGTGTCATCTTGCATATCTGAGGTTATTGATATTTCTCCCAGAAAACTTGATTCCAGCTTGTGCTTCATTCAGCCTGGTATTTTCTCATGATTTACTCTGCATATAAGTTAAATAAGCAGGGTGACAATATACAGCCTTTCCCAGTTTGGAACCAGTCTGTTGTTTCATGTCCGGTTCTAACTGTTGCTTCTTGACCTGCATACAGATTTCTCAGGAGGTAGTTCAGGTGGTCTGGCATTCCTATCTCTTTCAGAATTTTCCATAGTTTATTGTGATCCACACAATCAAAAGCTTTGGAGTAGTCAATAAAGCAGGTGTAGATGTTTTTTTGGAGCTCTTTTGCTTTTTCAATGATACTGTCTAGCAAAACTGAACTATTAGATTCCATGTTTCCTTAAGGCAATAGACTACTAAAAAACAGTGTGTGTGTGTGTGTGTGTGTGTGTGTGTGTGTGTGTGTGTGTGTGTTTATGTATTTGCATGCGTACATGTATTTATTTGACTGCAGCTCAGTGGGTCAAGAGGTCTACTTAGACTTCTACAACACAGGTCTCTAAGAAAGGATGAGGAAAACAATGGAAAATAAGCCTCAGAATCAGTACAGAGCTCTCAGTCTTGGCAATGTGTGAAATGACTAAGAAATTGTTTGCATCTCCAAATTTGTCTTCCTTTTAAAAAAATAATTTATTTCTTTACTTATGTTTGGCTGTGCTGGGTCTTCATTGCTGTGTAGGCTTTCTTCTAGCTGTGGTGAGCAGGAGCTGCTCTGTAGTTGCAGTACGCAGGCTTTTCGTTGTGGTGGTTTCTCTTGGCTAGGAACATGGGCTCCAGGGCACATGGGCTTCAGTGGTTGCAGCTTGCTGATTCTAGAGCACAGGCTCAATAGTTGTGGTGCTCGAACTTAGTTGCTCTGCAGCATGTAGGATCTTCCCAGATTAGAGCTCAAACCTGTGTCCCCTGCATTGACAGGTGGATTCTTTGCCACTGAGCCTCCAGGAAAGCCCCAATTAGTCTTCCTAGTAATGAAACTTATATGGAAGGAACACTGGCAAAAGTAAACAAAAATGTCAAATAGAAGGAGCCTCAGAGATTACCTAACCCACCTACCTTCCTTTATTGGTGATTTTACTGACATTCAGACAGATGAATTCCCCATTCTCTGATAGTTAGTCTATGGCTCTCTCCCACAGGCTCTACGTCACTTGTTCATTTTCTGTGGTCGAATGTGTCCTGATTTACTCTTGTATTCTTCACTTCTTGTGAGTCACAGAAGTTAGAAACTACACTCAATCATAGAGCCCATGAGAGACATGAATACATCAACACAATAGAAAAATAAGGTTGTACAGAGTGAGAAGTGATATTCTGAAAATTAGAAGGCTTCCTTTTCTTTTAAACTTTCCATGCTTCCTTAAGACAATAGAGTACTTAGATTGGATGTTCAGGAGCTTTGAAAGTATAGTTTTATGAGCAAGTTTTTGTTGTGTGAATAGCTTGGTACCTAGAGATGAGAAAACTCCTCAGTGTGGTGTTGTCAAAATCAGCTTCCTCATCCAGTGACCTGAACAGTCCTGTGCTCACTGGTAGGACTAAGATATTTCCCTTTCACTTTCTGCTGGACTCTGGCTTGCCATCCATTTATCACTCTCATGCATGATAAATCTGGAAAGTTTACGTGACTTCCAATTTCTAGGTTTTTGTCCTCATTTAGATTCATGTTTCCTGCAGAGAAGGGCTAACCTGAAAGGAAACCATAGATATTGGACATGCCAGACATAGAACTGAGGTCCAGGAGTCTGTGTTGTTGGTGGGGCTCAACAGATTGTGCTCATAGCTTGCTCTTGCATCTTTATGCAAGTAGCTGCATGTTTACGGATCTTTTGTGCCATCCCTGGTCAGTTAAAAAAGGATCCAATATCCCAATTCATAAATTCATATTTAAAGTACTATTCATTTATTCCATTCACTATACAGTTTTTCACTGAGCATCTACTGTGTTCAAAGCATTAGTTATTTGCCTACCACATTCATAATTTCTGTCATAGCTCATATTCCTTGTATTACCTACACATTTTTTGGCCATATCACCTCCAAAATAACTTAATATTTTTCACTGTAATCAATTCACTCTTTGCTTGAATTTATATCAAAAGTAAATTTTGGAGTTTGTGTTACTTACCCCAAAGGCAAACTAGCTGACTCTGTCTTCCACACTGAATATGGCAGATGCTAGAGAAGTTATCACTCATGTGAGGAATGTAGAGTTTCTTGTAGCAAGCGGTACAAAACTGTAAACATTCCTCAGGAGACTTAAAGTCTCTGGGTTACTTTTTCTTTTGATCTATCTATTTTTAATTGAAGGATAATCGCTTTACAGAATTTTGTTGTTTTCTGTCAAACATCAACATGAATCAGCCATAGTTACTTTTTACGTGGAAGAAACGGCAACCTGGATCAACAACAGAAGAGTTGAGTGAAGGCTCCCGGGTATACCATTGTCTCTCTTTCAGGTTTCCTTGTGAAGCCCAGGCTGGAAGTCACCACCTGGTAGGGAATTGTCTTGGGTGCATCTGAGTACAATTCCAACTTAGTAATGCAAAATTTGGCTAGCACTAACCATATCCTCAGAGCTCTAAAAAGAAAGGGGTTGGAATAAGTATCCACACATCGCCTCAACACCCTACCTTGGATCATGAGATCTACCCCAGGCATAGCATAATCAAGAATGTTGTAACAAGACCTAGGCATGATTGAGTCACATAAAGTTGACCTAGAACCCTGATGGGATAGGTGTTCACCCATCCAACAGATATTGATGAAGTGACTGCTCCGTGCCAGGCATTGTTCTAAGTGCTGAAGATATTAGTAAACAGTACAAAATCCCCACCCCTAGAAATTTACACCCTACAGGAACTAGATAGTGAATGTGTAGCTGTTGCTGTCATTCAGTTGCTCAGTCGTGTCTACTGCTTTGTGACCCCATGAACTGCAGCACACCAGGCTTCCCCGTCCTTCACTGTCTCCCGGAGTTTGCTCTAACTCATTTTCATAGAGTCAGTGATGCCATCCAACCATCTTATCCTCCGCTGTCCCCTTCTCCTTCTTCCCTCAATCTTTCCCAGCATCAGGGTCTTTTCCAGTGGGTCAGCTTTTTGCAACAGGTGGTCAAAGTATTGCAGCTTCAACTTCAGCGTCAGTCCTTCCAATGTATATTCAGAGTTGATTATCTTTAGGATCTACTGGTTTAGATAACTGGCCATGAGCCCTTTCCCCCTGTTCTTTCTTCATCACGGGCCGGATAAGTACCATAAAAGGTGAATGTCTCTGTATAAAAGAGAGTCTGGGATGATGTGACAAATGATGTCATGGGGGAGAAGAGAGTCCAGGAAAAGAGTAGGAATGGTTAAACTGATGATGTTGTTACTGCTGCTTAGTTGCTCAGTCATGTCCAACTCTTTTCTGATCCCATGGACTGTAGCCTGCCGGGCTCTTCTGTCCATGGGTTTTCCTGGGTAAGAATACCAGGATGAATTGCCATTTTCTTCTCTAGAAGATCTTCCCCACCCAGGGATAGAATGTGTCTCCTGAATTAGCAAGAGGATTCTTTAACACTGAGCCACCAGGGAAGCCCTAAGCAGATTATATTAATAGACAATCTAGGAGATCAGTCCTGGGTGTTCATTGGAAGGACTGATGCTGAAGTTGAAACTCCAATACTTTGGCCGCCTCATGCGAAGAGTTGACTCACTGGAAAAGCCCCTGATGCTGGGAGAGACTGGGGGCAGAAGGAGAAGGGGATGACAGAGGATGAGATGGCTGGATGGCATCTCCGACTCGATGGACATGAGTTTGGGTAAACTCCGGGAGTTGGTGATGGACAGGGAGGCCTGGCATGCTCCGATTCATGGGGTCACAAAGAATCGGACACGACTGAGCGACTGAAATGACTGACTGACTGACTGGCCTAAAATGTAGTTCCCTTCCTTTCAAATCACAGCTAGAAGTATAAAGCCAGGATTAGACAACACCCTTCTCAGATACACAGTTTATAATTTGAGGGAGCTGACCTTGTAAAAGGAATGTCAATAAGACCATAATAAAATTAAAAGATCACAAAATATTTGATGACAATGATATAAAACAATAACAACAAGAAATACATAGTAGAGAAAGCAGAGCTATTGGAGCAGAAAAAGCAGGAACCCTGAATAAGCATAAAACATATCCTGAGGGAAATAAGGAAAGGTTTATTGCAAACATGAAAAAAAGAGCAGATGTGTTTAAGGAAGAACCAGTTAGAAATATTGGATGTGAAACAGTGTAATTATTTAAATCAAAGGTTCTATAAAAATTTAAATAGCAGAATAGCTACAGAGAATTAATTAATGGGCTGGAAAATCATGTTGAGAAGATTATCCAGATTAAAGGGATGGCATAAATAGATAGAACATATTTGAAAAAAATTAAAGAGATAGATCAAATTACAGAGCAAACATTCCAGAAAGAAAGATTTGAAAAGGCAATGTAGGAAGGTAATCTTTAAAAAAAAAATTGAGTGTTTTCCAGAACTAAAGAAAGACGCATGACTTTAGATTAAAAATGGTTTCAGAGTGTAGCAGCCCACAATAAGCAGATAAATAAAACTGTACATCCAGACACAGCAGAATGTAATTTAATAAATGGCTTCCAGAGTGAAAAACCAATTACCTATAAAGCCACAGGCAGAAGATAGGACCTCAAATTTCTCAAAATCAACAAAACAATGAGATCACATGTTGTTGATGGAACTGGAGAAGGAAAGGATTCTAGATTACCCAGGAAATAGATAGTTCAAATGATGGGGCAAAATAAAAATCTTTTCACCTTATCACTCACAGACTACATCTAAAGTATTATTTTTAGTATATTCCCTAATGAGATTATGTTAGCCCACAAAGAAGCAATAATTATGAAAAACAAGAACAAGTAAGGACATTAATAAATATTATTTGTTTTAATAAACAGTAATTAAAAGGAAACATCTAATCTACAACTTAATGTCACATCAAAACTGCTGAGGTGAGTTGTTGTGGAGAACAAAGGGAGTTAAAATTCAGCCAAGGTTCTTAACATATAAGAGAAGGAGACATAAGTATTAAAGAAATTGAGGCATTCACCAGGAAAAGAGAACTATTTGCTTTAGTAAGAGAATTGTAACCATCAGAAAATGCAATGAAATGCGTAAGTTTAAACAAGCAATGGAGTATCAAAGGAGAAAAAGAAGGAAAAAAAGAGATTAATCTAAGCAATAAAAATTGTTCTGAGACAAACCAAAAAGACAGTAGAAATACATCCATATTCCCTGGTATAATAATAAATAAAATGTATTGAAGACATAAATCTAGAAACAGAAAAGTTTAAGAATCTAAAATATCCTTTTTTTAACTTAAAATAAGACAAAAAGTTTGTGAATAAAGATATGAGAAAAGAGATACTAGGCAATCATGAAATATAAAAATAAAGCTGAGATAAAGTGGTAAAGAACCTACATGCCAAAGCAGGAGACTCAAGAAACATGGGTTCAATCCCTAGGGAAGATCCACTGGGGAAGAGCATGACAACCCACTCCAGTATTCTTGCCAGGAGAATCCCATGGATAAAGGAACCTAGAGGGCTACAGTTCACTGGGTCACAAAGAGTCAGACATGACTGAAGTGACTTAGCTAGATAATCTTAGCTAGCTAATGTCAAATAAAGTGGAATTAAAAAATACACACACACATATATATAATACATACATCTGAGTTAGGAAATAGCATAGAACACAACTTGGCACCACTCAATAGAAAAGCTAGTTGTAATTATCGCTAATGATTTTATTACAAGATAAATTATAGGCAAATCTCCTATGCAAAACAATTCCAAATAACTTGTGTAAATATTTTGCCTTTTAGAGGAAGTAGCATAACTCTCTACTTGTAAGTGTGAGAGCTCATAGCGACTTCCTTCCAAAGAGTACAGTATGTAGAAAGGGGAAAAGTATAAGTTAACAGCAGAGAAACCTGACAAATATTATCTACCACAATCAAGTGATCAAGATTCCTATCAACAGATGGAAATGGAGTGTTCCTTTTGATCTTCCTCCCCCAAGTCTATAACCTCGGTCTAATCATGAAAAAAACACCAGTCAACTCCTATATGAGTAACAGTCTATAAAATACCTGGCTAGCACCTTTCAAAACTGGTTAAGGTAACCAGAAATAATGCAAGTCTGAGAAACTGTCACTGCTAATAAGAGAAGCCTGAGGGAACTTGATGGCTAACTGTCGTATGGTATTCTAGATAGGATCCAGGAATAGAAAATAGACATTGCGTAAAAGCGAAGGACACCTGAATAGTGTCTGAACTTTATTTAATCATAATCTATGAACATTTGTTCATTAATTGTAACAACCATACCACTGTAAGATATAAATGATAGCAATATTGTTTGTTGAGTATATTGGATCACTGTATGTTATCTTCATAATTTTTCTGTAAACCTAATGATTCTTTTAAAATTGTTCAAAAATATTATCTAAAAAATGCTAGCTAACAGGCTTTTTTAAAGGATCCTAGTAGGAAGTCAAGAGATACTGGGAGTAACAGTCAAGTTTTTGGTCTTGGAGTACAAAATGGAACAGGACAAAAGCTAGCAGAGTTTTGTTAAGAGAACACACTGATCATGAGAAACGCCCTCTTCCAACAACACAAGAGACAGCTCTATACATGGACATTACCAGATGGCCAATACTGAAATCAGATTGTTTATATTCTCTGCGGTCGAAGATGGAGAAACTCTATACTTTCAGCAAAAACAAAACCCGGAGATGACTGTGGCTCAGATCATGAGCTCCTTATTGCAAAATTCAGGCTTAAATTGAAGAAGGTAGGAAAAACCATTTGGCCATTCAGGTGTGACCTAAATCAAATCCCTTATGATTATATAGTAGAGGTGATGAATAGATTAAAGGAATTAGATCTGGTAGACAGAGTGCATGAAGAACTATGGAGAGGGATCTGTAACATTGTACAGGAGACAGTGACCAAAACCATCCCCCAAAAAAGAAATGAAAGAAAGCAGAGTGGTTGTCTGATGTGGCTTTAAAAATAGCTGAGAAAAGAAGAGAAGTTGAAAGGCAAAAGAGAAAGGGAAAGATATACTGAACTGAATGCACAGCTCCAGAGATTAGCAAAGAGAGATAAGAAGGCCTTCTAGAGTGGATAGTGCAAAGAAATAGAGGGAAACAATAGATTGGGAAAGACTAGAAATCTCTTAAAGAAAATTGGAGATACCAAAGGGACATTTCATGCAAAGATGGCCACAGTACAGCACAGAAATAGTAAGGACCTAATAGAAGCAGAGGAGACTAAGAAGAGGTGGCAAGAATACACAGAACTATACTAGGTAACTCAGGTAACCATGATGGCTCTAGGTCAGTCACCTAGAGCCAGACATCTGGGAGTGTGAAATCAAGTGGGCCGTAGGAAGCGTTACTATGCACAAAGCTAGTAGAGGTGATGAAATTCCAGCTGAGCTATTTCAAATCCTAAAAGATGATGCTGTTAAAATGCTACACTCAATATGTCACAAGTTTGGAAAACTCAGCAGTGGCCACAGGATGGATAAAGTCAGTTTTCATTCCAATCCCAAAGAAGGGTAATGCCACAGAATGTTCAAACTACTATACAGTTGTGCTCTTTTCACATGCAGGCAAGGGTATGCTCAAAATCCTTCAAGCTAGGCTTCAGCAGTAGGTGAACTGAGAACTTCCAGATGTACAAGATGGATTTAGAAAAGCCAGAGGAGCCAGTGATCAAATTGCCAGCATCTGTTGGATCATAGAGAAAGCAAGGGAATTCCAGAAAAACATCTGCTTCATTGACTATGTGAAAACCGTTGACTTTGTGGATCACAACCAATTGTGAAAAATTATTTAAGAGGTGGGAACACCAAACCACCTTACTGACCTCCTGAGAAACTTGTATGCGGGTCAAGACACAATAGTTAGAACCAGACATGGAAAAATGGACTGATTCAAAACTCAGAAAGGAGTATGACAAGACTGCATATTGTTATCCTGCTTATTTAACTTCTATGGAGAGTACATCATGGGAAATGCTGGGCTGGATTAATCCAAGCTGGAATCAAGATTGCTGGGAAAACTATCAACACCCTCAGATATTCAGATAAAACCACTCTAATAGCAAAAAATTAAGAGGAACTAAAGAATTTCTTGATGAGGGTGAAAGAGGACAGTGAAAAAAGCTGGCTTGATATTCAACATTCTAAAAACTAAAATCATGGCATCCGATTCCATTACTTCATGGTAAATAGGGGGAAAAGTAGAAGCTAACAGATTTTCTTTTATTGGGCTCAGAATCACTGCAGATGGTGACTGCAACCATGAAATTAGAAGAAACTTATTCCTTGGAAGGAAAGTTATGACAAACCTAGGCAGTATATTTAAAAGCAGAAACATCACTTTGCCGACAAAGATCTGCATAGTCAAAGCTGTGGCTTTTCTGATAGTCATGTATTGATGTGAGAGTTGAACCACAAGGAAGGCTGAATGCCGAAGAACTGATGCTTTTGAACTGTGGTGTTGGAGAAGACTCTTGAAATTTCCTTGGACAGCAAGGAGACCCAACCAGTCAATCCTAAAGGAAATCAACCCCGAGTATTCATTGGAAAGACTGATGCTGAAGCTGAAGCTCCATACTTTGGTCACTTGATGTGAAGAACCAACTCATTGGGAAAGACTTTGATCCTGGGAAAGATTGAAGACAAAAGGAGAAGAGGGCAAAGGGGGATGAGATGGTTAGATAGCATCACCGACTCGATACACATGAATCTGAACACATTCTAGTAAATAGTGAAGGACAGGGGTGGCTAGTGTGCTGCAGGCCAGAGGGGTGCAAAGAGTTGGACATGACTTAGCAACTGAACAACAACAACAAGTCCAAAATATAAGACTTAAGTCTGTAAACCTTCAAAGATAACATGTGAGTAATTCTTGGTTAGACAACAGTTTCTGGATTTGACACCAAAAACATTAGCCACAAGAGAAAAAAAAATTGTACCAAAATTAAAAACATATAAACAATACATTAAGAAAGACAGAAATAATCCACAGATAGTAAGAAAATATTAACAAATGGTAAATTTGATAAGGGAACTATATCAGGAATATAAAAAGAACTGATAAAACTCAAAAGGAAAACCCAATTGAAAATTGGGTCAAGGATCTAAATAGGCATTAATTTAAAAAATATATACAAGTAGCCAACAATTATATTATTAATCATTAGAGAAATGCAGATGAAAACACTGTTGAGGTAACACTTCTCATCCACATAATGGCTAAAATAAAATGTTTTCTAGATGGGGAGAGATTTGAAACCTAGATATTGTTGTTGGGACTGTAGAATTGTTCCACTGCTTTGGAAATTCCTCAGTTTGCCTGTTCATCAGGATGTCAGTCAGAGTTACCATAAAGTCCAGCTGGTCCACTCTTAATATACCTAAGAGAAATGAAAACTTATGTTCACACAATAACTTGTACCTGAATATCCATAGTAGCATAATCCATCAGAGCTAAAAATACAGAAACAACAATGACCAATGTCCACCAACTGCTTAATGGATAAAAAATATGGAATATCCATACAATGGAATATTATTTGGCAATAAAAAGAAATATCAATAATGTTATGGCATGAATAAATCTTGAAAATATTATCCTAAGTGAAAGAAGCCAGACATAAAAGACAACATATTGTATGGTTACATTTACATGAAACATCCGGAATAGGAAAATTCATAGACGCTTGAAATAGATTCATGTTTGCCCAAGGCTGAAGGTAGGAGAGAAGAAGGAATGGCTTACAATGGGTACAGATTTTTTTCAAGGGTAACAAAAATGTTCTAAGTTCGTGGTGGTGATTGCACAACTCTGAGAATAAAGTAAAAACCATAGATATGTGTACTTTAAAAGAGTGAATTTTGTGGTTTGTTAATTCCATTAGAAAAATTGAGTGCCATAAATACCATGTTTATTTGAGTAAACAGAACACGTTTCTTCTTTGGCACACATAAACCATTCTTCAAAACTACTCATGTATCAGGCCGCAGAGGACTTCCAATAAATTCAAAGACTGACCACCACATAAAATTAGAAATTAATAATGAAAGAACATGGCTAGCATTCCCATGTGAAAGGAAACTATAACAATCGTGCCTCTAAATAACTCATGGGTTAAAAAGGAAATAAACAGGGAAATTGTAAACTATTACAGCCGAATAAAATGAAAGCAGTGTATTTCAAAATGTGTGATGTGCTCCTAGAGGGTAACAAGAAGGAAATGTTGAGCTTTGACTGTAATTATCAGAAAACAAGTGAGGCTGGAGATACATGAGGTTTGATTCAATAGGCTAGGAATATACAAACAGAACACATTTCAGGGAATAAAAAGAAATGAAATAACAAAAATGAGGCCAGAAATCAGTGGAGTGCAGGAAACCAGGAATTTTTTTTAAAGTTTGTTCTTTGAAAAACAAAAGTAACAAATAACTATGTTGCTATACAGAAGAAACATATAATAAGGAATTTTTTTAAATAAGAAAATCTATAAAATATAGCAGATTGTATAAAGGCACAAAATATAATGAACAATTGTAAGCTAACAGATTGGGTAACCTAGATTAAGCAATACAGTTTTAGAAAAGTACAGTGTCAGAATACAAAAAAAAAAAAAAAATGCAAGAATAGCCATCAAAAAAGTGAAATGGTAGTACAAACAAGTGCACCCCTGGACACTTCCTCCCACTCCATCATACATTTTCTTGTTCAATTCTTGGGCTACTGGTTCTTTTCCCACCTGTCCACTTGCCAGATTTCTCCGTAACTGATATTTTTAAACAGGGAATATGATCACAATCTACCTTGCTTACCACTATGATCTGGCTTCCTACAAGTCTAAGTGAAGTTCCATAATCTTCTGCTTATTCTTTGACATAATCATTTAGAAGGGCTTCCCTGGTGGCCCAGTGGTAAAGAATCTGCCTGCCAGTGTAGGAGATGTGAGTTAGATCTGTGAGTCGGAAGATCTCCTGGAGAAGAAAGTGGCAATCCACTCCAGTATTCTTGCCTGGGAAATCCCACGTACAGAGGAGCCTGGCAGGCTGCAGTCCATGGAGTCTCCAAAGAGTCAGACAAGACTTGGCAACGAAAGAACAACAGCAATCATTTAAAACTGTACTTCTGGAATAGGTTACCTCTTGATGCTTTTGTTCATGCTTTCCCCTCTGTTTAAATGTCTCACTAAAGTTTTCCATCATCTTCTTCTATTCTTAGCTTTTAGAACTCAGCCCCAGTATCATTTTTCCTGGAAGAGAGAATTCACTTCCAGTCTGCCTGAACTTCAGTCACTTTGCAATCTTGATTCAATCTACATGCAGGTAAGAAGCATTTGCTTTCATAAATGCAAAACCAGCATCCCTTGCCATAAAGAGAAGGTAGGTGAGAAGCTAAATAATTTTTGACATTCTGTTTTAAATGGGTACTGAGCAGGCTCTTGACTCTCTACCTGTGTTCTGTTTTCAGTTTATTAAAAAGGTTATTATTATATAATATGTTCAACAAGGGATAAAAACAAGCACCAAACCAATATTTTTCTCATTAGTATTACAGAAGAATTGAGAGAGATAATTGTAAAGGATTTATTTCCTTAATTTCACAGACATCATTCTGTGTCTCATACACAGGTGAACTGAGATTTGCCAAAGATATTAGGTTGGTGCAAAAGTAATTACGGCTTCAGACCCTGAATTTAAATCATTATAACTAGGCTCAAACACATCTTTATTAATGAAAATATGAACAACCATTACATTAATGTAAATCATTACAATGTAAAAGTCATTACAATCAACACATTATTTTCCAAAGAGAGATAAGTTTATTTATTAATGTAGCATAAAGATCCATGTTTTGGGATTCGACCAACTCTTGGAAAGCATTTTCTGCATTGTGTTGGTTGTGGAATCATTTTCCCTGAAGAAAGAGGTCAGGGTACTTGAAAATGTGGTAGTCAGTTGGTGAGAGGTCAGATGAATAAGGTGGGTGAGGCAAAACTTTATACCCCAATTTGTTCAACTTTTGAAATGCTGGTTGTGCGATGTGCAGTCAGGTGTTATCACATAGAAGAATCGAGTCCTTTCTGACCAATGTCAGCTGCAGGCATTTCAGTTTTTGGTGCATCTCATCCATTTGCTGAGCATATTTCTCAAATGTAATGGTTTCACTAGGATTCAGAAAGCTGTAGTGGATCAGACCAGCAGCAGGCCACCAAACAGTGACCATGGTTCTTTGTGGTGCCAGTGTGATTTGGGAAATGCTTTGGAGCTTCTTCTTGGTCCAGTCACTAACCTGGTTGTCGTATAAAACCCACTTTTATGGGTTTTCCCATCACAATCCAATTTAGAAATGATTCATTGTTGTGAAGAATAAGAGAAAGTGACAGTTCAAGATGACAATTTTTTTGATTTGTGGCCAGCTCATGAGGCACACACTTAAGAGTTTTTTCACCTTTCTGATTTGCTTCAAATGCCAAGTGACTATAGAATGATCAATATTGAGTTCTTTGGCAACTTCTCATGTGGTTTTAAGAAGAACAGCTTCAGTGATCCTCTCAAATGCTCGTTTTCAACTTCGGATGGGTGGCCACTGCACTCTTCATCTTCAAGGCTCTCATCTCCTTTATAAAACTTCTTGAACCTCCACTGCATTGGACGTTCATTAGCAGTTCCTGAGCAAAATGCGTGGTTGATGTTGTGAGTTGTCTCTGCTGCTGTATGACTCATTTTGAACTCAAATAAGAAAATTGCTTGAATTTTCTTTTTGTCTAACATCATTTCCATAGTCTAAAATACATGTAAAATAAACAGCAAGTAATAACTCACTGAGAAAAAGCATAAAGTAAGAAATGTGCATTAAAATGATGTATAACACAACTACATTTATTTAAGAATGTATTCCAATATCAAAATGGCAATTCTGACAGTGCATAACCACAGTTACTTTTGCACCAACCTAATAGGATTTCTGCCCCCAGGGAGTTCCCATAAGGTGCCAGCTTCACTCTGATATTTGTTCACATGTGAGGCTCTTAAAGACAAGGACACATGTTCATACACGCAAAAGAAATGACACACCGATATGGACTACCTAAAAAGTCATGGGCAAATTTTAATCAGGAGGGAGCTAGTTGGGGGCAGGAGGTGGCCTTTGATGTGTCCCTTGTAAATAGGCACTTGGCTACCTTCTCCTGCATTTGACAGTGGCTGTTGATTCTTGATTGTGGACAGGGAAGCACCACTAAAGGTACCATGTGAGAGTGAACTTGCTTAGGTTCCTAAATTTCTTTTGATGGTAAAAATTAATTTTAAAGAAATAGTTGAAATGCACTTGATTTTCAGATCAAAAGCACCTGCAAATATTATCATCTTTCAAATGTGATTACTTCCATTTAAATTAAGGTGATTTCTAGTTACCATATAAAATTTTGGTTTTACAGAGGCTCCAAAAAAAAAATTTTTTTTTGGCAAAATACTTTTTTGCAGTTAAGTATCTCTCCAATTTGAAAAGAAGTTTATTTAAACCTCTATTTCTAAGCCACTAAAAATCTAAAATAAGTAGTCAAACATTATATCAGAGTACCTGTCTTGACAAATGATAAAATCTCAAAGTTAAAAGAACCATAAAAGTCATCAACATGCTGTGGTAGAAGGAGAAGGGGAATCATAATGGTGGAATTATTTCCATGTGCCCTGCCCTTCATAAGCAGGATCAGTATATGGCAGCCCAGAAAGAATTTTTAATATCCAAGGTCAAGCAGATATAAGTGTTGGAGTACAGAAGCCAAGATGCATACCTGCCTGTCTCTGATGTGTTTTTGCAGTGTCACACTGCTAATTTCATCCAGGATGATAACCTCTAAGTTGGAGCTGTAGATCTTATTGTCCTTAACAATCTGCATGGGACATAAAATAGAATCATCCATTCTAAGTTTTTTGAACTCTGACAATGTATTCAGTATTGTACTACCACTATAAATCAGAATATAGATTTAAGAACCAACATACCAGTAATTAGAAGTGTCCAAATGCACCAATCAGAAGATAGAAATGGGCAGAATCAGTTTTAAAATAGCCCAACTATTAACTACTTAAAAAAAAAACACCTCATTTTGAATTCAACAACATATATGGTTTGAAAAATAAAAGAATGGGAAAAGTTATACTGTGTAAATATTGATTTAAAACTCAGGAATGGTGAAATATCTGAAAAAGTAGGGAAGACAAGGGAAACAAGGCAAACTTAAAATGAAGACAATTACTAGAGAAGAAGAGGATTATTACATAATGATAAAAGCACAAATCAACAGAATAATGTAAGTAGCCTAACTGTACAAGTCAAAAAACAGAGCTTCAAAATACAATAAGCAAAGAGCTGACATATAACCCTTCTGATTTGATCTATAGCTACTTCACTTGCTAACCAGGTATCCTTTTTGCCTTCTGTTAGTTTCTAAACTTATTAAGACACTGCATACTTTCATGCAAAAGTACTTTTTTATATTTATGTTGTTCTCTCTCTACCCGCTTTTTATGGAAGTGTAGTTGATGTACGATATTACATTTCTTTCACTGTGTAACAGTGATTTGACAATCAGATTATGGAAAGATTACCATGACAAGTCTAGTTGCTATATAAAATTACTTCAGTATTATTTATTATATTCCTTAAGCTGTGTATTACATCCCTGGAACTTATTTATCTTATAACTGGGAGCTTGTATCTCTTAACCCCCTTGAAGGATTTTACCCACTACCCCAACTCATTTCCCCTCTGGCAAATACCAGTTTGCTTCTTATACTTATAAGCATCCTTTTTGTTTGTTTGTTTGTTTCTATATATTTTACAGACAAGGGAAATCATATAACACTTGTCTTTCTCTGTCAGACTTATTAGCTCACTTAGCATAATACTCCTTAAGTTCATCCATTTTGTTGCAAATGGCACAACTTCATTCTGTTTTATGGCTGAGAAATATTCCCTTGTGTATACATACCACATCTTCTTTTATCCATTTATCAATGGGCACACAGGTTATTGGCTATTACGGATAACACTGCAATGAATATAGTGGTACATATATCTTTTTGAGTTAATGTTTTTGCTTTCCTCTGCTAAATATCCAGAGGTGGACTTGCTGGATTTTTGAGATAGTTCTATTTTAATTTTATGAAGAATCTTCATACTGTTTTTTATAGTAGCTACACCAACATACCTTCTCATCAACAGTTCATGAGATTTCCTTTTTCTCCACATCCTCATCAATGCTTGTTATTTGTTGTCTTTTTGATGATGGCTATTTAGATAGGTGCGAGATGATAAATCATTGTGGTTTTGGTTTGCATTTCCCTGGTGATTACTGATGTTCAACTTCTTTGGCTAGTTTTTTTTTCCTTTAACTTTAGTATTAGCTATACAGGTAGTTGACCCACTATCTTGATTACATCTTTACTTTTACTGGTGAGTTGTTTCTTTCATGATTTTCATATTTCTAGCTATGTTTCTTCCTGTTTAAACAAATCTCTTTAACATCTCTTATAGGGTCAGTTTAGTAGTGATGAAACACTTCAGCTTTTGCTTGTTCAGGGAAGTCTTTATCTGTACTTCAATTCTAATGATAGACTTCCAGATAGAGTATTATTTTTTAATTTTTATTTATTTTAAAAAATTTATTTACTTTCATTGGAGGATATTGCTTTATGATCTTGTGTTGGTTTCTGTCATATATCAACACGAATCAGCCATAGTCACATATACGTCTTCTCCCTCTTGATCATCCCTCCCACCTCTCACCATATCCACCCCTCTAGGTTGTCACAGAGCCCTGGATTTCAGCTCCCTGCATCATACAGTAAATTTCCACTGGCTACCAAATTTTACATATGGTAATGTGTATGTTTAAACGCTGCTCTCTTATTTCATCCCACTCTCTCCTTCCCTCCTGGGTCCATAAGTCTATGTCTGCATTTCCACTGCTGTTCTGACACATGCATCCTGATGTTCATTGCAAGACTGTTTACAATAGCTAGGATGTGGAAGCAACCTAGATGTGTCCATCGACAGATGAATAGATAAAGAAGTTGTGGTACCTATACACAATGGAATATTACTCCACCATTAAAAGGAACATATCTGACTCGCTTCTAATAAGGTGGATAAACCTAGAGCCTATTACACAGAGTGAAGTAAGTCAGAAAGAGAAAGACAAATGCTATATATTATAAATGCATATATTTAATATATGGATTCTAGAAAGATGGTACAGATAGAATATTCTTGATGGGAAGTTATTTGTTTTTGTTTTTTCCTTTCAGTACTTTGAATAAGTCATGCCACTCCCTCAAGCCTCTGAAGTTTATGCCGAAAAGTCAACTGATAGTCTTATGAGGGCTGCCCTATAAGTGACTTATTTTTCTCTGGCTGCTTTTAAGTTTCTCTCTTTTTAAAATTTTCAGCATTTTCATTGACATCTTTGTGTGAATCTCTTTGGGTTCATCTTGTTTGGGACACTCTGTGATTCCTGGACTTGAATGTATTTTTTTGTTTACCAGGTTAAGAAAGTTTTCAACCATTTCGTTCTTCAAATATGTGTTCTTTCATTTTTTTTTCTCTGTATTCTCTCTCTGACACACGTTAGTACACTTCATGTTGTACAAGAGGTCCCTTAAACTATGCTCATTTTTAAAATTTTTCTTTTTATTGTTTTGATTGAGTGATTACCCTCTAGCCTGTATTTTAGGGTGGTAAAGATCCAACCAGTCAATCCTAAAGGGAATCAGTCCTGAATATTCATTGGAAGGACTGATGCTGAAGCTGAAACTCCAATACTTTGGCCACCTGATGCAAGGAACTGACTCCTTGGAAAAGACCCTGATGCTGGGAAAGATTGAAGGTGAGAGAAGAGGATGACAGAGGATGAATTGGTTGGATGGCATCACTGACTCTATGGACATGAGTTTGAGTAAGCTCCAGGAGTTGGTGATGGACAGGGAAGCCTGGTGTGCTGCAGTTCATAGGGCCTCAAAGAGTCGGACACGACTAGGAGACTGAACTGAACTGAATCCTTTCTTCTGCATCTTCTAGTCTTCTGTTGTTTTCCTCTAGTGTAGTTTTCCTTTCCATTATTATATATTTTTGGTTTTGATCAATTCTTTATATCATGTGCTCTTTGTTGAAGCTTTCACTGTGGTCTTCTATTCTATATCTGCATTCAGGGAGTATCTTTATGACCACTATTTTGAATTCCTTATTTGATGTGTTGCTTGTCTCTGGTTTACTTCTTTTTCTGAAGTTTTAACAAGTTGTTTTTTAACATACTCCTTTGTCTCCTCATTTTGTCTAATTTTCTGTGCTTGTTTCTCTGTGTTAGGTAAATCAGCCATGTCTTCTTGTCTTAAAGGAGTGGCTTTGTGTAGAAGATGTTCTGTGTTCATCAGAAATGCATTTCCTCCTGGTCACCAGAGCCAGGTGCTCTAGGAATGCCCCCGTGCGGATGGACCATGCTTACTGTGGGCGTGCTAGTGTGTGAGGTTGGCCCCCAGTGTGGCTGGCTGTAAGACCCTGTTCAACTATTGTGGGTTCTCTGGTATGATGGGTTAGTTCCTGAGGCAGGAGCTGCTTTGGGGTGGTGCAGGTGCTGGTCAGGGTCATCCTCTGAGTTTGGTCAGGATGGGGAACCACTTTGGAGGGGCTTCTCTGCCAGCCTAGATTGCCCACAATGATTGGCAAGGCAGGGCCCCTTAGAGGTACTCTAGAGGTAGCCAAGTGTTCCTGTTGGGAGCGGCTGGGTGTACGCTGCTTGGCAGGAGTGTACTAACAGTGTCAGTTCCACAGGTGAATCTGGGGCAGAGCAAATGGTGATAATAGGTTACAAAGGGAGAGTCAGAAATCACGCTTGCCAGTGCAAGGCCAGCTAGGTGGAAGGGAGTCACAAACACGCAAAGTTCCAGCAGACCCCTGACTCTCGAGTGTATGCTCTGAGATTATTCAGTGAATCTCCATATAAGACCTGTGTCCTTTTCAGACTGCTGCCTGTATACTGAGACTTGGAATGAGTGAATTTTTGCATGCACCCTTTAAGAGTAGACTCTGGATTTTGTGAAACGGGGTATTTCCTGTCGTATGACTAAAGAAGGATGTCACAGTCATCAGCAAGTGGAGCCCTCCCTCTGGTGTGACCCAGCAAGAGCTGTAAGAGAATTCAGGAAGGAGAAGAATTCCTGCTGTCTGAAAGCCGTCTTTCAGATGGCTGCAGCCACTCGTTATGGATGTGGGATGTGAAAGCACAGGATGCTGGCCCAGGGAGCTGAGATGTATAGGAAAGGAATGGTTTCAGTGAGGCCAGATGCTTGCCTCTTCCCATACACAGAAGAGCGCTAAATTTCTTAACTTGAGATATCTGGTTCTCCTTAATTAACAATAATCTTTGATTTCGGACTGTCCCCTTTATTGCAAAATTATATATAACTTAACTTGTTCCCCCACATTTTTGGAGCAGTTTCCCAGGGTTACTTGCGATGCTGTCTCCAGGACTTGAAATACCAAGAATTCCCACCAAATTAAACAACCCTCTGCTTTCAGGTTGTGACTATTTTGTTGTTGTTGTTGTTGACACTTTTCTGAGAGCTCTGGCTCTCAAATGTAAGTGCTGCTGGTTTTCAAAGCCAGATGTTATGGGGGCTCATCTTCCCAGTGCAGGTGTCCTAGGCTGGGAGGCCCAATGTGGGGTTCACAATCCTTAGGGGGAGCTGGTTAGGTTATGACTTTCCTTCCACCTACGGGTCACAGTGCTGGGGTAAAGATCCCAGCCGGACTGTATCTCTGGGCCTCCACCTGTCTGAATGCAGATTTTCCTTTTTATCTTTAGTTGTGGAAACTATTTCCTGCTAGTCTTCAGATCATTCTCAGAGGTAGTTTGCCTATAGGTAGGCAGAATTTTGGTGTGTTTGGGGGAGTAGACAAGCTCAGAATCTTCCTATTCTGCCACCTTTTCCCACCCTTGCTCTGTTCTATTTTGAACAATCTTCCTCAAGTTCCACCTCACAGTCCTCTGCTTCATCTTTCAAGATCAAAATAAAATGAAATTTTAATGTTTCTATGTATCATTTACCAGTGCTAGCAAGAGGTGTATTTGTTCTTTGCTGTGAAGGCACTTTATGTGTGGTTCTACTGGGTAGTTAGTAGTCGGCCTGTTACTTTACGGACATCTACTTCACTTAGGATGGTTTTCTGCTTCACTATGAGCAGTTCCTAAAGAAACGGGAGCTGTGTCCTATTTTCCTTTGTACTCCCTAGAACATAATATCAGTATTCTTTGTAAAATAATTTTAATAATTTAGATTTTTGTTGCTTTACAAGATCCAGGAATAGTCTCTGAAATCCTAAATACAAAAACTATCTTCATTGATGTTTATCAGTATTGCAGGTTGTACAGTCTTGGAAGCAGATGCTGCGAGGACATCTTTGGCAGGTGCTTCTTACATATTGTTCACCATATGCTAGATTCTTTACCTCTAAGCCGGTGCTGCTGAACTGAACTTATTCCAATCCCCCTAGGATGAATCTGTAGTTGGTTTTCTGCTACTGCCCGTCAGCCAAATTATATTGTTGATGTTGACTTTACGGAGCTTGTGTTATGAAATCAGTAGATATTTTCAATGTGCTTTTTCAAACTACATGTGTCTCCCTCATCACCATGCCCACCCTACCTCATTGCTGCAGTGTTCTCAATCTGGACAACCTGGAACTCAAAGGATGTGTTCCTCAGTCCTGTGAAAATTCTGGGGGCCTAATTTGGGAACATCCACTTGAAAGTTTGGGGTCCCTAGTGGCTCAGACAGTAAAGAATCTGCCTGCAATGCAGGAAACCCAGGTTCAGCCCTGGGTCAGGAAAATCCTCTGGAGAAGAGAACAGATACCCATTCCAGTGTAATTGCCTAGAGAATGCCATGGACAGAGGAGCCTGGTGGGGTTTCATGGGGGCCATGAAGAGCTGGACATGACTGGGCGACTAACAACACATGAGAGGTTAAGCCTGGCTGGTCTTCATTTACCACAGGGATCAGAGGAAGAAGTTCAGATACTGTGGTCATATCCGTTATATAAAATGGTCATCCGAGTAATCATGAATGAGGTGTACTAATTTGATTTAGATTATCAACTAAAGTCAAATGCAATATCTCAAACATTCATAGACAACTTCCAACTGTCTCATTTGAGAATATGTCTGTGAAAGGAGTGAAATTTGAAAAACACTGCCCCAAATGATTTTCTCTTATTTCTCCCCCAATTTTTGAAGGCTTAAGAATCTCTGACTATGAAATCTGTCTGTTCTAGAATTATAAGATTAAGTTAATTTCCTTTTGCAGTCTCTAGTGGGAATGGTTAATTTCTTTTCTAATAAAGAAATACAGGTAGTGAAAGAGAAAAGTAAAAAGGAGTTTGATGTGCAAGGTATTTATTAGGGATCAATAACCTTACAAGGGAGAAGGATGTTGATCTGCAGTGCTATATTACCATAGCTTTTGCTGACCCTGGGAGGGTTCACTCCAAAAATATCCCATGTTGGGCTGAAACGCCTGGGTCTTTTCTCAGTCATTTGGATGTGGGCTGATCCCACAAGGGTACGACTTTGAGTGAGTCAACTCTGAAGCTAAAGCACATCCTTTAATATCTGAGGCTATCTGCCCTCAGGTAGAGTGACAAGTCTTTTCTTAGAAGGGGGATCTGGGTGGCATACCACCATGGGACCTCCAAGTGTACCATAGTAGCTAGTTATTTCTTGTTCACCATGTGCAGGAACACTACAAACACACTTTTATGCACATCAACTCATTAAGCCTCACCTCCTGCCCCTAAAATAGGTATGATTATTCTTCCTAGTGTACAGAGAAGACAGCAGACTAAAAGTGGGTTATTGGCTTTTTCCAAGTCACACAATGATTTTAAGTGGTAAAGCCTAGATGATAATGTAGGCAGTCTGACTCCAAAGCTGAAACATTTAAACACAATTGTATCCTATGAGGCACACCCCATACTTAACTGCAACTCCTTGAATCTTAATAATCAACATACAAGGAATATTCTTCTATTAAGGAAGAAAAGGAATGCATATTTGCCTCTCTTTCTAAATACACACAGATATATTTTATTTATCAGAGCCTTTTCATCTGTTTGCTTGAGCCAAGTTTGGTGTAGCTTGATATAAGAAGGATTTCCTCTTCTGTCTCCTGCAAATGCCATAAATGGTTATGTCACGGGGCCAGCATTTGAAGTAAGCCATGAGTTAGTCCCGTCTGCCTGCCATGTTTGTGTTAATGGAACGCACTGATTGAAGTGCTGAGAAGCTACAGGAAGCCAGCACATGGCCACCAGCATTTCTAGGCTGTCCAGTTTATAACCTTCCAGGGACGCAGATAAAACGCAGATAAAAGTACAGCAGTCGCAAAGTTGCTTTCAGCTGAAGAGCTTTTCAAGATAATAATTCACCTTTGGATTTCTATGCAGCTGTAGGTAACAGCATCAATTAGCACTGACAAATTCAGAGGTGGACCTCATTTTCCCTCAATTATCTTTTGATAGATCTTTATTAAATAACCAAATGAACTTTGAACAGGTGTGATTTAAAAAAAAAATCCTTGTCCTTCTCAATCTTTTATGTCTGTTGACAAGGTAATAAAATATATGCATATTTTTAATTTTAGAGATTTTCTGTGATTTGATATGTATTATCATCTTTCTGTGGATAATGCAAATAAAATAAAGATAGACTGTCCCAGTTATTATTAGAGGTGATAATTTGCAGTCTAAGTGTGTTGCCATGGATACCTAAGAACCCCCCCCACCGTCCCACCCCCTCCATCAAAGACTCAGGGCTGGGAGTCAGGCCCTAATCCTGAGGTGCTTTTCAATAGCACCAGCTGTCCTGAGCCTGAAAGGCGTGGCAAATTACACCATTATTAGAGTGAAATGGTATGGCTAAGCTAATTATTTGTGGGCTTTAGACACAGGTGTTCATAAAAGACTGAACGTGCACTCCTAATCAAGTCTGATTGGGCCAGAACAACAGCCCAGCATGGGACTATCAGAGAACTGTTTATAGTGTCTTTCATTTAAATAATAAAAGAGGCCACTGTAGGCCTTCTGTTCAGCAGAGTTTTGAATGCTGCTGTGAGTTTGTCATTACAGGTAACCATATTTGATGTTTCCCTTTGACTTAGTCCAGCCATGGAGATCTATTTTCTAATAATAACTTACTTGATAGTCACACAATAATTTCATGTATTATTGCCATTTTATGACTGTTTACAGTTAATGCTGCTTTTAGTGGATGTACTTTAATTTAAAGGCCTGAAGATTAGAACTTTATCATAAATATTGTATTTTAGCTATTTACTCATTCAGAGAGTTCATTCTCTAAGTATTTCCATTTTGTTACCTGTGTCACTGATAATTTTTGATTCAAAAGTTGATTCAAAAATATATTTAAAATTTTCCCTCATTTATTGGATTTGATTCATCTAATATTTGAGTTAGAGAAGGGCATGGCAACCCACTCCAGTATTCTTGCCTGGAGAATCAATCCCATGGAGAGAGGCGCCGAGGGTCACACAGAGTCAGACACAACTAAAGCAACCTAGTACACACATAACATTGGAATATCATCAGATGTCAATATGTATCTTTGGTGGGAAATGTTATATGGATTCATCATAGCTTGATATGAGACAAAGTATGAGAAATTATTCTCCTAGCAAAGCAGACTTGAATTTCCCTATCTTTGCTTTTTAAAGTAATGAAAAGTATACTTCCTTGATGTGTGTAGGCTGTAAGGACGTTTATGTTCAATAGTTACAAAACAACACTTACACAAGTAATGATGTAGTCAATCCATTACCCTGGCACTACTTAAGAAATTGGTTTATCTATTTTAGTTTACTATTGCTAATACAACCCATGTGTATTTTAAAAAATGATATGATCGATTAGCACTACTACGTTAACAGTGCTGGAATAGCAAGTAGATGTTTTGCTTTACATTTTTTTTCATTCCATATTCTCAAAAATACTTGTAAATTCATAAAGTGTGAAACATATTTCTTAGAGAAATAGCCTCTGCTATCACAACTGGTTGAAGATGTACTTACCGCTTCCTGGAGGCATAGCATAAACTATTAAGAGAAACAGATGATCTTGTAATTATGTCTATGTGCAGACCCATACAATGGAGTCTACCAAGAGTATAGCTACGTCTTTGGAAGACTAACAGCACCAAGTTTTATCCCTGAATCCACTCAGGGTATTCTTCCTGCCTGCATGGGAGGAATGTGGGAGTTGGTAGTTTCTGCAAAAAATTATGTAGCTTTGAAGACAGTGAGTAAATATCTTTTATAATCTTATGCAAAGGCATATGACTTTCTACATGCAAGTAGAAAACAAATATATTACCTGCCTACCCAGATCAGTAAGTATTGCAAACAAGGAAGAGTACTCTCAGAAGCCATTAGAGGGAAACCTTGGCAGTGGCTACCTTGAACATGCAATGAATATATGAATTATCACTCAGTTAAAATTTAATAGTCATCTTCTAAATACCTACCACGCTTGCAGCTCTTCAAGAGTCAGACACAGGTGGCTGCCAGCAACAGTTGTTCTTATATTTTTATCTAATAAAATGTATTTTTCTGCTCTCATCCCTCATAATACAGAAATATAACTAGTCACTTCTGGGGAGCAAAACTGTATCTCAACTTTTTGTGACCCTAGAGAGGAAAAAAAGCCTATTTTTTTTTTTTTTTGCAAGAGTAACATTGCTGGTGAAGGGTGATTCAAGATCTCTGACTAAAAAGCAGTTATGTGATCACATGTATCAACTAGGAATAGCAAACTTCTGAACTCTCATGGGCAAAATACTTAAGTTTATTCCTGTCCATGTACCATACTCATATAAGGTAAGCAAGTGATTCTGTTCATTTTAGTCATTAGGGGCCCAGACATGGATACTGTATCATGATCCCTGCTTCTGTAATCACCATAGTAGTAGGAAAGTGAATCATAGGATCTGCTCGTGGTCCAGTGGCTAAGATTCCATGCTCCCAGTGGCAGGGGGCCCACATTGGATCCCTGGTCAGGGAACTAGGTCCCGCACACCACAACTAAACATCTCACATGCCCCAACTAAGGCCTGGCACAGTCTAATAAATAGAAATAAATAAATAAATAAATAAATAAAATTTAAAGAAAAATAAAGTGAATCATAACTAGCTCTTAAGTTTCATGTCCTAGTGAACAAGATATTTCTGCTTACTTTATATTAGCCCAACAAATCACGTGGCCAAGCTTAAATTCAAAGGCAGCGTTCGGAATGCAAACAGCAGAGAAATATTTAGAGATCACAAATAACTCCTGGTACAGCACGCCCTAATCCACTTGTTGTGAGTCAATTCCTGATAGACTAGATCAGCTCAAGAGCTCTGTACTTACCTGTTGTTTAGTTGCTAAGTTGTGTTCAACTCTTTTGCGATCTCATGGATAGTAGCCCGCCAGGCTCCTCTGTCCATGGGATTTCCCAGGCAAGAATACTGGGGTGGGTTGTCATTTTCTTCTCCTGGGGATCTTCCTAGCCCGGGGATTGAATCTGTGTCTCCTGCATTGGCAGGCGGATTCTTTACCACTGAGCCAGCAGGAAGCCCTAGGTACTTAACTAGCTCCTAATTAAAATGAAAATTCATCAAAAGAAAACAGGAAAAGAAATTACATCAAGATAACAGACAGGCATTATCTATCCTTTCTTCATCACCCAGGATGACAGAAATACAGGAAAAAAAAATACTGCATGTGAAACAGGGAGAAAAGTTCTTAGGAAAATTCTTAATCATAAATACCTGTATTGGAAACAAGAAAGTTTAAAATTAAATTATTTAAACCTTCAACTAAGGAAATGAGAAAGGAAATTATAAAACAATGTCTGAAGGAAAGCAATTAAAATATGTTTAGAATAGTAATAATAAAATTGAAAATCTTATCCAGTAAATTTGATCTGTTAAGAAATCTTCATGTAACACATCAATAAAAGTCACTGGTAAATGTTATCAAATAAAAAAGGAAAGAATATACAACACACAATATTAACTATGAGAATAAGCACATATGTAGACAGAAATGCAGAGAAAATTTTAAACTCTTTGAAAATAATGTGCATAAATCTTTGTCTTTAAAAAATGTTACTTTAACTCTTGAAAAGAGAAAAGGTGAAACTATGAGAAAAAAATGAAAAGATATTCTAAATCTTTACCTTAAAAAGGCACTAATTTCAAGTAATATTTTGGATGAGTATTACCAAACAACCATAAAGAGAAAAATGTCTATATTCTATGTACTATTCCAGAGCATAGGAAAATGACTTAAAGTTTCCTAATTTTCCCCAAGCAAGATAAGGAGAGTATGTACCCACAGAAAGAAAACAAACTTAGAGCCAAATCTAACTTATATACAAAAAAGAAATAATCCAAATTAGAACATCAGTAAATCAAAGCTACGATTGTATCAGAGAGAATTGCATTATAATCAGTTAAGGCTTAGGTATAAACACAGGCTGTATATAAAATAGTTCACACACAAAAAATTAAAGTGTTCACAAACAGTTTAAATGGCAAATTTTGATAAGATACTCCAAATTGTAAATTCTGACAATTATGTAGATTTTTAAAATAATAAATTAAGGATAGAAGGAAACGTCCTAAGTCTGATAAAGTATAAGTACTAGTAAAACATAGTAAGCATTGTACTTAATGGTAAAACATTAGAATAATTCTATTCAAACAGCAAAATGATAAGAATGTTCACTATCATTACTAACACAGAACATGCTAGAGATCTTAATCCAAGTATTGAGAAGAAGAAATAATAATTTAGATAGCAATAAATTATTTATCTCTCCATCAACTCAATTAAAAAAAACAATTTTAAGAAGAGATGATAGGAATAGACAATTTGACAGGACAGTAAAATAAGGATGTAAGAGGAAAGATGATATATTAGTGAGGGTTCTCCAGAGAAGCAGAACAGTAGAGGGTCTTCTTCATTTGCTTATGTGTCAGTTCATCTATTTGTCTATAGAGATTTATTTTAAGAAATTGGTACACATGATTGTGAAGGCTAGCAGTTCAAAACCTGCCAGGTGGATTGGTAGGCTAGAGACTCAGGGAAGAACTGATGTTGTATTTAGACTCCAGAGACAATCTTCTGGCAGAATTCCCTCTTCCTCAGGGAAGGTAGGCCTTTTATTATCATGGGCTTGTTTAGATGAGGCTCACCCACATTATAGAGGGTTACTGAATAATATCAAGATTTTATTTATTTCTCCTTGTAAAAATGATAAAGTTATAAACTTGCAGTTCACTCCAGAAGAAATTAAAAATACCTAACCTCATCCACAAGCAGAAATACAAGTGAAACAATAAGCTATATTTTAGAATTTTAAGGCAAATTTTATGATTTTGATAATTTTCCATTTTTTTACTGTATTTTCTTAGCTGAAATATAATTGACATATAGCAAACTATTATTAATAGTTTTAGGTATACAACATAATAAGGTGATACATGTATGCATTTTGAAAAGATTACCACAATAAGTTTAGATAATATCTATTACCATATATAGTTACAACATTTTATTTCTTGTGATGAGAACTTCTAAGATTTACTCTCTCAGCAACTTTCAAATATACAATAGAGTATTGTTGGGCATAGTCACCATGCTCTATGTTACATCTCCAAGACTCATTTACCTTATAACTGAAAGTTTGAAGGTTTGGATCACCTTTACCCATTTCACTCACCTCTCCATCCCCACAACTTTGGTGAAACACCAGTCTGTTCTTTGTATCCATGAGTCCTTTTTCTTTTTTTTTGAATTCCTATGTAAGTGTGATCATATAGTATTTGTCTTTCCCTGTTTGACATATTTTACTTCTTGCTATGTGCTCAGACCAGTTCAATCCCTCAGTTGTGTCCGACTCTTTGCTACCCCATGGACTGCAGCATGCCAGGCCTCACTGTCCATCACCAACCCCTGGAGCTTATCCAAAGTCATGTTCATTGAGGCAGTGATGCCATCCAGCCATCTCATCCTCTGTCATCCCCTTCTCTTCCTGCCTTCAATCATTCCCAGCATCAGGGTCTTTTCAAATGAGTCAACTCTTCGAATGAGGTGGCCAAAGTATTGGAGTTTCACCTTCACCATCAGTCCTCCCAATGAATAGCCAGGTCTGATCTCCTTTAGGATGAACTGGTTGGATCTCCTTGCACTCCAAGGGACTCTCAAGAGTCTTCTCCAACACCACAGTTCAAAAGCATCAATTCTTCAACACTCAGCTTTCTTCAGAGTCCAACTCTCACATCCATACATGACTACTGGAAAAACCATAGCCTTGACTAGGCAGACATTTGTTGGCAAAGTAATGTGTCTGCTTTTTAATATGCTATCTAGGTTGGTCATAACTTTCCTTCCAAGGGGTAAACATCTTTTAATTTCATAGCTGCAATCACCATCTGCAGTGATTTTGGAGCCCAAGAAAATAGTCAGCCACTGTTTCCCTATCTATTTGCCGTAAAGTGATGGGACTGGATGCCATGATCTTAGTTTTCTGAATGTTGACCTTTAAGCCAAGTTTTTCACTCTCCTCTTTCACTTTCATCAAGAGGCTCTTTAGTTCTTCTTCACTTTCTGCCATAAGGGTGGTATCATCTGCATATCTGAGACTATTGATATTTCTCCCAGCCATCTTGATTCCAGGTTGTGCTTCTTCCAGACCAGTGTTTCTCATGATGTACTCTGCATATAAGTTAAATAAGCAGAGTGACAATATACAGCCTTGACGTACTACTTTTCCTATTTGGAACCAGTCTGTTGTTTCATGTCCAGTTCTAACTGTTGCTTCCTGACCTGCATACAGGTTTCTCAAGAGGCAGGTCAGGTGGTCTGGTATTCCCATCTCTTTCAGAATTTTCCACAGTTTATTGTGATCCACACAGTCAAAGGCTTTGGCATAGTCAATAAAGCAGAAATAGATGTGCTCAAGGAGTCTCCATATTGTTGGAAATGGAATTATTTTTTATGACTGAATAATATCTTATTTTCATATGCTATATTTTTTAATCTATTTCTTCATTTATGGTCCTTTAGGTTGTTTCTGTGTCTTGGTTATTGAAAATAATATTGCAATGCACATAGGGAGATATATATATATATATTTTTGAGATAGTGATTCTGTTTTTTTGAATAAAAACACAGAAGTGGAATTGCAGGATCATGTGGTAGCTCTGCTTTTAATTTTTTGAGGAACTTCTATACTGTTTCCCATAGTGGCTTCACCAATTTATATTCCTTCCAACAGTGCACAAGAGGTTCCTTTTCTCCAACTCTGCACCAATACTTGTTATTTCTTGTCTTTTTGATAACAGTTGTGAAGTGATACTTCATTGTGGCTTTGATTTAAATTTTCTTCATGATAAGTTGAACAACTTTTAAGGTACCTAATGGCCACCTGTATGTCTTCTTTGGAAAATGTCTATTCACATTCTCTGCCCATCTTTTAATCAGACTTTTTCTATTGAGTTATATGAGTTCTTTATATATTTTAGATGTTAACCCCTTATCAGACATATGGTCCGCCGGTATTTTCTTCCATTACATAGATTGTGCTTTTAATTTTGTTAATTGTTTTCTTTGCTTCACATAAGCTGTTGCAGCCCCACTTGTATATCTTGCCTTTGTTGCCTTTTCCTTTAGTGTCAAATCTGGAATATCATTGCCAAGACCAATGTTGAGGAGTTTACCCCTCTGTTTTTATCTAGGAGTTTCAGCTCTTATGGTTTCAAGTGTTACAGTCAGATAACTTATGGTTTCAAGTCTTACAGTCAGGCCCTCCAGCCATTTTGAGTTGAGCTGATTCTTGTGTATAGTATAAGACAGTGATTCAGTTTCATTCTTCTGCATGTGGCTATCTGGATTTCTCAGTACCATTTATTGAAGAGACTATCCTTTCCTAATTGTACATCTTGATTCATTGGCCATAAATTAATTGACCATATGGGCTTCCCAGGTGGCACTAGTGGTAAACAACAGCAACAGCAACAGCAACAACAAACAAACCCGCCTGCCAATGCAGGAGACAGACACAGGTACTATTCCAGGGTCAGGAGGATCTGCTGGAAGAGGAAATGGCAACCCACTCCAGTATTCTTGCCTGGAGACTCCCCTGGACGGAGGAGCCTGGCGGGCTACAGTATATAGAGTTGCAAAGAGTTGGACAAGATACATGTGTGGGCTTATTTCTGGCTCTCTATTCTGTTTCATTGATCTCTGTGTCTGTGTATGTGTGTGTGTGTGAAATGTGCCAATACCGTGCAGTTTTGATTACTATCAATTTGTAATATAATTTGAAATCAGAAACTATGATGCCTCCAGCTTTGTTCTCTTTTCTGCAATGATTATTCTGGCTCTTTGGGGATCTTTCATGATTCCATATGAATGTTAGGATGTTTTTGTTCTATTTCTGTGAAAAAATGCCCCTGGAATTTTGACAGGATTGCATTTAATCTGTAGATTGCTTTGGGTGGTATGGACAATACTGTGTTTACAGTGACATGAGGTTACTGATATTCTACTTCACTGTTGGTGAGAATGGAAATAGAGGATACATTTCAGGAAGGCATTTTATGGTCTATTATTGTGCGTGTCTTCAGACCTAGCTATATCAAATTCTAAGATTCCAATCTTTAGAGTGTAAGAAACTCCTCTTATACAATTCCATAAGGACAATAAATGCTTCATCATCTGTATTCATGAAAAATTAAGTTGGTGGACATGTAGTCATGATCTACATGTCCACTGAATGAAAAAGGTATGTATAAAGGTGTTGTTGCTGTTGTTGTTCACAGTCATATCCAACTCTTTGTGACCCCATGGACTGCAGCATGCCAGGCCTTCCTGTCCCACAACAGCTCCCAAAGTTTGCCCAAGTTCATCCATTGCATTTGTGATGCCATCCAGCCATCACATCCTCTGATAACCTCTTCTCCTTCTGCCCTCAATCTTTCCCAGCATCAGGGGCTTTTCCAATGAATTGGCTGTTTGCATCAGATGGCCAAAATACTGGAGCTTCAGCTTTAGCATCAGTTCTTCCAATGAGTATTCAGGATTGAGTTCCCTTAAGACTGACTGTTTTGATCCCCTTGCCGTTCAAGGGACTTTCAGGAGTCTTCTCTAGCACCACAGTTCGAAAGCATTAGTTCTTTGCTGTTCTCCCTTCTCTATTTTCCAGCTCTCACAACTGTTCATGACCACAGGGAAGACCATAGCCTTGACTGTATGAACTTTCACTCACAAAGGAATGTCTCTGCTTTTCAGCACACTGTCTAGGTTTGTCATATATAAAGTTATATGTAATTTAAAAACTAAATCACTAAACAATAATTTGTTATACTTGTAAAGAATAAAATAGGTAAATAGATACATATAGATGATTGATATCAAAGTACCCTTGGCAATTGTTATAATTGCATATTTTATCTAGGAGAAGATTGTGACATCTACATGGTTTGTCTTAAATATCCTCTGTACCTCCAATAAGTCAAGCTCTGCCCAGGGTTTTAATTGCCTCACAATCTCTCTCCCTGAGAAATTTTCATTTTAACAGGAAATGTAAGGGAAGAAATTAAAACAAGCAACCAAAAAAAGATCTTCATAACCCTAAAAACATATTCTCAGGCAGCAAACACAGGCTTTTGCAAAGGTTAGTCCTGATTGGAGGTGATAAGCAGAAGATCAGCACTCATGGGGAGCAAGCAACATTAATAGTAGGCTTCAGCTGCTTAACAGAGGAGTGAAGATTTTAACCGTCAGGTATACACAGAATCTCTGGATGAAAAGTAGTTGAGGTGAGTAGTTGTAGGAATCATAATTTTTTTCAGGTTTCCATGAGGGAATGAAGATTTTAAGGACCTGGAAAAACATGGTCAAAACCTATATTGCAATGATTTTGAGCCTGATTATAATCTAAGCACTTTACTTGGTTAATTCACTTAATCCTTACAAAACTCCTTTGATGAAAATACTGTTTCTATAGCCCCCACTTTACAGGTGAAGAGAGAGATGCAAGATCACTGAAGCAAATAGGTAACAGAGCAAGGACTTGAACCCAAGTATGATGGCTCCAAAGTATCTGCTTGTAGTCACTGAGGGAAGCAGGAAAGTCAGGAAAATCTCTGAAGGGAATTGATTAATTCTTTCATTTAAGATCTTCTTACCCAAAAGTTAGTTATATCTCGGTTATAGGCTGAGATATATAAAAGAATATGCCTCTTGGGAGGCAGGGAATGGTCACCTGTGATTCCCTAAATATAATAATTTCATGCCTCAGTGTTTCTGCTGATGCTGGGTCTGCTTCCTTAAATATTCCCCCTTTAAAAAAAAACCAACTCGATTTTTTGTATTACTCACTTTGAAGACTTTCCTGACATTTTCCCTTCTACAGATAATCCCCCAGGCTTTGTTGCACTCCTAGCATACTTCTATCCTGAAATTGACAAACACTAGTGTGTTCATTGGTTTCGACATCTATCTTCCCCCTGGATTCTGATATCTGATCTCCTTTGAGGCAGTGGCTATACCATTGAGTCAGTCAGACTGCTGCCAATGGTGAGAAGCAGAATCACTCTAGCTGGCTCCTCTCATAGAGTTCGTTATACGGATACACAGAGAAGTAAGAATAGGAACTACTCCCAGTTGCCTCCTGATATACTGGGTCTCTACTTCAGGACACAGCTCCTCTGTTGCTTTTTGGCCCCTTTGCACTGGGTAAATGCTTTCTCCTTGAAGACAGTTCTCTTACGGTGTTTGTTCTGCTGCTGACTCACTTTTTGTCTGTACATTGCATATGCAAATTTCCTGAGAGATTTAAGTTAGCTACCACCCAGAATAATGAATTATTATTGATCAACATTCATGTATACCTCAGAGATTACTGGTCAGTGCATAGCTAGTCATGATTGCACCAGGCACTGAAGCCTATCATGACCATAATAGTGATAAATGTGTGGTATGTAAGGTCATACCATAGTGATTCTTGAGTAATAGACAACTTCTAGTTAGTTCCCTCAAAGGGTTATTTAGCCATGGGGACATTAAAATCACCATGCCCTGTACAATCATACAGCTATCTGTGTGTTTAAAGACTCCAACATAGTGCTTCTCATGTATCAGACACTCAATACTCAGTACATGTTGACTAAGTTTGAACATAGATATGTTTAAATGACAAAAGATACACCAAAGAGGGCAGGAACCAAAGTATTTCCTGAGTTCTTCATTTGCTGAATGAAATTTAGCAGTCATTTATGGAATGTGTAGTAAGTCAGTCTGTAGTAAGTCCAGTAAGAATCAGACAGTGTGCTGGTTGTGAAGGATGCAATGTTGAACAATATAAGATCCCAAACTGAGAAATGGTGTGTGTGTGTGTGTGTGTGTGTGTCTTAGTTGCTTGGTTGTGTTCAACTCTCTGTGACCCCATGGACCGGAGCCCATCAGACTTCTCTGTCAATGGAACTCTACAGGCAAGAATACCGGAGTGGGGTGTCATTACCTTCTCCAGGGGGTCTAATGGGAGATAAAGGCAAGTAAACCAACTATCACAATATAGTGATATTGTAAGTGATGGAGAGGAACGTCATTTTATCTCCATCTTGAGAAGACAGTTCTGGAATAGTTTGTGTTCCAAAATCCCAAAAGAGAGGGAATCAGGGTGAGGGAGTACAATGTGTAAAGACTCTGCAAATCTAGAAAACAGTTCGCCACAAAATCATGGAGTCAAGGAGCTGAAAGAGATTATTTTAAAGTTAGCATTAAATCAAACTACTATTTTCTAATTACTCTCCCTGGAACAATGGTTGCATATTAGGAAAACTCGTAAGTGAGCTGAAGCACATGTATTGGTAAAATGATCAAATGGTGGAATGTAAAGAAGTAAGTTGCCTTTTTTTCAAGTCAGTTAACTGTGGAACTCAGCTCTATCTCCGTAGTTATTAAACTGTGTGGATTTCAATGTATGTACTGGAGGGTACTGCTTAACTGAATTATTAAGATGTTCCAGTTTTCTTTTTTTTCCAGTTTTCTTTTAATTTATCAGTTTTAGAAAGGCAGGCCTTGGGAATGATATAGTACATATGCTAGAGAAGCTTCAAATGCTTAGAGCTATTTTTCAGCACTTCTAATAGGACAGATAAGATAACATCGTCTTCCTAGCTAAAAAACATAGAAAGGGGATTAGAAAATGGAACTGCTGGTACTGTGGCTGGGGAAAGTTCTCCCTGTGTAGAAAGTTACTAAGGATTAATGGTGGAGAGAAAGCTATAGAAACCAAACAGCTTCTAAAACTGGGAGGAATGGTAAGGTATCTGGAAGCCATTTCACATAACCAAAGAAGGTGCTAAGGATGTTTAGCTAAGACAGAAGTTTAAGGGAGAGAGGGAGGGAAGTATGTCTGAAGGTCTAGAGTATAGAGCGGGGATGAGATTGGTCCTGGAATTTTCAAGAAGGCAATATTAGAATCAGAGTCTAACAATGAGAGCTATCCTATAGTTCATTGACCTGCCTTTATTGTAGTGATCCTCCTGTTTCTAGAAGCAAGAAGATGCCTGAAAATCATCAGAATGAATCAGAAATTATATAGAAGAGATTCTTGCATTGGTGTGTGTAACTGGGGGAGGGGAGTTGGTGAATATGAGGCTGTTGAGATGGTCTCTTATAGCCTCCTTTATATACATAACTTCTTCATTGGAGATACAATTAAAAGTTTTGTCTTCCATAGTATAACTCTCAGTGACTGGCCAAACTCTTTGATATATCCACATGTATTCCATTTATTCATATAAATTCTGGCTTGTTTCAAAAATATTTGCATCAGAAATGTCTACCCTTATTGAGTAGGGCATAACCATCACTTTTCGGAGGCCCAATTCAGATGCAAACATGATTACAGTAACTCTTTAATGATCTCATTTGACTTCTCACAGCAACTTCAGTGAAAGAGATAGATGAGATAGTATCCCTATTTTACAAACGAGAAAACTCATTTCAGGGGGAGTAGGCCACCTGGACAAGGGAAATAGAGCTTATTAGGTCATGAAGCATTAATGTAGGTGGATGACTCCTCTAATCAGAGAAGTTGTGGACTTGTGTCTGAAATCTCTATCAAGCTTCTGTGACTGGACACAGGAAACTTTCTATAGGTATGAAGGACCAGAAGGATCTAAGGTTCCAGAGTCCTGTCTGCTGGGCCAACACAAGACCGCCAAGTATTTAACACTGGTAAAAACCAAATTTTACCTTCTTCCCAAATCTCTATGGGGAGTGTTGAGAAGCTTACTTTATGAGAGTTTACTGGGCTAATTTATATGTGTTTTTTTTATTTAAAATTTGCAACAACCTTCTGAGCCCCATATTAGATGTAAAACTTCAGTTTATAAAAGGAAACCATTAAAAAAATAATAAGACAAGCTCCAAATTAGGAGATTCTTAAATCACATCCCACTATCCAGAATATATAAGGAATTACAAATCAGCTAGAGAAAGAGGAACAATCCAACAGAAATGTGGGCTTTTAAAATTCCTCCAGGAAAATATATTTATTAAGCAAATCTGAATATATTAAACTTCAAGCTGCCACGGAGAACATCCCTGTGACAAAATCTTCACAGTGTTGCAAAAAGAGGATGTTAAGAAAGGGTATTTGTAGGGCTTTGAAGTCTGGGCTTAATGGTTTAGGTAGGTCTTTCACAGCAGGAAAGTGGTGTTAGGCTAGGTTTGATCCACAGTAATTTAGAACTACTAGAAAGAGGGCCAGGGTCTGAAGACAAGTCTTTTGAGTAAACCATTGTCCTGATAAGAGAGTTGTTTTACCAGATGAACAAACTGCTCAGATAACTTGGTACACAGAAGCTCTATAAGCTAACATCACAATTTTGCTGACACAGGCCACCCTGTCTTTTAAATTGTGCTACTTGGACCGTCTCAACAGTTTTACATTGAGAAGTCTCTGTTTCATTTTCATTGTGGTCATTCTCCAGTTTAAGCTGGTGGATAGCTCATTACCGTCTTGGGACATGGTTAACCTAGACCCATGCCATTGATTGAGGTGCTGTGATCACATGTCATATTTCTGTTAGTGGCCATTTCTGCTTTTGTAAATATTAGGTATTTCTGTTCTTTCTGTTGTTGGATAATCCTTGCGGGATCATCTGACAGGGTAGGGACTGAACATTTGAAAGAGTGAGGATTTGAGCAACACAGAGGAAACACAAAAAGAGAGTTTGATCAGTTTGCAGTTCACTTCTAAGCCATTCATCAAGGCTGCCCAAATTGAATCAGATTCTATCTCCAAACTGAAACCTTTTTTCCTGTTTTCCCTCTTTCTGCCTCTGTTTCACAGATCTTTCTTAATAATATTACAAATATCAAGATGTGAATATGACTGTCTTCCCCTTAGATGGCATCTGTTCGCCCTTGAGAAACTGAAACCCTTTCTAGGTCTTCTCCATTTTGAATTTTCATGTGTTCAATCCATGACATCTTCAAGTGAGGTGTTCTCTGACCCTCAAAGCATTACCTAGCTTGCTGGTTACTATGTGAACCAAATAAACATAAAATGCTCTCCACTTTTCGGTTTCCAATAAACTATGAAATGGAGAAACTTGAGGAAGAAAGCAGTTCAGAAGTCAGTCTCAGAGGTTAAAGTTTTACATCTCATATTGAGAACCAGTTTTTCTACTTCTTGAATTGTCACCAAGAACACTTATTTGCTGAAAAGGCAAGCAATTGGCCAAAGTGGGCCAGAGATGCTATCAGGGATTAATCTAAAGGCAAGTGCCAGTTTATCGAGGTAACAAGTCCTTGACCCTGTTGTTCAGTTCAGTCGCTTAGTCGTGTCCGACTCTTTGCAACCCCACGGACCACAGCACGCCAGGCCTCCCTGTCCATCACCAACTCCCAGAGTTTACCCAAACTCATGCCTTTGGAGTCGGTGATGCTTCCAACCATCTCATCCTCTCCTCCCACCTTCAATATTTCCCAGTATCCGGGTCTTTTCCAATGAGTCAGCTCTTCACATCAGGTGGCCAAAGTATTGGAGTTTCAGCTTCAACATCAGTCCTTCCAATGAAGACTCAGGACTGAGCTCCTTGAGAATGGACTGGTTGGATCTCCTTGCAGTCCAAGGGACTGTCAAGAGTCTTCTTCAACACCACAGTTCAAAAAGCATCAATTCTTCGATACTCAGCTTTCTTTATAGTCCAACTCTCACATCCATAGATGACTCCTGGAAAAACCATAGCCTTGATAAGGTGGACCTTTATTGGCAAATTAATGTCTCTGCTTTTATTTCTTTTTTTTTTTTTTACTTTTGCAATCACATGTTACCAGACTCAGTACTGCCATTGTTACATCCAATAACCATGAATAAAACCAAAGATTCAAAATTGATCTAATTTTTTTTTTTACTTTACAATATTGTAGTGGTTTTGGTCATACATTGACATGAATCAGCCATGGATTTACATGTATTCCCCATCCCGATCCCCTCTCCTGCCTCCCTTTCCACCCAATTCCTCCGGGTCTTCCCAGTGCACCAGGCCGGAGCACTTGTCTCATGCATCCAGCCTGGGCTGGTGATCTGTTTCACCCTAGATAATATACATGTGTCAATGCTGTTCTCTCAAAACATCCCACCCTCGCCTTCTCCCACAGAGTCCAAAATTCTGTTCTGTACATCTGTGTCTCTACAGATGTACACAGATGTCTCTGCTTTTTAATATGCTGTCTAGGTTGGTCATGACTTTCCTTCCAAGGAGTAAGCCTCTTTTAATTTCATGGCTGCAGTCACCATCTGCAGTGATTTTGAAGCCCCCAAATATAAAGCCCCTGTTGTGGGTAGTAGGAAATAAACTGTTTGCTTAAACCACTATGTTAAGAATTCTTTGGGCACAATAAAGGACAGAAATGGTATGAACCTAGCCGAAGCAGAAGATATTAAGAAGAGGTGGCAAGAATACACAGAAGAACTATACAAAAAAGATCTTCATGACCCAGATAACCACAGTGGTGTGATCACCCACCTAGAGCCAGACATCCTGGAATGCAAAGTCAAGTGGGCCTTAGGAAGCATCATTATGAACAAAGCTAGTGGAGATGATGGAATTCCAGTTGAGCTATTTCAAATCCTAAAAGATGATGCTGTGAAAGTGCTACACTCAATATGCCAGCACATTTGGAAAACTCAGCAGTGGCCATAGGACTGGAAAATGTCAGTTTCCATCCCAATCCCTAAGAGAGGCAATGCCAAGGGATGCTCAAACTACTGCACAATTGTACTCATCTCACACGCTATCAAAGTAATGCTCAAAATCCTCCAAGTCAGGTTTCAACAGTACGTGAACCATGAACTGTGATATGTTCAACCTGGATTCAGAAAAGGCAGAGAACCAGAAATCAAATTGCCAATATCTGTTGGATCCTCAGAAAAGCAAGAGAGTTCCAGAAAACATCTACTTCCACTTAACTGACTATGTGAAAGCCTTTGATTGTGTGGATCACAACAAACTGTGGAAAGTTCTTCAAGAGATGGGAATACCAGACTACCTGACCTGCCTCCTGAGAAATCTGTGTGCAGATCAGGAAGCAATAGTTAGAACTGGACATGGAACAATAGACTGTTTCCAAAAAGGAAAAGGAGTACATCAAGGCTGTATATTGTCACTCTCTTTATTTAACTTATATGCAGAGTACACCATGCAAAATGCTGAACTTGATGAAGCACAAGCTGGAATCAAGATTGCTGGGAGAAATATCAATAACCTCAGATACACAGTTGCCACCATACTCATGGCAGAAAGCAAAGGAACGAAGAGCTTCTTAATGAAAGTGAAAGAGAAGAGTGAAAAAGTTGGCTGAAAACTCAACATTCGGAAAAGTAAGATCATGGCATCTGGTCCCATCACTTCATGGCAAATAGATGGGGAAGCAATGAAAACAGTAAGATACTTTATTTTTGAGGGCTCTAAAATCACTGCAGATGGTGACTGCAGCCATGAAATTAAAAGGCGCCTATTCCTTGGAAGGAAAGTTATGACCAACCTAGGCAGCATATTAAAAAGCAGAAACATTACTTTGCCAACAAAGGTCCATCTCATCAAGGCTTTGATTTTTCCAGTGGTCATGTATGGATGTGAGAGTTGGCCTATATAAAGAAAGTTGAGCACCAAAGGATTGATGTCTTTGAACTTTGGTGTTTGAGAAGACTTTTGAGAGTCCCTTGGACTGCAAGGAGATCCAACCAGTCCATCCTATTGGAAATCAGTCCAGAATATTCATTGGAAGGACTGATGCTGAAGCTGAAACTCCAATACTTTGGCCACCTGATGCGAAGAGCTGACTCACTGAAAAGACCCTGATGCTGGGAAAGATTGAAGGCAGGAGGTGAAGGGGATGACAGAGGATGAGATGGTTGGATGGCATCACTGACTCTATGGTCATGAGTCTGAGCAAGTTCTAGAAGTTGATGATGGACAGGGAAGCCTGGCGTGCTGCAGTCCATGGGGTCGAGAAGAGTCAAACACAACTGAGTGACTGAACTGAACTGAACTGAAGAATTCTATAAGCTGCAAGTATTCTTAATTGATGAATAGTTTTATGGTAAACAAGCATCCTGTGTCATACGTAAGAGTACAATATTTGACACATTCCTATTGTAAAGATATTTTAAGAATGTCCACCTCAACTAATAATATAAATAATATTTATTGAGTAATTACTATGTGACATGAACTGTACTGGGCTTCTCAGGTGGTGCTAGTGATAAAGAGGCGCAGGTAAAATCCCTGGGTTAGGAAGATCACCTGTAGAAGGAAATAGCAACCCACTTCAGTATTCTTGCCTGGGAAATCCCATCAACAGAGGAGCCCAGTGGGCTACTGTCTATGGGGCTGCAAAGAGTCAGACATGACTAATTGACTGAACAGGAGTGAACCAGATGAACTACTGATCGCTTAATTACTCATTTAATCTTCACATGCATCCTTTGAGAAAGAGACTACAGTTAGCAGGCTCTGTATCTACAGATTCACCCTGCTTCAAATATAAAATGTTCTCCCTCCCCCGCAAAATCTAGGAAGTTTCAGAAAGCACAACTTGAATTTGAGGAGCACAGGCCACTATTTACATAGTATTTACATTGCATTTACAACTATTTACATAGCATTTACATTGTATTACACATTATAAGTAATTTAGAAATGATTTAAAGTATATGGTTGGATGTGTGCAGGTTATATGCAAATACTTCCCCCCTCTGAATAAGATATTTAAGCATCCTCAGGTGGATTTTGGTATGGAGGTCCTGTAACCAATCAAAGCCCCCTCCCCTCCCAACCCGCGGCCAGGGTCAAGGTGATTTACTCAAGCTACTGAGCATGAACCAGGGTTTGTACTGAGGCAATCTGGTTCCAGAACATATTCCCCTCGTCTAAGCCCATTTATTTGATCTCCAGTACATTCAGGCCTGCATCATCGGCTTGCAAAGCCGGTACTGACTCCCTGCAGCCAGGATATCTGCATAGTAAGCTTCCTCCTGGTCACGGAGTCCATCACGTTCCTCTGAATCTGCCTCTCCACTGTGCTCAAACGTGATCACAGCCCTGGAGGGCGGAGGGACTGTGCGGGCCTGGCGTCGCTCAGTTGTCCTGGTGAGGGAGCAAGGCGAGCCGCACGTGGGCCATGCCTCTCTCCCAGCCCAAATGAAGGGCCGGGGCCTCAGGTCCGAACTGCGCATGGGCTTCGCTCGGGGGCGTGGAGGGGTAGGGGGCAGGTCACTGTTAGCGACAGCTTCTCCCAGCGTGGTGGCCGTGACCTCCGAGGCTAGTGACGCCATCCAGAAGGTGGGAGCACTTTGCCCTTGCCCTTGCTTGCAGGGCTGCACCTGCTCGGGTCAGGCATCGTCTTGGCGATTCCCCAAGGGAGCCGCGGGCGAGAAGGGGACAAGGGGTTAGCTCGCCATGGCCATCTCCTCCAGGAAGCCCCGGCCCTGGTCTAGCGCCCTGGCCACTGCCGCTGTTTCTGCTCCTGGCACTCCTGCTTCTGGTCAGCCTTCATCTGCTGGGCGAGCTCGTTTTTCTTGTGCAGAATGGCCTCTAGGATTGCTTCTCTCATCGGGGAGCTGTGATGTTGAGGTCGGGGCAGGGCTGTTGAGAGCGGCAGCTGCAGTTGCAATCCCGGACTGTATCCGGCTCCTTGAAGCTGCGTCTTCCTCATAATGCACTCCTTTTTCCTTCCTGGCTTCTTCAGATGTGTCCTTAAACCGCAAAGGAACCGGAGGTGGTATTTTGTGTTAAATTAGTCAGCTCTCTTTTGCCTGGCGTTCTCATGCTATATCTTCCCCCATCCTTCTACTGTTAACTTATTTATTCTTCACACCGAGAGTTGGTATGTGTTTTTTATGTTTAGACAACTTACATGTAATGTTATTATTGACAGGGTTGGATTTAAATCCACCATCTTCTTTGGAGAAATGTCTGTTTAGTTCTTTGGCTCATTTTTTGATTGGGTCGTTTATTTTTCTGGAATTGAGCTTCAGGAGTTGCTTGTATATTTTTGAGATTAATCCTTTGTCTGTTTCTTCATTTGCTATTATTTTCTCCCAGTCTGAGGGCTGTCTTTTCACCTTACTTATAGTTTCCTTTGTAGTGCAGAAGCTTTTAAGTTTCATTAGGTCCCATTTGTTTAGTTTTGCTTTTATTTCCAATATTCTGGGAGGTGGGTCATAGAAGATCTTGCTGAGATTTATGTCGGAGAGTGTTTTGCCTATGTTCTCCTCTAGGAGTTTTATAGTTTCTGGTCTTACATTTAGATCTTTAATCCATTTTGAGTTTATTTTTGTGTATGGTGTTAGAAAGTGATCTAGTTTCATTGTTTTACAAGTGGTTGACCAGTTTTCCCAGCACCACTTGTTAAAGAGGTTGTCTTTTTTCCATTGTATATCCTTGCCTCCTTTGTCAAAGATAAGGTGTCCATAGGTTCGTGGATTTATCTCTGGGCTTTCTATTCTGTTCCATTGATCTATATTTCTGTCTGTGCCAGTACCATACTGTCTTGATTAACACCATACATTTCTCCAAAGAAGACATACAGATGGCTAACAAACATATGAAAAGATGCTCAACATCACTCATTATTAGAGAAATGCAAATCAAAACCACAATGAGGTACCATTACACGCCAGTCAGGATGGATGCTATCCAAAAGTCTACAAGCAATAAATGCTGGAGAGGGTGTGGAGAAAAGGGAACCCTCTTACACTGTTGGTGGGAATGCAAACTAGTACAGCCACTATGGAAAACAGTGTGGAGATTTCTTAAAAAACTGGAAATAGAACTGCCATATGACCCAGCAATACCACTTCTGGGCATACACACCGAGGAAACCAGATCTGAAAGAGACACGTGCACCCCAATGTTCATCGCAGCACTGTTTATAATAGCCAGAACATGGAAGCAACCTAGATGTCCATCAGCAGACGAATGGATAAGGAAGCTGTGGTACATATACACCATGGAATATTACTCAGCCGTTAAAAAGAATTCATTTGAATCAGTTCTAATGAGATGGATGAAACTGGAGCCCATTATACAGAGTGAAGTAAGCCAGAAAGATAAAGACCAATACAGTATACTAACGCATATATATGGAATTTAGAAAGATGGTAACGATAACCCTATATGCAAAACAGAAAAAGAGACACAGATGTACAGAACAGACTTTGGGACTCTATGGGAGAAGGTGAGGGTGGGATGTTTCAAAAGAACATCATGTATATTATCTATGGTGAAACAGATCACTAGCCCAGGTGAGATGCATGAGACAAGTGCTCAGGCCTGGTGCACTGGGAGGACCCAGAAGAGTCGGGTGGAGAGGGAGGTGGGAGGGGGGATCAGGATGGGGAATACGTGTAACTCTATGGCTGATTCGTGTCAATGTATGACAAAACCCACTGAAATGTTGTGAAGTAATTGGCCTCCAACTAATAAAATAAAATTTAAAAATAAATAAATAAATAAATAAATCCACCATCTTGCTAGCTGCTTTCTGCTTGCCCCATCTTCCCTGGATCCCCTTTCCCTATTTCCTTGCCTTCTTTGGAGTTAACAGAATAGTTTTTTAAATGCTTTTGTTCTGATACACCTACCCTGCATCCAGATGATCAGACTCTTGTAGTTTTAAAAGAGTTATTTTTTTCCAAATGTGCAAATCATTTGAGTGTTTAACGTGATTTGCAGGAATTGCCTGAAAATAATGTGCACTCAGTTGCTTAGTGGTGTTGGACTCTTTGCTACCCCGTGCATTGTGGCCAGCTAGGCTCCTTTATCCATGGAACTTTCCAGGCAAGAATACTGGAGTAGGTTACTATTTCCTAATCCAGGGCATCTTCCTGACCCAGGGATTGAATCCACATGTTGTTCAGTCTTTGTGCCTCCTGCATTGGCAGACAGATTCTTTACCACTGTGCCACCTGGGATGATCCTGAAGATAATAGTGATGCTATTTATCAGGTTATAGTTCTGTCTTTCTGCATAAGGCTCTTCTTATGCAAATGGCTGCATTATGTTGACCCAGGTCATCCTAGCTGTCTCCCCAAATATCTAAGTTTCATTTATCCACAGAGTAGGAGGGTGGATCAAAGTATGGCATTGTTACACACTTGAATTTTGGACACTTGTGATATACTTGAATTGTATGAGCAATTGTGAAATGTTATTCACAGCAGTGAAAATTCATGTAGCCACATGAATAACACTAATATGATGTCTCAAAAACAGTGAAAAAAGCAAGTTGTTGATGAATACAGTATGAAATCTTGCATGCTAATTGGAGACCATGTTAGTGGTTAAACTACAAATAAAAACAGAGGAATGATGAAAACAAAATCAGAATAGTTCCTTGGCCCCTTCTACAAGACAAAATAAGAGAAGAGTATCATTAGGGGGTGTCATAGTGAGAGCTTCCAAAATTTCTCACCATTTATTAAGGTAAGTGGACCACTCATGGACTTCTAATTGTTTAAACTATATGTATATGTATATATTTTTTATTTTTTAAAATATTAAGAAGGCAAAACTGCTAAACTCATTAGCACTCAAAACATACTCTGCCACCTTCTTCCCTTTTCTACTCACGTATCACTGGGTGTTCAATCCCCGGCCAATCTGGGCGTTGTAAAACTGGCTCCACACTTCAACCCTCACTTTTATTCTGCTCAACTAGGACAAACTGTTTATGTCAACTGAAGTTCCCTACAGAAAGAAAATATTTTTATTTTATAACTCTATTTGAATCTGCCAAATAGAAGCGTCTTGGTTTCAGTTAATTGGTGTGTGCTAATGACTTATTTGTGATCCTAAGACTTCAATCGGGTAGACTCTTAAATCGATTGGGTCTGATTTTCAGGTAGGCGGTAGGGATAAAGATTAAGAAACACCTCTTTGTTTTAGTGGTGGGTGGAGATACAAGCGTGCTAAATTTTTTCTTCCTAAAACAAACTTCCTCTGGAACTGATGATTTTTCACATGTGTAATTTTGGGTGTTCTTCCTGGAAGATTTGCCTTCGTAAGGATTACAGGCTTCAGAATACTGGAAACTGGATTCATTCTCTTTTCTTCAGTGCAGGAATTAATTAGTCTTCAACTTCTGTGTGTGTAGTTGGCGTCAATAATTGACACAGGAAAGATTTTCACAAATATCTTTTTGGCAGACTGTTTTGCTGTGATTTTCTTTACAAGCCAGCATTTCCCATCCCAGAGATACTGTTACATCCATTAATCAGGGGCAGCATGTGTCATATGTGAAATCTTGCACACACAGCCATGAGGAGCTGGAAATCATTGCTAATGAACTTCAGTCACTCTGCCAGAAGCATGCAGCCTCTGACATCCTGCCTTGCTCCCCGTTTTCGCTCTCATTCTCTCTTACCCTAAAACCTCAACCAGACCCTTTTCGGACTGTGGCTTCTAGGCTCAGACTTTTCTTTTCCTAAAGACTTGTGTTTGCTGGCAAGGCACCTTAGAGGCAAGGCTATTCCGTCTGACTAGAGCGTTAAGTCCCTAAAGACACAAGGCCTCCTGAAACCCTCTTCAGATGCTAATGTTCACACACAGTGCCGCCGGCCCCAGCTGGCCTTCACCTGCAGCTCTGACAGGCAGGAGATTCAGAAGGAGGTCCTGGTTTCCATAAAAATAGGAAGGGCACACATGGTAAATGGCAGAGATTTCGCCCAGGCTATAAAATTATTTAAAGTCAGCTTCCAGACTGTTAAAACTAATTGCTATGAACACAAAGCCCAGACAGGAGCCCCCTTTCTCCTTTTTTTTTCTTTTTTTTTTTGGTTATTCACTTGAGACAGGGTAGCTTGAATCCTCTGCTAATGCCCACACCTAAAATTAAACGATGCCACTAAATTTAAGATGCAGCTGCTGTTGTTAATATTCAAATATGTTTTAAGCACAGGAGAAACGTGCTGTGTGGTAGGGCAAAAATATTAATGGGTCATTTAGAATTTTCTCTGGGTTTCCTTGGTTTTATTAGGATACCTCGCTTAAATGTAGCATTCTTGTTATTACTGCTGGCCTTCTGGCTGATTTTCTGTTCCTCCTGAGGAGAGTTTGCAGCCCTTTCATTCTTCCTGTAGAACAGATTTGTAAGGGAAAAGTTACGTAGTGCACCAGCTATTCTAAACCAGAAGAACTTGGCTCGTGGACTTTTTTGAACTAGTATAGAAAAGCACTGTAGAATCCCTCCCCTGTCCATCTTTTCTTTTCATGGGCTATCATGCACAAGATATCACTAGGAGCAGAATGTGGACTGGGCTTCCCTTACCAGACCTCAGCATCCTGCTCCTGCTTCTCCCAAGCCCACAGTTCATTCCTGATCTTCTTTATTTACAGAAAATTATGATTTAAAACATTGGTCCCTTTGCTTTTTAAGTTTAGAGACCCTCTTTGACATTAAGAAATGTATTCTTTCAGCAGAAGATAAGGTAAGATAAGATAAGCATTCTCATACTGAACCAGGTAAGGAAAACTTTGAGATTATTAAAAGACAAAGAAAAAAAATGTTGGAATCAAGAATTGGAGGAAATCTCAAAATGCCTTAAAGGTGGCAGTGTTATTTTCTCTGAAATTCATCAGACCTTAGAAGAAAGACAGTTCAGAGAAGAGGAGCCCAAACTCCTTTTTTTTCAACCTGCCTGAAGTCAGAAAACATATGTTGAGCACACACTTCCTTCCAGGAGAGTGCTTGGTTTCTGGGACTCGAGACAGTTGCATTTAAATCCGCCTGTAGATGCCTGTAGGTAACTCCTAACCCAGTATCTTCCCTTTGTTCTTCCTCTCTCTCTCCCTTATGTTTTTTGCTCCCATATTTTTCTCCAGGAGAGTTTAACAGTTATGAAATTATAAGTATTAAGTTTGGCTACTAATTATTTATAGATTCAGGTTTTATAATTTCCAGGAATATAATGTTAACCCGTCTGCCAATGCAGGAGACTTAAGAGATGTAGGTTTGATCCCTGGGTCGGGAAGATCCCCCGGAGAAGGGCATGGCTACCCTCTTCAGTGTTCTTTTCTGGAGAATCCCATGCACAGAGGAGCCTGGTGGGGCTACTGTCCATAGGGTCACAAAGGGCCAGATATGACTGAAGCGACTTAGCGTGCAATGTTCTTGTTAGTATAGTTTAGCCTTGAACTTTTATTCTTTACGGTTTTATATCATCATCATCCACTGGAAGGAGAATATGTTACTTTGCATGTTAAAATGAAATTATTTCCTTATTAATACCCATTTTACTAAGTCAGTAAATAAGGAAATAAATATGAGAAATCTGCATCCTCTAGCAGATTCAGCTTAAAGTAACTGAAATGTTACCTAAAATTAATTTTGGTGTCTCTTAAACCAAAAATGTTACCTTTATGTTTAATATGTTTTCTTTATGCTGTTTAACTACTAGTCTTTAATCTCACGGGCCATTATTAACAAGACCTCACTTTTTGAAAAATGAAGGATTCTGTAAAATTGTTAAGTAGATTTTCTTGTTGGTTTGTTGGTAAATTAAATGTTCTTTTCCTTTTTGAACTTGTTAACTTCATTTGATATTGATCTTTAATCAGCTTATTGTTCTCAAGTATCTGTAGTGCTACAGTGGACAGACTGCAAAAGGAGGCAAGCTTTCTACTTCTCTGTAATAATAAAGTTTCCAATGGTTTGGAGGAGAAATGGATAAATATTGGTGGTGACTTACACTGGTGCAAAGGAGTGAATTATACTATAAACAGGTGTTAAATGTTTGGTAAATATGAACAAGAATAGCATTTGTTTAGAGGGAGAAAGCAGGGAGGCATACTTGTGCAGAGGTTAAAACTTCTTTAATTGTATGGTTATGTTATAAAGAGCTCTTCCACTCCTGGGACCATGGAGTAGATTTTCTTCCCTATCCTCATATGAAATACAACTAAACCCCTGTAAGTCCTGAAATTGAGATACAGTATTATCTGCCTCAGCATCAGAAACCAGAGGGCCTTAGGATGATGAAAGAAATCAAGAGCTAATTAAATGGAAAGGTATACCATGTTTGTAGGTTGGAAAACTCAACAGAGTAAAGATACTAGTCCTTCCCAAATTGATATAAAGGTTTAATATACTATATTTTAAAATCCCAGCAAGATTTTGGGGGATATATAGAAAAAAATATGAAATTTAAATGGAAAGGTAAAGAACAAGAATGGCTAAAAGAAGACTTGGAAAAGAAAAATAAAGATAAAAGAATGTCTACTCAATTAATAATAGTTTAGTGATCAAGGCAACTTAGAGAAGGGATAAACAAGTAAATCAGTGAAACAGAAGCATTCAAAAATAGATGAAGACAGACTGGACCAACTAATTTTGACAAGTTTCAAAAGCAATTCAATAGGGGAAGGATAGCTTTTTTCACAAATGGTACCAGAGCAATTGAACCTTGATAAGCAAGGAAAAAAAGTAAAACCTCAACATCATACTTTAAAAAATTGAATTCAAAGTGTATCATAAATGTGTCATATAAAATGTAAAACTGTAAGAGTTCTTGACTCTTATGGAGTTCTTGACTTTTATGGAACGAGCCATAAAATAATTGGTGTATTGGACTTGATCAAATTAACAAATTTTGCTCTTCACTGTTAAAAGGCTGAAAAGAAGCAAAAATATTTGCTAGCCACTATCCAAGATGAGTATAGAATATATAAAGGACTCTCAAACCTCACTCTTAAAAACAAATAAATAATTCAATTAGAAAATGGGCAATAGACTTGAAGAGACATTTTTCTAAACAGGATATAAACATGACAAAAAAGAACAAGAAAATACATTTAACATTTTTATCCATAAGGTAAATGCAACTTGAAGCCATAATAAGACATAACTACTTACTATTAGAATTATTATAATAAAAATTAGTGATAACATCAAATTCTTACAAGAATATAGAGAAACCATGTCATTTCATTACTGGGGGGAATGTAAAACAGTATAGCCACTCTGAGGGACAATTTGAAAATTTCATTAAAAAACAAGCAGCAGAAGAGATTAAGAAGAAGTGGCAAGGATACTCATAACTGTACAAGGAAGGTCTTAACGACCTGGATAACCATAATGATGTGGTCATTCACCTAGAGCCAGATATCCTGGAGTGTGAGGTCAAGTGGGCCTTAGGAAGCATTACTATGAAGAAGTCTAGTGGAGGTGACAGAATTCCAGTTGAGTTATTAAAAATCATAAAAGATGATGCTGTTAAACTGCTGCACTCAATATCTCAGCAAATTTGGAAAACTCAGCAATGGCCACAGGACTGGAAAAGGTCAGTTTTCTTTCCAATCTCAAAGAAGGACAATTCCAAAGAATGTTCAATCTACTATACAGTTGTGCTTATTTCACATGCTAGCAAGGTTATGGTCAAAATCCTTCAAGCTGGGCTTCAGCTGTACATGAACAGAGAACTTCCAGATGTACAAGCTGGGTTTTGAAGAGACAGAGGAACCAGAGATCAAACTGCCAGCATTTGTTGGATCATGGGGAAAACAAGTGAATTCAAGAAAACATCTACTTCTGTTTCATTGATTACATTAAAGCCTTTGACTGTGTGGATCATAACAAACTGTGGAAATTGTTAAAGAGATGGGAATACCAAAACACTTTACATTTTTCCTGAGAAACCTGAATGTGGGTCAAGAAGCAACCATTAGAACTGGACATGGAACAACAGACTGGTTCAAATTTCGGAAAGGAGCAAACAAGGCTAGATATTGGCACTGTGGTTATTTAACTTATATGCAGAGTATGTCATGGAAAATGCCAGGCTGGAAGCATCACAAGCTGGAATCAAGAATGCTGGGACAAATAGCAACAACCTTAGATATGCAGATGATACCACTCTAATGGCAAAAGGTAAAGAGAAACTAAAAGCCTCTTGATGAGGGTGACAGATGAAAGTGAAAAAACTGACTTGAAACTCAGTATTGAAAAAACTAAGATCATGACATATGGTCCCATCACTTCATGGCAAACAGAAGGGGGGAAAATGGAAGCAATGACAAATTTTATATTCTTGGGCTCCAAAACCACTGAAGATGATAACTGCAACCATGAAATTAAAAGATGCTTGCTCCTTGGAAGGAAAGCTATGACAAATCTAGATGGTGTTTTAATAAGCAGAGACATCACTTTGCCAACAAAGATCCATATAGTCATAGCTATGGTTCTTCCAATAGTCATCTACAGATGGGAGAATTGGTCCATAAAGAAGAGTGAGTGCCAAAAAATTGATGCTTTCAAATCATGGTGCTAGAGAAGACTCTTGAGAATCCTTTGGATGCAAGGAGATCTTACCAGTCAGTCCTAAAGGAAATAGGTCCTCAATATTTATTGGAAAAACTGTTTCTGAATCTGAAGCTTCAGTACTCCGGCCACCTGATACAAAGAGCCAACTCACTGGAAAAGACCCTGATGCTAGAAAGATTAAAGGCAAAAGAAGGGATTGACAGAGGATGATACGGTTAGATAGCATCACCAACTCAATGGACATGAATTTGAGCAAACTTGAGGAGATAGTGGAGGACAGAGGAGCCTGATCCCACAGTCCATGGGGTCACAAAGAGTTGGACATGACTTAGCAACTCAACAATAATAACAATCCCTACTCAAGAGAAGTGGAACACTTATGTTTACACAAAAATCTAATAATATTTATAGCTTTTTTAGTAATTGTCAGAAACTGGAAACTACCACCTGTCTTTCAGTTAATGAACAATTAAACTGTGGTCCAGCAATACCATGAAATACTTCTCTGTGGTAAAAAGCAACATACTATTGATACACATGGAGAATCATGGATGGGTGGATCTCCAGAGAATCATGCTTGGGCCAAAACTCAAGTCCCAAAAGATTGTACCAGGTATGATCCCGTTTATATAACTCTTGAAATTATTGAAATGAAGGTCAGATCAGTGGTTACCAGGGATTAAAGAAAGATGAGAGAGGAGAGTGGAAGGGAAGAGAGTACAGTGTGGAGGGGAATGTAAGGGAAATGGGTGTGGCTATAAAAGGGCAAAATGAGGAATCTTATGGTGAAAATTTTCTGTGTCTTTGCATTAACGTCAATATGCTGGTCATGATGTTGGACTAGATGTTCAGAGAATGTTATCCCTGGGAGCATCATGGTTAAGCTGGCATGATATGTCTCTGTACTACTTTTGTAACTGAACCCAGGTTTGGCTGATCGCTGCTGATAAGCCAGTAATCCGAGAGAGAAGTCTCAGTAGAAAGGAAAGGTGTTTTAATTAGAAAAACTGGCAATCTGGGGAGTTGGTGGGTTCAGGTCCAGAGACCAACTCCAGAGATTTTGCTGAGCTGTTGTTTTAAAGTGAACATAAGGGGGAGGAATCTCAGTGAATCTTCAAGGCATGAAGTTGGGTTCTGCATCATTGTCCATTGAGTGCAGACTGGAGGACTTCCTTCAGATAAGTGTGTGTGATCTGCCTACAGAATTGCTGATGGGGCTGTTGGATGAACAGAGATAGTCATCTTTTAACTGCTGAATTCTTCATTCTTACTTCTTTTTATCTAGAGAAAGAATCAACAGATTAGACAAGGCATGGTGTACATCAGGTGAGCATAAGCCTGGAGTTAGTTCCAATTGCTTGATGATCTCATTCCTATAATTAGGTTTTTCTAAGGTTAGGAGGGAATGAAATGGGCAAAGGTGAAAGGGGCAAAAGAGCTGCTTTCACTTTTTCTAGTTGCATAGGAATATGCACTTGTCCCAAAATTAAAATTTTAAGTATCTATACACATCTGACTGTATTCTCCTGTAATATTTATCTAAACTGATATATGATTGTGCAAAGATAACTGTGAAATTGGAGAATGATTTTCACTACATTGTTTTAATCCCAGCTGCACAGTTTCTTCCTGATCCCAGTTTGTAATTGTCTTGGGTACAATTTTAAAGTGCATATTTCTTCTGGTTCCTTAACGTGGGTGTGATCTTTCTTACAAAGGGTAAACTCTTGATGAATCAACGGTGCTTTCATGGGATACCACATATTACAGAAAAAACCAGCAAATTCTCCCAGGCTGGGTAGCCTTTCACCTCCACATCCCTGGGATGAGTCTCAGAGGGAAGCAAGGCAGCTTATTTGAAACCATCATTTAATTGTAATAATAAAAAGAATGCTCAGAGGAATAGAACTTAAAGCCCATTCATCATATCAGTAAACAACATTCACATTTGAAAGGGAACTCCTGTTTTTGCCCATTAAGTGCATATCGCACAAGGTTCTGGTAGCTTTTGATTTATCACCTCGCATTTTCGGCCTGCCCTTTTCTTTAAATATATAGCGCGTTCAAATCCCAAATCAATATGCGTGGTGTTGTATTGAATTTAAGGCGAGCGGTGAAAGGGGGAAAAAAATAGTCATGAGACAGAATTTTATTATCTGTTACTGAATGACAGGCTTACAGGCTGCAGATAACAAGGTACAAGTTTTCCTATTTTCTTTCTCCTCCAAAGTTTGCGCCAGAAGTTCCAAAGTCAGCCCCACAGATGAGATCACAAAAGTTTGACACAGTGAACCCCTATGATGCTATTTCATGCCAGTATGGCTTTCTTTATCCTGCTTCCCTGGCCTGGATGACTGTTGACTTTTCTTACCTGGCTAACTCAAACGTATCGCAATTAAATTACCTCAAATTAATTGTTACCCTCTAAAGAATCCACTTGTAATGCAGGAGATCCCGATTCGATTCCTGAGCTCAGAAGATCCCCTGGAGAAGGGATAGGCTACCCATTCCAGTATTCTTGGGTGGCTCAGCTGGTAGAGAATCTATCTGCAGTGGGGGAGACCTGGGTTCGATGCCTGGATTGGGAAGATCTCCTGGGGAAGGGATTGGCTACCCACTCCAGTATTCTGGCCTAGAGAATTCCATGGGCTGTATAGTTCATGGGGTTTCACTTCCTCCAGGAAGTCTTCCTTGCCTCCTTGATGATGGGGTAGCTGCCCTCCCTATCTCTTTGTGTCCTGGCTAACATATAATATCAAAGCGTTGTACCAGATTGTGTGGAGATTATCTCCGCTAGGGAACCACTTTGGAAAGAGGAGCTGTGGTTTATCTGTTTATCTAGTTATCCCTAGTACTTTGCACGGTGCGCTCAGTAAATGGTGGTGGTATCTGGGCAGTGATGAAACCTTTACATAGTGGAACTGACAGAAGAGCCAGAACAGAGCACAGAAGAGAACCACACAGGCGTCTTGGATTCTTTGCACAGGGAATCTAGTTTGGACTCAGTAGATAGCAACAGATGTGGTCTAGTGACTACTTCACATGCTTGAGCTTTTCCGCAGTGAAGAGAGTGACTTTCAGATTTCCATGATTACCACCGGATGGAAAGTGCCTGTGGACAGGCCCTCTGAGCTTTTGCTTACAGAATTGGCCCTCAAACGGTGTGTTTTTCTTCCCAACTTTGATTATTTCCTTTTATTCTAAGTATTCTATTTGATTACTACAAGTAGGTTTGATGAGTCAGACTGTGTACAGGGAATTTTCTTTTAGATACAATTTAAATCCTCTCTAGAAAGATTTTAAGAATCTGTACCTGCACTATCCATCAGATTTCACTGCTTTTTCAATGCTGGCATTGTACCTCCAAAAAAAAAAGGAGTGATGATTATGATTTTCATTTATATTATAATTTTCATTCATATTTAAATAGGGCTTAGAAGTTCAGACACACCTGGATTTGAAACCCAGCTCCATGATTGCAAGCTGAGTGACCCCAAGAAGTTTATTTAATATATGCAGCTTCATCTCTAAGGTGGATGTATAATGATACTCATCTTGTAGCAAAATTGGGGAAACATTCAGATAATGTGTATAAATTTTAACTACAGTGCCTGATACAGTATAATTATTCCATGAGTACTGGCTTGTATTTTTATAAGTACTGTATCAGTGTTTCATTACCAATGAGATTAAGTATTTGGCCATATCTGTTAAAATATCATCTCTATCCTTTACAGTCTTCTCTTTTCAGGCCTTTTATTAATATGTGTATTGGAGGTAATTAATGTTCTTTTTTTTTTTTTTTTTTTTACTGAGTTCTAAGAGTTTACCATACATAAAAGATAGTGTATGTTTTTGATGTGTGTATTTTGAGAAATTTTACCTAATTTGCCCTGTATCATTTAACGCTATCTGTAATATTTTACTTTTTAACCCAGAAAAGTAATGGTCAAGTTTTGCTCCCCTAACTTTTGGGCTCTCTTTCCTACCCTCTTTGAAATTATGCTCGGTTATATGACTCGCTCTGGAGCTTTCCAGGTGGTGCTCGTGGTAAAGACCCCACCCGCCAGTGCAGGAGACTCTGGAGACATGGGTCTGATCTCTGGGTCAGGAAGACCTCCTGGAGGAGGAAATGGCAACTCTCCGGATTATGCTTGTCTGGGAGACCCCACGGACAGAGGAACCTGATGGGCTACAGTCTTCGGGTTTGGGAAGAGTTGGACATCACAGAGTGAGTGAGCACACACGCACGTGCTTTAACGTGAGCAATTATGTGAGGGGTTATGTTCGTGTGCCCATGCTCAGACCCTCCGTCGTGTCTGCCTCTGTGAGCCCCGTGACTGTGTTACTTGTGGGTGAAGGTGTAACTTCCTCTTCTGCGCGGATTGTGGCAGCGTGTGGTCATGGCAGAGATGGAGACAGTGTCTACCTGCGTCCCTACGTGACAAAAATGGGGGGTGCCTCCTACTTACAAAGTGTGGAAACAAAATAAACCTTTGTTGTACTGAATTGCCATGATTTGGAGTTTTGTTTTTGTTTTTTTGATTACTGTAGCATAGTCTAACCTATCCTTATACATACAGGGATATTTTTGTTTGATTTATTATTATTTTTTAAATGTAGTCACATTTAGCTATCTTTCCCTTAGAAGTACTGCCTTTGGTATTATGGGTATTAAGTCTAGAAAGTCTGCAAAGACTGTTCTAACCTTTGGAATGCCCAAACATGGACTGAATGGCTTTTTAAGAAACAATTTTATTGAAGTATGGTTGATTTACAATGTTGTGCCAATCTCTGCTCTACAGAAAAGTGACTCAGTTATACACATAGATGCATTCTTTTTAAATATTCTTTTCCAGTATGGTTTATCAGAGGATATTGAGCATGGTTCCCTGTGCTATACAGTAGCACCTTGTTTATCCGTTCTAAATGTAACAGTTTGCATCTACCAACCCCAACCTCCCAGTCCATCCCTCTCCCGTGCCCCCTCCCACCTGCCAACCACAAGTCTACTCTGTGTCTGAGTCTATTTCTGTTCTGTAAGTAGGTTCACTTGGGCCATCTTTTAGACTCCACTAAAGAAGACGTGCAGAAGGCCAGTACGCACATGAAAAGGATACTGAATGGCTTTTTGAGGTAGTAAGTTTCTTGTTCATGAATGTTTTTAAGCAGAGTTATGGCTGTGTGTCAGGAATGCTATATAGTTATTATATATTATACGAGTAATAAGAGTAGTTGACCTTTAAGTTTCCTTCCAGCTGTTTGGATGTTAAGTGTAGTGCAGAGTTACAGCTCTCAGGGGACTCACCATGTACCTAATTTGCAAAGACAAGGTAGAATCTGGGGAAAAGATTCTTGCCTCTTTTTTCCAACAATCAATCATAAACATGCAGATGAAATAATCCCCGATTTTTAGGGTAGATGTAAATTTCCCTGACTGTATATTAAAGTTCTGTGCTTTTCAGCATCTCTTGCGTGGATCAGCTTGACCCAAACAATACAAAATAAAAAACATCGCCTTCTTGTACAACTTGAGCACATTGCTTACTGAGCCCATATGTTACTGTTGCTCCTGAGTTCTACAGTCTGAACTAGTAAGTCCAGCCAGGTATAAGAAATGTTGAACCCTACTGGCCCCATGGAAGGGGATTATTTTCAAAGCACCACTCATTAAAGTGAATGATCCATCTACCCTTCTCTGTCCAAGGTGGCACTTTAAGAAACTGACATGGTGGGTAGGCAGGCATCGGAAGCATGAAGAGGTCTCACATCAGTAGCTTCATTTTTTCTGCATGCCGCTGCATGACATGACTCTAGAGTAAAGAGCAAACTCCCCCCTTCAGATGGGCTCCTGGAAGTTATTTTCCACTTGGGATCATCACCCCCTCCCTCTCTTCATCAGTGTTCTTTTGGTGGAAAAGATCCAGTAAGTTCAAGGCTAAGCCAATATAATTTGAAGAATTGTATAAAAGTATTCTTCTACAGTAATACTTATGTTCTTCAGAGAGAAGCACCAAAGGATGAAGTGTTAAGAAAACAGGAACCTCCACATCTTGGCTTTGTGAATAGTGCTGTAATGAACATAGGGGTGCATGTATCTTTTCAAATTAGGGTTTTCATTTTCTTCAGATAAATACTCAGAATTGGAATTGCTGGATCATATGGTAGTTCTATTTGTAGTTTTCTAAAAAAATTTTTAAGGAACCTCCATACTGTATTTCTGCTTTATTGACTATGCCAAAGCCTTTGACTTTGTGGATCACAACAAACATGGAAAATTCTGAAAGAGATAGGAATACCAGACTACCCGCCTCTTGAAAAACCTGTATGTAGGTCAGGAAGCAACAGTTAGAATTGGACATGGAACAACAGACTGGTTCCAAATAGGAAAAGGAGTACATCAAGGCTATATATTGTCACCCTACTTATTTAACTTACATGCGGAGTACATCATGAGAAACACTGGGCTGGAGGAAGCACAAGCTGGAATCAAGATTGCTGGGAGAAATATCAATAACCTCAATATGCAGATGACACCACCCTTAGGGCAGAAAGTGAAGAAGAACCAAAGAGCCTCTTGATGAAAGTGAAAGAGGAGAGTGAAAAAGTTGGCTTAAAGCTCAACATTCAGAAAACTAAGATCATGGCATCCGGTCCCATCACTTCATGGCCAATAGATGGGAAAACAGTGGAAACAGTGGATGACTTTATTTTTCTGGTCTCTAAAATCACTGCAGATGGTGACTGCAGCCATGAAATTAAAAGACGCTTACTCCTTGGAAGGAAAGTTATGACCAACCTAGACAACATATTAAAAAGCAGAGACATTATTTTGTCAACAAAGATCCATCTAGTCAAGACTATGGTTTTTCCAGTGGTCATGTATGGATGTGAGAGTTGGACTATAAAGAAAACTGAGCAGAGAAGAATTGATGCTTTTGAACTGTGGTGTTGGAGAAGACTCTTGAGAGTCTCTTGGACTGCAAGGAGATCCAACCAGTCCATCCTAAAGGAGATCAGTCCTGAATATTCATTGGAAGTACTGATGCTGAAGGTGAAACTCCAATACTTTGGCCACCTGATGCAAAGAGCTCACTCTTTTGAAAAGACCATGATGCTGGGAGGGATTGGGGGCAGGAGGAGAAGGGGACGACAGAGGATAAAATGGTTGGATGGCATCACCGACTCAATGGACATGGGTTTGGGTGGACTCTGGGAGTTGATGATGGACAGGGAGGCCTGGCATGCTGCGGTTCATGGGGTCGCAAAGAGTCGGACACGACTGAGCGACTGAACTGAACTGAATACTGTTTTCCATAGCAGCTATACCAGTTTACCTACCAACAGTGTACAAGGGTTTCCTTTTCTCCACATTTTCACCAAACCTTGTTCTTATCTCTTTGACAATAGCTATTCTGACAAGTGTAAAGTGATAGCTCATTCTGGTTTTGATTTGCATTCCCCTGATAGCCTGTGATATTGAGTACCTGTTCATGTGCTTGTTGGCTGTCTGTACGTTTTTTGAAAAAGTGACTATTTCAAGTCCTCTGTCCATTTTTAAATTAGGTTATTTGTTTTTTTATATTCAATATATGAATTGTTCATATATTTTGAAATCGATCCCTCGTCAGGTATTGTTGTTCAGTTGCTATGCTGTGTCTGACTCTGTGTCCCCATGGACTGCAGCCCGCCAGGCTCCGCTGTTCTTGTTAGATATATTTTTTGTAAGTATTTCATTGCATTCAGTAGGTTGCCTTTTTATTTTCTTGGTAATTTCCTTTGCTATGCAACAGATTTTTAGTTTGATGTAGGCTCATTTGTATATTTTGCTTTTGTTGCTTTCTCTGAGGTGACAGATCAAAAAAAAAAAATATTGCTGAGGCTGATGTCAACAAAGTTACCGCCCATTTTTTTCCCGAAGATTTTTGATGTTTCAGTCCTTACATTCAAGTCTTAAATTTGTTCTGAGTTTAATTTTGTATATGATGTAAGAAAGTAGCCGTTTCATGCTTTTTCACAGAGCTGTCCAGTTTTCCCAGAACCATTTAAGAGACTGTGATTTGCATATTGACTGTTCTTGCCTCTTTTATTGCATATTAAATAACCACGTGACTATGGGTTTATTTTTGGGCTCTCTATTATGTTCTGTTGATCTGTGTGTCTGTTTTTGTGCCAGCATCATACTGTTTTGATTACTGTAGCTTTATGGTAGTTTGAAGTGAGTGCATGTCTGTTGGTCAATGAATGGATAAAGAAGGTATGCCATATATATACAGTAGAATATTACCCAGCCATAAAAATGACAACATCTTGTCATTTAGAGCAACATGGACAGATCTGGAACATACTATGTTAAGTGAAATAAGTCAGATAAAATAAAATACTGTGTGATTTTGCTTGTATGTGAAATCTGCAAAATAAAACAAGTGAAGAAACAAAACAAACAGACTCATAGATGCAGAGGACACACTGGTGGTTTCCAGAGGGATGGAAAGATGAGCAAAATAAGTGAGGCTGATTAAGAGGTGCAGACTTCCAGCTATTACAATAAGTAAGTCACTGGGAATATAATGTTACAGTAACATTATAACAGCTGAAATCCAAATGTCAGTGGATGGTAACTGCTCCTACTGAGGTGATAATTTCATAATATCTAAAATTATTGAGTCACAATCTTTTATGCCTAAAACTAATATAATTATAAAAGTAAATATATTTACGCATTTAGAGCTGTACATTTCCCTCCAATATTCCTTTAGTTACATTCCATTATGTTTTGGTTTGTTGAGTTTTCTTTTCATTTATTTCCAAGTATTTTATAATTTACTTTGTTCCATCTTTATATTTAGGAGTATATTGTTTCATATGCACATATTTGTGAATTTTTCCAATTTCCTTTTATTATTGATTTCTAATTCTTTTCAATTTTGGCCATAGAATGCATAGCATAATTAAATTATTTGATATATATATTTAAAATCCCTAACCTCATTCAGGCTTTATATTTTAGTTAGGAATATTTCTGTTTTTGTTAATGTCATGTATACTTTTGGAAATGATCTTTTTCCTGCATTGTAGTATCTCTTTTCCCCCACCTTTCAGCTTTTTTACCTTTGGCATTTGAGTGTGTGTGTGGGTGTTTGTTGCACCTGGAAGAGGCACTGGAGGAAGTTGGAGAGACCCACAATTGAATCCTCTGCTTCCATTGATGTTACAAATAATCTGCACTTGTAGCTTGTGTAAAATTACCCTCTACTTTCTACATTTAAACAGTGATACTGGTGGCTAGTTTTATGCACTGGTTTTAAAATCTTAGTAGGAAACTTCTGAAATAGATAACATTTTCTTCAAAATCAGCCTTGACTCCAATTCCTAATGCAGGTTTTGAAATTTAGGTGTGAATAATTTCCTTAATCTTTCTTCTCTCTCGTATCCCACTTTTATTATAGTGGGAGTGAACCACCTCCCAGAATATTGGAAATAAAAGCAAAAATAAACAAATGGGACCTAATTAAACTTAAAAGCTTTTGAATAACAAAGGAGACTATAAGTAAGGTGAAAAGACAGCCCTCAGATTGGGAGAAAATAATAACAAATGAAGAAACAGACAAAGGATTAATCTCAAAAATATACAAGCAACTCCTGAAGCTCAATTTCAGAAAAATAAATGACCCAATCAAAAAATGGGCCAAAGAACTAAACAGACATTTCTCCAAAGAAGACATACAGATGGCTAACAAACACATGAAAAGATGCTCAACATCACTCATTATCAGAGAAATGCAAATCAAAACCACAATGAGGTGCCATTACACGCCAGTCAGGAGGACAGCTATCCAAAAGTCTACAAGCAGTAAATGCTGGAGAGGGTGTGGAGAAAAGGGAACCCTCTTACACTGTTGGTGGGATTGCAAACTAGTACAGCTGCTATGGAGAACAGTGTGGAGATTTCTTAAAAAAACTGGAAATAGAACTGCCATATGACCCAGCAATCCCACTTCTGGGCATACACACCGAGGAAACCAGATCTGAAAGAGACACATGCACCCCAATGTTCATCGCAGCACTGTTTATAATAGCCAGGACATGGAAGCAACCTAGATGCCCATCAGCAGACGAATGGATGAGGAAGCTGTGGTACATATACACCATGGAATATTACTCAGCCATTAAAAAGAATTCATTTGAACCAGTTCTACTGAGATGGATGAAACTGGAGCCCATTATACAGAGTGAAGTAAGCCAGAAAGATAAAGACCAATACAGTATACTAACACATATATATGGAATTTAGAAAGATGGTAATGATAACACTATATGCAAAACAGAAAAAGAGACACAGATATACAGAACAGAATTTTAGACTCTGTGGGAGAAGGCGAGGGTGGGATGTTTCGAGAGAGCAGCATCGAAACATGTATATTATCTATGGTGAAACAGATCACCAGCCCAGGCTGGATGCATGAGACAAGTGCTCAGGCCTGGTGCACTGGGAAGACCCAGAGGAATCGGGTGGAGAGGGAAGTGGGAGGGGGGATCGGGATGGGGAATACTTGTAAATCCATGGCTGATTCATGTCAGTGTATGACCAAAACCACTACAATATTGTAAAGTAATTAGCCTCCAACTAATAAAAATAAATGAAACAAAAAACAAAATTAGCCTTGACTCCCATTCCTAATGCAGGTTTTGAAATTTAGGTGTGAATAATTTCCTTAATCTTTCTTCTCTCTCATATCCCACTTTTATTATAGTCTCTCAGTTGGGTCTTCAGTGATCTGTCCAGAGCCCCTCTGTTTAGCTTCTTCAGAAATTAAACATCTTGTATTCTGTTGGTGTTGAGAGAGAGAATTCCCCACTGATGAAGGGATCTAATGATGTAACTGCTCTGTAAACCCCTTTTAACTCCCCACTAACCTTTAGAGGTGATGGGCATCACTATTTCTTGAGGAAATAAATCAGATTGGTTATTGATTGGCTGTTTCATCACTGGCCTAGAATTTAGTATTTTAGGAGTTTGTGTCTTAAACATCTATCTCTTTGCTGTAGTTTTATCAGTGTTTCATGAGGAAGAAAAGCGACATATGTGGATTTACACAGCCTCCTCCTCACGGAAGCTCCCTAGATTCTATTTTAACTGCAGTGATACATGGTTATATAACCTTTAACTTTGAGACTATGATGCTTATTTTCCTATTTATTATAAGGAATATGTTAACTTGTCATGTATGTGTTGCAGGAAGTCAAATTTGGATTTACATCCAACTTGTAGTGTTGACTCAAGTGATGATAACTTCACTTCTTATTAACTCAAGACATATAAAAACAATCAGATTCTCTTCATCTGAGGAAACAACACCTGTTCTCCCCTTTTTTCAAGCACAGGGAAAGTTGCACTAAGTATTGATTTTTAACAGTAATATTTAAAAACACTGTGAAGAACCCTGACTTTATCCTCAGTGTAGTGATTTTTAAACTAACTTCTAATGCTGATTGACTAAGGTTTGCTCTTCTCTTTGGAAATGAAAGGGGAAATGTCTAGTTTTTGTTTTTGATAAGTTTGTACTTTGATTCAAAATAAAATAATTATGGAATAGGTATGCAATGAGAAGTAAACTGGATAGTGCAGAAAGTAAGAATACTAACTTTTTCTTTTATCCACTGTGTCCCTAGAGCAATAACTGTGTTTACTTTGACTCCTATTTTTATGTCCATATTTTTATAGTTTTATTACTCAAATTTAGATGTATAAGCTGCATTTTTAAATTATTTTCTTTACATTGTAAGTTTCTCAAGATAGAAATATTATTGTTTGTTTTTAATCCTTATCTTCTGAGTGTCCTAGAACAATGCTAAGAATGGTACCCGTTTCTGTACATTGATTGAAAGTGAAAAGTGTTAGTTGTACAACTGTGTCTGACTCTTTGCAACTCCGTGGACTGTAATTCACCAGGCTCTTTTGTCCATGGAATTCTCTAGGCAAGAATACTGGAGTGTGTAGCCATTCGTTTCTCCAGGAGCTCTTCCCCACCCTGCCCCCTGCCCCCAGGGATCGAACCCAGCTCTCCTGCCTTGCAGGTGGACTCTTCACCATCTGAGCCGTGAGAGGAGCCCTGCTAGTCCCAATGGCCTATACACTGAATGAAGTTGCTAATTTTTATTACCTGGAAACCACCAGATAAAACATTTAATTGTCCAAAGAGATAAACCAAATTTAAGATAAATGGACGAAGATCAGTAAAACAACTTTTATTTAAATGTTTCATTTAGAAAGCAGAAATCACCTGCTTTCTTCTGATTTCCTAGGATTTGGTTCAAGGCCCTTGACTCTCTTTCACGTCTGCACCCCTTGTTCCAGTCTGTACAGAATTTATTCTCAAGATGGAGGCTTTGAGAGGCTGTCCTACCCAGGGATATAAAGTCCCTGCTTTCTTCATGGGCCCTGTTTAACAATGGCAAATTATATTTGAAAGATTATCTTAAAGTAAACCATCTTTTTTTACTGAGCTCTTACTCTTTACAAAGTATTATGGCGGGTTCTTGAAGAATACTGAAATAAGACATAGTCCCTGTTATTAGAATTAAGTTGGAAAACAAGATAACCACAAATATTTAATGGACAATTCAAGTGCCAAATGAGGATGCTATATGAATTCAGATAAAGAGAGAGAGCATCCATGCTATTGCTACTGATAAAGTTAACGAATATTTATTTAGCATATGTTAGGTTTCATAGCGCTGATCTGAACACTTTTCATATATTAACCTATTTTAATTTTTACAATAAATCCATGTTGTAGATACATGTTATGTCAAATTGAAAGATCAGAAGACTGATACACAGGTAGGTTAAGTAGCTTACATAAGGTCACGCAACTGGCAACAAAGCCTGGAATAGAAGCCAGATTAGCAGCATTACAGAATGTTATTAAGGGGCTGGGTGTAAGTTGGAACATGAAAGATATTAATCACCAGGAAGATAAAGACAATTAGGAAGGGAAGTTCAAGTTTCATGTAAGTCAAAGTTTGTAAGTAGGATATGCAAAACTAGTTCACTCTTGAGGGAGCCGCGATATTATCTAAGTATAAAATGAGAATGTAATTTATTTTCCGAATGGGGCCACTTTGAGAGTGGCGGGCCTGCTAACTGGATGTGACTGCCCCATGCAAACTGAGACCTGTGGTTATCCTGGTTGAGCCCCTTGACCAATTAGCAGAGAGACCTCATATCCTGAACATGGTTCCAGCTTTGGTAATTGTGTGAGCAGGGCTGGCTACCCTCCCTCGGTCTGTGCCAAGTATAGAGGAGAAAAATAAGCCTTGGCTCTCTTCTCTGGGTTTGGCTCAGTGTCTGCACTCCAGTTTAATTATCTTTGACAAGCTGACCTCCCGAACTTTGGGCTTTGCCTTTTGAGAGCTGTTTTTCTTCCTTCACTCTTTTTCTGCGTTAGTGAACGTCTATGGACACAAACCCTGACCTGCTTGAACTTATACAATACACTGGATCACTTATGGTATGAGCAACAACTGCAAAACTGACCTGCACACTGTTTGACTTATGGAACTAGTCAGACTCTTCCTGCAGAGCCAAAATTCTATCTTGTGTAGTCCTCACTGCTGCTAGCTCGATCGCCTCTTTGCCACTTATCATAGTGGTGATTTTTTGTTTTTTAATATAGTGTGGTTGTGGAGCAAAATTGGAAAAGAGTCCTGCATGGAGTGAGGACATTTTCCTGAAGTTGGGGAATGGACATTGAAGAGTGAGTTATTCCTAATTAATTTTGCGCAGGAAACAGACAAGATGGAAGTAAAACAGATCTACTCAGATCTGTCAGATGGAATGCAGTGGAAGACCGAGGACAGCAAATGGTCAGATGGACACATAACTGTCCATTAATAAAGTAATAGATGTTAATTCTATGGAGACAGCAGTGGGAACCCAAGCACAACAGGTGGAAGGAGAACTGAAAAGGGAGAATTTTCAGAAAACTACGACTTTCCCAAACCTGCAATGTAGCTCACAGTTCTTTGGGTTCCATGAAACAGTAAATACTCTCATTGTTTCATTTTGTGTTAGACTGAGTAAGGGAGAAAGTTACTAGTGTTTTTTCTTTGTCCTCCTATAGAAAACATTCTATTAGAGTGTATCGTCTATTTTTAATGTTTGTCAACCACATTTTACACAGAATTATCTTCTCCAGTGCTAAGGGGTCCTTCAGCTTCTTATCTTCAAGATGTAACTCACTAGAGGCCACAGGAAGGGGCTCTCAGTAGTGGTTTTGTCATCTTGGCTGAGTGGGAGCTGAATTTCCACCAGTTGTCTTCTTCATGTGGTTCCAGGTTAGGAAAAAGAGAAACAGACACAAGACTTGGGAGGTAAAAGTGACGCAGCAGCTGTGTCTCTGCTCTGAAGTTCAGTGTTGAGTTAGCTGGGGTAGCTGACACGTGTTACTGCTGCTCTGCTAATGCACCTTGTTCTTCCAGCAATGCGCAATAATCAGCTGCCTGTAGCAGCAAGCCTTTGAGTGACCAGGAATCTGACATGGGATAACTAACTTAAGTGAAAGTGAGGGTGATAATGGGGTTACTTAGGAGACTCTTGAGAGTCTTGAGATCAAATCAGTCGATCTGAAAGGAAATCAACCCTGAATATTCATTGGAAGGGCTGATCCTGAAGTTGAAACTCCAGTACTTTGCTCACCTGATGCAAAGAAGTGGTTCATTGAAAAAGACCCTGATGCTGGGAAAGATTGAAGGCAAAAGGAGAAGAGGGTGACAGAGGATGAGATGGTTAGATAGCATCAACTGACTCAATGGACATGTGTTTGAGCAAATTCTGGGAGATAGTGAAGGACAGGGAAGCCTGGCATGCTGCAGTCCATGAGGTCACAAACAGTCTGACAAGACTTAGCAACTAAACAATAAGAAGTTGCTTTTAAATGTGAGAGAGAACTTAGGGGAAGAATATTATCAACTCAGGATTAAATGTCCAGTTCAATGTCTGGGAAGAAACCAGGAATATAGATGGCCCTAAAGGAAACCCTTATCTCCTATAGCCTTATGGCTGAGATTTCTGAGTATTTAATCCAAAGTCTAAACCTACGTAGGTCTGAATTATAGTACAGTTGAATTGCCAGTATCACAGAGTCTCTTATGTTAAGGTTAAGGCATTAGTTTGGAAGAATAGTATCCTGGAAACTGGATTCACATGTGCAGATTCCAATAAATCTGGGGATGTTGAACCCCTAAATTTTTCTGAGCCTCTTTTAAAGTAGAAGCAGCCTTTCTGTCTTCTCTTCCTGTCAGAATAGGTTAGTGTCCTCTTACCTGAAGAACCTGAAATGGACCCCAAAGATATGTTCCTTGCAGAGGACTATTGTTCCTTGTCAAGGCCCAATACTAACCTTCATTGCTTCTAGACCTATAGCCAAATGCAAGTCCAGAAAATGCCTAAGAGGATAAGGCCCAAAATGAGACTGATGAGGACATGCAATATAAAGAAGAATTGCAAGGTTTGGCCAATTTATACTGGCAAGTCACCTGGGGGGAATTAGGAATGCATTCTAAGTGTGTTGGGGGAATCTGGAAGGAATAGGATATTAGGTTTGGATGGATTTGTTGATTTGGCTTACTAAGAAGTAATTCTGGGTTCAGTAAGTTACTTTGAGCCACTGGGCATCTCTCTAAAAGTCTGCTTGGTTGTTAAACTGCACCTCCAAATCTGTGGAGTTGAAATGCCAAAGTGAAAATGAAATCAAGTGGAAATGCCAGAACTTCCTTGGTATATTGTAGAGAAAGAAATTCAAAATCTTAGGGAGATCTGAATGCTGGAGTACGTTTCTCCAGTAAGATCTGCTCATCTACCCTCTAACAGTGTTTCCCAAGAGGATTCATAAGACAATTCCTTCACCAAGGCTGTAATAAAAACAGTTGCGAGGAGAATATTCTTTTAAGAGTTCTTTGGTAGCTCTTCTCTGAATTCCTGCCAGAAACAGGAATGAGCTTGGGAGAGAATCTTGAACTCAATATGAGAAAACAGATGGTCAACACCTTGATTCCAGCCTGAGCAGAGAAGCCACCCACATTGTGCCAGACGTCTGACCTGCAGAAATACGAGCTGTTCAGTGAGAGGGGTTTTAAGCCAATAAATGTGTGGTCATTGTTATGCAGCAGTGGGAAAATACTACAGGGAGCAATGGTCAAGGGGAGGGCACTAAAATTCCCTCTCCCTAGGGAAATAGTCTATTACTAATAACAATACCACATTCGTAAGAGAACTGCAGAATTATTGTCACCATCAAGGACTTGAGATTGAGAGAAGTAGGAGCGGTGATTCCTAACACATTTTTACAAATTGAAGTGTAGTTGATTTACCGTGTTGTCTTAATTTCAGATGTACAGCACAGTGAATAAATATATATAAGCCATATATATGTATGGTTTCCCTGATGGCTCAGAGGATAAAGATTCCACCTGCAGTGCAGGAGACATAAGAGACGCGGGTTCGATCCTGGGGTGGGGAGGAAGCCGCCTGGATGTGGCAACCCACTCCGGTTTTCTTGCCTGAAAAATCCCATGGAAAAAGAAGCCTGCAGGGCTACAGTCCAAAGGGTCACAAAAGTCAGACATGACTGAGCAAGTAAGTACAAGCACATGTGCCCTTACACACACACAGACACACACACACAGACACACACACACACAGACACACACACACACACAGAAACACAGACACACAGACACAGACACACAGACATGCACACACACACACACACACACAGACACACACACACACAGACACACACAAACACACATACAAACACAGAAACACACACAACCACACACACAAATACACACACAGACACACACACACAAACACACACATAAATACACACAGACACACACACACAAACAGACACACACACAGAGACACACACAGACACACACACACAAACACACACTGAAATACACACACAGACACACACACACAGACAGACACACACACAGACACACACACACAGACACACAAACACAAACACACACACACAAACACATATATACTTTCTCAACTTTTTCCCCTTATAGGTTATTACAAAATACTGAGTGTAGTCCCCTGTGCAATACTGTAGGTCCTTGTTATAACACAGCTAACGTTTTTTGGCCTGTGATGAAAACTGATGGCATTGAAGAGTGACAGGAGATTATTATAAACTTAGATGATGGGTCTAGTGCACCTGTTGGTCTAGGTTGGTCTAGGTATCTAGGTATGGTTTCATTGCTATGGCAAATGGACCCATCCTGTGTCATCTGGTAGACAGCTCTTTATCTGGCAAATGCTGTTTCATTCAAATACCATCAGGAGTAGTTTTCTTTCAACTGGAAGGGTCAGCGCTACACCTTTATTGTTTTATAATAACTGACAGTTCTGTCAACTCTCAAATCCTGCCATAATCTCGTTGATAAGGACTTGCCTCAATTCCAGTCCACTGGGCATCACGCTTGCTTTTACATCAATTATATTGTAATACATTGATCTGATGAGCAGGGAGTAACAAAATCTATACTTACCTGATTTAGACATTTAGGAAGTGGAAGATAATCCCCCAAATTCCTTGTCAACTAGTACTAGTTTCTCATCGCCATGGTAACACATTACCACAAACTTAGGGGACTAAAAGGAAAACAAATTTACTATCTCACTGCTCTGGAAGTCAGAAGTCATGTAGTCAAAGTTCTGAGAGGACTGTGTTTCTTTCTAATACTCTAGTGGAGTATCTGTTTCTTTGCCTTTTCCAGCTCTGGAAAAGTGAAAGTCGCTCAGTCGTGTCCGACTCTTTACAAACCCATAGACTATACAGTCCATGGAATTCTCCAGGCCAGAATGCTGGAGTGGGTAGCCTTTCCCTTCTCCAGGGGATCTTCCTTTCCCAGGGATCAAACCCAGGTCTCCCGCACTGCAGGTGACTCTTTACCAGCTTAGCCAGAAGGGAAACCCTAGAATACTGGAGTCGGTAGCCTATCCCTTCTCCAGCGGATCTTCCAGACCCAGGACTTGAACCGAGGTATCCTGTATTGCAGGCGGATTCTTTACCAACTGAGCTATCAGGAAGCCACAAGGGAAGACCCCCGCTTTGGAAAATTGCCTGCAATTATCACCCCTTTTCTCCAGCATCAAAGCCACAGCATCTTTGAACTTCTCTCCTCCATCTCTCTCTGACCTTTGCTTCCATTATCACAGCATCGACTCTTGGCTTCAACCCGCTATCTCTGTCTTTAAGAATCCTTGTGATTATGTTGTATCTACCAGGATAATACTGTATGATTATCTCAAATTTCTTAACTTAATCACACTCGTGGTTATTTTACATGTGAACATATTCACAGGTTTGGAGCATTAGGATGTGGACATCCTTGAGAGGACGTTATTTTGTTTACCACATACCTCAGGGCAATTTCTTTGATCTGAGGCTGTTGGGACATCCTTTTCAAAGCGAAGGACAAGTTGCTGTTTCCGGTGCTTCCTACCACTGAGAAATATCCATAGTAACTGATGGGCCTCTTTGTGTTTTGGAAGACACATATGTCTCATTGAGGTATGATACCACAACCACTTATAAAGTAAGCTAAAAAGCTACCAATTTTTAAGACAAGAAAGAGAAATGAAGCTCTGTAACAGGTCCAGCTGGCAATGTGAACTACCCGTCCTCCTGGGTGTGTGTGTGTGTGTGTGTGTGTGTGTGTGTGTGTGTGGTCACTTCAGTGCTGTCCTCCTGGAGACACGGCCCATAAAGTCTCACCCAGGGATGCCTTTGGAAGGCTCTCACAGGCAGATCACATTGCAGACCCTCAAGATTTCGGAACACCATTATGTTAATATCTGTAGATGGTAATAACCATTTTGAAAGGCTATTTCTGGCTTGCTCTTGAGCCCTGGGAAAGACTGAATGCTTGGCCATGGACCACCTAATTACCATGTGACCTAAGACGCCTATTTTTAAATGTGTACTGTCAAAACGCCATGTATAATTTGGGTATCTACATCTGCACTTTATCATAAAATGGAAAAGGTGTATATAACATTGAGCTTATGCAGATCTTGAAGGCACAGGTGGCCAGGTCTCATACTTCTGCTGTTTCATCCTTCCTCTCAATGTGTACTTCTAGTCTTCCGGAGATTTCCCTATGATCAATTGATTGAAGAAGAGAAGAGGACAGAGGGGAAACAGAATTCTTTCACTGGGCATAACTTCAAGCAGTACACCTGGATTTTGTCTGGAAGGAGACATGGCCGGAGGGCTGCATCCACAGATTCCTGTACGGTATCACATGGTTTCATCAGATCATCAGAGATTTAGAAGAAACACAATTTGAAATTGGTGACAAGGAAGTCTGGATAAACTTTATGTTGCTACATCTTTCCTAATTAGCAGAATTTGTGGAGATATTTGTGTGTCATGTGAGTGGTCAGGAGAAACAGCTTCAGCAGGGGAGGGTGTGATTGAGTGGGGAAGGGGACCTCTTCTCTGGGTATCGGTCCGTCAGTCTCCCGAGCTCCCTCTGCCCTCACCTGGGGGGTTCACTGGTGATGTGGCCAGGGCAGAAGGGCTAAAAGTTGGACGTGAACTCAGCCATGTGGACTTTCGTTCATCAGAGTGACTGCTGCGTTTCTGAGCAGTCAGCCTGCCAACAGGTGACGCTGGCACTAAGCCCATGATTAGATGCCCTTTTTTCACATCCTCTTATAAAAATCAATGAAAACTGACTGCAACCCAATGGGGGCAAGACTGTTAATGGCCCAAATCCTTCAGAAATGAAGGTTTGGATCACCCTACCAAGTGCAGAGCCAGAAGTGTCTGAGTTGGTTGCTCAGGGCAAAGGAAATACAGAATGAGTGGTGAAGAAGGTGGTTCTAGAAACGATATTTGGGACTTCCCTGGTGGTCCGGTGGTTAAGATTTTACCTTCCAATGCAGGGGGTGCAGATTTGGTCCCTGGCTGGGGAACTAAGACCCCACAGCATAAAACAAGCAATATTTTAACAAATTCAACAAATACTAGTATAAAATAAAAACCATATTTAATCATGTGACAGATTATAGAAATGAGGACTGTGATATTCATGAATATATCTTTCTTATTCTGATATGAATTTATTTTTCTGTATTAACCAGCTCAATTCTTTTTCCTCCCCTCTCTTATATCTCTACCACCTAAAGTGACATATGTTAGTGGTATCAATTTTATATCTCACTATGTAGTTACAACATATCAAAGGTGAGTAGTGGGTGGATCATACCCCGAGGGGGAATGAGCATTCTCAAAGTTGAATAAAGGGCCTTGTATCCTCTTTGGGGGAAAGAAATTGCATGTTTTTAGTCTTGTGAGGGATAGTTGGGAAAAGTTAGCTAAAGCACCATGTTTCTCTTTTGTTTATTTGAAAATTAGGAGTGATTAAAAGATGAGTGTGTGGATGACAAGTTGATAAGGGATAAATGCTTGTGGCCATGTACTGTTCACATTAGTTAAGCTGAAAAGATCTTTTCCACGATTCCCTTCCCTGTCTTTACTCGGTTAATGTCGGCCACAGGAAAGTTTGTTCAGTGTTTGGGAAGTGGAGGCAAAGCAGCAACCACTTCTCGTTGCTCTGAAGGTTGGTGTGAGGCCCCAGGAACTGTGAAAGGCCGGGCGCTCACTACCGATCTGCCGGCCGCCCCCCGTTGGTGCAGGCCGCTGGCCAGCCTGCCCCTTGCCTGTTGCTGCATGAGCCTCTCTAGTCTCTCTGCGTCCTGGCCTGTGTGTGTGCTTCTGTAATGGAGGAGTCAGGCTTTCCCGAATACCATCCACATCACCCAAGTGGGGGCTCTGAAATGTGGGTGCAGACACCAGGTGGTCCTCATGGGATCTAGTTTGCTGTCGGAAGCTGGCTAGCCTAGAGTGGCTTCAACCCTGAGCCAGACTCAGAGGTGATGGCCTTGCGTAGACGTTTCCACCTATTCCCATAACAGCAGAGCACAGAGGTTTTTATAGGATCTTTATTTTAATCTCATGGTTTGAGTCTTAGATCAAACTCTGACTGCTGCAGTTTGAATGAATTACTAAAGAATTCTCAGCCTAAGTTTAGGGATAACACCTGTTGTATTCTATTCAAAAGAGGAAAGTTTAGGAAAGCTTTGTTGGGAGGGAGGGAATAATGCTGACGCTGAGAGAGACAGTGGTAACCCAGGTGAAAGGGGTCATGTGGAGCATACATACATATGCACAGGAAATTGAAATGTAATGTCGAGATTCTCAGGGCCAGTTCCAGGTTTGGATAAGAAATATCTTATTCCAGATTGGGTCATAAGGACTCAGGAAATAGTATGAAGAGGATACCACTGGCCAGAAATAGGGCAATTTGAGAAATGATGACAATAAACTCAAAGGATTAAAAATTTCAAATATTTAAAAACCTACACATTACATCAATAAAATAAATGCTGTTTACTATTGGACAGTGCTTTGAAACTAATGCATTACTTCAAAAAGTGATTAACAAAAGAAAATAAATGAAGGAATTCATCCTGGCTTTCCTATGTAAACTGTACCAGTGGGTAACTGAATAATGAGTAGGGGAATAATTCTTTATGACAGTCTTTTCAGCTAATCAGTGAAGAAGAAATGACACATTTAGGATGTGACCATTTTGCAACCTCTAATGCATTAATGGAGGTAGGCCTTCGCCAACCGCCACTAGCATCACAAGAGGATACATCCATATGAAATGCGCGTCACCATCTGTGAATATTGTCGTTACAGGTACTGCATACCAGTGGTGCCAACTATCGGTTTATAGTAAATAATGAGTTTACTGAAAACTATAAAAATCATTTTAATATAGTTTATATTAACTAAATTTATAAAATATAAATGGTAAATTAAAAACAATGAAAAACAGAAAAACAGATAAAATTATACAGAAGGATAAACTCAGTGATATTTAAAAAAAAATATCTGGGAAACTGTGGAACAAATGACCCAGTTTCTACAACAACAAAGTAAAGGAAACAGAAGTAAAGGGGAAACCTGCAGATTAATGGAGACAATGTCAAGTTGCTTAAGTCATCAGCATTCAATTGCAGCAAGTAAATATTATGGTGTGTAAATTAAACCTCTGTGCAGTTGGTTTAAAATATTAAAAAAATGAAAAATCATGTTAATCAATGACTAGGTCTTATTTGGATCTTAATTCAATGAAATAAACATTAAATAGGAATTGACACTTAACACATAATTAGAAATTTAAATATTTTACAAGGTATTTGATATTAACACATTTAAAAAAATTTTATTCTGTATGAAAATGACATTGTAGCCATGTTAAAAAAATGAAGAAAAGGGAATCCTTATCTTTTAGAAATGTATACTGAAAGGGACTTCTCTGGGAGTCCAGTAATTAAGATTTCAAATTCCAATGCAGGGGGTCCCTAGTTGGGAAGCCAAGATCACACATGACTCCTGGCCAAAAAACAAGAACATAAACAGCAGAAGCAATATTTTAACAAATCCAATAGAGACTTTATAAATGATCCACATTTAAAAAATCTTTAAAGGCATGTATACTGAAAGGTGAAATGTTTAAAAGTTTGATTTCTAAAATTTAAAATGTATGAGCTGTCAGTGTCCTCTGCAATTCCAGAGCGTCATGGAGAGTGAGTGCAAAGTGGCATTGATTTTTAAGAGATTTCAGTAGGAAGCCTCCTTTTATGAGGTTTAAGGACTTCATGGGCTCCTCATAGCTCAGTTGGTAAAGAATCCGCCTGCAAAGCTGAAGACTCCCGTTCAGTTCCTGGGTCGTGAAGATCCCCTGGAGAAGGGATAGGCTACCCGCTCCAGTGTTCTTAGGCTTCTCTTGTGGCTCAACTGGTAAAGAATCCGCCTGCAATGCAGGAGCTGGGTTTGATCCCTGGGTTGGGATGATTCCCTGGAGAAGGGAAAGGTTACCCACTCCAGTATTCTGGCCTAGAGAATTCCATGGACTGAATATGGTCCGTGGGGTTACAAAGAGTCAGACACGACTGAGCGACTTTGACTTTGACTTTCACTTTAGGCTTCTCAGGTATAGCCTGCAATTTCACAGTCACACCAGTAGGCAAGATTTGGCCCTTGTTGTCCTGGCTCAGTTGTGATGAGTCCTGTGACCTCTGCCTCAAGGCTGTGCTCCCAACTATTAATGGAAAGATCCATGGGTAGTTCAGTTTGTATCTTAAAAGCATCACACACATATCACTCCAAATAGAGACCTAGATCAAAATACACAATAAAGAAAATAAACACATTGTTTATTTAGAGTTGCCTTATTTCCTCTTTGAAGCATTTTCTTAATTTGGGTAATAGCTAGGATGTTCAGTCATGTACATTTCAGAAATGTGTTTTTTTTTTTTTTTTTTAATTGGTCTTAAGTAGGATGTGAATTTTGTTAAGAAAAAAATATATTTTAGTGTACTAAATATAAACTAAATCATGGTTGATGCATGATTGGAACTGCATAACTGTGACCGAATTTATATCAAAGAGGTAGGTAATTTTATGATCATTAACAGCAGTTGTAGCCATACAGACCAAGACAATGATATGGATAATTAAATCTCATGCTTCCGCACACAGAGTGATTCCCATGAAAAAGTCAGGGGAAATGCCTTGCTCCAGGTAGAGTGTTATACATTTCAATACTTAGGGGAAAGAGATGAAGATTGACTACCTTCCCCTGAGGCCTGAGGGATTTTGTGCTGAGGGGAATCTCATGGGATAGAACAATGGCATTGGTTTTGCCCTAAAGTTCATCACAGTTTTCTTTCAAGTTACATGGCATGTGGAGCTATGGGGAGGGTCGTGTCAAGTGTATGGTTATGTGAGTGATTGTCAAAGTCTGGCACATTGAACAGGCAGAATAAACAGTGGCCTGAGAGATACACAGAAAGAAGGAATGAAAGAAGGGAGAAGAGGAAAGAAGGAAGAGGAGAAAGAGATGGAGACAGTTATAAAGTCATGGCCCCAAAGAACACTGCGAGAGAGACTTTGAACCCAGACCTTCTGTCACTGCCCCACGGAAGCAGGACCAAGACAGCTGGTCTCTTTCTGAGAGAAGGCTGAGGTGACACTTTATAGCCCCAGACAGCTCAGTGAGAACCATAAGGTGTTTCTCCTGACCTTGGTCTCTAGAGCTAACCGCTGGCCCAGTGGAGTTTGGCTGCAGCTTCCCTGTCTGTCCCGGCTCCTCTGTGCTCACCCCCTGGTCCACGCACTGACTTATCACAGTGTCTCATTACCTATACATCCCAGCCTTGCTTTGGTTCTCCTCCAAGTGGGGGGAGGTAGGAGGCCTGGATGATGAAGGACATGGCACCTTTCTTGGGCTATTGATCAAATCCTATAACTCTTGACTGGATTCTTCTAGAAGTGAGATGAACTCATGGGTTCTTCATCTCTTAAAAAACAAAGTTGGAACTAGAGATGGGTTAGGATTCCTATAAGGTTTGAAACTAGAGTGTAATATTTCTAAGATGTTTTTCTTAATCTATTCAGCTCACACATGCCTCCCTTCTTTAAAGCCCTAAAGTGGTTAAAATTCTGTGCCACGCTGTTTCTCAGTTGAGTGTATATATTGTCTGGTAGTGTTCACTAATTGTTTCTTACACAGAACTCTTGTTTCTGCAAATAGATTGTATAATTGTTGGTTTAGGAAATATGTCTTCTGCTTCCTCATATTCCCCACACGTCAACTCTTTCCAAATCTCTGCACCGAGGTAACTCCCTAGCCTCTTTGTCTTCCCCTTCGCTTCTAATTTAGAAATGTTTAGCTTGCAATGTTTCATAGCTAACCATGGTTTTCTGTTTGTTTTGTTTGTTTTTTTCTGCGCTGTCCAGCATATGGGATCTTAGTTCTCCCACTGGGGATTGAATTTGTGCCTCCTGTGTTGAAAGTGCAGAGTCTTAACCACTGGACCTTAACCATGGTTGTCTTAATAGAGTAGGACACTTGGTTTGTATCTCAATCCTGGGAATTAAGTTTGACAATTATCCCCATTTCTGTAGATGAGAAAGTTGAGTCTCAAAAGTGAAAAGATTTTACCCCCAGTATCTGTTTACCTAGTTAAGTGGTAGAGTTGGAAGTTGAATTACAGCCTTTCCTTTAAAAGTTGTGTTTTAACCATTTGTCTTGCCTTATGGTGAAAGCAAAGGAAGATAGGTTTGAAGGCATCAAGGAATTTTCCCTGTATATTAAGTTGTTGTGACTGAGTGGAAGCAGTGTTTTAAAATACTTGGCAACAAGGTTTTTTATTGAATTCTTAAGAAATGTGAGAAGAACACGGGAGACGCTGAAGAGCAGGCAGAGGAGTTTAAACGGCATTCTCACCTTTGAGGTGACGCCCCTGGGCCAGGACAATAGCCCTTGTCTCTAACCAACAGGGCTGCGAGTGTGATAATGTGTCTTTCATCCCATGACCTCAGCCATCAGGAGCACAGATAATACCACACAAGAAGCAAAAGGGCTTCCGAGAGACAAGACTGACTTTTAAAAATCATGCACTAGTCTCGTGAAGTGTTTTCAGTCCTTAGAGTCTATCTTCTTGCACGTAACTTTAATAAACTGACCACAGTCTCACAGCAGAATAGAAATAAACAAGATAGTGAAACTGTAGGCAGCACTGGTTTAGAAACAGGCAAGACAGTCAATGGCAGGAGATGATTGCGTGGCAGTAAAAGATGGGGGGAAAAAGTAATACAAGATGACAATTCGAAACTCCAGTAATTCAGGGCCATTCACAAAAAGGCCTCAGTGTTAGAGACCTGTGAAGTTTTTAAAAAGCTAAAGTTACTCATCTGCTCATCGGTCCTGCCATTTATTCAGTAATTTAGCAGGTATCTGTGTTGCACACATTGTGGCAAGCCTGCTCGTATTGAAGATGGGTAGGCGCTTCCCGGTAGCTCAGATGGTAGAGAACCTGCCTGCAGTGCAGGAGACCTGGGTTCGATCCCTGGGTTGGGAAGATCCCCTGCAGAAGGGAATGGCAACCCACTCCACGATTCTTGCCTGGAGAATCCCATGGACAGAGGAGCCTGTGGGCTGCAGTCCATGGGGTCGCAAAGAGTCGGACACGACTGAGTGACTAACACTAAACTAAACTAAACCCACGGTCCTGCTTCTACAGTGCTGAGTCTATTTGGGGCAAGAAGTAAGGAAACCAGCAATAAATTTAGGGAAAATGGTGACTAAAAGAAGAAGAATTGTAGTGTGATCAATGCATTGGGTGCCTTGAGAGCACAGAGAGACTGTCTCACTAGTTAGTGGGGAAGAGGGGAGGAGAGGGGGTGAGGAAACTGGTAAGAGGGAGAATTGTCAGGTAAGGAAATGAATCTTGCACTACACGAGAATCAGGACAGCAGAGAAGATGCTCAGACCAAGTCACAGTAGTGACAGTAGTGAGAAGCTAAATAGGAACAAAAGCAGTGACAGAGAAGACACATCTCTTCTCAGTGTGTATCTGAGTGTTTTTTTGGATTTGTCTTTGCAGAGCCTTTCACACATGGGAAAGTAACTACATTAGTAAAGATCTGTACCTTCTTTAAGGCCAGTGGCTCAGACAGTAAAGAATCTGCCTGCAATGTAGAAGACCCAGGTTCAATCCCTAGGTCGGGAAAATCCCCTGGAGAAGGGAATGGCTACCCACTCCAATATTCTTGTCTGGAGAATTCCATGGACAGAGGAGCCTGGTGAACCACAGCCCATAGGGTTGCAAAGAGTCAGACACGCCTGAGTGACTAACACTTTCACTTTTTGAACAGAATTGGCCGCCTGGGTGGACTGATTGGGAAATGTCTGTAAGAGTGGTTCTGCTTCCATGTCTGAAATCTGAATGGTAATGATTCTGTAAAATATTGAAATCCTTTGTTCAGATTCATTACATTCTGGTAGGCTTAACATATTAATATAGGAGTAGTAGTTAATGCAGCCACTAATTTGATTTACAAAGTCCTGAGGTAAGGAAATGGCTAGCAGGCACATCTTGGTAGTCGTGTGTGTGTGTGTGTGTCTGTGTCTGTGTCTGTGTGTGTGCACGAACATGTGCGTGTAGGGAGAAATTAGGGGGGAAAAGTTATGGTTCTTATCAGGGATGCTTCTATCATAGATTCTGGTAGGGCTTCTGAGCAAATATGAGGACTTGAGGCTGGCTGCTAGTGAGGACTGTAATTAAAAAAAAAAAAAAGGAAGGCCCAGAAAGGAGAGAAGAGATGAACTCTCAGCATGAGCCAGGATGCCACACATACTTTAGGTGTGTGCGTGTCCTTTCCAGGCAGGAGTTCAGGTTAGTTCAGTGCCCTGCCAGGGAGACCTCAGTCCACACGATCTTTGCCTTTCACCATCACCATCAAGATGGAAGAGAGAGCGACAGAAACACCTCTGCAGCCCTCACCAGCACACACATAATCTCATGGATGTTGGTCAGCACACGCAATCCAGGCCTCCTTCCATAAGGGTCTGTACATGGCCTCTTCTCTCTTCCCATTCTGCCCAACTCTTCAACCCCTCCCTCTGTGCCTCAGTAACTCAGGATGCAGGCCTGGAAAAAACCCTCTGTCTCCACAACCCCTTCTCTGAACTTCCTCACACCTTATTTTTTCCAATAAAGGGTTTTCCAACCTCAGTGCTGTGGACATTTGGCCCAGATAGTTCTGTTCGGGGGGAGGTTGTCCTGTGAGTGGTGGAATATTTCATAGCATGCCTGACTTTCATCCACTGGATGCAGGTGGATAAAATTCCCCACCTCCAGATCTTGCCAGACACCCCTGGTGGGGAGGGAAGCTGGATGGTGTAAAATCACGCCCCCCTTCCAAAGATACTGCCTCTTTGGAAACACTCTAAAGGTGGAGCTGTTGGCTCTCCCCACCTGTCCCCTGGCTTGGCTCTCCTGTGATTTGAGCTGAGGTGGGTTCTTCACTACTTCCTGTCTCATCAGTCCATTCTCCTTCCTCTGCCCCCACCTCCCAAGCATTTTAGCTGGGACTATCGCGTCATTAGATTACATCACCCTCCATTCCTCACTGTGGTTTCATCTGTGGATCTTATATCATTTCCCCCCTCATTTTGATTGCTTTAGCTCCTGGCTCACTGTATTATTTGTGAGCTCAGAACACACAAACATGATTGTTCCCGTCTGCTGGCCTTTAGTGTCTTGGATTCTTCAACAATGATCTTGTCCTTCACCCTCGCTCTGCTTTTCACTCCGTGGACACATCCTAGACACTGTAATGACCAGTACTTGCAGCTCCGTGAACCCAGTGCTTTCTGGTCTCTCCAGTTACCTCCTTCTACCTCTCCAACCTACTCACTGTACTGCCCTGAGTTACTTCTGGCTTTTGGAGAAGCATAGAGTTAGATGGAAAGAGAAATGCAGAAGGTTTATTGAGAAAATGTGAATGAAAGAAGAAAGAGGAAACTGGGGGTGGTGGGAGAGTCTCAGTGTGCAGCGCAGGCCCCTGTGGAGAGGGGAGATGCAGGTAGGCCAGGACAGGTCTTAGACTGCAGTGCAGTTATAAGAAAACATTAGCAGGACTGCTGGGGGTTCTCAGAGCCAAAGCTGCCTGTTAGGAGCGCCCCACCTCCTCCCGGACCTCGGTCTGTCTTGCTGGCTCTGGTGTCCTTGGTCGCTGAGTGGGAGCCCATCTTGGGCAGCTGGGCCCCTGTTCACTGGACAGTTACTTCAAGATCCAAGGAGTGCCTTCTCCTCCCCAGAGACCCCGTTCTAACACTCTTCATTCTCCTCTCCTGACCCCCACTTGGGAACCCTTCTGTCTCAGTCAGTAAAGCCCTATCCTTCAAAACGCCCTTTATTCTTCCCTGCCCCTCACTCCCCGCTTTGACTGTATGGTCCTTTGTCAGCAAAGTGATGTCTATTCTTTGAATATGTTGTCTAGGTTTTTCATAGCTTTTCTTCCAAGGAGCGAGTGTCTTTTAATTTCATGGCTGCAGTTATTTTCCACAGTAATTTTGGAGCCCAAGAAAATAAAATGTCATTGCTTCCACTTTTTCCCTTCTGTCTGCAACACCATCATGGTTATCTGGGTCATTAAGACCTTTTTTTGTGTAGTTCATTTGTGCCTTCGTGCCACTGCTTAATCTCTTCTGCTTCTGTTAGGTCCTTACCACTTCTGTCCTTAGTTGTGTCCATTCTTCCATGAGATGTTCCCTTGATATCTCCAGTTTTCTTGAAGAGATCTCTAGTCTTTCCCACTCTGTTGTTTTCCTCTGTTTCCCTGCACTATTCATTTCAGAAGGCCTTCTTATCTCTCCTTGCTATTCTCTGGAACTCTGCATTAAGTTGGGTGTATCTTTCCCTTTCTCCTTGGCCTTTCCCTTGCTTTAAGTCAGTGCTTCAATGTCCCCTTTCACTGTAGCCTGCCAGATCACTCTTCTTTGCATCATGATCACCCCTCTAAGGCAAATACTCCTCCTCTTACTGCAGTTATTCCTTTTCCATAGCGCATACCACTGTCCAATACATTATATAATTTATTTATTTTATAGTTTATTATCTATCACCTCCTTGCTGACAATGTAAACTCCAGGCTAGCAGGTACCACCACTTTCTTATTCACTGATGCACTGCAAGCACCTGGAACATTTCCTGGCAAACAAAACTCAATAGATATTTGCTGAATAAATAATGAGTGAATGAAGAAGTGTATGGCCAGTTTACAAATCATGCCTTATTTCATGTATTCCTGTGACTCTGGGTGTTGTACGGTAGGTGTCCTTAAGGCTTTATGAGGGCATTATCTCTATATTTTTACTGAGTATCAATTAAATATGTTGAATTGCTCTTATGGACATCAGTAATTGAAAACAATTTTGCCAAGTGTCAGCAAAATGAACACAGTTTCCCCTTCTCTCAAGACAAATAGCATCTAGTTTTATGCCTGGAGAAGATAGATTCACATCTGGAAGAAAATTTCTCTTCTTTTGAATTTAAGCAATTATTCAGGAAATTCTGCCATTCACTTTGTTTTATAATTCACTTCCTATTTATTAAAAGTCCATCATGGGCTCATCACTTTTTGTGAATAATCCCCAGCCTCAGGGTGATATTAGGAGCAGGGTTAGGAATTGGAATGAACAGATGCCAGATTTTTCTCCTGGGTTCCCATTTATGTCTGTGCAATTTATTCTAAGCAGACAAATAAAAGCTATGGCACATTTTTAAAAGTGCATGCTATGTGTGCTTAGACGCTCAGTCGTGTCCGACTCTTCGCATCCCCATGGGCTATAGTCTGCCAGGCTCCTCTGTCCATGGAATTCTCCAGGCAAGAATACCAGAGAGGGTTACCATGCCCTCCTCCAGGGGATCTTCCCTACTCACGGACTGAACCCAGGTCTCCCACACTGCAGGCAGATTCTTTACCATCTGAACCACCAGGGAAGCCCCAAAAGTACATGTTCATAGGCAAAAATATTTCTCTCCTTCTTTACCAGGGGCTTCCCTTGCGGCTCAGCTGGTAAAGAATTCACCTGCAATGTGGGAGACCTGGGTTCGATCCCTGACTTGGGAAGATCCCCTGGAGAAGGGAAAGGCAACTCTCTCTGGTATTCTGGCCTGGAGAATTCCATGGAGGGAATGTCCGTGGGGTTGCAAAGAGTCAGATATGACTGAGTGACTCTCACTCACTCACTCAAAGACAGGACTTCTTGGCACACACAAGCCTAAGCCTAAAAGGGAAGAAGCCGTCTCTTTGTTCAAATGTAGTTTTGTGAACGACTTGCCCACCTCTGGCCCCAGGCTTCCCTGATGGGAAGTTGGTGAAGGATCCACCTGCAATGTGCAGACATTGGAGACATGGGTTCCATTCCAGGGTCCAGAAGATCCTGTAAAGGAGGGCATGGCAAACCAATCCAGTATTTTCCTCAGTGTGGACAGAGGAACCTGGAGGGCTACAGTCCATAGGGTCAGCAGATATGACTGACGAGGCTTAGCACACACATACAAAACCTTTGGCCCCTAAAGGAAAACGAGTGCAGTGCCTCCTCTGGGGATGATTTGAATAGCTCCTCGTGGATCCAAAAATTGGACCTACTATTTTAAAGTGTGATGTTTTAAATCTGGTATTTCTAGAAGTGCTAGAAGAGTCAAGTGTATTGTGGTCACGTGATTATTATTTTTGTGTTATTTTTGAACGTTGCCAGAACTACATCTTTCTCCTTACCCTCTCCACCCCAACCTTTCTGTGTGAACGTAATTTCACTCTTTGAAGTGTGATACACTTATTGGAAGTATTTAAAGTTATAAAAATACTCACTGCATCTTGAAGAGGTAAGAGCACTGGTGTCCTCAGGAACTCCTATCACTTCCTCCGAAGGCTTTGGTTGACACCGAGAAGCTCCCAGAAAAGGAGGGTCCTTTGCCCCAAACAGAGTGGGCATCCTGGATAGATCCGTCAACCCAGGCTCACAATCCTGATTAATCTCCTAAGAAAAAGAATCCCTGCCGCTGTTGGAATTTTCCAGATATGATCTGGACATCGTGTCTGCCTGGGCACTTCACTGCTGCGAGGGAGTCTTCCCTCTTTCCTGCCCAACCCACCAGGGGTGGTTCTTAGTTTTCAGGATGAATTTCAAATTCACTCGAGAACAAGGAGGCCTTGGCCAGTGTGCCTTCATGTACCGTGACCGATGATGCTCTGCAGATGGCTTCTGGAAGGCGGGCTCGAGAGAGGCAGGCGAGGTCTCCTCCCATCAGTCTGTTCCGGCTTCCCAGAACTCCTCCCCGAAATGCTACCACAGCGCTCAAGTGCAGCAACCAAGGCTGTGCTGTTTTGCTGGATGTAAATATTTGTCTCGGAAAATGTTACACATCCTTCTAAAGCTATGATCCTGAAAAAGGGTAATGGGAATGTATGGTACACTGAGGATGATTGCATTTGCAAATACGAGTGAAATGATGGGAGCTTTCTTTGTGGTTACACGGTGGGGCGGTCAGGGGGTAATTACCCACCTCTGTCTGAAACTGAGAAGAACTCATTTCCCATCACTGGAGTCTGCCCACTCTTCCAGAAGTTGGGAAAGGGAGGGAGGGAGTGGAGGTTGTTTCCACCTCATTTATTTTATATCACAACAACCTGGTGTTGCTAATGATAACTTAGATGGGAAAGAGAAAGTGGAAGTGAAAGGTGTGAACTTGGCTTTGACATTACAGTGTTTATCCTTGCCTTGTTAGGAAACATTAGCTTCCCTGGTGGCTCAGAATCCACCTGTAATGCAGGAGACCTGGGTTCGATCCCTGAGTTGGGAAGATCCCCTGGAGGAGGGCATGGCAACCCACTCCAGTATTCTGGCCTGGAGAATCCCAGGGACAGAGGAGCCTGGCGGGCTACAGTCCACGGGGTCACGAAGAGTCAGACATGGCTGAGCGGCTACGCACAGCACAGCGCTGCTTCACTGAATCTTTGGTGGATGGTTAGACTGAGCCTCCATTGTCTCAGTAAGAGAAACGGAGTGACCCGGTTAAAAGAGCCAGGGCCTCGGCCCTGGAAGACCCCAGGTTCAGTCCTGGCTTTACTCACATGTGGTTGTGACCAGTTCTCCTCCTTCGAGTCTCAATTCTTGGCTGTAGCGTGTGTAATATAATAACTATCTCACAAGTATTTAGGAGAATTACCTTTTCAAAAGGCATTAAAAACCTGGAGAACAATGGGTCTACTTGGCTAAATTCTCCATAAATACAGTTTGTATTACTTTTTAATATAGAAGGAATGATGTAAATAATTCAAATGATAAATAATATAAAATTATTTGTATTATTTTAATTTACCTTACTTATTCTGAGTTTGACCTTTTCAGACAGTCTAATGCCATTTTTACAATGTGTGGAATACCTTTCCTTGTGATATCCTCAAATGGCATGTTGGTAACCTTGCTGTCTAGAAAATCCAAATGAACCCTGATTTGTGTCACTTGCTAATATTTGGAATATAAATGTTTCCACCCTGGATGACTTCCAACTTCTAGCATTTTAGCAGCCATCTCTCAAATGCCCTGAATATTAACCGTTGCCTCACGTGAGCCTGTACAAGTCAGCACACCCTTGAGATATTCATCCAGGAGGTGAGAAACCTCAGGCATGCTTCATTTTCTTGCCTATGATCATGCAATTCCAAAACTCAGAGTTAGAGTGGGGAGAGGCACTCATCTAGTGCCTTGTTCTCACCCTATCCTCTTTGCCTCAAGTTGTCCGGAATCATAAGGTGCTCAGTCACTTCAGTCATGCCTGACTCTTTGCAACACTACGGAGGGTAGCCCGCCAGGCTCCTCTGTCCATGGGACTTTCTTAGCAAGAGTAGTGGAGTAGGTTGCCATGCCCTCCTCCAGGGGATCTTCCAACCCAGGGATCAAACCCGCATTTGGGTTGCATCTCCCGCATTTCCTGCATTGCAGGTGGATTCTTTACCACTGAGCCATCGGGGAAACCCACCTGAAATCATAAAGGTGGGTTGATAAATAGAAAATAAGAAAACTACTTTCATATGGAAATAGTAGTGTTACACTGAGAAGCATAAAATACTCATTTCCCCACACATAGATGTCAATACTCGATCACATCGAATTTACATTTTGTTGTTTGTTAATCTTTAGGAATAAAAGTATACATTTTTGCTACAGGTCATGTAACTTCAGTAACTGATGTGAAAGCAAAATAATATAAGCCCTCATTCTGTTCAAGCATTAAGTGAAGTAAGAAAAATATGTCTCTTGTTTAAGCAGGGAATCAATTTTAATTAAAAGTGAACTCCGAAGTAAGTCATTCAGACCTGAAAATATTTTTTTTTGGGCAAAGGTTCTATGCTGTAAATTGTTCTCTTTGTTAGTAAGAAAAGCCAAGGTCACAGAATATGTGTGACTTGGCGAGCTAAAGAAAGAAGATGCCTAATAAGTCATCTGACTGAGACGAAGTGAGGCTGGAAACTCGGATTTGCTCAGTTACAGTTGGCAAATTTCTTGTACAAAGATCGTCCCCTTAAACCAGCATAAAGAGGTAAAGACCCTCTTGTGCGTGCCTGTGTGTCCTAAGTCACTTCAGTCGTGTCTGACTCTGTCCGTGGGATTCTCCAGGCAAGAATACTGGAGTGGGTTGCCATGCCCCACTCCAGGGCGTCTTCCTGACCCAGGGATCAAACTTGTGTCTCTTACTTCTCCTGCATTGACTGGCACGTTCTTTATCATTGGTGCCACCTAGGAAGACCAAAGACTCTCTAACTGCTCCATTATTTCATGCCACATGCACAGTGTGAAATTTATGTTTGTCTGAATCAGGAAACATGCTTAAAATTATGAAGTCATAAAGCGTAAGTGGTGTAAATGGTAATAATATTCCATGAATGTAGCTTAAATAATTCCTATACACCTAAAATTACAAACTTCAATCACATTTTCTTCCAAAACTGTGAAACATCAAAACAGTACCTGGATTTTAATATAACTTCCTTAATAAGCTCCCTTTTAAAAAATCTTTTATCCAGCATTTCCATGTGTTTTAATCGTGAGAAAGGAACAGGGCAGTCTGCCATGTGGCTCTAAGCCATGCCTCTATTGCTCTTATAATAAAACACAGTACAGTAAAAGTTACGTTGTTAAGAAAAGATGATTACGGTGATAATTGGTCAGTGTAAGGTAAGAACCAAGCATCCAGGTATAGAACTGAGCTTTTTTTTTTTTTTTAACAAGTAAAATCCACTCTATTCCAAACTCCAGATAGGAATGGATTTTGCTGGTTTTCCCTACCTTATGGTGACTAGCATAGAGCCTAGCAGTTAACAAGCTTTTAATAAATCCTTTTAATCACATCGTTCAGTAAATGATTATATGAACCCGGCCCCCTGACAATGGGAGAAGTGGGCCACAGCTATGACATAGAGCATGCAGGACTTGCCTGAATAACCTGTACCCATATAACAGAGAAAAAACCCACACATAGCATTTTTTACTTTCGTTTTTCTATTCTGTTCAGCCTCTTCTCTCTGTCAGAATTCTACTCATTGTGACCGCTGTTTAGTTTCTCAGTTGTGCCCAGCTCTCTGTGACCCCGTGGACTGTGGCCCACCAGGCTCCTCTGTCCATGGGATTTCCCAGGCAAGATTACTGGAGTGGGTTTCCATTTCCTTCTCCAGGGGATCTTCTTGACTCAGGGATCGAACTTGCATGTCCTGCATCTCCTGCATTGGCAGGCGTATTCTTTACTGCTGAGGCACTTGGGAAGCCCTACTCATTAAGGTTCAGATAAAATTTTATTTTCCAAAAAGCTTTCCATGACCTCTCCACCTCACTATTTTTAAAAATTACCTTTACTGATTGGCTTTTTCTGAAGGTGTAGGAATGTTATGGTTTGGATGATAAAGAGTTCAGACACTGGAACTAATTACCTATTTTTTTTTTAATTGAGATATAATTGACATAGAACATTACTTTAGTTTCAGGTGCACAAAATAATGATTCATTACTTGTATATGTTGTGAGATGATTACTACAATAAGCCTAGTTAACATTATCACCTCAGATAATTACAATTATTCTTTCTTGAGAACTTTTAAGATCTATTAGCAACTTTCGAATATACAATAAAATATTATTAACTGTAGTCATCATGCATATTACATCCCCAAGATTTATTTATCTTGCAATGGAAGTTTGTATCTTTTAACCCCCACTTCACCCATCTTATTTACTCCTGATCTCTGCCTCTGGCAACCACCAGTCTGTTCTCTGAATCCATGAGTTTGGATGGCTTTTCTGTTTATTTTGAATTCCCATTTTATGTGTGATCATATAGCATTTGCCTTTTTCTCTGAGTTATTTTGCTTAAAGTAATACCCTCAGTGAAAGAAAGTGTTAGTCACTCAGTCGTGTCCAACTCTATGTGACCCCGTGGGCTGTAGCCTGCCCGGCTTCTCCATCCATGGAATTCTTCAGGCAAGAATACTGCAGTGGGTGGCTATGCCCTCCTCCAGGGGATCTTCCTTACCCAGGGATCGAACCCTTGTCTCCCACATGGCAAGCAGATTCTTTACTGTTTGAGCTACCAGGGAAGCCTCCTGTGCCCTCAAGGTCCATCCATATTTTAACAAATAATGATATTTTTTATGGATAAATACTCTTCTCTCTGTGTGCATGTGTGTACCCCGTTTTCTTCCTCCGTCCCTCTGTTAGTGGGCCCCTAGTTGCTTCCATGTCTTGGCAGTCATGCATAGTGCTGCAGTGAACATGGGATGCACATACCTCTTTAAGGTAGTGTGTTTGCTTCCTTTGGATAAATGACTGGAAATGAGACTGCTGAATCATGTTTCGGTCAGTCACTCCGTCGTGTCTGACTCTGCAACCCAAGGGACTGTCGCGTGCCAGGCCTCCCTGTCCATCACCAACTCCCAGAGCTTACTCAAACTCATGTCCATAGAGTCGGTGATGCCACCCAACCATCTCATCATCTGTCATCCCCTTCTCCTCCCACCCTCAATCTTTCCCAGCATCAGGGTCTTTTCAAATGAGTCAGTTCTTTGCATCAGGTGGCCAAAGTATTGGAGTTTCAGCTTTAGCATCAGACCTTTCAATGAATATTCAGGACTGATTTCCTTTAGGATGGACTGGTAGGATCTCCTTGTAGTCCTAGGGACTCTCAAGAGTCTTCTCCAACACCACAGTTCAAAAGCATCAATTCTTCGGGGCTCAGTTTTCTTTATAATCCAACTCTCACAGTATAGTTGTATTTTTAATTTTTTTTAGAAACTATAATACTGCATTACATAATTGCTTACTTTCTCCCTAAGAGTGCACAAGAGTTCTCTTTCCTTCACATCCTTACCACTGCCTCTTATGACTTATCTTTTTACATCTGCCATTCTAACAAATGTGATGTAATATCTCATTGTGATTGTGATTCAAATTTCCCTGATGATGAGTGATGCTGAACACCTTTTTGTATGCCTATTGACTATCCCTATTTTTTCTTGGGAAAAATGTCTGTTCAGATCTTTTGCCCACTATTTAACTGAGTTATTGTTGTTTTTTTTCCTGTTGTGTTATATGTGCTGTATGTATGTGTTCTTTCTATATTTTAGAAATTGACCCCTTATCAGGTATGCAATTTGCCAATATTTTCTCCCATTCAGTAGGTTATTAATACCTTTTCATTTTGTTGATGATTTCTTTTGGAATCCCCTGGTGGCTCAGTCAGTAAAGATTCTGCCTGCAATGCAGGAGACTTGGGTTCAATCCCTGGGTCTGGAAGATCCCCTGGAGAAGGAAATTGCAACCCACTCCAGTATTCTTGCCTGGAGAATTCCATGGACAGAGGAGCCTGGTGGGCTTCAGTCCATGGGGGTCACAAAGAATTGGACACAACTTTTTTCAGGTCTTTTGCCCATTATTTAACTGAGTTTTTTTTCCTTTTGTTTTGTATGTGTTCTTTCTATATTTTAGAAATTGACCGTTTATCAGGTATATAATTTGCAAACATTTTCTCCCATTCAGTATGTCAATATATTCCTTTTCATTTTCTTGATGATTTCCTTTGCTTTGTAGAGCTCCTAACTTCTCCCTCAGCTTGATTTCTTTTTATTTGGATACTGATAAGTTGCCTTCTGATATTGAAATGAGTTGTATAAGACCTTGTACGATGTACTCTGTAAAGTACTGGGCTGGCCATAAAGTGCATTCGGTTAGTGAATACATTGTTTGATAAAGTTCTTGGTAAAATGAAAAATGTGCCTTTTATTTTTACTTAAAACAAAATGAACTTTTTAGCCAACTCAATAAATATGTTTTTTTTTTCTTCTAAATTTATTGAAAACCGATGAATGATAAGAACTGAACTGAATATGTTGTCATGCTTTTTTGTGAACCCTTCTCAGCATCCCCATTCTGCTGATGCCCCTGAAGGGCGGGATTGATGTCACATCATAGCTAATGCTCCGTGAGGTCCTGGTGGCCTCATTTCTAAGTTGGCAGGGAACTTGGTTTTGCTGAAGGTGAGGGGTTGGTATTATATAATAAGACAACATTGAGGTAACCTCACGTTGACTCAGAATCTGACAAAATGGTATTAGAACCTTCTTGGGTAGCACCCAGGCCTCTGAACTTCCATCATTGACACAGCTAAGGTATCTGGCAGGGACTCCTGCACCTTCAAAGAACAAATCCTTCCTCTTATCGCCCAGACTTCACACATGAACCTCATTCCATCCCCAGACAAACTTACTACCCTTAGTCTACAGAACAAAATAGATTGTTTTTCTCTAAATGAGAAGAGGTTTGCTTGCACCAGATCCCTAGCAAAGAAAAGTAGCTAAACCATTCGTGAAATTCATGTAGTTAATAGATTTCCTTTCCTGAAAGGAAAGGGTAGAAGTACAGTTTTCCCTAAATTTTGCTTTCTCTTTCAGACAATACTTCTAATAAAACAGGTTTACTATCATCAGTTGATTTAATCAGTGGATTTAAATGGTGCTTGACATTGAACCTAGTGATTATGACTTTGCTGTATTTATGTGTTTAGCACATTTGCACTGGCATGCTTATTAAACACAGCAAATAGTTTGCAACAAGGTCTGCTGGTTCTTTGCAGTTGAAGAAAGTGGAGAACACTGTGCTTCCTGTCTTCTGCCCTCTTGAGCATCTCATTCTTTCTACGGCCTAGTGCATGCTGGTTTACATGTGTTATTAGGCTGCAGATGAGATTGTTTCCATTAACTTGAAGCAGTTTTCTGGTTATGTTTTCCCATAAAAAGAATACTTAACTTGAGGGCTTTTAAGACATTCTGATCGGGAGAGAAGGACACATATTTACTTCCTGTTTCCTAAATGAACATACTCTGAACTCAATAAGTATCTCATTAGATAAGAAGAAGGGACAGTAGTGGGGAGGAGAGGTGGCCAGAACATAAGGTGCTTCTTTGCTTTGAACCATAGTCACTCTTTAAGCATCTCCTTTTACATGAAGCTTTTCTGGTGCAACCAGCTTACATTAGAGTTATGCAGTACTAGTGATCAGGACTCTGCAATTGATACTGTCTTACGCTGTTTCAAGGTAGCTATTTTTTTTTTAAATTTTATTTTATTAGTTGGAGGCCAATTACAAGGTAGCTATTTAAAAACTGATTTTAGGGGACTTCCCTGGCAGTCCAGGGGTTAAGACTTCCCCTTCCACTGCAGGAGGTGTGGGTCTGATCCCTGATAGGGGAGCTGAGATCCCATATGCCTCCAGTCAAAAACCTAAAACATGCAACAGAAGCAATATTGTAAAAAACACAATAAAGACTTAAAAAATAGCCTATATTGATTAAAAAAAAAAACCTTAAGAAATAAATAAAAATTGTTTTTAAGGAGTTAAGCTTGTTTTCCTTGGAACTGGAAACCTTATATTTCTTTTGCATCTTCTGCAGCCCGCGTTGTAGTGTGAGCCCTCAGTGTGTGCCCTGTTACCACTTAGATTGCTTGTTCCCTGAAGGAAAATGCTTGTCTATCTCCCAACCCTGGCATAGGTACAGATACTACTAGATACCCAAAATGCTCATTTCTTGTCATTCAGAAAAGAAATATGCTTTCTCTAGCTTGGCCAGAGGTCCTGTCCCTTTGACCGACGACATTTTCACGGTTGTTTTAAATAGAGCATAACAGTCACTTTTGACTCCATGAAATATTGTACTTCTGCCAACCTTATTGGCTTTGGCTAGTTTTAATGGGAATATAAGCAACTGTGGAAGATCCAATAATCTTGGCTCTTCCAAAAGAAATCAATATATCCAGCAGCTGCTCTCCTCAGCGCCCGGCATTCACTTCCCCCAACACGATGAGGAGAGAGGGGAAGACATGCTCACTAATAAGTGAGACTCTGCAGAGCGCCTTTGATGCAGGGGCCCCCAACCTTCAGAATCCAATGCTTGATGAACTTAGGTGGAGCTCATGTAATAATGATAGAAATAAAGTGCACAATAAATGTAATACACTTGCTGCAGCTGCTAAGTCACTTCAGTCGTGTCCAACTCTGTGCAACCCCATAGATGGGGCAGCTCACCAGGCTCCTCTGTCCCTGGGATTCTCCGGGCAAAGATGCTGGAATGGGTGGCCATTTGCTTCTCCAATGCATGCATGCATGCTAAGTCGCTTCAGTCGTATTCAACTCCATGCCACCCTATGAACAGCAGCCTACGAGGCTCCTCTGTCCACGGAAGTTTCTCTGCAAGAATACTGGAGTGGGCTGCCATTTCCTTCTCCCATAATACACTTGAATCATCCCCAAAGCACAATTACTACCACCCCTTCCCCAGTCAGTGGAGAAAAAAAAAATTATTTCACAAAACCAGTCCCTGGGGCCAAAAAGGTTGTGGGCCACTGCTTTAATAGACTTCTGTCAAGCCTGGCCCTTGGTGTACAGTCCACCTCTGCCTCTCGCTCTCCCTCCCTGTCCGGCCACCCTGCAGTTCTGGCTTAAGCAAGTTCGTTCTAATCAGCAGCCCACTCTCAGTGTTGCGTTCCCTGGAGGTTTCAGTGTCCTTCCTGGCTCTAGTCTCCCTGCTGAGAGGGAGACTGGCCTTTCCCTCCTATGTCAGGGGTATCTCATCCCTTTCTGAAGAAGTGCTGTTCTTAAGTTCACTGTAGTCTTATGTTATTAATGTGATGGTGCTTTAGTCACTAAGTCATGTCTGACTCTTTTGCAACCCCATGGACTGGAACCTGTCAGGCCCCTCTGTCTATGGATTTTCCCAGGCAAATGTACTGGAGTGGGTTGCCATTTCCATCTCCAGGGGATCACCCTGACCCAGGGATTGAACCTGTGTCTACTGGATTGCTGGTGGTTTCTCTACTGCTGAGCTACCTGGGAAGCTCTTGCCATTAATAAAAGAGGTAAGAAAAAGGATATAGTCTTATTTGAGAATCCTGATGATGCAGGTGACCTGTATTGGGCTGTGTTACGGACTGAATATTTGCATCTTCGCAAACTTCGTAGTGAAGCCCTAATCACCACTTGGAGAGTAGGATGCCTTTTGGAAGTAAGACCTTTGGGAGATAATTGGGTTTGGATGAGGTCATGAAAGGGCAAACTCCCTTGCCCATGATGAGATCCGGTGCCCTTATAAAGGGGATAAGTGACTTGAGCTCTTTTTCTTTGCCATGTGAGGATAAAGTAAGAGGGCCGCCCTCACCAAACCATGGAGAGAGCCCTCACCTTGCAAACCAAGAAACTAGACCAGGAACCAAATGGGCCAACACCCTGATGTTGGACTTCTCAGCCTGCAGAACTGCAAGAAATGCATTTCTGTTGAACTGCCTGTCTATGATATTTTTGTAATAGGCCTGAAATGACTTAAGACCATCTTTTCCTCTGGAACACGGGTAGGTATAGAAGCTGATTAATTTGCTAAAGGCTTGATCATCAATAATTTCCTGCTTACTAATAAAGAAGCCCCTGATACTTTCTGCTTATCTTTGCTGGTCTATCTGGACAATTGCCTCCAAAATGGTCCTGTTTAGATGTGACACCTGAAACTGGGGGATCAATTGTGGGACCCTGACTGGGTCTAGCCCAGTGGCAAAGCTGATGTACAGAGCATGACAATGTGAGTGATGCTCTGACGGAGAGTCCTTGATGTCCTTGTGCTGCAGTTAGCCAACCTTGGGGATGACCAGACCTTTGAATTGCTTGCTGTATGGGGAAAGTAATTTTGAATTATTTATACTGTTTTGAATTGATATTTTCTATCACTTGAAGCTTAAAGCATTACTGATACAGCTGGTTAGGTCAAGATTGGTTATTAGAGATTCTGTGTTACCTACCTTCTTGTGCAAATTTGATGAAAAAAGAGTATTCTTATAAAAATTACTGATTGGGCACCTGTGTGCTCAGTAACATACCCAACAGTGGAGATATAATGGCAAATGAGAAATTTCCCTGTCCTCATAAAACTTATCCCAGAGAAGAGCCAATATTCAAAAATTTTTTCACTGCCAAAATTATTTCTTTTCAATAATAAGCACTTTGAAGAAAAAGTAAATGTAATACAAGAATGTAAGTGGTAATAACTGAATGCATTTTTCTGGGAAGACTTCCCCAAAGATGTGCTATTTCATCTAAGATCGAAATAAGAGGGAAATGTTGGTTTTGAGGACATTAGGGTGTTGCAGTTAGAGACAGCGGATGCATATAGTCCCTTAAAGACTGAAGTAGAGTCAGCCTGGCTGGCATTAAGTGACTACGGAGGAGTGTAGACCCATGATGTATGTAAAGGGCCTGTTGAATAATTGGCACTTAGTGTGGGTCTAATACTATTAATATGATAAGGATTGTGTGTTTTGCTTTACTAGGAGTTCCAGGATGAAACTGAAAATCGCTTCTGAGAGGTTTAGATGATTAATGAATATGAGATTCATTGTAGATTATGAGGAGAGCAGAGCCTGTCAGGGGGAGCATGAACTGTGCACTAACTAAAGCTCACAGTCTAGTGGGGGAAATAAACGTCTTTTCTTTGAAACCCTAAACTAGAGATGCTCACAGTTACTGCCAGAGCCACGGTCCTATGCCAGATGGACAGTGGGTCAGACAGAGGCCTGTGGACCCACGGCCCGCTCCTTGTCCTGGGTTGCTTGCCTTGTTCCGCAGCATCGGTTCCAGCCTCACACCCCTGATCTATGGAAGGATGTGAGTACATTCCAAGACAGAGCAGTTCTGTTGCTTTGTAAACTTGCAGTGTAGACTATTTGCAATGATGACATTAATACTTTCCTGCCTCAAAAATAGATGCTGCTTTCTAAGAGCTCCTCAGTCCCATATGTGATACAGAAAGTGTTCTGGTAATAAGCAGAAAGCAGCAGAAAACCCCGGAGGAGGTGGGGGGAGGGGTAAGTTTTAAGGTGGAGAAGGGGGTCATGTTTATTTTAGAGATCTTTATATACCAGGGCATTTGTTTAAAAGTTTTGGGCCAAAATCTATCCTTCTGTTTAAAGGTGCCGGCAGGAACCAAAAGTGGAAAGTGATGGAGTGTTAATTTTTAATAAATCCTCAGGAATAAATGCAAATAGCTCATCCGTGAAGGATGACTGTGTTTCCTTCACTTATGAGGAGACCTTGATAATATATTAATGAGAAGCATAATGCTTACCCTTCAAGGGTGACATGCTTCATATATATGCAAAAGCCACCTCACCCCACACTGAACTTTGGATAATGTCCAAATGTCCTCCCTCTATCCTGGTTGTGTGCGCTCATGTCTGTTTGCTAGGTGCTTGCTCTACTACTGCTTTGGCATAAATAATAATGTCTGGAGGTTAAACAATCTAACCATGTTCTGCTGATTGATCAATCAATCAATTCCTATTGATTATGAGAATGTTCTATTAATTCCATTATGATGTCTAAAGGGGAATCCATAGCAATTAAACAAAAGGGCATTTGATAGTTTTTGTGATAATTGAATTTGTAAATTTATTAGCTTTCAGTTGTTTACTTCCAATGTAACTAATTAATATTTAATGTTACTCTTTTAAAAGAGAAATGCTTATGAGATTGTTTTAATTAAGGAGCAGATATTGGTTTGAAATTAAGCCCCTAAAAGCCCTGACTTTGTAATTGGGTGGTACCTCTGTTATCAAATACGAGGCATTCTCATTTGCAGTGACATGGATGAAAATAGAGATTGTCATACTGAGTGATGTAAGTCAGAGAAAGACAAATACCATATGATAATGCTTTTATTTGGAATCTTAAAAAAATGGTACAAATGAATATATTAATATTTCCAAAAAAACCAGAATTACAGATGTAGAAAACAAACGTGGTTTTCAAGGGGGATGGGGGAAGGAAACATTGGGAGATTGGGATTGACGTATACATGCTACTCTGTATTTTTAATAGATAACTAATGAGGACCTAATGTGTGGCACAGGAGATCTACTCAATACTCTGTAATGACCTATATGAGAATAGAATCTAAAAAAGGGTGGATATATGAATATGTATCAGTATAACCAGTTCACTTTGCTGTATAGCGGAAACTAAAACAACATTATAAATCAACTATATTCCACTAAAAATTAATTAAAAAAATTAAAGATAAATTAGAAAATAACTTTTCAAAAATAAAATTTCAAAAGAAAAGCAACATATATCCACGTACATTAAAAAAGAAAAAAAAATGTTTATTTTCCCATCTAGACTGTGAGCTTTCGTTAGTGCACAGTGATAAGTTTTACTCATTTATGAATGCCAAATGGCCAGACCATGCCTGATATATTATAGGCCTTCAGATAATCCTTGTGGAATGAAAGGATGAATGAATAAATGAAAGAATGCAGGTTAAAAATATATGAGGCATTCTGACAGTATTTGTATTTCTCAGATATCCCATGCCCTGGCACAGAAGGCGTGTGGATCTGTGGTTAGATGTCAGCTGAGGAAGAAGGCACCGCAGTGTGAAGAAATCGTTGAGTACCACCTGAGATCGTGCCAGCCATGGAAGTAAAGATGAAGTATGAATGGTGCTTTCAAGACAAACAGATTCACTAGGATCAAGGCATCCTGGTGCTCAGGCAGAGGGAAGAGGAAAGGGATACTGGAGCTGCTGGGGGCCTGAGCAGGAAGGCTTGGAAGAAGATCCTCCGACTTCACAGCTAGGAGCAAGCGAGGCTAGATGCTGGGGGTCTTCTACTATGGACCATGGAGGAGTCGTCATCCTGCTGTACTTCGTGAGAGCCAAGGACTCTCAGGAGGTCACAGGATGGTGAAGGGCCTCGGGCCCAGGCTGATCAGAATTGGGCGCAGATTAATGCAAGACCTAGAGAGTAGGGTCAGGGAATGAGTATTGTGTGCATGAGGCCAAAAAAGAAAGAAGAGAGGCTGGAGGACTGTTATTACGGGAGGTGAGACGCCATAGGTCAGCTTCTGAGGGGGGACTGTCCCTGTCCTGCTCGCCTTAGTATCCCCAGCACCTGGAACCGCGCTCGATGCACTGTGAGTCTTCATAGATACATGTTAGTGCAGCGGGCATGCGGCCCATTGACGGAGTAGGACGTGGGGAGGGAAGAGAGGGGATCTGTCTTAGTCCTTTCAGGCTATCATAATGGAATACAATAGAATTGGCTTGTAAACAGCATAAATTTATTTCTAAAGTCCTGGAGGTTAAGTTTCAGCATAGGAATTTTAGGGGCACACAAGCAGACTGTACCAGAGTCCATGTAAGTGTATAGACTGTAAGTGAATTAGTGGAGTTTTTTGTTTTTTGTTTTTTTTACTTCCACAATTATCTTCAATTTTTCCACAGTTTAGAATCCATCTTCAAGGGCAAGATTGCTTCATTTCTACCTGTATCATTTCATGAAATTCCACAAGTAGAAAATATTTAGCGTATAGTTGCTGTTTTTGGGCTTCCCAGATGCTGCTAGTGGTAAAGAACTCGCCTGCCAATGCAGGTAGACATGAAAGATGTGGGCTCAATCCCTGGGTTGGGAAGATACCCTAGAGGAGGGCATGGCAACTCACTCCAGTATTCTTGCCTGGAGAATCCCAGGGACAGAGGAGCCTGGTGGGCTACAGTCCATAGTGTTGCAGAGAGTCAGACACAACTAAAGTGAGTTCACGTGTGCGCACACACACACACACACACACACACATACATACACATACACAGAGGCTGCTATTACATATTGTATTAATTTGATTGGCCAGCCAACAATTATTAGTGACTGATATCTGATATTTTCTTGTTCTTATAATGCATCAAGGAAGAGGGAGAGGTACAGGTAAGAGAGCTTTGCGGTTCTGCAGTGTTCATCATTGCAGGTGCCGGGATGTGAGTTAAGGAGAAATGCTGTCAGACTTGACTGGATTCTATGTTTTTGTAAGGGGTCAGCCCTATTTACCTTGGCTCTGAGGTTGTGTATAAAAACTTTTCTATCCTAAAGTTCAAGTGCTGCTTTTGTGTTTCTGCATTTTGTTATAAAGGAGTTTTATTCACAATAAAATGATGACTACTGAAAGTGTATCTTAAAGCACTGTTTTAGAAATAAAAGTTATCTGTTGCTGATATTTTTTCCATTTTGTCAGGGCAAAGTGGAATTCTCATCAGATGAAACCATCAAAATGACACAGGAGGACCATTGCCTTGATCTTTAAAGATCCTTCCAAACTTTAGATGCTTTTTTGAAAGTTTGTCATAATAATACAATGACCATAATTTAATAATAAGTTGTGCTAAGCATCAGGAAGTAGTGTGGAAAATTGGAACCCTCTAAGATGTCCTGACTTTAGTTCTGGTCCTGTCTCATTAACTGGCTGGGTGACCTTGGTTGGGCACATCAGCCTTCTGGGTCTTGCTTTTCACACCAACTAAATTATACACCTAAACTAGATAGTCTTTCAGGCCCCTTCTAGCTCTGAAAACTTAGGGATAGAGTCTGTGATAGCATTGTCCAATAGAAAGATACTTCTGAGCCACAGATATAAAATATTTTAGTAGCATTGTAAAAAAAAAAAAAGTAAGAAACAGGTGAAGTTAATTTTAATAATACATAATTTAAGTCATAATTTATAATACATAATTTAATAATTTTCTATAATTTTATAATATATAATTTAAGTCAATATAATCAAAATGGTGTCATTTGGACAGTCAGTCTAAATGAACTATTTCACATTGTTTTTATTATACTAAGTCTTTGAAATCCAAGGTATATTTTAAAGCATATCTCAGTGCTGACTAGCTACTTTTTAGGTAATCATATGTGGCTGTAGCTGCTGTATTAGATAATGCTTGCCGATAGCATTCAGTGAGGAAAACTTCTATTAGATGGAAAGAAGACTCTCAGCAGCTCGTGCATCAGATGAAAACCTTTTCATGAGTGGGTAAAGAATCTGCCTGCAATGCAGGAGACACAGGAAATGTGGGTTTGATCTCTGAGTAGGAAAGACCCCCTAGAGGAGAAATGGCAACCCACTCCCGTATTCTTGCCTGAAAAAAATCCCATGGACAAAGGACACTGGCGGGCTACAGTTCAAAGGATCACAAAGAGTTGGGCACAACGGAGTGACTAAGCAATTAGAAAGGAGCTAAGGGACTAATAATACCCATGAGCTTGGCTGAGGTGTCTGCAGCCTGGTAGGTTCTGCCATATCTTAGCAGGGGTTGAAGTTGCTCTCTTTTGAGTTTCTCTTTTTCTTTTCTGATTCACCTGATCCCCAGTTGTGGCTTGAGTTCTGCCTTAGAGTTCTGATTGCCTTTCAGTGGGTCTCTCCCTGGCGTGTGGTTACTACCAGCCTTGAAGAGTCAACAGCTTCAGCAGAGGTGGGTGCAGCCAGCTCCACCCCTCCCTTCCCTGCCTCACCCTGGGGTCTCCTGTACCCACACTTTAATCCTTCACTTATCTTCAGTGACACCAGAGGCAACTGCTATATGGATTATACTTCATCAACTGTGTGAGCGAACCACGAGAAAACTAAACATAGTGGTGGGAAACTGCAGACGGGTGATATGTAGGACTGCTGTCAGAGTAAAAGAGAAAAAAACTACAGGAGTTTCTTCATGGTAGGGTTGCCAGGTAAAATGTTCAGTTAAATTTGAATTTCAGATAAACAATGAATAATTTTTATTGGTATGTCCCAAGTATTGGGTTGGCCAAAAAGTTTCATAATATCTCACATAGAACTTTTTGGCCAACCCAATACTTCACAAAATACAGGTATACTGAAAAAGGCAGTATTCATCGGGAATTCAGAATGGATAGGGCATCCTATCTATTTTTTTCTGGATCTGAAGGTGATTCTTCATGGGTAGCCTCAGTTTCTGATCTCAATGCTCCTCAGAGCACAAACCCCTTCTTCAAACTTGGCAGTGTTAATATCACATGATTCAGGCACACCCTTCTGTGCTGTAGACTTGGTCCTCTGTTTATTCCTTCCTCCCACTGCTCTGTGGGTATAGCAGTTCACTGCTATATATCTAGAGTCTAGTATAATCACCTAGTTGGGAGGCCCCCCACCTTTAGTAGGCCTGGAGTTTGAGGTCCAGCCCCCTTTGCGAAAATATTAATACTCTTCCCAGTGTGAGTTCAGTTAGAAGTGTACATGGAACAATGGACTGGTTCAAGATTGGGAAAGGAATACATCAAGGCTGTATATTGTCACCCTGCTTATTAACTTATATTCAGTGTACATCATGCAAAATGCTGGACTGGATGAAGCATAAGCTAGAATCAAGATAGTTGGGAGAAATATCAGTAACCTCAGATATGCAGATAATATCATCCTTACAGCAGAAAACGAAGAGGAACTAAAGAGCCTCTTGATGAAGGTGAAAGAGGAGAGTGAAAATGCTGGCTTAAAACTCAACATTCAAAAAACTAAGATCATGTTGTCTGGTCCCATCATGGCAAATAGATGAGGAAACAATAAAAACAGTAATAGACTTTATTTTCTTGGGCTCCAAAATCACTGCAGATGGCGACTGCAGCCATGAAATTAAATGACACTAGCTCCTTGGGGGGGGGGGGGAGCTGTAACAAACCTAGATAGCATATTAAAAAAGCAAAGACATTGCTTTGTTAACAAAGGCTGTCTAGTCATAGCTATGGTGTTTCCAGTAGTCATGTATGGATGTGAGAGTTGGATGTGAGAGTTGGGCCATAAAGAAGTCTGAACACTGAAGACTTGTTGCTTTTGAATGTAGTGTTGGAAAAGACTCTTGAGAGTCCGTGGATTGCAAGGAGATCCAACCAGTCAATCCTAAAAGAAATCAATCCTGAACGTTCATTAGAAGGACTGATGCTGAAGCTGAAGCTCCAGTGCTTTGGCCACCTGATGCACAGAGCCAGATCTTTAGAAAAGACCCTGATGCTGGGAAAGATTGAAGGCAGAAGGAGAAGGGGATGACAGAGGATGAGATGGTTGGAAGGCAGCACTGACTCAATGGACATGAGTTTGAGCAAGCTCCGGGACAGGGAAGCCCGGATGTGCTGCAGTCCATGGGGTCACAGAAAGTCAGATGAGACTGAACAACTGAACAACAACAGAAGTGTAAATTCAGTATATGTCTGCTTCTTCCTGCCATCCTCGAACCTCACCATGTCCTGGTCTTTTGGGAGAAGTCTTTGAATAATGCACACACACACACATGACAACCCAAACAAGAATTCTGACCAACTGTGCAGTCTAAATCCATAATGAAGAGCAGAAAAAGTTACTTCCTAAATTCAGTACAGTCTCTAAAGAGTCCATTTTTGGCAGAAAGAAAAGACGTTCCTATTGTTTGGTGAAACTGTTTAAATTCTTTCTCAGTCTCCAGCTCTGTAGCTTTGCTCAGTGGTCAGCCTCAGCCTGAAAACGGAATCTGCCCGCTGGTCCTCGTGGCCCGAGTCTGCTCTTGTGCTTCCCTCCACAGCTGCACCTTCCTCTGTCCCCAGCCAGCCCACACGCACACTCATACGTGGAAGAAGTGGAAACCACTGTGTTTTAAAGTGGTCCTTTCTTCTTCCTCATTACATTACTAGAATGTAATGAACTGTTGGTCATTTTACTCCCAAGTGGAGGGCCAAAGGCAGGTTAGATTGCCTTGGGATGGGATCCAGGACTCAGTCCAGGCAAAATTGAGGAGGAGAGAAGGCACTCCTGTTTCCTCTCTTAAAATCTTTTGATTTCTCCACCTTCTTTCTACTATGTGCCTTCATGTTTCAGCCTCTGAACACCCTCCTTTTTCCTAATATGACCAGTCCCTGATAGCATCATTTATGTATTTTCAAAGTGGGGAGTTTAGAAACTTTTATATCCTGGGTGTATTGTATGTTCCTCTCTTCATGGTTCCATTTCTTGAAACCTCCTGTGACCTGTTGAAACTCCTGAAAGAAAACATTGCTAGTTAGTGAGAGCTGGGTCTCCAGAACCACATGATGCCCTCCTGCCATGGTTGACTCCTGTCTCTGGCTGGCACTGTTCAGCACCTTCTCTATTTGGCTTTCTTGCATCTTCATCTAGATACTTGACAGTATGCTTTCCACCCAGCTTCCTGAACTTCCATTTAGTCTTGAAATGCAGAGCTGCCCCTTTCCCCTCTATGAGGTATTTTCCCCCTTCAAATAGGGCATGTTGTCCTTCAACAGTCATTTGCCAATAATTCTGCCAAGTCCCACTGACATTCATGAACTTTTATGAATTTCTCTGAGTTAAATGTCTCAAGTTCATTTTGTTTATTAACCATACTTCTTTCATTGGTATAGGTACTCTGAAGTTGTCAGATTTACTGTTTGATTCTCTTCTCTGTTATTTCCTTTTATGAATTACTTGGCATCTCCTCCACTGTGTTTTTTTGTTTCCCCCTCCTTCTTCACACCTTATAACCTCTAAGGGCAGGATTTTATAGTGTAATCTGGGCATTTTCCTCTTCTTTTCTCAAGTTTCCATTGAAATCTCTTTTTATCATGTTGGCAAGTCTCCTAGCAAACATATTATTCTCAGGCCCTATGAGATAAATTCTATACCTTGCTAGGAACTTTTCTTTTTGGTGTCATAAGTCATGATCTAAAAGAAAAAAAAAAGCAAAAAACTCACCATGTCCTTTTCATTGACACCACCTCTATAGCTATCTATTCACATCTTAAAACTTCTGGTTGATTCTAAAGTCATGATTTTTAACTAGAAAAAGAGATGAAAAACTCACCTCCAACCTTACAAAACTCACCTCCAACCTTAAGTCCTGTGTTTCTAGCCTAACTGTCTGTAGAAATGACAGCTGCTTTCCCCATTTTAATAGAATAATTTGACCTCGAATCATTAATACTGTTGCAGATCTCTGTTGTAATGATAATTTGGTCAAATAAATTATAGCATGAGTCTATTAAAAGTATTGTACACAGTGAATGAATATGATGTTTAAGTTCCAGATGGGTGAGAGCTGAAACTAGGGTATGCTGATATGTGGAGTTAGTCAAATCTAATTTCTAGTCAAATCTAGTGTAATTCACTTATTTGTAAAATTCTAGGAGTCTCCTTCAGAGAGAACTTAAACCTTATTGATAATTGGGCTTCAACATTAACATTTGATGGCTGTGGATGGGTAGTAGCTGCAAAAGCTAGATTGCTAAGGACAAATGAACCTCTCCGTAGGAAAAGGCCACCAAAATGGAGAAAGTTGTTGGGTGTGGTGGGTCAAACTAAGCAACTAGTCTTGAATGTTGGGAGAGACCAGTGAATTGTCCTAAAATTAGGCAGAACAGAAATTGTTATTGGCTCATCTCTCTTGGAGGCAATTATGTACCCAGGGAAGAAGGGAAATCTATGATAATACTGAAATAATCCTGTTATTTGGGGAAAAGAAATTCTATGGGAGTTTATGGAAGAAAATTTTTTGACTCTTGGATGAATGTGTTAGTGCATGAAATCCAGGGAAAGCAGTGATAGCGAGGAGCAACCAATAGCAAGAGAAAGCTATGGTCTTATCATCATGGGAACAGACAGCTCTACCGTCATTAAAGATACAAGCAAAACAGTGATGGGCAGTATTTGAGGAGGATAGAAAAGAGAGATCCCAGAGCAGAAGGAAGCAGAGGTCTCAGTGTCTTCACAGGTACTGCGGTTTGCTCCAATCGAGTGTGGTAAGATGACAGAAGCAGAGATAACTGTCTTGAAAGAAGAGTAGGTTACTCGCAGTTACCAAAAGGAAGCAGCATGTAATGCCATGTAGAGCCACATGGGTTGGTTAGGAGGTAAAAGCAAGGGGAAAAGCATGAGCAACAGCCTTTTTTTTTTTTTTTTTTTTAACTATAGTAGGGGGAAGTTGTTAGGTGTGACTAACCCCATTTGGGTGAGAAGTCAAACAGAAATGCAAGGGTGTATGTGTGGAGGGTTTGTAATAAGATTCTCATGAACCAGTGAAAATCCAGGATGAGTAAAAGTGAGTGACTTGTTCTCTTTACCATGACCCTGCGACACTGTGTGTGAAATCATCAATTACACAAACTGAAGAGTTATCATTATATGCAATTGTGGTGCATATTCAGGGTCTGAAAAGATGCGCTTTGATGTTCTTGGAGGGAAAGCAGAAAAGGAAGGGGCTGAGAGGATATAGTTAAAGTGCTCTAAGGGAAAAGAGGTCTGCCCACTGTTCAGAGAGAGAGAAAAAGACTTGGGTTGCACTTACAGACATGTGAATTAAAAGAACCTCAGTGAGCTCTTTCATCTAATACATTTTACCAACTTGGAACTCCTGATGGATCAGCATTTACTTTTTGAAAGCAGAAATATTTTGGTACTAACTCAATAATATATAATGAAGGCATTTTTTCCCCTCCTGGAGACAAAGATAGTAGAAGGAAAAAATGATTTTTCTATAATTTGGTGAGGCTTCCAGAATATGCCAAAGGGGGAAGATTTTTTTTTTCTTTATAACAGAGTCAGCCACTCTTTCAGACAGTTGTATTGTCTGAACATTCAGAGATGGATTAAATCAGTATAAGCTGGTTTACAATGAGGAATGAAATTAGTGAACATGTTTTCAGGGTAGAAGAATAAACATCACAATAAAGTCAATTGTATGTAAGGTAATGGGAAATAGTAATATAATACCATTAAAATATCATCAAGTTTGTTATGGATATAAACAAGTTATTTATAAAGTTAAAAAAGAACAAAAAAATGTCCAAAAATAGCTATACTATTCTATACTATAGATACTATAACCATACTAACTCTGGAAAAGAAGATCCATACAGGGGTGCCATAGACTGAATGCTTCTGTTCCCTCAAAGTTCACATGTTAAAATCCTAATCTCTAATGTGATGGTGTTAGAAAGGGGAATCTTGGGGAGATGATTAATCATAAGGGTGACGCACTCATGAATGAGATAAACACCCATATAAGAAGAGGCCCCAGAAAGCTCCCCCTGTGAGCACAGCGAGAAGAGAGCGATCCGTGAACCAGGAAGTGGGTTCTCACCAAACACTGAATCTGATGGTGCCTTGATTTCAGAATTTCCAGTCTCCAGAACTGTGAGAAATAAATTGCTGCTACTTATAAGTCAGCAGAGAATAGACTAGCCAGGCAGTGCTAGCCGTATAGAACATTAAAAGGTATTTTAAGCCTGTGCAATTAAATGGCATGTTTTGGGTTCATGAACAATAAAAAGTGAAGGGTACAGAACTAAAATTCTTGAAATACACAAAATGCATTGGAAACTTTTATAATATAATACCGTAGCATCATCACGCATCAATTTTGAAAATGTCGAGTGCTGAAACAATTAGTCACTTGAAAGAGATCCATTTTCTCGCTTTATACATTATCATAAGTTCCCAATGACACAGTTACATAATGTAAAAATAAACAAAAGCATGTTATCAAAAGAAAACATAAGCAGAAACCTTTATCATTTGGGAAGATTTGAAAACAGCAACAACAACATGTGAAGTCACTCAGTTGTGTCCAACTCTGTGACCCCATGGACTGTAGCCTGCCTGGCTCCTCTGTCCATGAGATTGTCTAAGCAAGAATGCTGGAGTGGGTTGCCATTTCCTTCTCCAGAGAATTTTTTTTTCTTTTATTTTTAATATTTTTTTTCATTTATTTTTATTAGTTGGAGGCTAATTACTTTACAATATTGCAGTGGTTTTTGCCATACATTGACATGAATCAGCCATGGACTTACATGTGTTCCCCATCCCGATCCCCCCTCCCGCCTCCCTCCCCATCCGATCCCTCTGGGCCTTCTCCAGAGACTTGAAAAAGCCTATGGTTGGTGGAGCTGCCTTCTTTCTGGAGGATCTGGGAGGGGAAGTATGTTCCTTCTGGTTTCCAGCTTTTAGAAGTTGCTGCATTCTTTGGCATTCTCAGGTATCACTCTGACCTCCACTTGTAACTTCACATCTTTTCCTCTGACTTTGACTTTGTGGCCTCCCTCATATAGGAACTCTTTTGATTAAGTTGGATAATCTCCCCATCTTAAGATCTTTAACTTGTCACATCTGAAAAGGTTTGTTTTTTTTTTTTTTTTTTTTTTTTTTTACCATGCAAAGTGACTTACTCACAGGTTCTGAAAATTGGGACATGGAGATCTTGGAAGGCCATTATTCCGCCAACCATAGTCTCCCCCTGGTACCCAAAGATTCACATTCACCCCATATGCTGGATACATTTATTCTATTCCAAGTTTACTGAAAGTCTCAACTCATAAATGTCTTAACTCAAATTCCATACCTTCTTCTAAATCTTATCATCTCAAAATCCCAAATCTCATCATTTAAATTGATAAAAGGGTGAAACTCCAGGTATGATTCATACTGGGGGAAATTTCTCTGTATCTGTGGGCTTGCAAATTTATAAAATAAGTTACCTGCTTTTAAAATACTATGATGGCACAGACATAGGATTGTTTTAAACAACCTCTTTGACAGGACAGAAATGGAAGGAAAGAGGAAGCTATCAGTCCCAAGCAATTTTGAAGTCCAGGTAGATAAACTGCTTTAGGCCTAGGAATAATCCTCTCTGCTTTAAGGCTCTGACCTCTTGGTTCCAAATCCCACTCTTAGAGTCATCCTTTTATATGAATGATAGCACATATTTTTCAGCTGAGTAGTTTTAGCAGTCAGTTTTCTCCATGTAGGAATTCCGGCAGGAGATATAACAGCCTTCTTCATTTTCCCCTTTCTCCCATTTGATCCAAGTTGGTAGTGTTTCTGTTGGTATAAAATTCTTGTAGGTCTCCCATGTATGTCATGGAGATTCACTCTGTTAGACAAGAGGCTCATCTGTAGTGCAACCTGGATAATCTTATCTCTCTTTTGGTTTCTGCTGAGTTGACTGAAGGTATCTGTGAGTGACAAGCCCAACTACATACACATTCAGTACCATCCATGGATCTCAAAAGCACTATGGCAAGTGAAAGAAACCAGATTCATTCATATGACATTTTAGGAAAAAAAGACAGAATTATTGGTAAGGAGAACAGCCCAGTGGTTATCAAAGATTACTGAGAGGAGATGTCACCAAAAAGGGTAACACGAGGGAATTGTGGAGAGATAGTGATAGAATGGTTTTGCATCTTGATTGCTTTGGTGCTAATACAACTGTATGCATTTGTCAAAATTCATAGAACTGACTACCAGGAAGAGTAAAATTTACTGTATATAAATGAAAAATAAGTAACAAATAGCAGCAAAATAGGAGAATTGGAAGGAGAGGCATTTAAAGTTCATATGAGATGATTTCATTTTCTTATGAAAGTTCTATAAAGAGAGAAATCATATATATGAAGAAAATAAGCTATTTGTCTTAGAAAAATATAGTTTATAATAATCCCTTCTCTCTCTGCCTGTTTCATGCTTTCCAAGGATGATAGATCCTGTAGAGAGAATTTGGCACTCATGTTTGAAGTTCCTTGTAATGAGCTCAGCTTCAAAGATGAACCTTTATTTCTGCAGCTTTAAAATAGAATTTCACAAAGCTCAGGTTATACTCTCCATTTGAAATGAAGAACATTTGTGGACCTTTAATTCATTAGTATTAGAATAATTTGTGTACAATACTATGGGTTGTTTGAGGACAAGATCTGGTTCTACCTCACTTTGATTTCCTCAAAGTCCCTATGACTATCCCCTGGTAATACTGCCAAGCCTTCATATTTCTACCCTGTCTGCATACATCTGTCGACAAACATTCCCTCTTGGAAAATGCAAATATCCTACAGGCTTTGAGAATTTTTGTTTTTATCTTCATACTGTTTTATATTTCATATGTTTTCTACAATAAGTGTGAATTACTTTCATAATTAGAGAAAAGCAATAAAAGTTATTTTGCAAATGCAAACACATCTGGGAGGGTTGTTTCAACCTTATTGCTTTTGGTGAAACAATTGAGTTCAGATGCACAGAGGGAGGGAGGTTGATTTGAGGAGACTTCAATAAGTCATTTGAGTACAAGGATTACTTTTGAGACAGAGTCTATAGTTGTTGGAGAACATGAGATACTTTATGAGAGGAAGGACAGAGATGCAGAAAGGGAGGTGGAAGAAAGTGGTACAAAATGAACGTAAGTATTTTCAAGTCATTTTTTCTGGCACCACTGAATTAATAATAAGAGGAAGAAATAATATGCCTTTTTTTCCTCCCTTCAGACTGACTTGATTCAGTACCTTGGGCATTTGTTGTTGTTCAGTCACTAAGTCCTGTCTGACTCTCTGCGTGGATTGAGTCCATGAATTGCAGCACGCCAGGCTTCCTTGTCCTTCACTATCTCCCAGAGTTTGCTCAAATTCATGTCCATTGAGTTGGTGATGCTGTCTGTCCATCTCATGTCTCATCCTTTGCCCTCTTCTCCTTTTGCCTTCAATCTTTCCCAGCATCAGGGTCTTTACCAGTCAACTCTTTGCATCATGTGGCTTGGAGACTCAGCTTCAGCATTAGTCTTTCCAGTGTATGTTTATGGTTGATTTCCCTTAGGATTGCCTGGTTTGATGTCCTTGCAGTCCAAGGGGGCTGTCAAGAGTCTTCTCTAGTAGGTACATCTGGTATTGAGTAATCACATTTTAGTGCTCTCTCTCATACCATTATTCCCTCCACTTACCATGAGCTGCTTTGACACACAATTGTTGAAGATGATGTCTGAACTGAGTATTAAAGATAAGTCAGTTTCCCAGGTGTGACTGTTAAAGGTTTAGAGGATGGAGGACAAAGGAAAATTTCAAACAAAGAGAGTTCAGTTCAGTTCAGTCACTCAGTTATGTCTGACTCTTTACTAACCCATGGACTGCAGCACGCCAGGCCTCCCTGTCCATCACCAACTCCCGGAGTTTACTCAAACTCATGTCCACTGAGTTGGTGATGCCATCCAACCATCTCATCCTCTGTCCCCCTTCTCCTCCCACCTTCAATCTTTCCCAGCATCAGGGTCTTTTCAAATGAGTCAGGTCTTCGCATCAGTTAGCCAAAGTATTGGAGTTTCAGCTTCAGCATCAATCCTGCCAATGAATATTTGGGACTGATTCCCTTTAAACAGAGAGAATAGTATATCAAATAGAACAGCACATAGTTCCAGGTTCTGTTTGCCAAATTCTTTCCTCTGTCTGGAAGTATTTTCACTTTAACTGAACAGAGTCCACATGTATGGTTGATAATAAACAGTAAAATATTTTGGTTGAACTTTACAGTCTGAAAAATCCATTCTAAGATTCGGAAAAACCATGAAATAGGTGGAAGGGATATTTATCCTTATTTTACTGGTAAAACAAGAGAAAACAAAATAACAAAAACACCTGAGCATTGTGAACTGAACATTTGTGTCCTTTCAAAATGTGTATTGTGAAGCCCTAGCATTCAATGTGATGGTATTAGGAGGTAGGTCCTCTGGGAAATGATTAGGTTTATATGAGGTCCTGAGGATGGAGCCCACATTATGGAATGAGGCCCTTATAAAAAGAGGAAGAGACACAAGGCTTCCCCTCTCCAATAAATGAGGATTCAGTGAGAAGGCAGCTGTCTGCATGCTGGGAAGAGAGCCCTCACCAAGAACTGTATCTGCTGGTTTCCTGATCTTAGACACCTCAGTCTCCAGAATTATGAAGCATTATAAAGAATTATGAGCAATTATGTTTCTTTTTCAAAATTCTAGGTCTACAGTATTTTGACATAGCAGCTTGAACTAAGTCACTGAAGGTCAAGGAATTAAACGTAGTCCAAGATCATATGGTCAGAGTGTGGTTAAGTCAGGGCTTGAATCTAGGTCTCCTGATCTCAAGCCCATGGCTCTTAATATTCACTCACTCATTCATTATTCATTCTTTTATTCATTCTCTCAACAAATACTTATTAAATAATCACATTTACCTGACTTCTTCAATTTCTGATCACCAGATAGAATACATCAAGAAAGGCTAAGGAGGGTAGCTCTCAGAGGGACCCACCACAGGAAGAGCAACCGTGGTGTTTGGGCATTCTTGGAGTGGCTGTGAGCAAGAGCAGGCTGGAAAGCATGCTGTTAATGGCATATTTCAAAGTTCATGAAGGAGGAAGATTGAGTCCCAGGCAAGTCATTTCAGGGAAGGTGAGAAGTAAAAATTAAGAGAGATAAATGCAGTCTGGGTACAATGTCCAAGGAGGCTGCTGAGGCGGGGACTGAGCTCCACACGAGTCTGAAGCATCTGGGGCACAGAGTTGATCTAGACCTGGGGAAGAGTGCAGAGAGGCACAGATCTGTCAGACGCTGTTGCAAATGGAATTCTAATAAAGCGCCCCACTGGACATATTTAGCTATGCCATCGATTGAGAGTAACCTGTGTTTATTTTACCCTAAGGCTGAGGAGTAAATCAGTTTAGTTCATGAAATTTCTTATGGTCCTGCTTCCCCCAAATGACATTCCAATAATGACTGAGATAAGAGCCAGATTTAATGAGTGAGATCGTGGACCAAAACACAGATTGTTGAACAGCTATGCTATACTGGAGACTCAACATGGATTCAAAATCCCACCCTGATGCTCTTGTTCTAAAATGATTATTGTCATTTAGGGTAATTATTCCCATCATTTACTACATATCCTACTTCAATAACTGGTTATAAATTCACTTTGTAGAATATTTTAAGTAAAAACTCTTTCTCTTGCTCGAGTTTGTGAGAAGAAACGAATAGCAAAGAGACAAATGCCAGGGTGGTGAGAACCAAATCAAGTTATTTATCACCAAGAGAGAAACCTCCTTTCTCTCTTTTCCTTTTTCTTTTCAGCGAGAATTTGTGCAAATCTGGTTTTGTAGCTTCCATTCCATTTGGTGTTTGTAATTCTGCCATAAACCATTTGTCTGCTTCCAAACTCTACACTCCATTTTCCTTTACTTGGGATGGTGGCCTGTGTCAAAATGACTAACTGGGATCCCTGGGTAATGTGTCATCATGATGCATGCCTGCACTTCCACAACTTTTAATGTTCTATAGAGATATGTAGTTCCCCTGATGAGCTAATGATCACTGATTGAGGCCTGAGAGCAGAATGTAAGCAATGCCTCACTGGACCATGATGTCAAGCCTGGACAGAGTGATGTTATGTGGTATGAGAATTCCATGACACTGCAGAGAGGTGAGAAAGGACCAATTCCCATTTTTAAAACATCTCATCTTTTCAGAACTACTCAAACTCTTAGGATTAGAGAGGTATCTTTTCAAAGGCATGTTGGAACCGAAATGTTTTCAGAAGTCCCTAACCTACAGGTCTAACCCTCAGTCCCGCTCTCTCAATAGGAAGCTTCCATAAGCCTCTTATCCTTCTCCATCAGAGGGCAGACAGAATGAAAACCACAATCACAGAAAATGAACCAAACTGATTACATGGACCACAGCCTTGTCTAACTCAGTGAAACTATGAGCCATGCCATGTAGGGCCACCCAAGATGGATGGGTCAAGGTGGAGAGTTCTGAAAAAATGTGGTCCACTGGAGAAGGGAATGGCAAACCACTTCAATATTCTTGACTTGAGAACCCCAAAGAACAGCATGAAAAGACAAAAAGATAGAACACTGAAAGATGAACACCCCAGGTCAGTAGGTGCCCAATATGCTACTGGAGATCAGTGGAGAAATAACTCCAGAAAGAATAAAGAGACAGAGCCAAAGTGAAAACAACACCCAGCTGTGGATGTGACTGGTGATGGAAGCAAGATCCAATGCTGTAAAGAGCAATATTGCATAGGAACCTGGAATGTTAGGTCCATGAATCAAGGAAAATTGGAAGTGGTCAGGCGGGAGATGGCAAGAGTGAACATTGACATTTTAGGAATCAGTGAACTAAAATGGACTGGAATGGGTGAATTTAACTCAGATGACCATTATATCTACTACTGTGGGCAAGAATCCCTTAGAAGAAGTGGAGTAGCCATCATAGTCAACAAAAGAGTTCAAAATGCAGTACTTGGATGAAATCTCAAAAACGACAGGATGATCTCTGTTTGTTTCCAAGGCAAACCTTTTAGTATCAGAGTAATCCAAGACTGTGTCCTGACTAGTAATGCTGAAGAAGCTGAAGTTGAACAGTTCGATGAAGACTTACAAGACCTTCTAGAACTAACATGCAAAAAAGATGTCCTTTTTATTATAGAGGACTGGAATGCAAAAGTAGAAAGTCAAGAGATACCTGGAGTAACAGGCAAATTTGGCCTTAGAGTACAAAATGAAGCAGGGCAAAGGCTAAGAGTTTTGCCAAGAGAATGCACTGGTCATAGCAAACACCCTCTTCCAACAACACAAGAGAAGATTGTCCACATGGACATCACCAGATGGTCAACACAGAAATCAGATTTATTATATTATTTGCAGCCAAAGATGGAGAAGCTCTATAAATCAGCAAAAACAAGACTGGGAGCTGACTGTGGCTCAGATCATGAACTCCTTATTGCCAAATTCAGACTTAAATTGAAGAAACTAGGGAAAACCACTAGACCATTCAGTTATGACCTAAATCAAATCCCTTATGATTATACAGTGGAAGTGACAAATAGATTCCAGGGATTAGATTTGATAGAGTGTGTGAAGAACTATGGACAGAGGTTTGTTACATTCTACAAGAGGCAGTGATCAACATCATCCCCAAGAAAAAAAAATACAAAAAGGCAAAATGGTTGTCTGAGGAGGCCTTACAAACAGCTCAGAAGAGAAAAGACTCAAAAGGCAAAGGGGAAAAGGAAAGATACACCCATTTGAGTGCAGAGTTCTGAAGAATAGCAAGGAGAGATAAGAAAGCTTTCCTCAGTGATCAGTGCAAAGAAATAGAGGAAAACAATAGAATGGGAAAGACTAGAGACCTCTTCAAGAAAGTTAGAGATACCAAGGGAACATTTCATGCAAAGATGGGCACAATAAAGGATAGAAATGGTATGAACCTAACAGAAGCAGAAGGTATTAAAAAGAGCTGGCAAGAATACACAGAACTATACAAAAAAGATCTTCATGACTCCAATAACCACGATAGTGTGATCACTCACCTAGAGCCAGACATCCTGGAATGTGAAGTCAAGTAGGCCTTAGGAAGCATCACTATTAATAAAGCTAGTGGGGGTATGGAATTCCAACTGAGCAATTTCAAATCCTAAAAGATGATGCTATGAAAGTGCTGTACTCAATATGCCAGCAAATTTGGAAAATTCAGCAGTGGCCACAAGACTGTAAAAGTTCAGTTTTCATTCCAATCCCAAAGAAAGGCAATGCCAAAGAATGCTTAGTCTACTGCACAATCGCACTCATCTCACATGTTAGAAAAGTAATGCTCAAAATTCTCCATGCCAGGCTTCAACAGTATGTGAACTGTGAACTTCCAGATGTTCAAGCTCGATTTAGAAAAGGCAGTGGAACCAGAATCAAATTGCCAACATCCGCTAGATCATTGAATAAGCAAGAGAGTTCCAGAAACACACCTACTTTTGCTTTATTGACTATGCCAAAGCCTTTGACTGTGTGGATCACAACAAACTGTGGCAAATTCTTCAAGAGATGGGAATGCCAGACCACCTGACCTGCCTCCTGAAATCTGAATGCAGGTCAAGAAGCAACAGTTAGAACTGGACATGGATGAAACAACAGACTGGTTCCAAATTGGAAAAGGAGTACATCAAGGCTGTATATTGTCATCCTGCTTATTTAACTTATTTTTAGTGTACATCATGCAAAATGCTGGGCTGGATGAAGCACAAGCTGGAATCAAGATTGTTGGGAGAAATATTAATAACCTCAGATATGCAGATGACACCACACTTATGCAGAAAGTGAAGAAGAAGAGCCTCTTAATGAAAGTGAAAGAGGAGAGTGAAAAAATTGGCTTAAAACTCAACATTCAGAAAACTAAGATCATGGCATCTGATCCCATCACTTCATGGCAAATAGATGGAGAAACAATGGAAACAGTAAGAGACTTTATTTTTTTAGGCTCCAAAATCGCTGCAGATGGTGATTGCAGCCATGCAATTAAAAGACGCTTCCTCCTTGGAAAGGGCGTCCCTGGAAGCTCAAACGGTAAAGCGTCTGCCTATAATGCGGGAGACCTGGGTTCAATCCTTGGGTCGGGAAGATCCCCTGGAGAAGGAAGTGGCAACCCACTCCAATATTCTTGCCTGGGAAATCCCATGGACTGAGGATACTGGTAGGCTACAGTCCATGGGGTCACAAAGAGTTGGACACGACTGAGCGACCTCACTTCACTTCCTCCTTGGAAGAGGAGCTATGACCAACCTAGACATCATGTTTAAAAGCAGAGACATTACTTTGCCAACAAAGGTCCATCTAGTCTAAACTATGGTTTTTCTAGTAGTCATGTATGGATGTGAGAGTTGGACTATAAAGAAAGTTGAGCACCGAAGAACTGATGCCTTTGAACTGTGGTGTTGGAGAAGACTCTTGAGAGTCCCTTGGACTACAAGGAGATCCAACCAGCCCATCCTAAAGGATATCAGTCCTGACTGTTCATTGGAAGAACTGATGCTGAAGCTGGAACGCCAGTATTTGGCTACCTGATGTGAAGAGCTGACTCATTTGAAAAGACTATGATGCTGGGAAAGATTGAAGGCGGGAGGAGAAGGGGACAACAGAGGATGAGATGGTTGGATGGCATCACCGACTCTATGGACATGAGTTTGAGCAAGCTCTGGGAACTGGTGATGGACTAGCATGCTGCAGTCCATGGGGTCAGAAAGAGTCGTACACAACTGAGCGACTGAACTGAACTGACTGAACCTTGGGTTAGATATAACTTGCCAAGTTCCTATGTCATAGTTTTGTCATTTTCAGCCTCTCTGTATTTCTCTTTGAAGAGGAATGCATCTCCTCATTGATGGAAAGTCTTTTGTACTTGTCTGTTAGTGTTTGGTTGATGTGCGATTGACATTTCCATGGCTGATCATGGAAAGACCCTGTTATCTGTTCTTGGATAGGCCCTTCATCCTACAGTGAAAGAAACTTTTAAAGCAGTGACTTTCCCAATTTTCTAATCCTCTCACTACCCCTGAGAATCCATTCTAGGAAATGTGCCATCTTTATTTGCCTTATTTAAATACAAAAAGAAGCATTGATAACCATTCTGCTTTGAATATGAAGGAGGAAACAGAGTTGTGATGGCCAAATTCTGAGGATGGCTTGGCTTAATGGAAAAAGGAAAAGTGAAACAAATGAGTGAAGACACTCCAGAGGTCCTGAAAATCTGCTGAATAATTGTTCCCTTTGAAAGGTTGATTCACCAGTACTAAAGGATTTCGGCAGATTGGTGGAGCATGACTATAGAACAAGATGAAGGTCTTCTGTTGACTTTTCAATAATTGTTCAGCAGTTGGAAAGATGAGAGTGGATGAGGCCCTAAGATTGTCATGAGCTGTGTGGTTTGAACAGGTAGATCTCCCCTGGAATTCTAAGTGTCTTGTTTGGTAAAATGAGTACAGCAGATGATATCTAAGGGACAAATACTCAGGCATTTTATTATCTGTTGTTCTGTGTGCATGCTAGCTTTTCATGTATGTAACTTTCTTTTTTTTTTCTCCTCTCTCCATTTGCTAAGGAAAATGGAAGTTAACCTCCATGGAAAACTGGAATGGCTGTTTTAGATCTTAAAGGACCATATGTTCAACTTGGTTCAGTGGAATAAGCATTTTGTGATGTCTACTATGCATTTAGCTAGTAATATATTAAGGATTCTAATAGGATTCAGAAGGAAAATATGGCCCAATCTTTTCTGATGAAGAACTGTTAGTCTAATTGTGACTTAACCAAATAGTTAAAGAAGAGTATGAAACTCTAGTCAGATTCTGAGCTAAATATAATCAAGCTAGAAGTTAAATTATCCAGTAGAATTTTTTAAGAGATTTATTGTGAATCCCTTTGGTTTGTAATATAGGTGTTTCTGGACTACCACTGAGTCAGTAAGAGTGTCAGTGCTTTAGCTCAGAGATGATGGAAAATCAAGAACAGATTTGCTTTGAAGGGCTTGTGAATGCAGCAACTTGGACTTATTGGTAAAACCCACTTTCAGTTTCTCCTTTAATCCATCTCAACTCTGTGCCTGTCTCCCCCATCCCAGCCTCCAGTGAGTGTATCTGTTGGAAATTCTGCATTGAAGACATACAGTAGCAACTTGATAACGTACATTCTGTCATTCCGCTTCAGATATATTCATCCAATTAAGCACTCAAATTGCTCACACTATAGCTTACATGTTATTTATAGGATTGACATTATTTGAAATATGCTGAGAAGAGAGAAGGAGGTTGACTATTTAGAGGTTGGCTTATTTTTCTTAGAATTGCTATTAAATTAGTCCTTTAATTAATGTCAGATATGCATAAGCATTTTCATGTGGAAAAGAAGTAAGTGGGGATCTTTTTCAAAATGTAATTGAGAGAATCCTCAAGTCATATGCCTGGGCTGGAGCCTGGTTCTTTGAAAATAAACCAAAGAGAATATGAAATTCCAAGATACAAAGAAAGTGTCAGGTATGCTGGTAGTGTGGGGGGTGGGCTAGGGGAGTGAGTGGGTGCTGAAGCACAGGATGACCTATTTCTGGCCCTGTCGTGTACATTAAAATTGTCTCGTGTCATGCCAGTGGGTGTGCAAAATGCTCAAGAATTCAGAATGCTTTGGGTACCAGTTATTCATGTAACCCCAGAGAAATAGACTATTCTATGTTGAATAGAAGAAGCCACAGAGAAGGATTTTGTAGATAAGTATTGTAGATAAGAGAGGCAGTAACTAACTAAAGAGCAGTGTAACAGAAAATGAGACTATTAAAATAAAGACCAGGCTTAAAAATCCCCAAGCATGCAAAACAATGTAAGCCACATAAGCAAAACTAAATCTAGCTTATTCCATGAACATAAGCAAAATTTAGGTTATCTCTGGTAAATACCTCTGATAATCATAAAAGAAACTTTAATCATCTTCCCAAAGTGGTATAGGAATCACTTTTAACCAATCCCTGCCAGTTGGAAACCTCCATTGTAATAACCAGTCATTGTAAAGGTTAACTTCCTCATTTTTACTTTAAAAATCATCCCATCATGTCATACATGGATGTGAGCTGTATCATAATGAAGGCTGAGTGCAGAAGAATTGATGCTTCAAATTGTGGTGCTGGAGAAGACTCTTGAGGGTCCCTTGGACAGCAAGGAGATCAAACCAGTCCATCCTAAAGGAAATCAACCCTGAATGTTCTTTAGAAGGACTGATGCTGAAGCTGAAGCACCAGTGCTTTGGCTGCTTGATGCAAAGAGCCGACTTATTGGTAAAAACCCTGATGCTGGGAAAGATTGAAGGCTGCAGGAGAAGTGGGTGACATGGGACGAGATGGTTGGAAGGCATCACTGAATCAATGGACATGAATTTGAGCAAACTTCAGGAGCTAGTAAGGGACAGGTAAGCCTGGCATGCTGCAGCTCATGGGGTTGCAAAGAGCCAAACATGACTTAGTGACTGAACTGCAACAACATCATGTCATGCCTCTGAGCTGCCTAATATAAGAGTATTGGAAAAGAGGTGTTTTTGTTTTTGTTTTTCTTCTTCTTATAGCATTTAAATTATCATCCCACTGCCTGTCTCTGCCTTTGCCTCTGGCTACCCTAGTTTCCAATGAGAAGTGAGTTACTAATCTTACCCTTTGTGTATAATGAGTTCTTTTCTCTTTCTGCTTTCAATATTTTCTCTTTGCCTTTCAATGTTTTAACTGTGGACGGATATCTTTGCATTTTATCCGTTTGGGGTTAATTGAGATTTGGACTGTGGAGGTTTGCGTTTTGCTTATGGAGCATTTTTAGCCACTTAGTACCCTCCTTTCAAAGAAAGAGCATCTCAGCAACAGCTTACTGTCCCAGTTCACATCTGAGGAGTAAGTGGAAGATTTTCATAAGAACAAAGACTTTTTTTTTTTTTTTTTCTGTGCAGCATGTAGGCTCTTAGTTCTCTGACTAGGCATCAAACCCATGCCCTCTGCAGTGGAAGCTGAAAGTCTTAACCACTAAACCACGAGGGAAGCCCCGAACAATGAAATGTTAATATCTCCCCTGCCACACCTGAAAAAGAGTATGGGGAAGTTCAAGCTTAAGGGTACTCTCAAAAAAAAAAAAAAGGAAGGCAGATTTGAGTAGCATGCAATTGTGAAGAAACAGAGTTTCATGGGAGCAATAACCTGAAATAGAGACCGATTATCAAGAGAGAATCAGGGGAGAGAAGCAGCTAAAAAGGAATTTTCTGGGTTCAGAACAAAACCCTGGTCTCAGACAGGTCTCAAAAACCATTTATTTGAAAGTATCTGGATTTAGCTGGAATAAAGATGGTAGAGCAATTTATGCCTGAGACCATTGCTGAAAACAACAGAACCACTGGCCAGAAATTAGTACAACCAAATGATTGGATATCATATCAACAGAGGCAGACAGATTAAGCATGATATCATGAAAAAAGAGAGGCTTGCTAAAACCATTCCCCCAGAGTGGCTATATGAATGCCCAAGGCTTAGTCATCAAGAAGAGCAACATCAGAGGCTTCGCCCTGCAGGTGAGGGAAAGAGACTTCACTAAAATGCTTCAGTCAGTTATTAAATTCAGTCAGTTATTAAACAAATAAGCAAGCAAATGAACAAAAATGCCCAATGTGGGAGGGGATCAGCATCTAAGGCTGCTATAACATGCTGCTAAAAATGTCCAATTTTCAACAATGATTACTAAACATGAAGAGAATTAAAAAACTTACCCATACATAGAGAAAAACCAAGCAATAGAAACAGAATTTAAGAGGACCCAGATGGTATATTTAGCAGACTTCAAAGCAGCTGTAATAAATATATTTAACGAAAATGATGTTTAAAGAAATAAAGGAAGATAGGATGACAGTTTCTGACTGAAGAAAATCACTGAAGAAATAGAAATTATAAAAAAAGAATTAAATGGAAAATTCTGAAGTCTGAAAGCATAATGCAGCAATGAACTGAAAACAGTTACTAAAGGGGCAAACAATAGACTTGAACTGGCAGAAAAAAATTAAGAGAGCTTAAAGATAGATTGATACAGATTACACAGTCTGAGGAACACAGAGAGAAAAGAATGACGAAAAAGGAATTAAAGCTGTAGAGAAATGTGGAACGCCGCTGTTCCACCGGGTAGAGACAGTGGCTTCTGATCTCCTTGGCTTCTCTCTCCCGGGTGACACATAGCCCGTAAACGAGCGGAGATGGCCAACATTGGGCCCTCAGGACTTGCGTTCTGTACCTGCGGTAAACCTCCCGCCCTGGGAATGGCGGGTGGGTGGGAGAAGGAGCCGCGACCTCAGCTATCAGGGGATGTCCGACGGGAGGATCCCTACCTGCTGTCTCTCGTGAGTCCTCTGTCCCTCTTCACGCGGAACAGCACGCTGCTCCAGGGACCGAGGTCACTGTGTGAGGCAGGCTGGGGTCTCCTTTGGTAAACGTTCTCTTTAGGACAAAACTGCCTAGTCTTGTTCCCCTTTCTTGAGATGTGGATTGTCTCCTGACCTTGGGACTAACATTACCCCTTGTTCCCTTGGTAACGGTTGTCTTCTGATGTCTGTCATTCCCGAAAGAAGTTTCTTGTAGCACAGCCTACATATACTCATAGAAAAATCATTAAAGCACCTTTGCTCCATCAGAGCCTAGGTCCCCGGGTCTTTTTTTGTCTCTCTCTCTTTCTCTCTTTTACTTTCTTATCATCGACTCCGTACCACCAGGTTCCGGTCCATTAAAGGACCCCAACACTCAGCCACCCCAGCCGGGAACTGAGCCTGTGAAACTTGCCGCTGGTGGGAGGGCAGTGAGACAACCCGATGGGCTGCCTCTCCCGGTGGAACACTGACATCTTGACTGTAAGGGAAGGAATGATGAAGTCTCATCTGGGCCGCACGCATCCAGAGTGGACCTTCTGTCATTCCGAGCTGAATGGGGAGAGGGAGTGAGGCGTGGCTCCAATGTCACAGACTCTAGCGGTTCTTAGTAAAATGTTCTCCTTTTCATGAGTACATGTTTCTTTCTTTATTCTTCCAATTGACAGTCCAGTTGTCTTCTATTATAATAATTTTAAATGTTTTTAAAAATAATTTCAACAATATAGTTGTTTCACTCGAGAGTGGGAACATGGGGCACACTGGCATTCTAGGAATGGAACTCCAATAAGTACATTCTTACTACTCATCATTTTACACTGCTTTAATAATTTCTATACTATCTGTGTATTGCTTCTCACATAACAAGAAGTCAAATGTTTAATGGAAAGAGTTACTGTTTTCTAAAAATAGGGGAAAGTATTGACCAGAGTTCATTCGAGTTTTTCTGTAAGATCCAAGCAAACTCTTTGGCCAACCCCATATTATATTTTCAGAGATTATTTCTTTAATAACTAAAAAATAATCATTTGTATTTGGAACTTTAATTTTCTTCTAAACAGACACTTCTAATCAGTTCAAAGGCACTTGAGAAGAATTGACTCTCTTTAGTGTTCTAACTCTCCTTTTGCAAGGAGTTCTTAAGCCAAGACTTGGCCGCTTTCAGTCATGAGCCTGTCCAAACTGAAAGTTGCTCAGTCATGTCCGACTCTTTGCTACCCTATGGACTATACACTCCATGGAATTCTCCAGGTCAGAATGTTGGAGTGGGTAGCCTTTTCCTTCTCCAGGGGATTGTCCCAACCCAGGGATTGAACCCAGGTCTCCCACATTGCAGGTGGATTCTTTACCAGCTGAGCCACAAGGGAAGACCCTGTCCAAGGGAGAATGATGATTCTTTTCTTCCTTTTCTTAGCTGAGAATTCTTGAGGTCTCCATGGTATTCCTGCTCATCTCTGGACTCTGTGGCATTCATCATGATTGTTTACATGAAATCAAGTTGATTCGAATGTGATGTGTGTCAAAAACTGTGAACAGCCTGAGATTTTTACCCTGCATACAAGCTAACAAGGTAGCATGCCACACACAGTTTGCTGGATGGTGACAAAGGATGCAAGATTCTTGACTGATAGAGAAAGATGATTTATTCTCACAGCAATAGCCAGAGCCACATTATCATCATTTTCCTTTAGTTCCCAGAGCTCCAATTCCCACAGGGCAACTCTTGGAGAGTTAAGTGAGTTTTGCATATGCAATGATTGCTTTATTAGAGAGGAATCCTAAATTTAGAAAACCCTGACCTTTTATAATGGACAATAATCTTGCCTGAAATTTGAACCAGATATTATGTTTATTATACTAGACAGTAAATAAATCTGCATATTTTTGCTCCAAAGGGAGACACTATCTTTGTCTTTCAAAGTTGTTTGCTATTCAACTGTCCTAGAAAAAAAATAGTCTGGAACAAAGCTAGCCAACTGTACTTGTGCATTCAATATGTATATAAATGGGAGAGACCCATGGGGAATTGTCTCCCAAGAGTATGAATCACTTCATGCAGCATTTTTGCAATAAGTCAAAAAGCAATATCTGCAAGTGGGAACTTCACTGAAATGGAGTGTTTCATGTAGATAACATTTCCATATAACTGAAGCTTATGCATCCAGGTGCCAAAATCTGAAAGGATAAATACTTACCATAGAAACATTACAAAAATATATAACAAATATTTGTGGCATCTTAAACAGATGGTAAGAACGCTGCAGACATTTATAAGTGTGAAGGTATGAAAAGGTAGTGATAACTTGTTTTAAAAGACCTCAGTGCTTGGGGAAGATCTGAATGGTACTTGCATGAAATGTTCTCCCAAATCTAATATGACAACCCTTTAGAGTGGGAATTGGCTAACGGTCTAGTCAAGTTCAGCTGGTTAATTCATCAGAACCAAGAGTTATTTAGGAATAATTCTTTAAGAATTAAGCTCAGGGAATAACTTCGAAGAGTAAAGGTGTTCTAGGATCTTATTCCTTGTCCATGGAGTGGTGAAAATGTGCTATACATTTATAGTATGTTAGCCAATCTACATCTTAAACATCACTAGTGTTTAAGTTGGGTTTCATTAATGAAAAGCCATTATTAACACCCATTGGGACATCCCTACTAATTTCACTAATGAAAACTCATTTTTAATATTTGGTGTGCTAATAAAACATTCACTGTGGGTCAAAATAGATGCAAACTCTTAAGTGACTCAGTTTTTTTCCCCCCATATTTAATACTGCAGAATAAATTATGATTATGGCAAAAGTCTGCCCTTAGAATGTATGGTAAAACTCATCTTCCTAGGCATTCATACTCACTGTCTGCACAGGCACACAGAATAAGTTGATAGGCCTCATAAGGGGTTAGTCTTAGTCCCATTTTACAGCTGAGAAAACAGAAACTTGGAAAGATTATGGAACTCAGGGTTGTGAAGATGGGAAATGCAGAGACAACTCGGAGTCAGCATATACTTTTAATAAAGCTGTATTTTTGGTTGGAGTGTACTTGCTTTATCGTGTCATCCTGCACTATAAAGCGGGCTTCTGCTACATCTCTCATTGTTTTCTCCAAATTCTGTCTCTACCAAGTAGTCGATTTCCATTATTTCTTTCTTTTATGAGTCTTCCTTTTTCTGCTTCAACTAGTTAGCAAATTAAAATTCTCTGGGAGCTGAATATCTAGAAATGAGTTCTTGGGGCTTTCTGCCTTTAAGTAGCAGTCAGTAGGGCTGACTGAAAGAGCGGAGCCTGGATTTGGTCCTGTGACCCTGTGCAAGCTGCTTCCAGGATTCCTCAGGGCTGTGGAAATCGGTCCTCTCAGTAAGTGGTCTGTGATTGTGTTTAATTTTGAGGTTAACAAAGGGGGGAATGGGAGCAGGTGATGGCTGGGTTGCGCTTGATGACTCCGGCCCCATTCGGGAGCACGTTTCTGTGGTGACTGGCTGGTATTGTGTAAGGATGATTAGTAATTCCAATGACCAGCAGGGCCCAAGCCAGATTAATCTCCATATGGCAGAGGGACACAAGAGATCCAAGTGTGACCATCGATACACACAGGTCCCAACCTTATCTCCTTGCTGGCACAGACCGTGTCAGTTTCTCATTCTTCTTTGGAAATATATCATTTGATTCATGTGTGAAAGATCAGGGAGGGAGGAGTATAAATCCCACTTTTGTTCAGCCTTCTGGGCAGTTGGATCTGCTAATTTCGGCAGTATGCATGATATATGACAGGACGGCCACCTCTCAGATTTACAGTCTCTCCTTGGAGTCAAAATTAAGCAGGCACCCATTTATTAACATTTCAAAGAGAGAGACCTGAGTTCTGGTAGCCCTGCAAGTTTAGAGAATTTGGATGAGTGAAAAGCCCTTCTAAATCTCGTTATCCAAGCTTTTCATTGATGAGCATGCATGAGCATATGTGAGTGTTGGAGAGGGTGTCCTTGGTCTTTTACCCTGGTATCTGCATAGCCTATTCTCTCGATTCAGTCAGGTCCCTGATCAAGTGTCTGTTATTGGGTAACTCTTCCTTTATCAAACTATGTGCAACGGAATCATCCCCATCCCCTGCCACTGTCTCTTACTTCACTTCTATTAATACTTTCTTTCTGTCTTTTCATAGATCCACCACCCAATATGTACCTATATGCTAGCTGACTGATTCCCTACCTGAGTTTAAGCTCAGTGTGAACAAAGACTTTGTCTTACTCATGATTATATCCATCCTTAGAGCCTAGAACAATTTTCTGCCACATAGTAGGGATTCAAGGTACATTTGATAAAGGAAAATGAGACACAACATTTAGAAAGTTCCTTTGCCTTTCTCCAGTGGCAGTGGCAATAGGGAAAATGTAGATAGGCTCATTCAACATTCAAAATAAAGGACTTTAATTTGCACAACACTGTTGGCAAAGAATATGTCATTTAATTGCCATTAACCCTTGTCCTGGAATTACTCCATGCTGTTGAATTGCAAATATTTCTGTTTTCACTTGGAAGAAGCAGTGAAATTGTGTGGTAGCAACTATTAAATTTTTTTCTTTCTTATTTTTGTTTGGCATGCAATCTACAGAACTATATTATCCTTAATGGCAAGACACCAATAATAAGCATTTTGATTAAGATGAGTTGGAGAAAGGCCAAAAGCTAATAAAAGAAAAAAAAAATTCAGCCTCCTCAAGTTAAGTAAATTGACTATATAATGAGAAAAAAGTTTAAATTAGTTACCAGTGGCCCCAAAATGAAGCATTAGTGATGTTTATTACTGGAAATCTGCAGAACCTATAATTAATTATTCTGTGATTTTCCCTTAAAACTTAATTTAACCAGTAGCCATAATAATACGGAAAACCTTTCAGGAAAAGAAGATTATTATGAAAAAGGTGGGATTTGCCCAACAACCCTTAGATAATGTTAGTGTTCCCGAACCCTCACGTTTCACAATGTGCTGTTGTCTGGAGTCCGCGGACTGTATGACCACCTACACGTCAAAAGTCCATGGTGAAAGGCTGTTTCTTTCTTTCTGAAGTTTTAAAAATTGTGTTTTGTTTATTTTTGGCTGCGTGGGGTCTTCACTGCTGCGCGTGGTCTTCACTGCTGCGCGTGGTCTTCACTGCTGCGCGTGGGCTTTATCTAGTTGCGGCAACGAGAGGGTCCAGCCTACTCTCTATTTTCAGCAGAAGGACTTCTCATCGTGGTGGCTTCTCTCATGGCTGAGCACAGGCTCTAGGTGCGCAGGGTTCAGTAGTTGTGGCCGGCCCACAGGCTTAGATGCTCCTTGGCGTGTGGAACCTTCCCAGAGTAGGGATGGAACCGCTGTCCCTGCATTAGGAGGCAGATTACCAACCACTGGACCGTCAGGGAAATCCTGTCAAAGGCTGTTTCTACATAGGATTCTCAGGTGGTCATATTGACCCAAATTCATTCTGTTTTTCCCTAATTTATAAAGGTCTTCCTTCAACCCTTATTATTATTTTTTTTTTCTCTCAGTTCTCAACACAGTTAACAATCCCAGCCCAGCCCCCATCTTTATGGCCCAACTCCTTTCTACCTCTCTTGGAAATCTCTGCCTGGCTATGCCAGTTCATCAGTCTGAACACCCACTGGTATATAAAACTATGCTGCTGCAGATCTCAAATATTTATTGAGATCTTGCAGTGTTCCAGAACTGGAGTTTCATTTAATCCTCCCAATACCCTGTGAGATAAATGCTATTAATACCATTATCTACATGTGGGTTAGAAGGATTAGTTGATACCTGAAATGATTTGCCCTGTAGAGGTGAGGTGAGGTCTGTAGTAAAACCCAGTTCCACCATGGAACTTAATTCCATGCTATCTTATGGTTGTTTCATGTCTCCTTTTTGCCTGCCAGCCTAGATTGGAAGATCATTTAATACAGAAGACTCACTCTGTATGTCTTTGGTATACCACTTAAAGATTTTGATGATCACCAAGTAGACTTGAATAAACAGTTGCTGGTCATTTGACAGTGCAATCTAAGAATATGTCCTCTTTCCAAGTCCCAGAGGAGAGCGATGACTCTCAATTCTTGTTGATTGTTTCTTGTTGTCCTGTACTTGAGAAGCTCTGGAGACTGTTTCTTCACTATCAGAGATGAATTATTTGATACACCCAAACCCAACCTGTGAAGTCGCTCAGTCGTGTCCGACTCTTTGCGACCCCATGGACTATAGCCCACCAGGATCCTCAGTCCATGGGATTTTCCAGGCAAGAATACTGGAGTGGGTTGCCATTTCCTTCTCCAGGAGATCTTCCCAACCCAGGGATCGAACCCGGGTCTCCCACATTGTAGGCAGACGCATTACCGTCTGAGCCCCCAGGGAAGCCCAACCTAAGGCATTGCTTTTTCTCAGTTACTTAATGTCTTGGCTAAATAATGTCTATTCCTTTATCTCTTTCTCATAGAAATTACTGAAAATAACTTCAGTCAGTCACAGGAGTGTTCTGACAGTCCATTCACTGCTCTTCAATCAATCATAGAATCAGTTCAGTTCAGTTCAGTTGCTCAGTTGTGTCTGACTCGTTGAGACCCCATGGACTGCAGCACACCAGGCTTCCCTGTCCATCACCACCTCCTGGAGCTTGCTCAAACTCATGTCCATCGAGTCGGTGATACCATCCAACCATCTCCTCCTATAGATACAGCTCCTCCTCCTGAAGATACAGCTGTCACCCCCTTCTCCTCCTGCCTTCAATCTTTCAGTTTGTCTAGTGAAAGCTATGGTTTTTCTGGTAGTCATGTATGGATATGAGAGTTGGACTATAAAGAAAGCTGAGCACCAAAGAATTGATGCTTTTGAACTGTGGTATTGGGGAAGACTCTTGAGAGTCCCTTGGATTGCAAGGAGATCCAACCAGTCATTCATAGAAAATCTGAGCTCAGAATGACAGAGAGGAACATTTGATTCATTCTCTCCTTACAGGAAAGGAAACTGAGACTAGTCAGCCAGTACTTGGTCCCTGACTATTTCTTCCTCACCTCTATTTAGCCATGCTAAAGCCACAAAGGGTACTGAGTGAGGGCTTACCCACTGACCCCTAGATCTAGAGTGTTATGCAAATGAAACATCAACAAAGCCCGATAGTAGGTTACTTTTTGAGAGTTCATAGAAGTCCTTGTTGTGGACTTAGGGTGGTTAGGAAGAGCATCTCGGAGGAAGATACAGCTGAATTGGGAATGAAAGGTTGTGAAAGATTTTGCAAAGAGGAAAAGATGGGAAAGGGTTCTGGACTAGAGCAGTATAAGCATAATAAAGTCAAAGCCAGTGGTTAGGAGCTCTGAGAGTGTTTGGCCAGGAGCAGCTCTTGAAGGTGGGCAGAAGATCCCTGCTGCCAGAGATGCCTGCATCCAGAAGACAAGCCTAAGAAATGTGGCAAATAGAAGTTACAACGGTTTTTCACCATGAAGGTGATATGATAGACATGTTTCATAAAAATGTATCTAATTGTGGTTTGCATGCTGAACTCGAGTGGGAAGAAGTTGGAAGCAGTCCAACCAATTTAGAGGCTCCCCGAGGTGCTTTCGGGATGATTACCTTGGAGTTTCCACACGTGATAGTTAAGTCAGTTAGGATCCGATGATGCAGAGAAATGAGATTTAATTTTTGGTCCCAGCCTTTACCTGGTGAATGGAAGGAGGGCTTTTTATGGGGGAGGTATGTTAGACATGGAGGTGCTCCCCCTGGATTCCCACTCAGGGAAGGGCTTGATCCTGAACCGTGAGGGCTTGGGTCATCAGATAACGCCCCCAGCTCTCAGCATGGTCAGAATCTGTCTCTGTCCTTAGGAGCTGTCAAACCCTGCCTCTGGTTCTTAAGTTGACCATTTCTGCCTGATACTGGTCATTCTGATGGACAGTACTTGCTTCAGGGCTCCCAGATGGGTGGGACCTGTGTTGATGTTCACCTTCTCCCTTTCTTCACTTCTGCTTTCACTCCTTCCCTTTTTTAAAAGGGTTGATCCCTAACACATATATTTCTACAAAACTCTATCATGGCATTTCCAGAGAACTCAACTTGTGACAAGAGGGCGGGCAAAGAAGCAGACCAGGAGAAGGCAACCCTGAGCTGTGCGTGACATACGGAAGCAAAGCATATACTGCTGATGGTTTTCTGCTTTCTACCTGGGAGATATTTAGGGCTAATGATCTGATTGAAAAGAGGGCTAGAGAATTGACTGAATCTGCTCTTGCACGTATAGAATTACTAAGGGAATAATTTCCACACCAGAGAAGTGGTAGCGGGTGGTCGGTTGTGGTGATGAGACTATGGAAGTAGGTTTGGGCGTGGTGTAGCCTTCCTCAGGCCCTAAGCCACTTTTTGGTATTGGCAAAATTTCTTTTCCATTTCTTTAAATGATGGCGGTGACTTTTGTTATTGAGTTGCTCAATAAGTTCATTTGAATTTTTCCATTACATCTTATGGAAAGAGCCAGAATGGACTTATTGGCCAACCCAATATTATCTTCTGTAAAAGATGAGCTGGGTTATTGTGCTGCATATCCAGCAACTCCAAAATCTCAGTGACTAAGAATACCGGAGGCTTAGTTCGTTCATGTAACACATGATCACAGCAGGTATCCTGGTGGACTCCTGCCTTGCCCATGTCCTGGGACCCAGGATTTGGTTGGTGAAACTTGCAGTGCTAAAGACTTCTTCCCCCAGTGATTCTTCTTGCTGTTCATCATGCTGGTGGCCACAATAGAGGGTAAAAGAGATCTGGAAGGTCTCACATTCAGATTAAATGCTTGATCTGGGACATGGTATACATGACTTGCACTCACACTTACTGGACAAAAATATTCATGTGGACTCCACTAGGAAGTGTATTCCTGTTATGAGCCTAGAAGGGGAAGGACATAGAGATGTTTGGTGAAGACTACAGGTAACTAAAAGATTTTCATTTTCTCTTTCTTTCTTTCTAATATCCTGCTCCTATTACTTTCTACTTGGCTTCCTGAACTATAGACACTGCTGAGGGTCTTTAAGGATTTCATAGGATTGAGAGTCATCATAGAAAGGAGACTCCCCTCTCGCCCTGATAGAATTTTTTCTCTGTGTGTGTAACATTCTTTACAAAGTGAGGTTAAAAAATTCCTTGTAGAATTAAGTTAAACATGTGCACAGCAACACAAGATGGAAGGAGGGAAAGAATTGGTTGAAGAGGCAAGGATATAATGGAAATTCCATTTTGGTGTTCATTATAATGTCAGTCCTCCAGCAAAATTACCTTGTATCCCTGACAAAGATGAAAGGCTTTACTCCTTCTAGTTATCAGCAACAACTCCTCTCATTAACCGTTCATCTCACCACTTACACAGTCATTTATCTAAATGTATATGTAAGATTAAAAATAAATAAATGAACTAATCCATAAGAGCACACATTCATAGACAGGTAAGGAGATGAGAAGGGAGAAATGCTAGGAAAAATGGAAAATAATATGAAACTCATATTTAACAAAGCACGGGAAGAGCTTTCGCATTAGCTCATCCATCTCGTTATCTTTCTAGAAGACATTTCAATAATCACTTTCACAAAGATAGTTTTTAAAGGTTCAAATTTTTCCTGCTTTAATGTAGGCTCAGATGTCTAGAGAAAAATGCATGTTTTCTAGAAATGTTCACCTTTACCAATAATGTTGATTCCAGCTAGAGATTAGGAAAGTTTATTCTTCAAAGCCAGTTACCTAAATGGTTTCAGCATCACCAAAGGTAGAAGAATATGGAGAATACCTGAATTGCAATTAGACTATTTCAGGTTAGAAAAAAGAAGACACCTCTTGATTCAAAATATGACTGCACACTGGAGTAATTTATGATAATAATAGGAACGACCATATATTGTGAGTCTCTGCTTACTATATTTCTAACACTGGGTTGAGTATTCATGTAGGTTATTTCTAATCTTCACAGTGACTCCATGATATGGGCATACATTAATATCCCAGTGTCCAATAAAAAAGGCTCAGAGAGGTTAAATAACTTGCCTAAAGACACACAGGAAAAAAGTAGCAGAAACAAGATGCAAACCCAGATCTGAGAAAACCTCCACTGTGTGTTGAAGGAGGGTAGTGATGATGACAATGATGATAGCAATTATGGCAACAGAGAGCACTTATACATACCCCCTCTCTCGTAAGCACTGTTGATGGATTAACTCATTTAATCCTCAGAAAATCCATTGAGCTCTAGTATAGCAAGTTACAGATGAAGAAATTGATTTGAAACTAAGAGAAGTTAAGGTAGAAGTGGTTATTTGTTAAAAAGAAAAAAAAGTGACCAAGACCAACTTTGATTAATTTTCACTCCTCGTAACATAGCATGAGGCAAATGTACAGAACTGGAGTTCTCTTTTCTGACTTGTCCTCTTTTCTCCCAGTATTAGCGTCGTTAGCCACAGGATATTGTGAAGGATGATGGTTAAACATGTGAACTCTGAAACCAGACTGTCTGAGTACTAATCAGAGCTGACTGGATTTGGGGAGAAATTCCTGAGTTAGTTTTTTAGGGCTGCCATCACAAATTACCCAAAATCGAGTGGTTTAAAACAACAGAAATGTATAGTCTCGTGGTTCTGGAGGCCAGAAGTATAAAATCAAGTTGTAAGTAGGACTTTATTCCCTCTGAAGTTGCAGGGGACGGATCTGTTCCCAGTCTCTCTCCTTGATTCCTGTGGTTGCTGGCAATTCTTGGTCTTCTCTGGCTTGTAGATCACTCCAGTCTCTGCCTCTGTCTTCATGTAGCATTCTCTATGTGCCTTTGTGGTTCCAGTCACATTGGGTTTAAGGCCCACCCCAATTAAGTATGACCAGGGGTTTCCCTGGTGGCTCAGATGGTAAAGAATCTGCCTACAATGGTGGGAGACCTGGGTTCAAGCTCTAGGTTGGGAAGATCCCCTGGAGAAGGCCAGGGCAATCCACTCCAGTATTCTTGCCTGGAGAATTCCATGGACAGAGGAGCCTGGCGGGCTACAGTCCATGGGTTATAATGAGTCAGACACAATTGAGTGACTAGCACTTTCACTCTCATCTTGATTATATCTGTAAAGACCTCATTTCCAAATATGATTACAAGTTCTAGGTAGACATGAATTTTGGGGGTAAACTCTTCAACTCAGTACTGTTGCTAAAATGCTCTAAGTTATTTTCATGAGTAAAAAGATGATAAAAATTTTATCTATGTGATAGGCATGTTGTAATACCTGAAATAAAGAAGAGAGCTCAGCACAAATCAAGTAGTAATCAAGTGTTAATACCATTCACTTCTACTCAAAACCTGATAGGATCAAAAGTTATGCATGGGGTTAGCAGATGCAAACCATTATTTATAGAATGGATAAATAACAGTGTAGTATTGTATAGCCAAGGGAGCTATATTCAGTATCCTGTGATTTAAGCCATAATGGAAAAGAATATTCTAAAAGAATGTATGTAGGTATAACTGAATCACTTTTCTATACAGCAGAAATTAACACAACGTTGTAAGTCAACAATGCATTGCTAGGTTTCTTCAGCTGTGTCCAACTGTCTGCAACCCCATATACAGTAGCCCACCAGGCTTCACTGTCTGTGGGATTTTTCAGGCCAGAATACTGGGGCGAGTTGCCATTTCCTCCACCAGGGGATCTTCCCAACCCAGGGACTGAGCCTACATTTCCTGTGGCTCCTGCACTGTAGGTGGATTCTTTACCTACTGAGTCATGGACTATACTTGAATTAAAAAGAGTTGTTAGACCTGATCCTATTCAAAATAGGTATGTGCATCTTCCCCTAGCCCTTGCATTTTTCTGTAAATGAATAGAGCTGATGGCCATCACTGGTGCTTACAGAATCTGGTTTTATTGCAGCAAGGCAGGCTTTGACGTCAGTCACTGCAACAACAGAGAAAGGTCAATATGCAAGTCATTCTTTACATAATGACATAAAAATACTGAATTTAATTCTGTGTATTTTTGGAGAGAGTCTTTCCCGTTCCTTTCCTTTAGCATAGTATCTTTTCTCTGTCAAGATTTTGCATCTAGCAAGATGTGTGCAGGGTATCAAAGGGAACTTTCACTGTGACCCAGGCATAAGAAATGATTAGATTCATGCAGCAAATAAGTGAATTGAAGCAATTGTATCTGCTGCTCTGAGTGAAATGAGATTTCACTTTGGGGCTTGCTTGCTAGCTACCCAGCCCTGAAACAAATTAAAATAAGATTACCTGACAGTGCAGAGGTTTCTATGGTTTAAAAATAAATCCTGATTCTGCATAGTGATTTCTTAATAAGCACAAAGAGTGATTTATCACTGGATTGAGTCAGTATTTATTTTCAATCACAGATCTTGCAACTGGAGAGTTCCTGAGAGTTTTACCATTGAGAAAATATTTAGCTACTTGGGTTTGTAATGGCATGTGACCTATGACACGCTTCATTTCCACCTTAGCCAACCCTCCCTGTCCAACTCCATTCTGTTCTTAGTGCTCCCAATTTGTAGCACTTGAATATGCAGGAAAAATTTTTTGGAAAAAAAAAAAAGTTTGGTTCAACAGAAAAAAGAAAAGTCTCAGAAAATGAAAGCAAACACAAACCCTGCATATTAGTTACTGTCAGTGGGAGCCAGAGTTAAAGGAAGTTACACTCAATGGCACAGTGTCGCTTCTGAGTATTTAAGTATAAATACTTACTAAACCTTGCTGCGTTGCAGTTCTTTGGGGTTTATATCAATTAAATTTTTCAAGTTTAGGAAAATGGTTGTGTAAGCTTTCATTTTACTCAAGGAGACTTTTTTTTCTAAATTACTCTTGGCAGCACTACCACAAGTAATTTTTAAAATTAATTTTGCTTTGCTATAGTTGAATTTTTAATGAATGCATATTTTGTTAGTCTTTCCTTTAACACTAACCATGTGCCGTGAAGGTATTGCTTTTCTTGTGAAAAACTTGCATTCACAGTGGTCATTTCCAGGGTGAGTGAATGGGCATTCCACTTGGACTCTATCTAAAATAAAGAGTTTGTGATGTGGTCATGACAAGTTAAACTGACAGTAATAGAAAAAGTAATAGAGGATAATAACAAAGAGACTACAATGAAATGCTGTATCTTATTTATTTCTTGAGAGCGTGTACTGTTTGGTTTGAAGTTAAAAAAAACAAATGAACAAACAAAAAACTGTGTTGACTCTGAAAGGATTTGATTTGACTTGCCATTGAGTCAGACTCTGAGGTTAGGACAAGTTGTAGTCTTGTCTGTCTTGGGCTCCATGGACCATCATATCCAAACCTGTTAAATGGGGTGTGTATGCTAAGTTGCATCAGTTGTGTCTGACTCTTGGCAAGCCCATGACTGTAGCCCGCCAGGCTCCTCTGTTCATGGAGTTTTCCAGGGAAGAATAAATATTGGAGTGGGTTGCTGTGCCCTCCTCCAGGGGATCTTCCTGACCCAGGGATCGAACCCATGTCTTGTATCTCCTGCCTTGGCAGGCAGGTTCTTTATCACTAGTACTGCCTGGGAAGCCCCTGTTAAATGACACACCTGGGTCCAAATCCCTTAAGTGTCTTCTTGTCCTGAAATTCAGAGTCTTTGATGTCATTGATGAAGATGGCCATTGTCCAAAGAGTATGATGCACTTTACGAATCTGATTTTTTTAACTGTTGTTAAAAGCACTTCAAACAAAACAAAATAACAAACAAGCAAGTTCATTCATTTAGATGAAAGTGGCCCAGTCTTGTGAGTCAGGTGCCAGATGTCACCCATTAAACATATTATATTATGTTATAAGACAGAATTTACATTGATCTTGGACTCAAGAAAACTGGATCCAACCCCTGGCTTTGCTATTTTCTGAGAAAATATCCTATTCTCTTTAGAGTTCACTCTCCTTAACTGTAAAATGAGAATACCAATATCTTCCCTACTCACCGTATGGGATTTTTATGATGAGCCAGTAAGATTTGTACTTGAAAGTCATTTGCAAGCTATAGAGTGTTTTAAGCTGAACCTCTTCCCTAGAGATTTCTAGATCATGTAGAACATACATGTCCTTCTAGGAGATTGGCTCAGATGGCAAAGAATCCGTCTGCAATGCAGGAGACCTGGGTTTGATCCCTGGGTTGGGAAGACCCTCTGGAGGAGGGCTTGGCAACCCACTCTAGTATTCTTGCTTGGAGAATCCCATGGACAGAGAAGCCTGGTGGGGTACAGTCCATGGGGTCACAAAGAATCAGACATGACTGAGCGATTAAGCATTATTGCACAAGGAAAGAACATCAAATTTCACTTTGTTCCCTCAAACAAATCTAGAACCCCTTCCATTTTACATAGAATTATACGCTACAAAATTTTTTTAGAAGTAAAACCCCAAAACATCATGCATATACATATCTCAAGTGCTTATATCATCTCTGGTTACCTTCTCATGAGCACTGTTCCTAACCCTAGATAGTCCCTAGAAAGAGATACTGGATCTTTCTCTCCTTGTTCTTGGCCATCAGGGCTTGGCCAAGAGATTTTTTCTGCAGATGTCTTTAGACCTGAAATCTCCTTTGGCTTAGGGATTCTCTCTTGGCTCCTAACGTGTTTTTAAGAGCATCTGTAAGTTATTCAATTTTTACTCCTTCATCCAGTAAAAATATTCTTGAATATTGCTATATACTTGGTTCTTTTAATCCCAAGGGTAGAGCTCAGTTAGGTCCATCACCAGCTCAAAGGACATGAGTTTGAGCAAGCTCTGGGGTTGGTGATAGACAAGGAAGTCTAGCGTGCTGCAGTCCGTGGGGTCACAAAGAGTCAGACACAACTGAGCAACTGAACTGAACTGAACTGAGCGCTTTGAACTTGACAAAATCCTGATTCCTATGCACTTCACAAATGATAGAAAGCATCACAACCCTTTAGGACCTCTGGAATCAATTCTTATATTACATCAGGAAAGCATGTTCTTTCCCATTCTTTAAAAACACTCCTTTTAAAATCTCCCTTTCTCCTGAGAAAACAGGGAAAATGTTCCACAGAAGGAATAGTTCTTGTCTTTCTTGTATTCTCTAAAAAGAACTTTCTTATAAAGACTCAGGAAATAGCTACTTTTCAGAGTTGTGCAATTAACATAATGTGGAAACCTGCTTTGAATTTGTTTTCTTCGTGAGTTATAAATTCTGATGGCCCTAGACATGGTCATCAAAATCAGAGGAGAATCTGAGAAACAGAATCTTCTACATTCACCACATCACATTCATTTACCTTGTTTCAGTCTATCAGCTTGAATTTCCTCTCTGTAGACCGACCTGGTCCAGGAATCTTTTCTGATGACCTTGTCCTGTCTTTGGTGTGAGGTGGCGGTGACACCATGCTTCTCTCAAAGTCAAGAGCAAGGCATGAGGCTGTGCCCCCACCTCACAGCTGCAAATGAGCATAGAGCTCCCAGAGCTTTCGAAGAACAAAGCTGGGAGCCTAATGCAGTGTAATTGCTAATCATCGTCAGTGTTGATTAGTCTATTGAAGGAGGGAGAATGAATCAGCAACTGTCCCTCACTGCTATCTAACAGGTGAGAAGCCTGTGTGTTGGCAGGAAAGCGATGGATCGCATGTGTCTGGATGGGGTAGAAGTGACTCAGAGCCCAAATTAAGAAAGTGTAGCCAATCCAACATCACTGCAGCTGGTTGGATTCCTGAGCCAGTACCAGGACACTCAGCATCAACTGGCATGTGGATGAACATCTACTGGATATCTCTTACTCTCTCACGTTCTTGCTCTCTCTTCTCTCACCCATGCTGCAGGCTTAATTGAGATATAATTGCCATGCCATAAAATTTGCCTGCCTATATGTGCAATTCAGTTACTCTTAATTAATTTAGAGACTTGTCCAACCATGAGTTCAAACCCGTTTAGAACATGTTCATCAATCCCCAGGAGATTCCTCATGTTCCTTGCAGTCAATACTCATTTCCACCTCTAGTCTCAAACAGCCACTCATAAATATACTTTCTGTCTCTATGGGTTTGGCTTTGCTGGGCGTTTCATTCATGATTTAGTTTTCTGTGTCTTGCTTTTTTTCATTTAACATGATGTTTTTGAGGTCCACTCATGAAGTAGTATGTATCAGGAGCTCTTTCCTTTTTCTACATGAATAGTATTCTGCTGAATGGATATATCACATTCTGTTTTTCCATTCATCCACTGAACCGTATAATATGAAGTCTTTTGTGCTGGACTTCTTTCACATAGCATATGATTACAAGATTCATTTATATTGTAGCATATCGTTTCTTCTATTGTTGAATGATATACCATTATATGGATATGGCATATTTACCTGTTCATCAGTTTATGGAGACTTAAGTTGTTGTAACTTTTTGGTTACTATGAAAAATGCTGCCATGAACATTCATTTACAAGGCTTTGTGTGGATGTTTCTCTTCATTTGTATCATCTATATCTGAGTAGAATTGCTGATTGGTAATATGGTAATAATGGTGTTTAAACTTCTTTGTCAGTCCATTTTCTAAAGTAGCTGCATCATTTTACATTCCTAATTGTAATATATAGGGTTCCAACTTCTCCATATCCTCATCCAAATTTGTTAATCTATTTTATTGCAGCCACTTTAGTGAGTATGAAGTACATCTCACTGTGCTTTTAAGTTGCAGTTACCTGTTGGCTGATGATATTTATGTGCTTATTGACAATTTCTATATCTTCCTTTGAGAAATGTCCATTTGAATCTGTTATCTATTGTTAATAGAATAATTTGTTTTATTATTGTGCTGTAAGAATTCTTTGTGTAGTCTAGATACAAGTTCCTTATGCAATATGTAAATTGCAAGTGTTCATTTTCCGTTGTACCAATTGTCTTTTTATTAATATTTTCCAGTGGTATCTCTGGAAGCATGAAGGTTTTAGTATTGATGAAGTTCAATTCATCATTTTATAATTTTGTTAATTGTGTTTTTGGTGTCATATGCAGTAAATCATTGTCTAAAGTACCATCATAAAGATTTGGTCCTGTTTTCTTCTAAGCATTAAAGGTGTTGCTCTTATATTAGGTATGTGATCCATATTGAGTAAATCTTTGTATACAGTATGAGGTAGGAGGTCCACATTTCTAAATTTCTTTTTTGTTTTTTTGCTTATAGATATTCAGTTATACCAACAACATTTGCTGGTCAAATTTACCAGGAGTATAGGGCTTCCCTGATGGCTCAGACAGTAAAGAATCCTCCTGCAAGGCAGGAGACCTGGGTTCGATCCCTGTGTCGGGATGATCCCCTGGAGAAGGAAATGGTAACTCACTCCTGGAGAATTCCATGGAGAGGAGCCTGGTGGGCTATAGTCCATGAGACCACAAAGAATAGGACATTACTAAGCAACTAACATACACACACATAATTTTGGCCTGGGTATCTATTTTTGGATAGTGATTTGATTGCTAATTCAATCACTGTATTTTTTGCAAGTTTTTCCAGATTTTTTCCTTTTTTACCTTGAAAGAGACGGTTTTGGTACTTTTTGTCCTTTTGGAGTTTCTCTATTTTATCTGTTATATAATTTGACATATAGTTGTTTATAGTATTCTGCTATGATCTAGAGTGTTTTTGTGAAGTTGGTAGTATATTTCATTTCTCTTTTTACTTATTTGAGTCTTCTCATTTTTTCTTGTTCATTTTAGCTAAAATTTGTCAGTTTTGTTGATTTTTCAAAAAACTAACTCTTGATTTTAATGACTGTCTCTATTTTATTGTGTACCACTGCTGTCTTTATCACTTCTTCTTGCTCTTGGGTTAATTTATTTCCCATTTACTGTGTCTTAAAGGAAAAGACTTTGTTATTTTGAGTTTTTAAAATTTTTCAAAAAATATTTGCATTTATAAATCTGTAAGTACTGCTTTAACTGTATCCCATAAATTTTGATATGTTGTGTCTTTATATTCATTGATCTCAAAATACTAAAAAAATTCCCTTATGACTTTTCCCCCCTGAACCATTGGTTATTTAGGAGTTACTTAATTTCCACATGCTTGCAAATTCTCTAAATTTCTTTCTTATATTTATATCTAACTTTATTCCTTTGTGATCAGATAATCTGTTTTTAAAAAGGATTCCATTCCTGGGAGTTCCCGGGTGGTCCAATGGTTAGGGCTCTGTGCTTCCACTGCAGGGGGATGGATTTGCTCTCTGTTCTGGAAACTAAGATCCCGCATGCCATGCCCCATAGCACAGCCACATAATAATGATAATAATTCCATTTATTTTGCATTTTAAATCTACAGTGAGAGAAATGCGTATTCTGCTATGTTAAGTAGAGCATAATATGGCTGTCTGCTAGTTTTTAGTGGTGTTTAATTCTTCTATTTCCTTCTTTTAATTGTCAACCTAGTTGTTCTGTCAGTTAGTGAATGTAACACATCAAAGGCTCCAGCTACTATTTATTGTTGAGTTGTCTGATTCTCTCTTTAGCCGTGTCAGTTTTTGCTTCATGTAATTTAGGCCTCTGTGTGTAGGTATGTATAATTGTTACATCTTTTTGATGAACTGACCCTCTCATTATTATAGTATGTCCCTCTTTATCTCTAAAAATATATTTGTCTTACAGTCTGTTTTGTCTGATGTTGGTATAAATACTCCCAACTGTTTTCATGGTTTCTTTTCCTTTTTCTGTTTTTTAAAAAATTTCTATTTGTATCTGAACTGAAAATGTGTCTTCTGCAGAGAGAATATAGTTGATGCTGTTTCTCCCCTTACTAGATTAGCAAATCTGTTAACATCTAATGTTATCATTGATACAGTTGGATTTTCATTAGTCACTTTGTGTTATGCCATAGAGTCTCCTTAGGTATTTTCACTTACCTTTAATGAACTTTTTCTATAGTAGTATTTTAATTGTTTAATTAATATTTCATTATATATATATATGTACATGTGTGCATATATGTATATGCATATGCATGTGTGTGTGTATGTGTTTTCTTTAGTTGCCCAAGGACTTACCATATATCTTAGTCTATCAGAATCTACTATAGATTTATATTGTAATTCCAGAAGATATTAAAGCATTGTTTTTATATGTCCACGCTGTCACTTCTTTCGGTATTATTTTTGTCATATATACTCAGTTAAATGTTGCTATCCAAAAATACATTGTTATAATTATTGCGACATATAAATAAATGTCTTTTTAAAAAGACGATAGAAGAAAAGAGTGCCAGTATATATTTATAATGTTTGTTAAGTTAAACTTCTCATTTACTTTTTTTCTGGTTTTCTTATTTGTTCCTATGGATTCACGTGACATTTTGGTGGCACTTTTATTCCAGTGCATCTTTGCTTCCGCCACTATCTTTATGAGGTTTTGCCAGTTATATTACATTTATGTATCTTATATTGACCTAACAGTACAATTATCTTCATGGTAGTTTGTAAAATTAATTCTTAAAGCAGTTATAAAGGGAATCTTTTATGATTATATAATTAGCTTTGTGGTTATACTCTGGCTCCATGCAGATTTGAAATGGCAGCCCACTCCAGTGTTCTTGCCTGGAGAATCCCAGGGACGGCGGAGCCTGCTGGGCTGCCGTCTATGGGGTTGCACAGAGTCGGACACAACTGAAGCGACTTAGCAGCAGCAGCAGATTTGAATTGCTGTCTGGGATCGCTTGATTTTTGCCTGATAACTTTCTTGCATCTCTTACAAGTGAATATGCTAGCAATGAATTCTTTCATTTTTTGTCTATATGGGAATATATTTATTTTTCTTTCTCTTATTGAAAGATAGTTTTTGATGGAAATAAAATCCTAGCATGAAGGTTGTAATCTTTTGTTCTATTCAGCACTTTGAATATGTCAGCCCTCTGGCTTCCCTTCTTTCTTATGAGAAGTCAGGTGTTCATGTTATTAGGCTTCCTTTACATGTGATTAGTTGTTTTCACCTGGCTGCTTACAAAATTTTCTCTTTGGCTTTTAGCATTTTTATTGTGATATATGGATGTGAATCTTTTTGCATTTATTTTACTTGGAATTTATTGAGCCTCATCAGGTTTAAGAACTTTCTGCCAATATATTTTTGAACACTTTAATGCTCCTTTTTATCTCTGCTCTCTTTCTGGCACTAGCATTACACATATGTTATATTGGTGTGCCTAATGGTGTTCCGTGTTTGTCTTAGGCTGTTTATTTATTTTTCCATTCTTTTTATCTCTGTTTTTCAGACTGCATAAACTCTATCTCTCTTGAAGTTTGATGAGTTTTTTTTTTTTTCTTCTGTCAGGTCAAATTTAGTATTGAATCCATCTAGTGAATTTTTTATTTCAACTATTGTACTTTCAGATCCAGAATTTCCATGTTTCTCTTGTTTATATTTTGTCTTTATATTGGTATTCTTTATTTGGTGATATATTGTCATCTTATCTTTTATCACTTCTCTAAGCCTGGTTCCTTTAGTTCTATGAACACATTTGTTACAGCTGCTTAGAAATTTTTGTCTGCTAAGCCCACAGTTTGGACCCTCTTAAATTTCATTTCTATGCCTGCTTTTATTCCTGTGTATAGGTCAGATTTTCCTCTTTTTATCAGAAATGGTAGCTACATGGAATTTTTCCCCATTCTTTGCCCCCACTGAAAAAAAATGCTTGATATGTAATCATGATTTTAGTGAAGTTATATATGACACTACAGAAAGAAAAAGGAGCCAAGGCTTTTGTATTCCAAAAGTTTAAGTTCCTTTATTAAGTTAGAGGAATTTCAGTAAAATGGTTGGTAGAAACAGAAGAAACAAGAAAGGTCTTCCATGCCTACTCCCAACTGTACTAGGAAAAGAATCACATGGGTGGAAGAGAAAAGAGGAGGGATGGTAAGAGAATGACTAAAGAGGGGAAATGCGGATCTTTGAAAGAGGGTTGTCTGGGATCTGATTCAGCAACAGGATTCTCAGAGGGTAGGGAGAGGGGAGAAAAAACCATCAATGACAGTAATGAATGTCTATATAATGGGCCTATATGGACAGAGACCTAGACAAATATGAAGAGTTTCACTGGAGTAGAAGTTACAGAAAGATATCTGTGCCTCAGCCCACTCTGGTCGTAGCACAGGTGACAACAGACTTTGAGCCTCTGGACAAGGAGATGGACAATCCCAAGAGTGACCTGTGTGTACCTATGGCTGAGGATATAAACAGGGAATGTCAGTCTCACAGTGTTATTTATACAGATAGCTCAAGGGAAGTTAGACCATAATACCTTAGCCCTATGCAAGTCCCTAAAATACAGAAGCAGACAGACATTCCTGCAATAGGAGGACTTTGAATGCAAAAATAATTTCAATATCGAAAAATGAAGGAACTTTTTGTCCACACACAAGAATAACCAGGAAAACCTAGCAAAGAAGAATAATGAGATGGAGATAATTCTACCATAAATCAAAATATATAGCCCTTATATTTAAAACAGTGTGATGTTAACACATGAACAGACAGACACACCATGGGAGGGGAAAAATCAAAATAATGGACTCAACTGTGTATAGAAATCTAGTATGTAATAAGAACAACCTCTCAATCAAAGAGTTAAATTATATTTTTAATAAGTGATTCTGAAATAAGTAAATATTCATATTAGAGATATCAAGTTGGATCCATTTCTCACATTCCACACCAGGAAAAATTCCAAGTGGATTAGGTATTTAAATGTTAAAAAAAAAAAAAAAAAGTACCAGGAGAAAACATGGTAAAACGACTAAATTCCTTTACTCCTAGAGAAATACAAAACTTTTTCCTAATCATAACAAAATATTCCACGTGGAAAATAAAAAGAAAAGTGACAGACTGAGATACAGTGTTTGCAATTTATAGTGCAGATTTAAAATTAACATACTTAATATATAGAAAACTAAAAGCAGGAAACATACCAACAATTCAGTATTTTTAAATGGGAAAAAATAGGCTGCAAACATCACAGAAAAATGAAATGAAAGTTACTCCTACACATATAAAAATATAATCAATACTTCTCATATTAAGAAAAATACCAATGTAAGGTACAATAAATTAAAATTTTTTTCTTCTGGTTAATAACGGTGCTGCAATTTCTCACCACACTAATATATTTTTTTATAGTACTCAACACATGAGAATTGTGTTATAATCAGTTGAGATGGAGATTTTAAAAAAGTCATTCCCTACACCCACATTCTCCACCTTACCAAGGGCAAGATTGTTTATCTTTTCCTCTTTAGTTCTTAATGGAGTGTAATTACCTGATTTGTGCCTTATCTGATTGAACCCCCTATTCAAATGCTTAGCAGAATCATAAATGCTACCCAGAAAGCCAGCATCATTTATTCTATCCCCAACTCTCTAGTAAAATGCAGCAAAATGTAGCAGGCAAATGCATAGCTTTGCAGTCAGATTATTTAGGTTCAGTTCCTGCTTCTGCAACTTACAGCTGTGTCTTTGGGCAGGATACTCATTCTCTTTGTGTTTGTATTTCCTTTAAATGGTGATGTAAGTAAAGATAGTCACCTGCCCGTAGGGTTACAGTGAGGACTAAATGATTTGTTCTATGTAAAACTCTCACAACAGATCCACCTTGTAAATTTAGGAGTCACACAAATATTTTCTATCACTATTTTAATCAAGGAAATACCACTTCATTTCAATCCAATGAGATTGGAGAAGATCTTGAGAAAAGATGATAGAAGGGAGTATATTAGACTGAGAAGGCAGGAACTCTCATTTCTATATTTACCTCCTTGCCTCCCATGATAATGCTGTGACAACAATTACTGCTGCGTAGTGTGGCCTCCAGTCTTGTCCTTGCCTTCCTACCCAAAGTCTAGACCACACATCTCCCCACTGTATCCTTACTTATCTCTTGTGGTTAGAACGACCAGTGAGCATTTAGACAGGGATTATTTTGAAAGACAGGGTTCCAAGTTTTTCAAAATTGTACTGAATAAATCAAAGAAATTGTTGAAGTGATTGGGACATGGTGCTGTAGCTCGGCATTTGTCACCATGCAACAAAATTCACTGCCACTGAATATGATCCCTTGGCGCATTTTGGGCAAACCAAATTTTGGGCCTTGTGATCTGACAGGAACGGACAGGGACTGGGGCACCAGCTTCTCTAAAATTTCCATCCTTTCAAAAATATTAATAGTAGTAACGATGATAATAACAATAATATTAACTGACATGAAAAACTAATATTTTCTTAATTATACACAACATGTGATTAGAGACATATTTAGAAAAAACATTATTGTTGATCTCTAACCAAAATATGGACAAGTTTCATCATCTCACTATGAAAATACAGCTTCAAGCTGAGTCTTCTACACACCTTCCATTATTATCTGTGTGGCTCTGTGCTTGCGTGCTCAGTCATGTCTGACTCTTTGCAACCCTATGGACTATGGTCCATCAGGCTCCTCTGTCTGTGGGATTCTCCAGGCAAGAATACTGGAGTGGGTTGCCATGCCCTCTTCCAGGGGAATCTTCCTGATGCAGGGATTAAAATTATGTCTTTTTTTTTTTTTTTATTAGTTGGGGGCCAATTACTTCACAACATTTCAGTGGGTTTTGTCATACATTGACACGAATCAGCCATAAATTATGTCTCTTACATCTCCTACATTGGCAGGCAGATTCTTTACCAGAAGCACCACTTCAGAAGCTCCTGGGAAGCTCCATTAGTAAGACCTTTCTATATAGAAAACTTGGAGCTACCTTCTGGCTGGATCCATTGATGAGTCATGCCTCTGTAACAATTTGTAATAATAAGAAGTGTCTGTCGAAATCTGGGCCCAGAATCCATCTCAGCTCATATGTCTAATATTCCTCTTGTACATGTAACCTTTAGTCCAGAGTTATAAATATCTACTCATTTTAAAGATACAGAGTTGGAATCAGTCATTTTATTTCTAACAAACCCTCAGAGAAAACAAGAAGCCACACAGTCTGGAGGAAGTAGTCAATATTGAGATTTGGATTAACCTCTGAACAACTGGGCCATGAATGGACAGAGTGCCCTTAAAATATTTTATTAAATTAAGGCATAGGGCAATCTGAATTAAATTCAGTGTTGTAGATTGCAGCGGCAGGGACCATAGCACATGTTACGCAGAAAAGTCATTTTGGACCAGGTATGGGGAAAGAGCTAAGCTTAGAAACCAGCCATTAATGACAAAAAAATCGCATCCCTAGGAAATGGGGCTCCAGGGAAGAACGTGTAGACTGATGATCAGGAACCCAAATGACTGGGTAAATAAGGACCAGTCTTACAGTGACACTGTCAAGGGGGAAAAGACATTGAATAAGCCCATATTTTTTTTAATAAGACATCTCTTTCAGGAAAGGCTGGTTCAGAAGCCATTTGCTAAACTGCTGGAGGGCTCTTTGTATTTCACTTTCTGGGAAAAGGGGCCCAGAACTTGGAACTGGATCAAGCAATTGGAGGATGAGACTCGGTGAAGATTGTTTCTAAATTCAGAGGCATTAGAAGACAAGAAATCCAGGCAGGCTTTGATAGAGGGTTATTTCCCTGGATGGACGCCTTCCTGGGCAGTGGGCAGTGCCTGGGCTCTGAAATGTAGCATACCTGAGTCTCCATCCTGCTTTCACCACTCACTACTTTTGCCATCTTGTCCAGTTTCCCTAGCCATGCCGATCATAGCTTCATCATCCAACCAATGCTAATGCTAATGACTTCAGAGGGTTATCATGAGGTTAAATCAGAAAATCCAAGGAAAGTCTGGCACAGAGAAGGTGTTCAAAAATGAATGTCACTTATTTTGAACTCACTGAAAGAGAGCTCACAAATCTTTTCAAAGTTTTGCTCCTTTTTTCATGCAAGCCACTCAACATGGTAAAGATGTGCCCTCTTAATTTGGCTATCAATGCTTTATCAAAATTAAAAAATGAACATATGCATTTATCCAATAATTCAGCTTTTAGTTTTTTTTTCCCCCACAGTGATATGAGAAATATATGTACCTTTATTCACTTACTGAAAAAACAAAACAAAACTAGAACCAATCTAACCATCAATTAATTGGGCTAGAGTTAAATCAGTCATGATTCACCGTCTGTGGGGTTGCACAGAGTCAGACACGACTGAAGTGACAGCAGCAGCAGCAGACAATGTATAAATATACTGACATATGTTAGTACTGAGATGTTAGAGGCTCTGCTTTTCCTTCTCTCTGTGCTATTTTTCTCCTTTGAACTCACTGCCATGAAGTGGTTTATTTCCTCCCTATTCATGTGTTTTGTCATGGATTTTTATATTAATTCTTTATAGTACCTACTGTTATTATGAGTTTACATAGAAAGAAATTGAAGCTTAGAAAGGTATCGTGTCTTTCACTGCTTGCGGGGGCAGTAAGTGATGGGCAATCCTGGGCAATCTTAAGTCTTCAATTAGAAGACTAAGTGAAGTGATTCCAGTAAGAAGTGCTTTTTTTTTTTTTCTTGTGAGTAGTTTATCTTATCTGAATCTTACTGTTATGGGTTGAATTGTGTGCCCCACATAAGATATGTTTGAGTCCTAACCCCAGTACCTGACTATGACCTTGTTTACAAATAGTCTCTCTGCACATGTAATCAGGGTAAGATGAGGTCATGCTTGGTTAGGATAGGCCCTAGTTCACTGTAACTGATGTCTTTATAAGAAGAGACACAGATGTACATGGAGGAAAGCATGACATGTGAACATAGAGACAGGAATTGGAGTGATGCAACTCTAAACTAGGATTGCCACCCCAAAAACTAAGAGAAAGACTTGATGGCAGATTCTTCCCTATATCTCTGAGAGAACAGGGCACTGATTTTTAGATTTCTAGCCTGTGAGGCAAAATACATTTCAGTTGTTTTTAGACCATCCCAGTTTGTGGTACTTTGTTACAGCAGCAGTAGGAAAACAATGCACATATTCATTCAACAAATAGGTGTTGAGCAACACATATAGGTATGAGCAACCACAGGTAAGAATATGCATTCATGAGCCAAATTTCCAAGGTCCAGTCAGATCCTGATTTTCTCACTAACTATTGTTAACTCTGGGGTCAATCTCTATATGACTTATAGTCAGCCTTCCTCATCCCCTGCACCCATAGATTCAACCAACCACAAACTGTGTAGTACTAGAGAATTTACTGTTGAAAATACCTGCATATAAGTGGACCCACACAGTTCAAATTCACATTGTTCAAGAGTGAAGTGTAATTGCAAGATTTGGGGTAAGTTACTAACCTCTCTGTGTTCCAGCTACTCAAGATATTAAGAATGACTTGTACTCTTTGCCTCTAACATGGGAAAGTGAATAAAAGCACATTTTATTCAAAACAAAGAGATTATGGAGATTATCAACAAAACTAAAGGGGACACAAACAGATATACTTAGTAAGACTTATCAATAAGAAAAAAGACAAAAATAAGAGAAATGAAAAGACACAACTACAGACAGTATAGAGTTTTTAAATCTGAAGAGAATTTTTTAAACAGTTTTATGAAAGTACATTTGGCAATTTAAAGAAGAATGAATATTTTCTAGAATGTAGATGACTGATATTAATGAAAGAAGAACGTTAGAAATTTAAACATATCAAAAATGAAGGCATTGAACTCAGAATAAAGTGACTTCTCTGAAAGATACTAGTTCCATATGTTTTTATAAATTCGTTTGGGAACTCTTGAAAATTAAGAATGATTTCAGAAAAAGAGAATTGAACAGGATAGTACTGATAAGAAAGTTGGCCTGGACAACCCAGTCAAGGTAATCACATGCAGTTTCAGTTTTTGAGCAGTGATTCATGTGTTCTAAAGCAAATACAAGCAAACTGAGATAAATAGAATATACAAATATTACTACTTCAGTTCAGTTCAGTTCAGTTGTTTAGTGATGTCCGACTCTTTGTGACCCCATGAACTGCAACATGCCAGACCTCCCTGTCCATCACCAACTCCCAGAGTTAACTCAAACTCATATCCATTGAGTCAGTGATGCCATCCAGCAATCTCATCCTCTGTAATCCCCTTCTCCTTCTACCGTTAATCATTTCCAGCATCAAGGTCTTTTCAGATGAGTCAGTTCTTCCCATCAGGTGGCCAAAGTATTGGAGAGTCAACTTCAGCATCAGTCCTTCCAGTGAATATTCAGGACTGATTTCCTTTAGGATGGACTGGTTCAATCTCCTTGCAGTCCAAGGGACTCTCAAGAGTCTTCTCCAACACCACAGTTCAAAAGCATCAACTCAGCTTTCTTTATAGTTCAACTCTCACATCCATACATGACCACTGGAAAAAAAAATAGCTTTGACTAGATGGGCCTTTGTTGGCAAAGTAATGTCTCTGCTTTTTAATATGCTCTCTAGGTTGGTCATAACTTTTCTTCCAAGGAGCAAGTGTCTTTTCATTTCATGGCCGCAGTCACCATCTGCAGTGATTTTGGAGTCCCCCCCAAAAAAAGTCTGTCACTGTTTCCACTGTTTCCCCATGTATTTGCCATGAAGTGATGGGACCAGATGCCATGATCTTAGTTTTCTGAATATTGAGCTTTAAGCCAATTTTTTCACTCTCCTCTTTCAATTTCATCAAGAGGCTCTTTAGTTTTTCTTCATTTTCTGCCATAAGGGTAGTGTCATCTGCATATCTGAGGTGATTGATACGTCTCCCAGAAATCTTGATTCCATCTTGTGCTTCATCCACCCAGCATTTTGCATGATGTACACTGCATATAAGTTAAATAAGCAGGATGACAATATACAGCCTTGACGTGCTCCTTTTCCTATTTGGAACCAGTCTGTTGTTCCATGTCCAGTTCTAACTGTTGCTTTCTGACCTGCATACAGATTTCACCAGAGGCAGGTCATGTGGTCTGGTATTCCCATCTCTTTAAGAACTTTCCACAGTTTGTTGTGGTTCACACAGTCAAAGGCTTTGACATAGTCAATAAAACAGAAGTAGGTGTTTTTCTGGATCTCTCTTGCTTTTTCGATGACCCAGCAGATTTGGCAATTTGATCTCTGGTTCCTCTGCCTTTTCTAAATCCAGCTTGAACATCATGGTTCACGTACTGTTGAAGCCTGGCTTGGAGAATTTTGAACATTACTTTACTAGCATGTGAGATGAGTGCAATTGTGCGGTAGTTTGAGTATTCTTTGGCATTGCCTTTCTTTGGAACTGGAATGAAAACTGACCTTTTCCAGTCCTGTGGCTACTGCTGAGTTTTTCAAATTTTCCAGCATATTGAGTTCAGCACTTTGACACCATCATCTTTTAGGATTCCTAGTTACTAAGTAGAAAGTATGTGAAGATGGTTCCACATCAGAAAATGTAAAACAATATTAGCAGTAATGGTTTTCTGGAGAAAATCTTATGAAAATCTTAATAAATGAGTATATGACCACATTCTTTAAAATGGATCTTTGTTTATCTATTAAAATCTGACTGAAAATACACTTAATGGTTAAACTTTATAATCTTTTTCCATAAAGAATTTTCACACCTTTTATGAACTTTACTACCTTATAGTTATTGCTGCTTTTTAGGGAATCTTATATTTCTTTGCATTTCCTAATTATTTCATAGCATTTACAAATCCTGTTGTTATTTATATATGTATCTTTTCTTTAGTAACCTTGCTAAATTATCTTTGTTTCTTGATTCTTTGATTGTCTATACAGAGAAATAAAGAGAACTTTAGCTCCCTTTGTAATTATTATATCTTTAAGTCCTTTTCTTTTATTATTGCATGAACTAGGACCATTAGTGATGAAAAAGATACTCAGTGGGTTCACTTCCAGTCAACAGTGTACGACTTAGTGGCAGTTCATAGGTGGTGTACTATGAATGACCAATGATCAAATAAAAGAATTCTCCATCTCATGAATAATCAGAGTGAACCAAACTACAACCACAGAGATGCCATTTAACTCACATGACACTGAAAAATATGACAGGGCCACGTTGTTGTGAGGATAAAGAAAATGATAAAATCACTGACAGAGGACTAAATTTAAGCAATCATTTAGAGGACTGGTTCTCAGAATGTGGTCCCCAGAAGACCTGGGTTCGATCCCTGGGTTGAGAGGATCCCTTGGAGATGGGAACAGCTGCCCACTCCAGTGTTCCTACCTGGAGAATTCCATGGACAGAGGAGCCTGGCAAGCTGCAGTCCATGGGGTCGCAAAGAGTTGGGCACTACTGAGTGACTTTCACTTTCAAGTGTTGTGAGGATGAGAAAATAAAATCACTGACAGAGGACTAAATTTAGAGCGTGTGTTCTCAAAATGTAGTCTCCAGACCAGCAGAATCAGCAACACCTGGACAATTGTTAGGAAGGCAAATTTTCAGGCCTCATCATAGACCTACTGAATTAGAAACTCTGGGTGTGGGGACCCAGAGCTCTAAAAAGTCTTACTGGTGACTTTAAAAGTATGCTAGAAGATCCTGACTTAAAGGCACTAGCTAGTAAGCTTTTTGACACTGGCTGGCAAAAATAAAGGGATAACAGTTCTAAGAATAAACCCTGGGCAAACTCATATGCATCTATACATAGAAACATGAACCAAAAATTATTGTTTGTAATCATATAAATTGGCAGTTTGTTGTAACTGTCCTTCAATAAGAGAATGGATAAACTGCAGTACAGGCAAGTAATAGACTTAAAATGAACTTAAAAATGATTACGCTAAAGTGAATAAATCTGAAGAAAAAATGTTGAGCTTTGCCATATAATTCCATTTACAGAGGAGCCTGGTGGGCTACAATCTAGGGGTTGGCAGAGAGTCGGACATGACTGAGCTACTGAGCACACACACACACACAATGCTACATAATGGGCTACTTGAGAAAGTGAAAACTTATTGAATGTTAATGTATGCTAGGTAATGTTTTAGGTGCTTTATGTGTATTTTCTCATTTATTCTTCGTGTAACTCCATGAGGTAGGAAATGAGATTAGATCCATATTTAAAAATGAGGTAATGCTGGTACAAAAATTAAGCAACATATATGAGGTCACGTCGATTGTAGGCGGTAGCCTAAATCCAAAACCTGGGCTCTCAGCAGTATTGCTCATTGGTAACAAAATGTGTCATTGATACTAAGCTTCTAAGAATGCAAAATAGGACCATCTATTATTAGTAAGGAGAAAAACAAAAGAAAATTCAGAACAGTAGCTCTCTTGGAGGAAGCAAGGAAGACAGTAGTTCCTGGTAAGGGTTCAGCATGACTGCAAATGTTTCATTACTTTAAAAAAAGTTTTGAAGCAAATAGAGCAAGACAGTGGTATTTTAATTTTGAAAAATCATTCCGTAACCAAACTTTCTCTCTGTAATGTTAAAAATCCTTAAGAATATCCCTAATAAAACATACCCCACCCCTCATACCACAAAATCATTCTCACTTATTCTTTCAGAATGGGACTTAAAAATACATTTTTAGTTTAAGAACCCAGGAGAATGCACAAAACAACTTTTGAGTTAGACAGATCTATGACCTGAGACAAAGTCAGTGAGAGAAGCATGCCCATGAAGAACCAAGAATGATTTTTCAAGTAATCTACTGAGCAAGGTCAAACTATTATTAAGCATTCTTGGCATGGAGAGAAGCAGAAGGTTTTACTTAAAAGAACAATGGCATTCTAAATCTATTTCACTCTTATTTAAAAAATTAACATTTTATGTTTGCAGGATCCAACACAAAGGCGGTGTCTGGTTTACTTTTTAGAGATATCGACTGTCATTAGACAGTTGTTCAGAGCAAGAGATGACTTAACTTAGTGTAGTTCCTGGACACACTTGAACAGATTTCAGGCCATCTCCTATTATCACTAACTAATAGAGGTCAAGCTATTCCCACCTTCATGTCACCAGATCTTCAGCAATGTGTGTCTTGCCATCAGTCACAGTCAGATGTAGACAGAGGAAGATGAACATCGTCCATTCTCCCTGTCATGTTCATCCATCACTACCTTGGGGAATTCCATAGAGCCTAGGGAGGAACTGTAAGTGGTACAGAAAATGAACCTAGGATGAGAATTCAGGAGATATGTATGCTTGTCCTAACCATGTTATAATAATAATAGAATTTTAGAATGTGAGTGTTAAAGGGACCTCATAGATCATCTCGCCCAGTACCCTGATTTTAAAGATGAGATTCAGAGTGAGGAAGCGACTTGGCCAATGCCATATACAACCCATTAATTATCTATTGGGAGACAAATGAAATGAAGTAACAGGTGTTCTCACATACAGGTCCTTGGCCTTACTGTGGGGTAGTGTGACAGTGTGGTGGGCAACTAATAACCTCTCACGATCCACTCGGTTTCCAGCAAATTAAAGGGGGGGGAATACTGTGAGCTTCCCCCACCCCCCATCTGCCCTCAGGTTTACTGTGAGAGCAAAACAAAACGAAGGCATTTCTGCACTTTCCTCTGTTTTGCTTTTGGTCACACTTTCTGTCACTCTGTTTTTTGTCTTTCTGTTTTATTAACTTCATGTCATAAAGGACTCTTGTCACGGTCATTTCTTTAGAAGGTCGTAAGAGGAATTCAGGCTTCCCAGGTGGTGCTAGTGGTAAAGAATCCACCCGCCAATGCAGGAGATGTAAGAGACAGGTTCAATCCCTAGTTTGGAAAGATCCTGTGGAGGAGGACATGGCAACCCACTCCAGTATTCTTGCCTGGAGAATCCCATGGACAGAGAAGCCCTGGGGGCTACAGTCCAGGGGGTCGCAAAGAGTCAGACATGACTGAAGCAACTCAGAACACATGCACACAAGAGGTTTTCAGTCTGAATGTAAATGCCACCTAGTTCCCTCAATTTAAAGTGTTCACAAACACAGAGATAACTGGAGATCTGCTTACCCACTCTTTGCCCAACTTTTCCTGAGCTTTTCCTACTCAGTTATTGTGGCAGAAGTGTGTGTGTGTGTGTGTGTGTGTGTATTTTCCTACTCAGTATTGTAGCAGAAGTGTATATGTGTGTGTGTATATTTTCCTACTCAGCCATTGTAGGAGAAGTGCATATGTGTGTGTGTGTATTTTCCTACTCAGTCATTGTAGCAGAAGTGTATATGTGTGTGTATTTTCCTACTCAGTCATTGTAGCAGAAGTGTATATGTGTGTGTATTTTCCTACTCAGTCATTGTAGCAGAAGTGTATATGTGTGTGTGTATATTTTCCTACTCAGTCATTGTAGCAGAAGTGTATATGTGCGTGTATTTTCCTACTCAGTCATTGTAGCAGAAGTGTATATGTGCGTGTGTATATTTTCCTATTCAGCCATTGTAGCAGAAGTGTATATGTGTGTGTGTGTATTTTCCTACTCAGCCATTGTAGCAGAAGTGTATATGTGTGTGTGTGTATTTTCCTACTCAGCCATTGTAGCAGAAGTGTGTATGTGTGTGTGCATGTGTATTCAGAGTAGACAGTGTAGAGGCTGTCTGAGGCAGGGGACATTGCATGAAGTACCCACAAAGAGGCAATAGCAGTTTGGAAAACCACCTAAGGAAAGAGTTGTGGGAATTGGAAAACAAACTTCCAATTTTATAATTTGAGCATAGAATAGCTCTGACTAAATCAGCCTTATAGTGATTAAAACTAAATACTATGTGTATCTGAAAGTTTCCCAAAAGACATAGAAGACCTGGGTTCAATCCCTGGGTGGGGAAGATCCCCTGGAGGAGGGCATGGCAACCCACTCCAGTTTTCTCTCCTGGAGAATCCCATGGACAGAGGAGCTTGGAGAGCTAGTCTGTAGGGTCACAGAGAGTCGGACAAGACTGAGGCGACTGAGCATCCACCCATCTGAATGTTTCAGGCTATCTCTTCTACCCAAACCCAGTTCCATGCAACATCTTCACTTATGATCCAGAAACATCTCCTCAGCATCCTTCTTGTGTTATAATGGAATATGCTGCTTCTTAAAACCAAGGCTGATACAAGTCCTGAAGGATGCTAGATACCCATGTCGCTTGTCACTAGCAGAACTGAGCTCCCATTTAGCCCCTTCCTCCCATGTAGCCCCAGTTACCATGGGGCCACAGCACAGGTCTGCACTTTTCAAACTGGGGACCCTACTCTTGTTGTTTAATTAGAGCCAGAAGGCCACAGAATGAATATTCATGGATCTTAATTTTATTTGCAAATTTAGGGGAAATATTAAGTTATGTAACAGTTTAATGTTCAAGCTGGTTTTAGAAAAGGCAGAGAAACCAGAGATCAAATTGCCAACATCTGCTGGATCATCAAAAAAGCAAGAGAGTTCCAGAAAAATATCTATTTTTGTTTTATTGACTATGCCAAAGCCTTTGACTGTGTGGATCACAATAAACTGTGGAAAATTCTTAAAGCAATGGGAATACCAGACCACCTAACCCACCTCTTGAGAAGCTTATATGCAGGTCAGGAATCAACAGTTAGAACTGGACTTGGTCCAACAGACTGGTTCCAAATAGGAAAAGGAGTACATCAAGGCTGTATATTGTCACTCTGTTTATTTGGCTTACATGCAGAGTACATCATGAGAAACGCTGGGCTGGAAGAAGTACAAGCTGGAATCAAGATTGCCGGGAGTAATATCAATAACCTCAGATATGCAGATGACACCCCACTTATGGCAGAAAGTGAAAAGGAACTGAAAAGCCTCTTGATGAAAGTGAAAAAGGAGAGTGAAAAAGTTGGCTTAAAGCTCAACATTCAGAAAACTAACATCATAACATCTGGTCCCATCACTTCATGGCAAATAGAAGGGGAAACAGTGGAAACAGTGTCAGACTTTATTTTGGGGGGCTCCAAAATCACTGCAGATGGTGATTGCAGCCACGAAATTAAAAGACACTTACTCCTTGGAAGGACAGTTATGACCAACCTAGGTAGCATATTAAAAAGCAGAGACATTACTTTGCCAACAAAGGTCCGTCTAGTCAAGGCTATGGTTTTTCCAGTGGTCATGTATGGATGTGAGAGTTGGACTGTGAAGAAAGCTGAGCGCAGAAGAATTGATGCTTTTGAACTGTGGTGTTGGAGAAGACTCTTGAGAGTCCCTTGGACTGCAAGGAGATCCAACTATTCCATCCTAAAGGAGATCAGTCCTGGGTGTTCATTGGAAGTACTGATGCTGAAGCTGAAACTCCAATACTTTGGCTACCTCATGCAGAGTTGACTCATTTGAAAAGACCCTGATGCTGGGAGGGATTGGGGGCAGGAGGAGAAGGGGACGACAGAGGATGCAATGGCTGGATGGCATCACCAACTCGATGGACATGAGTTTGTTTAAACCCCAGGAGTTGGTGATGGACAGGGAGGCCTGGCGTGCTGCGATTCATGGGGTCCCAAAGAGTTGGACATGACTGAGCGACTGAACTGAACAGTTTAAAATATATCCACATAAAGTGGACATATCCTAGGGTAATACATGTAAACCCATGGCTGATTCATGTCAATGTATGACAAAACCCACTACAATATTGTAAAGTAATTAGCCTCCAGCTAATACAAATAAATGAAAAAATAAACAAATTAAAAATTAAATAAATAAATAAAATATATCCACATAAAGTGGACATATCCTAGGGTAGAATGCAAAAGCTGCATGCTTTGGGGGAAAAACAGTAACTCCAAGAAATGTCTCATGAGCTTCTGTTTTAGGTGATCTCATAGGCTCTGGGGCTGTGCCTTTGGTGTCTGTGCTGTAAAGGAGAAATGTCCCTAATCATTTCACCTGTCATGTACCGGGCGCTGGATGAGCATTATCCTGCGGGAGGAGCTGTGACCCTGGGGGAGATAGAGGTGGTTTTCCTGGGCTGAAGTCAGACACCATAAAGGAACACGACCGACAGTCGTCAGCCAGCAACCGCAGCTAGAGCTGAGAGCCTCAGTCCCGAATGTGGATCTCGGCGGTTCCCGTGGGACCCAGCACATCCGGTGTCATGGCTGCCTCCCGTGTCACCACCCGAGAGGATTACAGGACGCGCTGCGGGTCTGATACGCAAATATACGTAAGCTGTTTCCAGTGAGAACCATCTAGGGTCTTCAAGGGCTGCCAATGTGGATTAAATTCGAAAGCAAGTAAACACAGGGAAAGTCTTTTTCACACACCACCGAATAAGATCATTTTCCAAAATTACCATTCTCTTCCACTCCCTTCCTTTTCCCCTCAAACGAATTATTTCCATTTCAGAGTACCAGAATTTGCACTTAATGACTGAGATATTTGGGTGAGAAAAGCCTTTCCTCTCTTTATGAATGTATTCACCTGTGTAATATAAGAGGCATAAAATTGATCCTGCTGGTTAGAATTCATTATAATACCCTTTAGGGCTAAAAATGTCTCAACCAAACAATACTGTTTCCTTTTTTTTTAATAAAAGGCTATTTCATCAGTTTTCTTCCAGGAGAGAGAAAGGAGGAAAAAGTACTTGAAAATGCCTAAAATGTTTTATTTATGTAAAAGTCTAATATTTTAAGGTTAAAAGGATTTGGGGCTCTGTCTTTATTTTTTTAATTTGGAAAGTTCAAAAGCATAATATTTAAAAAATCATCAAAGGATACTCAAGTGTGTGTTCAGGTGTAACTCACCCACCTGATGCTAAATGCTGGTGTGAGGGCTGTCTTTGTTCAAGTATTGCCACTTTTACTCAACCTCATCGAAACCCTGAGATTACTCTTTTCTCTTTTTCCTACCCACTTAGGAGCCTAGGGCAGGGTAAGGAGGGGTGAACGTGGAGATATGTGACAAAGCAAACCCAAATATTAAAATACTAAGAAAGATAAAAAAAGGGTCTGAGATTAAAAATAATGGTAATATACCATGAACTAAGAGGCAGGGAAAATTAACTTATATGCACTTATCATCAGGAGAAAGGAAGGGGATATGAGAGAGAAAAAGAATAAATGTTATAATAAGAACTTAAAAAAAGGAAAATCATCATCACGTTTATTTGGTGTTACTTAGGGTTTCAGGCAGATGCAGAAAGCAATCATTTTCAAAGAGACAACAGGAGAAACAAATTTTGGAGAAAACACACATGAAAATAAAAACAATTATTGAAAGTAAGCTATTACATGGATTTTGACTTATATCTAATCTCCTACTTTTCACTCTTAAAATTTTAAAATCATCCTTAGGAACTAAAAAATATTGGCTTTTATTTAACAACCTCAGTTCTTTGTTTCCAATTCCTAGAGAGCAATCACTAATATTACAGCTGGGATCTCCTTATTTATTGTCCCTTACGGCCCAAGCAGGGACGAACATTTTAAGACACTCCCTCAGTCAGCAAGCAACTTCTGTGAGACAAATGAGACAGAAAAACAAAAACAGAACAACAAACTTAGGGTCTGTGTGAGTTTGTAGTGCGTCCACTTAGGTAAGCTTAAACTGTGTTTCCCAGAGTTCCCTTTGCTGCGTCCTTCTAGGTCAATGGGGGCCATGAGAGATGTTTTGCTGCAAAGGGGAAGGTGGAGGTGAAGACTCCGTGTTTGTGTGCTGGGCAGGTGGCCATGGAGTGTGTGTTGCAGTAACAGCACTCCCATGCCAGAGCCTGTCTCCTGGGTCACCTTGCTTCCTGGCTGGGGCTCCTCCAGCCAGAGGCCTGTCAGCTCTTCCTGTAGGGACACCCCACGCATCTAAGTTGAAGCCTTCCAGGAATAAGCAACTGATGCAAGTTCCGGTCAGTCCTCACCACTCACCCTCACAGGTTCCAGTGTGTCTTTGCTTCCCTGGCTTTGTCCTCGCTTTCTTTTCCCAGGTTCCTGCTCTTGAACAGTAGTTAGTTTCAAGGCTGCAAAGAATGAAGAGCTTTATTTGGGTTCCTAGCAATTGAAGTTTGGGAGACACAGGTTTGGGTGAAACTGTAAGTGATCCGGAGAAGGGAAAAATTTGCAGGCTTATAAAGACAAAAGCCACAAGGTTGTCAAAGTTGTCTTGCAAGGATTATGGTTGGCTCTATCACAAAAGGGAAATACTTTCCCTTAAGGAATAGGTAATCCTGAGTTATTTAGGGTAAGGATTTAATAAGGACCTTGAAATTCTGGAATTCTGTGCAGATGTTCTGGATTGCCTTTGTTAAGACAGTAAATGGTTGGAAGTTGAGACTAGATCCAGGCTGAGACGGGCAGAAGCCCCACTTCCTTAGTGGCCTCCTGGCTCCATTTGAGAGAGGGCTCTTAGCTGTCCTGACACCAGTTCATCTTCCTTGCACACTGCTCGGTGGGTGTCAGCGCCAAACGTGCACACAGAAGCCTCTTACAGGTTGTCACTGACTTCACAACCGTTCAAGGGAAAATTCCTGAAATTTCCTTTCCTTTTCCATTTTACTTTTCAACTACAACAGTTTTTAAATGTCTGACTCAATCTTTACTGAGAAAGAATTTTGGACTGGAAGTGGTTCTAGAGGTAAATGGGTGACAAGAAAGTCTGAGGAAGAGGTATGTGGGTAAACCTCACTAAGTGGACGAAGAATGTATGTAAGCTTGTTTCCAATGTGAGTGCTCACAAAAGAGCAAGGAGGATCTTCATAATCAAGTTGGTAAGGTGGCTTATCCTGTGGACATCAATCGGCCTATTTGCCTGGTTATCCCATTCTTCCCATCAGTTCAGTTCAGTTGCTCAGTCACGTCCAACTCTTTGCGACCCCATGGACTGCAGCATGCCAGGCTTCCCTGTCCATCACCAGCTCCTGGAGCTTGCTCAGACTCATGTCCATTGAGTCAGTGATGCCATCCAACCACGTCATCCTTTCTTCCCATGAAGATCCATCTCATCTCATTTTCTCATCTAAACCATCTCATCTCATTCTTCCCATAGGCTCATGAAAAAAGTGGCTGTGGTAGTAGGGATGATCATGCCTTAGATGGCAAAATGATTTTCCCACTTACCAAGGTCAGGGGCTGAATTCACTGCTAAGCTTCCAGTCTTCTAATAATAAATATCAACACTGAGCCCCAGCGAGAGTAGCATTCTCTGAGTAGATAAACCAACCACGTGGTAGAAACTTGATTATATGGGGTTACTGCCATCATGGAAGGAGTGGCACTTTGCTGTCCTTGAAAGAGATGCTCTGGATATGGATTTCCCTTCTCTGCTCATCATCCTTCTGCCACCAATATTCCTGAACTTATGGAATGTCTTACTGTCATGGTATTTTCACACCATTGATTCTATTTGTGGCGTTCATATAAAAGCCAATGAATTATAGCAATGTGCCCATGATCATGAAATTCACTGGTCTTACTGCATTCCCCATAACTCTGAAGCCTATGGAAAACAAAACAACCTAATACAGTCAGGATGGCTAATGGTGTAGACTCTTTAGGAGTAAATATTTGAGTTCACCAGACAAGGAACCAGAGCCAACTACGGTGCTTACTTACAGCAACGGGAATAAAGAATGGATAGTAGAAGAAGGTAATAACAAATACTGGCTGTGACTATGTGGCCAATTTCAGGAACATGAGAAGTTTGTGTAAATCTTGTTCAGGGCTTGATTTTTCTCAGGCAGGCTTGCTCACGCGTCTCTGATCAGCTGGCATTTTGGCTGGGGCTTGAAGCTCTGCTCCATATAGTCATTCATCCTCCAACAAGCTGAGTTCACTGTGTTCTCACAGAAACAACAGGATTCTAAGTTGAGCAGGAGAGAGACTAGAAGGATTGTATTATGATTTTAGACTAGTAGGACTGTATTATGATTTTAACCAGCCCAGATCCAGAGAAGGTAGGGGCAACCGAGTTTCAAGACAAAAGGTATAGATACAAGGAGGCGCCTCTTTGTGGCTTTTAATGAAGTTAGTCCACCATGGAAGCTTTATAGCTTACAGAGGACACCAGGATGTGATAAATAGTGTTGTTCTAGCAGAAAGTCTGAAAATTTTGTTAAAGCTTTAGCTCCTTAGGCCATACTTCACCTCCTTGGAACTCACTTCATATTTCTTACTCTGTAACAGAGAATTCAAACAAATTTTTCCAGTGTCACCTTTGCATCTCCAGTTTTAACACTTCATGGTATCTGATGTTTGATGGCATTTTCCTAGTTACCCCTGGTAGTGAAAACAGGAAGCTTGGGAGTATTTGGGGGTTTCCTATAATCTATATCAGCCTCCTCAGGGTTACCTCAAATAAATACATTACCTAAACAAATTTTCTATAGATTCTATGCAACTATAGTTTTAAAGACAAATCCTTTCATCCTTTTCCCATTTACCTAATTTGAACAATATGAAGTTGCCAACTTTTAACCTTTTTGACCTGCAAAAATGGTGATGTCAGATAGCCGAATGCAGAAATTACTGAAAATTTTGATGTCCCCGCTTTAGCACAGTGTCCTGAAGGTGTCTCCTTGTGTTTAACAGAACCCTGAGACCTCTCATCTTCATATACATCTTTCAGATACAGTGCTCCTCATCCCTGGCTTACTCAGTGGGACAGCTCAGACATTTAGAAGATTGAAACATTTCCATTTTCAGAATGGAAAGGCAACAAGAGGGAGCTGGTAAGCAAAGAAGGCAATGAAGTCTCATTCTTCCTCCTGTGAAAATGTCAATGTCCCCTGGGGGTAGCCATTCATTTTATTCTTTGATCGTGTTTGAGCTATAGTAGAATAACAGTCTAATACTTAAGGCAGTTTAAGATGTAAATCTTCCCACTGAGTCGTTTCCATGTGTGAGCACCTTATAAAAATCTTTATTATTTTTAAATTGCATTTGTAATTATAATTTGCCTAGCACTTGGGAAGTGAAATAGATGAATGAGGATATATGTGGAGGTAAATTCCAGGAGTAAGGTGGGAATAATAGGAACGGAGAGGGTGTATTTTCTCTTCTTGCCTCCCTCCCCCCATCTTTCCTCTCCCATCCACCCCCTCCCCCCATTAACTTTCTCTATGCTCTTCAGTAAAGAGAGACTGAGATCAAATATGTTATATATCTGGTGATGCATACAAGCCATTGGTATATATGTATAGTGCATCACTGTAGAAATACACATTGGATCATATCGTATTTGAGCCAGGGAGGAAACTTAACAGTGTGTAGGTTGACCACAAAAGTCTCCTGATACTTGATTTCTCTCAGGGTGCTCCCCCACAGGGTGAATAGTCACATTAGTCCAATAGTCCATTCTGTTTGAGGCTTTTCTGATAATGAATAGTTTTCCCAAATGAGCCAAAATCTGCCTCCCTGACATTTTCATTCATTGGGCCTATTTTTCCTCATTAAAAGGCTATTCAGAAAAAAAATTTAATTTTCATTGCATAGCACAGAGTTAGGAATTGTAGTTTTGTCTGAGTGTAAATTGGAAAAGACTATATGCAAATATGTGCTATTATTATTGTTTCACATGAAAAAATCAAGTAATTGAAATCAACTTTCAAGTCAATGAATGGAATAATTTATTTAAAAATGACCTAAGCTTCTCTCTATAATTAAATTCCTAATTTAGAGAAATATTACCCAAATGCTAGTCATTCATACTTAATTGAAAGAAATATTTTTAGAAGCATTTTCTAGAAGTGTAAGTTGAATTTTACTTTTTCAAAGAGAAATTGAGGAATGAATATGTTTTACAAATAGAGCCATAAATGTTAACCTAAATTATGTTTATTTTATGTAATTTATCTTATAAAATATGATTTATATACAACTATTTATAAATATTTTCATTAGTAAAATTAAGCATTATGTAACTAAATAATTTTTAAACATTCTTTGTTATAAGTGGCTTATCAAATATGCTATTCATATCTTCCTGTCAACCTGTAGTTTTGTACTAGGTAATATGCTAATCAAGAAAAGATTCATATGATGTAAAAACTGATTTTATGTGATTCTTCCTATTCTATATTATATTCTTCTGGAAGTTCATCTGAATATCAGCTAGTTTATTTTTGATGTTTTACCCCATTTGTCCTTATTTATCCATATAATCACACTACAATGTTATTAGACCCAGTTTATGTGTCTGAAAACTGAGTGGTTATGTCAGAGAAAGGGTCATTAGCCCAAGACCACATAATCAGAGACTGACTGAGCAAGGACTGACCCATTCCACTCTGCCTTGAGTCCTACTCAAAGTCCAAATTGCTTACCTGGCTTTGGTTTCCAAGTCCTTCAGACAGGCTTCCTAGCAACATCTATAGTGTTTTTTAAAATCCTTAAGGAACTCTATGGCTGATTCATGTCAATGTATGACAAAACCCACTGAAAAATAAAAAAAATAAAAATAAAAAAATAAAATCCTTAAGGAGATGTTTGCATTGCTTTAGCTGACCCACAAATGAAAAATAGTTTCCATTCTTGGTCTTTGCAAATAAGCCTCATTCGTTTCCTTAGATGGGAAAGACCATTTAGAGCTTAGACCCCTATCCTGTGGTCTGTTTATGGAGGTGCCTTTGGCTGCTAATGGCTACTCAGTGTCCTTACTCCCACCCCACTGCTGTTTCATTTCTCTCTCTACCCTCTTCTTTAGGAAAATTCCTTGTGTGAATTAAGTCCTTCTGTTGCCTTTTTTTAGGTTCTTATCCAGTCTGCTGTGTTAACTTCCCTGAAAGACTTTTAGCCTGCCCTGCCTCGTCCTTGTTCCAGAATGCCACCAGGGTAAGTTTTAAAGTAATCAGGATATTTCCTTTGCTTAACTCTGCTTTTCCCACCCCCTGGAATAAGCTGTCTGTAACTTGCTGTGTAAAATTTGCTTAGTACTAAAATTGTTTAGCTGATCTGCTAGTTTTCTGCTACCTTCTCAGAACCATCTTCTCTGTGAAAGTCATTGCATGCATCTTCCACACTATCTATGCTGAACTCTGCCCAGGTTCCTGTATTAGTAATCGTATTAATTTCCTGCACCTGTTGTAGCAAATTGCCACTGTTTTGGTGGCTTGAAATAGCAGAAGTGTATTTGTTCACAGTTCTGGTGGCCAGAAGTCCAAAATCATTGTCACTGGGCAAAAATGAGGGCCACACTCTCTGGATGTAAGAATCTATGCTTTGCCTTTTCCAGTATCAGGTGGCTGCCAGCATTTCTTGACTTGTAGCCACATCACTCGTCTCTCTGCCTCAGTGGTCACACTGCCTTCTCTTCTGTGTATATTGAATTTCCTTCTGATTTTCTCTTTTATAAAGATACTTGTGATTCCATTTAGGACCTACCTGATAGTCCAAGAGAATCTGAGCCTCCACCCCCCACAAAGATCTATAACTTAATTGCATCCTGCAATATCTTTACCATATAACATTCATAGGTTCTGGGGATGAGGATGTAGGCATATCTTTGGGGGCCATCAATTAGCCTACTACAATCATCTATTGTTGGGTAGCATATTGTCCCCCAATTTTAGAAGCTTAGAACAACAATATCATGTATTACGTCATAGTTCCTGTGAGCCAGGAATATGGGTGTCGCTTCGTTTGGGCTTCTGGCTCAGAGTCCCTCATGAGACGACATCCGGGCTGGGACTTAATTTGGAAAGACCTGCTTCCTGGTTGGCCTACGCAGTTGCTTCAGTTTTCAGTTCCTGTGAGAGGCCGGGCCACAGCCTCAGTTCCTCCCTACAAATTCCTCTTCTTAGACCACCTCACGTCACGGCAGCTCGCTCCACCGAGTGAGCAAGGGGGTAGGAGGGGCCCCTCGAGAGAGCGCGAGCAAGGAAGAGGCCAGTCTTTTTACCCTAGTTGTGGAGTTTGAGCCCTGTCACTCTTTCCGTGTTCTGCTCATAAGGAGAAAGTCACTAGGTCCACCCGAGGTCAAGGGAAGAGGCTTCCACAGGGGCGGGAAGACTAGGAAGTCTGGTCAGAACCTGCCTGCCTCTGAGGCTCTCCAGACATGGCGGCCCCGTCACTCCCGCGTGTGCGTTCTCCGGACTCTTGTTCAAAGCTGTCTGCGTGTCGAATTCTTCTGTCTGCTTCCACTCTGATCTCACATATCATCTCTAAAGTGAAGTGTATCCAAACAATATTTAGAATCCCGCAGCACTTCACTTGCACCCTTGTATCACCTGTGTCTGTGGGCACACTGGGCTGTCCCAGGAAGCTGAGGGTTCTTGGCGGCCATGGGCGCGGCCATCTTTCTCCAGGGCTCTCGGTGTCTTCCTCGCAGTCAGCAGCGCTTATTAAATATTGTTCTGAATATTGGTTATTTTCACAACTGCATAATTCAGTGCTCATTTGATTGAACTATGATCACTGAATTTCATTATTCGTAAGGAAAGTACACACACACACTCACATGACACACATGCTGCACCAGAAGAGTTTCTCTGATTCTGTGAGCCCTGATCAGAGAACAACTGTCGAATGTTAAAGGCGAGATTCCCTAATGCATGGCTTTTCAATCTGATAGATAGAGGTTATTCTCCCAGCTCCAAACCTTTAAGTTGCCGTGAGAATTCATCATCTACCAATAGTGTTCAATTGCAAAATAGCTCAAAACCCCACTGAGTAAGCCAACTGACACACAGCATTCACAGACCGCATGTTTCTATGTTTTGTTCATAGGAGAGCTCCTCAGGCCTCACTTCATCCTAAGGCCTTTTACTCTTATTTTACAGGTAACGTGACATAAGGGAAGTGATGGGGACAGAATGAAGGGATAAAATAGGTGATTAAATAGCTAATCCCACCAGGACATTGTAAGTAGAAAATATGGGAGACCCCTATGAATTAATGATTCCTTGAGAAGGCAGGCTTGCTTAGCAACAAAACTGTGCAACAGAAGCACAGGATGCCCCAAGGGGGCAGGAGACCCACATCCTGCCCAGTGAGCTCAGGATGTCAGTGATCCCTAGGACATGCTGCTGCACATAAAAAACAATAATTTGTGGACCTAGCTTGACCACGCAAGGACTAGAAAACTCCCCTGCCCAGCCTGGGGGAGGAGCTACTGATGAAAGCATGACAGCTATTCCAGCGAGACAAAGAAGGGCCTGTCCCCCTCCCCACTGTTCCTTTGATTATAAAACTGTAGCCCTGTAAGTTCCCAGGGCATGTCATTTCTCACCCGCCTGCTTGTAAACCTCACGAGTATGCTATTCTAATAAATCACTTATCTATCATTTTGCTCTTGCCGAATTCCCCTCTACATTAAGACGTAAAGGAGTATGTATGGTACCAGAGCTCTTCAGAGACCCCCTGAAATGACACCAGTCCGTTTCAGAAGGATCAGTAAGGTTCGGGAGTCCAGAGTCAAGGTTGAGATTCAGCTCTGCCAGGAGTAAACTCCTGCAGTTTTGGTCACGTCCCCTGCCCTCTCTGGGCCTCAGTTTTCCCACAAAGGGTGTGTTCTGTATTAAGAGGAGGGAACATTTTCTGTAAATATTTTCATCTTCCTGGGCCACACAGCCTATATTACAACCATTCAGCTCTGGCATAGACGATATGTAACCAAACAAGCCCATCTGTGCTCTAGTCAGACTTTCTTTATAAAACGGGTGTTTGGCTAGATTTGCTCCATGGGCCGTGCTTTGCTAGGTAACCCTGTACTCCAGGATCTGTCTGCACCTGCTCTACTCAGAAAATTGATGATTTAAAATTAGGTGGGATCTGGTAACTTTTCAACAAGATATTAATAAATGATACTGGCTTGAAACATGTTTGCTTTTGAACAGGAACATGGCTTAGTCACTAAGTCGTGTCCGATTCTTTGTGACCCCACAGACTGTAGCCTGCCAGGTTCCTCTGTCCATGAGATTTCCCAGGCAAGAATACTGGAATGGGTTGCCATTTCCTTCTCCAGGACAGGAGTAACCTATACAATACCCTAGCTCAAAGAGACACACTTCTACAGAGGAAGATCTCAGGCCTCAGGGTCAGGCAACAGGCAGCTAGCAGGGATATTTTTGATCCAGTGGTCTTCAGAGGGCCCTGAAATTATGCCTCATTGGAAGTTTCTTGGCCTATCTATATGTAAGTTCAGTCCTGTTACTCAGAGGGAGTGAGTCTTGAGCGTTTGGGGTCCCCCTGAAGCCTTTCAGGGACGGCTTACTTGCCAGAACAGCTGAGAAGCCACAAGGATAACAATGAGTCCTGTTGTTGGAACTGTACACAATGAACTGACTACAGCAGTTCTGCTCTATAGGGCCCCATACTGACAGCTATTCAGTTGTAAATATCCCCTTTCTGCTGCTGCACTGGAGGGCAGAGAGCCTGTGGCTATATATTATGCTAAATATTCCCTGGAATCCAACCGCAGGAAGAGAAGACAGTGCAGGTGGCAAAACCAACCCATTAACTCGCTGTTCATCTGTTTCTGTGTCCGCATAACTCAAGGTGCTGAGACAGCCCACACCTTCCCTCTGAGACAGCCCACACCTTCCCTCTGAGACACATGGCTATTTTTAATAGGTATGAAAGGCATATACATGTATAGGAATGATTTGCTATTTGATTCCTTCAGCGGCACCTTCTCAAAGATAAGAGATGGGCTTAGGTCATTTATTTTCCATGCCCCATTTTTGCTCTTTCACTTGTTCTTATTTTGCTTTAACTGATGCCGAGGCTTTCCCCTGAGAAGCTATTAAATAGCTGGGGAAGTATTTCAGAAATGCTTAAATTAATATTTATTTCGTATATATTGCCGGTTGCTGGCACCAAGACCCCAGCTTGGGTTCTCGACTCATTATTGCATTAGCTCTTTTTCTGGCTGTGATCCTTTCATTTTCCAGTTTCCTAGATTGATCCCTGGTTCTCTCCTGCTTTTCTGAGCTTTAGGATTCTGAACTCTGAGCTATGATTTGTCCCTCTGGGTCCTGACTATCTCTGTATCCATTCTCTGTACTTGATCCCAGCCTCTTATGACTCATGCTAAACCTTGGAAACTTTTCCTTGTTGGCTTAATATTAGAGAAAGCAGGACCGTTGTTCAAATGGTGAACTTATAGACCTTCAGGTCTCAAAAGAAGCCTAGAAATCATTAATGATATACCTTTCATTTTAAGACAGAAGTCAAGAGGCCCAGAGATGTTGCCTGAGGGGTGGAAGTCATTCAGATTCCACCCAGAAGTGAGCCTTCCTCCTGCTCCACACCACCCTCCACCCTGGGCAGCCACTCAGTTTCCATTATATATGGGGAAAGTGTGTGTTTCCTCCTATCCTCTCATGACTTGGTTCTCACTTTATCAAATGAGTGGCTCCCAGAAATTCTGGGGTCTTCAGGGGCATTGTTAACATCATGTCCCCCACTGATTTAAGGATGTGTTTGTAGCACACCTGTCCCAAACAAATATTTAGGCAGGATACAAGTGGCAATTTCTCAACACAGTGAGATAACAATTGAATGCAGCCATTGACATCCATTGGCAGGCAGGTTCTTTACCACTAATACCACCACCCGGAAATCAAATCCACATCTTGATTCAATCCCTGGGTCAGGAAGATCCTCTGGAGGAGGGCATGGCAACCCATTCCAGTATTCTTGCCTGGAGAATCCCATGGACAGAAGAGCCTAGTGGGTTACAGTCCATGGGGTCGCAAAGAGTTGGACATGAATGAAGCAACTTAGCACAGAGCATGCATAGACAGCCATGCTGTTAAACAGCCTTTAGTTTTCTGTCCTTAGAGAATTTCTCACTATCTTCTTTTCTACTAAGGTCTAGCCTACATGCATATCACTCAGAAATCTGCTTGTTTTATTACTTGTTTGTTTGAGTCCCTTCAAACCTCCCCTTCTAAGGCTTCTTGCAAATGCCCTTAATCCCCATTCACTCACGCAGAGCAGTATAGCTCTCTCTTTTCTTACACCAGGGAGCCATTGGCCAAAGTCCAGATTCCACCCAGATGTCAGCCAGTCTCCTGCCCTCTAGCATAATCTCCCCTGGGCAATCCATTCTGTTTCTAGTAAGTTTGGGGAAAAGGGTCAGTGTTTCCTCATATCCTGAGTTCTTGATCCCATAGAAAGCCTCGTCAAGCCATTCTGATAAACCAGGCCATCTAACAGAGAGAGGACTGTCATGCCCTTAGTAAGTGAGGGAGCTTGTGAGTTTGGGTTGGCATTGTCCTCTTTCTTACTCTCACACCTAGAAAACAGACAGAGAATTCAACTAGACTCGAATTTCAAATTCCCTTCAGTTTGTGTGTCCGTGCCTTGAACATTTTTAATAAGCATGGGCATTGGCTTTGGGAGAGAGAGAAAAGACTTCTTCTCCTATTTCCCCATAGTAAGAGTATAGACTATGTTATGTGATATATACTCAAGCATTCTTATGTTTTCTTCTCCTTAAGTGCTTCTTCAACTTTTTTTTTTTCCCCTGAGCAAAAAGCAAGTTAGGCACAGGACTCATGAATCAGCTTAACTCATTTTCACTTGTGGTTGCAGCAAAATGCCCTCCCTGAGGAGCTCTGCTGTAGAGATAGAGTTGAGTTGGGAGTGTCTATTCTTAGACTCCAGTCCTTGCTCTCTGCAAGTAACTTAGCTGTGTGGCGTTAGTTAAATCATTTCACCTGTTTGGATTTCAGTTTCCTGAAGGGAAACATTGGCTGCAAGAAACAGAAAAAGAAGCCCCAGTAGTTTGTATCAAATTGAAGGTTATTCTCACCTGTAGCCAGGGATCTGACCTTGGGCAGCCTCTGCTGTGATTCTGGCGGCTTAGCAGCACTAGGGTCAGTGACTGCAGTTCTCTTGTGTTCAGCCATGGCCGACTCTTGGCTACCCCATGGACTATAGTGTAGCCTGCCAGGCTCTTCTGTCCACGGAAATTTCCAGGCAAGAACACTGGAGTGGGTTGTCATTTGCTTCTGCAGGGGGTCTTCCCGACCCAGGAATCACACCCTCATCCCTTGTCTCTCCTGCATTGATAACGGGTTCTTTACCACTGTGCCACCTGGGAAGCCTTGCCTTATTGTCTCAGGATGTAAGTTGTAGCTCCAGACAGCTCTGCATTTAGGGCAGGAAGGAGAAGCGGGGGAGTGTGGAGAGGAAACAGCCCTCCTCTCCTGTTCCTTTCATCAGCAGAAGGAAAAGCCATCTCAGACGCTCCCAGCAGACTTTCCCTTCTTTGATAGAATCACATGAAAACCCCAGCTACAAGGGAGGCCGAGAAGTTACGCACTCGTTTGTTCCAGCCTCTGGTGAGAGGCAGGCAGAAGAAAGGTGTGCTGCTTACCTGTTGAGTTAGCCAGCCCAACAGTGTCCACCACACCTTCCTCAAATATAAAAGGCAAAGGTGATACTAGAAATGATCCCTAAGACCTTTCTGATCTCCATCTGTGAGTGGGTCTCTGAATAGGGAGGAAGAATTCAGTATGTAGCATCACTTTTATGTGTACAGCAATTGCTGGGTTCTGTGTGTCTTTCCCCAGGAAAGCATCTTCTGATAGTCTATGTACAAGTTGAAGGAGGAGCTAGAAAGAAAGTTTGGAGTATAAAGGGCATGAAATCTCTCCAGGTTTCTCTGTACAGTAATACATTTCTCATATGGTAACACAGTATCATTCCCAGAAAGAAGCAGAGAAGGCCAGTATTCACAGATAATGGTGATTCTGACAGTTCTAGGAAAGGAAAATGGAACAAAACACCTATTCAGATAGAAATATTCCCAATAGAGATAATAACACACATATTGGTATTATATCAGGATTTTCAAATACATTTTAAGATTTTAGAAAATTTACAAAATCAAGAGAAATGCATTTTCATTAAAAAATTATTTTTCAATCTTCACTCACATATCTAATTTTGCATGGTCACAGTCTTACATGGGCTTTCTTGATGGCTCAATAGGTAAAGAATCTGCCTGCCATGCAGGAGACACAGGAGATGTGGGTTCAATCCCTGGGTTGAGAAGAACCCCTGAAAGAGGAAAATGGCAACCCACTCCAGTGTTCTTGCCTGAAAAATCCTATGGACAGAGGAGCCTGGTGGGCTACAGTCCTAAAGGTTGCAAAGAATCAAATACAACTGAGTGACTATGTATGCACCAGCGCAAGTCTTCGGTTCGTTTCAGTTGCTCAGTTGTGTCTGACTCTTTGCAACACCATCGACTGCAGCACACGAGGCTCCCTATCCATCACCAACTCCCGGAGTTTACTCAAACACATGTCCATTGAATCAGTGATGCCCTCCAACCATCTCATCCTCTGTCGTCCCCTTCTCCCGCCTTCAATCTTTCCCAGAATCAGGGTCTTTTTTAATAAGTCAGCTCTTAACATCAGGTGGCCAAAGTATTGGAGATTTTATTAGCTTCAGCAACAGTCCTTCCAGTGAATATTCAGGACTGATTTTCTTTAGGATGGACTGGTTGGATATCCTTGCTGTCCAAAGGACTCTCAAGAGTCTTTTCCAAAACCACAGTTCAAAATTATCAATTCTTCGGCACTCAGCTTTCTTTATAGTCCAACTCTCACATTCATACATGACTACTGGAAAAACCATAGCTTTGACTAGACAAACCTTTTTTTGGCAAAGTAATGTCTCTGCTTTTTAATATGCTATCTAGGTTTGTCATAACTTTTCTTCCAAGGAGTAAGTGTCTTTTAATTTCATGGCTGCAGTCACCATCTGCAGTGCTTTGGGGAGCCCCCCAAAACAAAATCTGTCACTGTTTCCACTGTTTCCTCATCATCTATCTGCCATGAATTGATGAGACCAAATGCCATGATCTTAGTTTTCTGAATGTTGAGTTTTAAGCCAACTTTTTCACTCTCCTCCTTAACTTTCAACAAGAGGCTCTTTAGTTCCTCTTCACTTTCTGCCATAAGGGTGGTATCATCTGCATATCTGAGGTTATTGTTATTTCTCCTGTCAGTCTTGATTCCAGCTTGTGCTTCATCCAGCCCAGCATTTCTCATGATGTACTCTGCATATAAGTTAAAAAAATAAGGGTGATAATATACAGCCTTGATGTACTCCTTTCCCAATTTGGAACTAGTCTGTTGTTCCATGTCCAGTTCTAACTGTTGCTTCTTGACCTGCATACAGATTTCTCAGGAGGCAGGTCAGGTGGTCTGGTATTCCCATTGCTTTAAGAATTTTCCACAGTTTGTTGTGATCCACACAGTCAAAGGCTTTGGCATAGTCAATAAAGCAGAAGTAGTTATTTTTTTCTGGAACTCTCTTGCTTTTTTGATGGTCCAGTGGATGTTGGCAATTTGATCTCTGATTCCTCTGGCTTTTCTAAATCCAGCTTGAACGTCTGGAAGTTCACAGTTCATGTACTGATGAAGCCTGGCTTGGAGAATTTTGAGAATTACTTTGCTAGCGTGTGAGATAAGTGTAATTGTGCCACAGTTTGAACATTTTTTGGCATTGTCTTTCTTTGGGATTGGAATGAAAACTGACCTTTTCCAGTCCTGTGGCCACTAGTGAGTTTTCCAAATTTGCTGGCATATTGAGTGTAGCACTTCCATAGCATCATCTTTTAGGATTTGAAATAGTTCAACTGGAATTCCATCACCTCCACTAGCTTTGTTTGTAGTGATGCTTCCTAAGGCCCACCTGACTTCGCATTCCAGGATGTCTGCAGAAGTCTTACATGCATACTAATTTGTGTCCTGATTTTTCCACTCTGCATAATCAGATTATACTATGATTTTATAGAAACTGTTGTAAGAGGAAATAGAGTAATGGGAATGGCGATATGGAATTGTCAGGGAAGATGGAGACAGAGGGACAGGAGAATCCTTGTGTCTTGATGAGAAACTTGGATCCTTCACCAATGTGTCCCATTCTTCGTGTGATTCCAAGATGGAGAACTAAGACAGCAGAGTGAGCCACGGCTGCTGGGACAGTGGGATTCTCTCCAGGAATCCAAAATAAGTTCAACTGCCTCTTACCTCTTCTTAACCACTTGATGTAGGAAATAACTGACCCACTGAGCTTGCTTCCCTTTGGAATCAACAATTGCTTTTTGAAGAAAGCGTCTTCATATACCAACTCTGGGTTTGCTTTAAATGTATCTTGAGAAAACAAACAAAAAAATAAGTACTCTCTGAGAAGCAGTGGGACCTCTGATACCAGGATCACACACACAAAAGCCTACAAGAGCCAGACAGAGAACACAACGTGCATTTCCTTCAGTGAGAGATGATAGAGAACAGTAGACCAGAATTAACTGGCGGGTACCTAGACCTTCTCCTCTGATCTTCATGTGTTTAATAGAGTATAAACTTCTGGTGTTTGTGGTTCTTTTATCGTATATGGCAAGGGTCAGGAGCTTTAATTTTGACTGTAGGTTTTGCTCACAGACCCTTGTGCTTTGTCCTATATATATTACTTTGTCAACTCTGCGCATTTCTCTACTTTGGGGCATAGAATCACAGATGTTTAGAAATGATAAGTTAAATATTTCAGGAATCATTAATTCAGTTTGTCAATGAGGTTTGGTTTTCCTCTCTTTTGAGCACATACCAGGATTGCATTTTGAATTCTTGTGGTTGATTGGGACAATGTAACAAGTTTTTGCCAAATAGATTTTGAGCCTAAGTGATGAGTATGCTTCAATGCCAAAGTATCTAAGTGTATACAGTACATGTGGGAACTGTTAGAGCTTTCTTTTTCTCTGGTACAAGCAACTAGCCATGTTCAAGGTTGTTCCTTGTCCATTCGTCTATTCATGTGCATGTATGGTAAGTCACCTTAATTGTGTCCGACTCTGTGCGATGCCATGGACTGCAGCCCACCAGCCTCCTCTGCCCATGAGATTCTCCAGGCAAGAGTACTGGAGTGGGTTGCCATGCCTTCTTCCAGGAGAATCTTCTTGACCCAGGATTGAATCTGTATCTCTTATGTCTAACCTGCACTGGTAGGTGGGTTCTTTATCATGACCGCCACCTGGGAAGCCCTCATCTATTCACAAGTAACTGCAAGGAGCAGCACCCTTGGGGAAACTCTGATTGATAATAGGAATGAAAATTTTGTTATTATGCCTTTTGGGTCTGGAGGATATTTACTCTCATCCAAAATTTAGTCTATCCAGACTGCAAAGACTTCTCACGTGGAAAGAATTTGAGACCTTTTATTTCAGGACGTAAGGGCAAACTAAAACAGTCAGGTGCATATGAGATAGTTAAAATATAGCATATAAATGTAGATTTACTGTATAGAAAGGCAACGGGACCTAGTTCTGCCTTCTATCACTGATGAGTTATGTAACTCGTGGCCAATCCACTTGATTATCCACTGGTCCCGTCAGTTCATTTAAGAAAAGCAGAATACTGTCATGCCTTTCCTTTTATTCATCCAGTTTTAAAGATTATAAGAGAGTTCTCTGCCACCTTCAGAAAGTGACCGAGTTACCTTGAGTGTGAATCCATTGTCATTCTTACCCTTATTAAAGCTCAAATTGTCCCACGTAGAAGTCTCTTTGAATTGACTTCTGTACTTTTGGCATCACCATGGAAGCCCTTGATACATTTCCTTTTCTCTTTTATGTCAAGATATTCTGGGCCCAAACCAGAAATCAGCCATTTTTCCAGGAAGCTTTAGTTTCCTGTAATGAAAGATGAATTTTAGGATCAGAGTCTGAACTTGATAGTGATGCTAGTCTGGTCATGTTTTTCCAAATTTTCAAGGGACAGCAGGATGGGGAAATATGTAAGTATGACATGTTGTGAGTTTATACTGACATTTCCAATTCAAATTCAGGACCATGAGGTTTTTACTTAATTTCTCTGTTACTGTTGGGAAATATCTCCATAAATCTCTTGTGTTTCTGAAACTCTTGAGAGCAGGAATGTTGACCATCTTTGTTCTAGACTACCTTCTGAAGGATGTTTGTATAGTGGGTAGCCCTGAAAGATAAAGATAATTTCTCCCTCCAGGACAAAGGCTAGTGTATCAGTCAGTGTTCTCTGGTGAAGCAGATTTAATAGGATATATATATATATATGTTGATATATCCCTAATAACTCTTAAATGCTAGTAATGATCTGTGTCTTTCATACTGAAGGTCATTTTTTTTGTTGTTATAAAATCATTATCTCGCATTTTCTTTCATTGTATGTCTACAATACATTACTCAGTATTCTTTTGGAGTAAACTGTTCAACTATCTGATAATTCGATTTCTTTCCCTCTAAAGTCAAAAAAACGTTTTGCCTACACAGTCAAAGATTTTCTTGTTCTTCAAAAGTCGAGGAAATTTATTAGGCTATGTCTTGGTGACAGTTGATCATCTTAGATATAGGTGTGCTCTTTGAATATTTTGTCTTTTTTCATGTAATTATTTATGAACTTAAAGTTCTCAGTACTTCTTAGCTTTATATTTGTTTTCTTGAGAAAATGCTATTATTTATATGTAGAGCCTTCTTCACTACCTTAAATATCCATTTCTCTCAAATTATTGTTGTGTGAAATTTGCTTTTTACCTTCTATTTCTTTTAATGAAGAATTTATTGTGGTCATTCTCTTGTTTCTCTTCTAGCTTAGTTTTATCTTCTGTAACATATTTTCTTTTATTTCTAATTTTTGAATTTATACTTCATTTTTGAATTTTCTTTCTGATTCGTGTTGTTCTTTATTAATTTTGTATGAATTTTTATAGGCTTTTAAATGCAGTTTTACACCTTTCTTCTTTGTTTGAACATTCTTTGATGATATTGTTTGCAGGAATATTATCCTGTTCCTTTTTTTTTTCTGTTTCTCTTTTTGCTTTCAAAGTAACTTTGCATGGAATTTGATCTCAAGCTTTTCTGATCCTCATATTCATGACTTTGAGTTTTCTTGAAATTTTAAAAGTATTAATACATTCAACTTAGCTCTTCTTCAAAAAATGCCTTCTGTTGCTTTGTCGAAAGTTCGAAAATATGACAGTTGTCTCTCTGAGATTTCATGATTCTGTTATCTCCCTGCGCTTTTATTTGGATCTTCTCGTGGCTTCCTCTGTCTGGCTCTGCTGCCTTCCTTCCTCTCACAGTGGTTTATGCTCATGTGGGGCTCGTCAGTGTCATGAGTTCATAAGCGCTCAACCACCCCAGTCTCCTCAGTTCTTTCTTTCTTGTACTTAACTACTGTTGGAGTCCTTACAATTTCCCCTCAATGTTGAGTGAAGTCATTTTCCTTCCATGGAGCTGTTTCTTTTCACTCTCCGTTTCATCACATGACCCATTAGTTCCTTCTACTTTCTCCCACATAGATGATGAGATAGGTTTTGTGACATCTTTCTTCTGTCCCTACATGGGTTCTCAGGGATACTTTGTCACCCAGCTTTGTTGAAAATGTTGTACGTAGGTTTTTAGTTTTCCTCTCTAGTTTCTTTATTCTCATGCAGGGATTCCTAAAGAGCAGAGACTGTGTGACCAAAACAACCACCATCTTTCTGGAATTCATCTATCTTGTTTCATTAAAAAGAGCTGTTTAACAATGACCATTATGTAAATATCAAAGTATAAAAGTGAAAAAGATGCTGTTCCCTATATTGAGGAATATTGTAAAATTGAGAAAGAGCTTTGAATGCTGAGACATTTTTTCGCTTTTTAAATTTAAATTCATTTTGAAGTGTAATATATGTACAGAAAAGTTCATATTTCTTAATTGTGCAACTCATAATTTTAAGAAATTGAACAAACACGTGTAACCACTGTCTACATTAACTGCATCAGCTTTCCTTTTGTCCTTTCCTTTCAAACCCACTGACTTATAATAGCATAAGAGTAACTACTCCCCTGATTTCTAACAGTATAGATGAGTTTTGCATGTTTTTATTCATTATATGGATGGAATGATAACAATATGTACTTTTTAAGTCTATCTTCTTTTGCTCAACATTATACTCGTTATGATAATGATAATTGCTGTGAATAAATTTGTTCTCATTTCTGTGTAACTATATTACAATTTCTTTGTTCTACTGATTATAAGCGTTTATATATCCTGCTTTGGGACAATAATAAATAGTGATGTTATTAACATTCTAGTACATATTCCTTGACAAATGAATGTATGCATCTTTCTTGGGTATATACTTAACTTGGGATGGAATTGCTGAGTTGACAGTTGAACATCTATTCAGCTTCAGTAGATACTATTAAATTTTTTTCCTAAGACATGGTACTTCCAATTGAACTTTCACTTGGTACTATGAGTATGATCTGGGTAGGGAAAAGCTATAACCAACACTGCCTTTTAGGAAACTAGTTCTGGGATTTCTTTGTTAGAGCAGATTGAAGGAAGGAAACAACAGAAATAAAAACTAGTTTAAATATTATAGAATAAAATAAAAGATTGGAATATAGTAAGTCCCCTACATATGACTGGGTTCTATTCCAAGAGCAGGTTTGTAATTCCACTTTGTTCCAAAGTCCAATAAAGTAAGTCTAGGCGCCCAACTAACACAGTGGGCTATATACCACTGCTTTTACGCTTGTTTCCAGATATCCATGGCTTGAAATAAAGGTGCTGTACCACTGTCCTCTATGTAGTACTCTACAGTATACAAAAGCACAACTACTTGTAGTGGATGCACGTAAGTGACATGTACACCAGGCACATGAACCAACATGTGATTGGACATGCGCTCGCACGTTCACGTCTTTGCAAGTTCACAACTTGAAGGTTCATATGTAGGGAACTTACTGTATGTTAAATGGAATAAAGGAAGAGGTATGGATATGAGCCACTGCATGTTGGTATAATCTGCTACCCCTCTGTGAGGTAGAAAAAAGTTATTACAGTTTGCATGGAAGTTTGGGTGGGAAGATGATGAATTCAGATATGCTGTGCTAATGCAGAAAAACCTCCGGGCCTACTTACATGCAACTCTATCTTTCCCCCTTATTTCCCACCCCTTACAGGTCCTGAACTGATCCCTCAGGCTTCCTGTAACCATGTAAATTAACAAATAAAAGACCATATATTTTTTACACATAACTAGGAATGCAGTGATTTCAGTAATATAGGGTCCCAGTAAAATAAAACACCCATTGAGGAAAATCTGCAATTACTGCCCTCCACTTCACACGGCTGTATTATTTTTATTTTGTGTCACACACAAAAGTTCTTTAAGGCAGTTAATCGGGATTGACAGCTCCTGGGTTGCATCTCTTCCCTCTGAGGCAAGCAAGCCAACCCCCACTTCTTTATGCCTGGCCTGTGCTAATCTACCCGGATCCCTGTGCTAACAGCCAAAAAAGCTCTAAGTTGTCATGGCCTGGGTGCTGTGCTTTCCAGTCCGTCCTCGCTTATGAATAGAAAGAAAGAGTGTTCCCTGATGGGCTGAGGAAGGGCATAGGACAATGGCAAACTCTCCCCATGATGCAGAAGAATTATTTTTGGGCAGAGCCTTCCTGTGCTCTACGGTTTTCTTCAGTCTTCAAGTACTGATGAAATTTGCATGTGAACAGACTCTTTGCCTTTTATGGGCCCATCTGTTCCTGCTGTTAATTTTTTACCTGGAGCCTTAATTATAAATGACTCTGGGCAGAAAAGCCTGTGACGTCACTCAGGAGATCAGAGCTTCAGGTGGCATATAAGGTGCTGGAGCAGATGGACATCATCTGTGCAAAGATCTTCATGTTTTGTCAATATCCACTGCATTAAGAATGATGGTGAAAAGAAATACTGAAAACAGATGCAAGGAAAATAACTCCCAACTACACTGCTCTTTTTCTCTTCCTTTCCCAGCTTCAGTTCAGTTCAGTCGTTCAGTCATGTCCAACTCTTTGAGACCCCACGGACCTCAGCATGCAAGACTTCCCTGTCCATCACCAACTCCCAGAGTTTACTCAAACTCATGTCCATTGAGTTGGTGATGCCATCCAACCAGCTCATCCTCTGTCGTCCCCTTCTCCTCCCACCTTGAATCTTGCTTAGCTTCAGGGTCTTTTCCAGTTAGTCAGTTCTTCACAACAGGTGGACAAAGTATTGGAGTTTCAGCTTCAGCATCAGTCCTTCCAATGAATATTCAGGACTGATTTCCTTTAGAGGATGGACTGGTTGGATCTCCTTGCAGTCTAAGGGACTCTCAAGAGCCTTCTCCAACACCAGAATTCAAAAGCATCAATTCTTTGGTGCTCTGCTTTCTTTATAGTCCAACTGTCACCTCCATACATGACTATTGGAAAAACCATAAATTTGACTAGATTTAGCTTTCTCAGCTTACCACATGGCAACAACAGTATAGTGCCATGATTTGTAGGAATTAGAATGACACTTGTAGTAAGCCTGGTTTTCCATCCATCATAGTGAAATAGATACCCTCTTGGCTTATAGATTGACAGCAGACTCTGAATTCTGTGACATCAGATCCAGGAATAGCCAATGAAATATCTGAGAAACCACTCAGAGGAAGAGGCCATCATAAGATTTATATAGTCCAAGATTTTTTTTGCACAATATAAGCCGATTAGTAATTCCTCCAGATTCAGTCCTACACCGATTTTATAATTCATGGGATCTTTATTAAAGGAGGCAGGAGAGGAATAACTCTTCCTCTTCCTGGAGTGTAGGGAGTTTCAGCCGGTCAGCTGTCTAGGAAATTACCTGACTTATGTACTCCTCATAGGTATGTGCTAAGAACACACAAAGTTCTTCATCAAAAGCAGAAACTAACACAGTGTTGTAAAACACTATATCCCAATTCAGAAAAAGATTAGGTACAAAGCCAAGATGCAAAACAGTGTAATGTGCTCCTAATTATGTTTAAAAAAAGAGGATAAATACATACACATACAAGATAAAAAACATACCTACCAAATTAGAAAGAAAATGGGAAGGGTATAGAATGATATACAAAGTTATAACCAAGATAGGAAGGAGATGAAGGATTCTAAGTCAGTCTCCAAACAGTAAAATAACCAACTTCTGGTTAAATCTATCACTTAGTCTTTAAATTTTTTTCCATCAAAATCTTTCTTTTATAACTATTCTATTGACTCTACTAGTTTGTAAGACATTACTTGATAGAGTAGGTCAGTTTAGGCCAGAAAGCGCTAACATGGGGCATATAATTCATGTAAGTGTCCTTTCTTAGTCTGATTAAGGGGGATCATGTTTTCATTTCCAAGGATAAAATCATAGGCAGTTTCCCCACTCCCCCCCCCCCCATTATTTGAATGGAACACAATACAATCAATTAGCTGCACAGAAAATGGGTAGGTACCAGCAAAATTTATTGTCATCACTTGCCCTCCAGAGCGCCAGTGATAGGGGAGGGAAAACAGGATCCTTTGACAAAGAGGAGTTACCTTTTTTCCCACCCAAAGCAGGGTTTTGTGCTTATTCTAATGGCAGAAATGGGCAAGCAGATATAGCCAAGCAACCTACAAGTTCTTCAGGGAACCTGGGTCTTCTATGGACCATGAGAGGAGAAATAGCCAGTCAGTCAATTGTTCTCCACAATTGATAGAAAATCAACTTTGAAATCAGGCTAAGTGAACAATTGTTACCTTTGGCTCTCCTGAAGGATGACTCCCAAGTCTTCTATTTTAGGGGACCAGTTGAATTTAGCCTCTTATTTGCGATGGTCAAGCTCAAGGCGAGGTTGCTTATCACATGAAGAGTTAATAGTTATGTTAGGGCTTCTCTGTCTTCCTGAGCAAAAATGTTCTTTTGAGACATTTGAAAAACCCAGGCACACATTCCTATTTCAAATATAATGTTGGCGTCTAAATTCAAACTGGTGCAATATTATCAAGTTGCTTCAGATAGCTTTAAAGACTACTGACTTCCACTATTTGTAAGGATCATCTTTTGTTACTGATCTCAAGTCTGGCTGCTCACTACTCAGAAAATTATTACTGAAGGGACAAGTGCTGGTAGGAATGGAACAACTACTTTAATCAGAAGGCTGGCAATCTGGGGAGAAGGCATGCCTGTGTCCAAGAAACAACTCTGAAGATTCTACTTGACCATGAAAGTTTTTAAAGGGAAGAAGGGGAAGTATTCTTAGTTAATTACTGAGGTAGCAGATCAGATTCATCATCACCACCCACTGTGTGCAGACTTGTCAGTTCCTTGTACTCTTTCTTTAGATGCCATCTGTTCGCAGAGTTCATTCAGGAGATTGCTGAAAGGAAGCTGGGGAAATATCTGGTCATCTGTTGATTACTTATTCTTCATTTCTATTTGTTTACTCTGAGGAAAGGACCAACAGGTTAGGCCAAATATATGTGATCAAAAGATGTGAAAAGTGTGCTTGGACTAGAGATGAGTAGATTATGGGGCTGCCTGGTTTAAAGTTAGTTGCAATATATTGGGTTGGCCAAAAGTTTCATTTGGGTTTTCTGTAAGATGGCATGATCCAAATGAACTTTCTGGCCAACCCATAGCTTTGCTATGACAAGACAAATGGGGACTCCTGCAGAAAACTCTTTGCTGCAATAAGCTGCTTACAAATCTCCACTGTCAGACATCATTCCATTTGTATGGGTTCATGGGCAAAAGTTCCTCTTCTGTAATTTCTTCATGCTGACATAGGGCACCCTATTCTTAGAGTGGAAGATGTCGACATGGGTCTATAACATCTCTTTGCTGACAATTGTAATCGCCACTTGTATATATGGACAGAACAAGCTATAACCATTTTGATGCTTACAAAGGTACAGATTATTATGAACAATAGTGTTAATCCCATTCTCTTGAGGCCAGTTCTTAGAATTGTGCTAGTCATAAATTCAGCACTGCTCAAGATGGAGCAATTTATATCATGGCTATAGTCTGATCATGATGCAATTAGCTTTTTTCTTCTGGGGGCAGAGTATCTATAAAACAACTCAAGGCTATGCATAAGACACTGAAAGATTCTGGGACTCTATTGTTCTAACTGTTAATTGTTTGAACCTGTTCCTTTGTGGCTCAGGGAGGCCTGACACCAGCTTTTCTACAAACAAGAGACGGGGGACATGGAAGGGGCCTTTGTATTTGGTGGGGGTTGAAGGACCCACTGGGTTCTGCTCAGTTTCATCATGACTAAAGATAAAACCTTTCATTGTAAAATGGCATTTGTTTAGGTGGTATCTAGAGCCCAACAAGGAGGAGCTTATCTAAGGAATCTCTTACCAAGACAGGTTTCAATGTGAACCTGCATGTACAGGTTTAGAAGGCAGACTTATATCAGTAAACACAGGGAAGGAGGAGTCTTGTACACAGAAAGCCAGTGGGTGAGACAATCTTTGACAAAGAGGTGATATCGATTTTTATTACGGTGGCAATGCCATTTCTTCATAAAAGCATTCAGAAGGCAATCAATAGGAAAAGGTCCTAAATACACAACTCAAGATCATATTCACACAAAATGGAAGGAAGACAGAAAAGGAAATTGAGGTACACTAGCTGCTCAAAATTCTCCAAGCCAGGTTCAGCAATATGTGAACCATGAACTTCCAGATGTTCAAGCTGGTTTTAGAAAACACAGAGGAATGAGAGATCAAATTGCTAACATCCGCTGGATCATCGAAAAAGCAAGAGAGTTCCAGAAAAACATCTATTTCTGCTTTATTGACTATGCCAAAGCCTTTACCTGTGTGAATCACAATAAACTGTGGAAAATTCTGAAGGCAATGGGAATACCAGACCACCTGACCCATCTCTTGAGAAACCTGTATGCGGGTCAGGAAGCAACAGTTAGAATTGGAAATGGAAAAACAGACTGGTTCCAAATAGGAAAAGGAGTATGTCAAGGCTGTATATTGTCACCCTGCTTATTTAACTTACATGCAGAGTACATCATGAGAAATGCTGGGCTGGAAGAAGCACAAGCTGGAATCAAGATTAACAGGAGAAATATCAACAACCTCAGACATGCAGATGACACTACGCTTATGGCAGAAAGCGAAGAGGAACTAAAGAGCCTCTTGATGAAACTGAAAGAGGAGAGTGAAAAAGTTGGCTTAAAGCTCAACATTCAGAAAACTAAGATCATTGCATGTGGTCCCATCACTTCATGGCAAATACATGGGGAAACAGTGGAAACAGTGTCGGACTTTATTTTTTGGGGGGCTCCAAAATCACTGCAGATGGTGATTGCAGCCATGAAATTAAAGATGCTTACTCCTTGGGAGGAAAGTTATGACCAACCTAGATAGCATATTAAAAAGCAGAGACATTACTCTGCCAACAAAGTTCCATCTAGTCAAGGCTATTTTCCAGTGGCCATGTATGGATGTGAGAGTTGGACTCTGAAGAAAGCTGAGTGCCGAAAAATTGATGCTTTTGAACTGTGGTGTTGGAGAAGACTCTTGAGAGCCCTTGGACTGTAAGGAGATCCAACCAGTTCATCCTAAAGGAGATCAGTCCTGGATGTTCATTGGAAGGACTGAGGCTGAAGCTGAAACTCCAGTACTTTGGCCACCTCATGCAAAGAGTTGACTCATTGGAAAAGACCCTGATGCTGGGAGGGATTGGGGGCAGGAGGAGAAGGGGATGACAGAGGATGAGCTGGCTGGATGGCATCACTGACTCGATTGACATGAGTTTGAGTAAACTCCGGGAGTTGGTGATGGACAGGGAGGCCTGGCGTGCTATGATTCATGGGGTTGCAAAGAGTCAGACATGACTGAGCGACTGAACTGAACTCAACTAAGCTGATTTTCAAGTTTTTAAAACAAAGCCTGAGGGTAAAAAATTTATAAAGTCCAAATAAACTGATATATACACAGATGAGATTGGTTTCCTACTGCCTGTCTTAGGTGAATTTTTCCTAAGACAGGAAATAATTTCCCTTATAGCAACTAAAAGTAAGTCCACACCAGTGACTAGTCATGGTTATAATGAGACCTTTCTGGCTTTTATGCCCCCCTTAAGGTGTCAGGATAAAATAGGTGCCATTTTAGGCCAAGAGTCAGAAAGAGTTGGTTGACAGGTTGAGTCTTTCTTTTTGCTGGGACTGTGTCTCAGAAAAATCCATAATTGGCAGCCTTGATTTATAAGAAATATCTTTGATTTCTTTCCTATAAATCCTCTTACAAAGGATTGGCCCTAGTCATGATGTGTGAGATACTGTTATGATCATTTCATGGCAGCACTCCTACCTGGAGAATTCCATGGACAGAAGAGTCTGGTAGGCTACAGTCAATGGGGTTGCAAAAGAGTCAGACACAACTGGGCAACTAACACAAAATCACTGCAGACAGTGTCTACAGTCATAAAATTAAAAGATGCTTGCTCCTTGGAAGGAAAGCCATGGCAAACCTAGACAGCATATTAAATATAAGAGACATCACTTTGCTGACAGAGGTTCATATGGTCAAAGCAATCATTTTTCCTGTAGTCATGTACAGATGTGAGAGTTGGACCATAAAGAAGGCTGAGTGCCAAATAATTAATGCTTTTGAATTGTGGTACTGGAGAAGATTCTCAAGAATCCCTTGGACTGCAAGGGGATCAAACGAGTGGAAATCAACCCTGCATATTCATTGGAAGGACTGATGCTAAAGCTGAAGCCCCAGTACTTTGGCTGCTTGATGCTAAGAACCATCCCACTGGAAAATACCTTGATGCTGGGAAAGATCTGAAATCAAAAAGAGCAGGGGGTGGCAGAGGACGAGATGATTGGATGGCATCACTGACTAATGGACATGGATTTGGGCAAACTCTGGGAGATAGTGAAGGACAGAGGATCCTGGCATGCTGCATTCCATGGGGTCGCAGAGTTGTACACAATTTAACGACTGAACATAAACAACACAAGTTGCTTTGCAATGTTATGTTAGTTTTCGCTATACAACTAAGTGAATCAACCCTAAGTATATGTACATTGAGTGTGTCTTGGACCACCCAGCCCCCAAATTCCACCCCCTAGGACATCACAGAGCACCAAGCTGAGCTGCCTTTGATGTACATCAGGTTCTCACTAGCTACCCGTCTTACACATGGCAGTTCACGTATGTCAATTCCCATCTCTCAGTTCATCCCACCCTCTATCCTGTGTCCATAGCCTCCTAACCAAATATTTTCATTACTTTTTGGTCAGGCATTTGAGTAGAAATCAAGATGCAGAGAGAAGTATTTCTCTTTGATATCTGCATAATAGTCTCAACCTAATATATCTGCCTCAGTAGTTGTGTATATTGAAAATAAGAGAGGATGTCCCGGAAACAACCTCAAGAGTTTGCTCATACCCTTTTAATGGCCTTTTTACATATGCTATGCATACTCAGGTTTCCTTTTGCAGAATGGAAGGTTGCGCCAAAGCATTGCTTCACTGGCAAAGCTAACTTCATCCTTTTATGAGCATTCTTGACAGACTCACAAGATGATCTAAGACAACATGCTTACTCTCATTGAATTTTGCCTTCCATTTTCTATTAGATTCTCTAATTGGCTATTTATACCACTTCCAGACATTTGTGTACTGCCACAGGATAAATAAATTTTAAAAAGTATAATATGAGTAGCCAGCCCACAATTAATGAAGGAGTCTCATTTATTTTGTCTTGAAGTTGGTTGTTAGGAATCTGAAATTTATTTTCTCCTAGAAAAATAAAGCATAGACAGGTTATTAATTTAGACTACCATATTTTATTTCTTTAGAGAATATAGATGAATATTAAATCTATTTTTAAAACCCTGTTTTCTCATTCACAAGCTACTTCTCTGTAGAACACATTTGCATTTTCTAGTTTCATATACCATGTGCATACCTGTTCCCAGTATAATTTCTCCCACTTGCACTGAATTAAAGTGGGGGTAGGGGTCACCAGAGGTCCAAGTGGTAGCAGTGGCCAAAACAGAGAAGGAAGGAGAGGAAGTCTCCATGGCAACCACAGCTCAGCTGGGAGGACTCCTTCCCCAAGCCTTAAACATCTTTTGGGTGAAGGAATCTTTTCATGGCTAAAGAAATGAGGATTATAAGTTTCCCAAAAAGAGCAGGAGTTAAGAAAACTTAAGCAGTCTCTTTTGTTGAGGTTAAGACTACAGAAGCGGAAATATTTGCATGAAAGAAAGGTTAATAACTGAGCATCATTGGTCATCTGATGATGTCCAAGTTCTATGTCTTATTAGTTGTTTATCTGTAGGTCCTAACAGAATGCCAAGCAAACACTGGGGTTTTAGTAAATACTGAATTATCCCAGGAGATGATCCTTGGAAGAATAAAAATAAGTGACTTTGGATAGGATCTAGCTAAAATAATCCTGCTTGAGTTTATATTTCACTCTCTAGAGGGTTGTGAGTTTCCAAACATTTGCAAGCGTTTACATACTGTGGTATACACAAAGCAGGGGTGGAACAGAAATTCCTACCCCCACATGCTCATGATCCAAAACAGTCATCCAGGAAATGACAGCAGAGGGGACAAGAGCCCACATTTCAGAATCAAATGGGAGCTTGATTTGAATTATCGTTCTGTGCCACATGGCCAAGTGTCTATTTTCTCAAGCCCTCCATTTATTTATGTTTAAAAATGGAAATGCTGTTAGAAAAATTTATGGCCGCACTGGCTCATGGTGAAGGTTAAATGAGATATTGGAGGTAAAAGTTGCCCAGTCAGTGCACAGTAAGCAGTTCATAAATGCTAGCTTACAAGATTTCTCACTTTGGGGAAATGTAATGTGATGGGAAAATGAGAGCCCTCCTACGGACCTGAGACCGGAGGCGCACCTGGGCCAGGAGTGACTCTCAGAGCTTGTCTCTCAGGTCTGAACTCCCGTACATGCCTGATCACAGCCATTCCGGCAGATCAGGAAGGGGGAGGGCGAGGTGTGAGCAGCGAGAGTCACATTTCCTCCTATGGGTTTGTGTCGCCCGCCATGACTTCCACATCCATTGTGTTTGTGCTCCAGGCTGCTCTATTATTAGTTTCCGCTGCTGGTTCTCCTCCAGCTGCGTGTTCATCAGGGTCCATTGCAGAATATCAATCTGTCCTCACATGGCACAAAAGCCGTGTGGCGGTCTATTAAAAATATCCCCAGTACCCTAGGCCTCTGACAGTCTCGACCCTCAGCAGCCTCACCGCTTGGAAGACATTGTTCCAAAAGTTCCCAAGGTGTCCTTTGTTATTTGCCTCTATCAGTCCTATTTGGAACTTGTTGCTCTGAACTAATGAGCCCCACGGTGAGACCTTTGACAAAAAGGTTGTGTCTTTTGATGGTATTATTTGTTCCCTTAGCAGAAGGAAGTCAAGGTTGGGTACCTTTGATTTTGAGAGATGATCATTTCATTTGTCAAAATACACACAGGGATTGTCTTTCATTTCCTGCCTTCAAGTCAAGGTCCCCAAGTCAATATGTCATTACCTCACCTGTCACCTTATAACCACAGCCTTTTATTAACTCTGTGGTTACAGTGTCAGGGCATGCAAGTGCCCCGTGCTTGCTTCTGATTCTCTTCCCACACCTCTAAATTTCTCCTTTATGAGTCCATATTTCACATGTTTTGTGTCTGCCATACTGTCTTATCCCCTCAACACCCAACCTTGGGAAAAAGTATGGGAAACTCATGTCTGTGACGTGTGGAGCAGGTGTGACACTCTCAGGCTTCTTGCTTCCCTGGAGTGACTCATGTCCACACGGCACCCATCCTGGGTTGACCGTGGAGTTTCTTATCTTCAGGAGTGTCTGCTCCTATGATTCTTCAGTCATCAATGTGCTTGTGAATTTCTCTTTCCCCTCCTTCCTGTCTTAACAGTCATCTGGAAGAACTGGACAAAAAGTAGCTGGTTAACACACATTAACTGATCAAACTGTGGTTGCTGAGAGTCAGTTAAATTGAGAGAGAAGGAGAATAAAAGAAAAAAAAAAAGAGATGAACAGAAATGGGGTAGCAGATGAAAGTCAGCTGGAGGAAAAAAAATAAAAATTTAACATGGGTGCTGTTATGGGCCAGGAATTTTTCTAGCCTCTTTTTATACCTAAGTTCACTTTATTCTTATATCAAACACTTGAAATGGATATGTGAATGGGGGGACTGTAGCATGTTTATAGTGAGTGTGGACTTTGGGGGCTGATTGCCTGGGATCTAATCCTCACCCCTCTATTAATTAATTATGAGACTTTGAGAAGTTATTTAACTCCTCTGTGTCTCAGCTTCCTTATTTACAAAATGAATCTAATAATACCTACTTTGTACAGTTTTCCTAATAATTAGCTATGTTAATATATATAAGCTATATAGAACAGATCCTGCTATACAGTAAATGTTCATTAAGAATTAGTTATTATAATAATAACTGTATTCTCACTTGTAGAGCCTGACCAGGTCTACAGTATTTGTCCACCAAGGACAGTACAGCCCTGACTGTGGACAGTCAAACAGCTTTGTCTAGGCAGAGATCCCTGAAGTTCCTGGCCAGCTGTCCTCCTAGTGACTTGAGGGGTACAGGGTACTCTTCTCACACTCATCTCGTGTACCAGGAATGCCAATAGCTTCTCACACTCTCTTCTGTGGCAGATTTTGGCATATGTTTCAAGAGCATTTGAACCTTTTACATATTATTACCATAAACTGTATAAATCCCTTCTGTAATGCGAAGCAAATTGGGAACTAATTAAATGTAATCTTTCTGGAAAAAAAAATCCTGTTTGGGCTTTTCAGAGTGGGACAGACTCTATTTTATAATTTCCTTCTGAGAGTTCCCCACTTCCTATTTAGAACTCTTTCAATTATTTATTAGCTCAAGAAAGATACCCATGAACTGTCCCCTGGGCAGATGAACATACACTGAAATAAAGTACATTTTCTTATTAGAAGCTTTATCCATTCCGGTGCTCACCAGGCTACAGACTTCAGAGGAACTGGAAAGGATTCAGCCCATCTCTGAATTCCTGTGTTTTCTTGAATCATTAGCAAATTGTTCAGCCATTAGTTGATATCTGATTGCTCATAGGTCAAGATATCTAATTCTTAACTGTAAATTCACTGACGCTATAGACCACGCCATATATATTTTCCTATGGACTCATCCTTTATCTGACAAGCACATGAATTCCCCTTCAATCCCCATCTCATGAAAATACCTTGGTTACCATAGTTCTAGAGACCCATATGGCTCTGCCAGGATGACCAACTGTCACTTTTTTAATCTCATCACACATGTGTTCCAGTTACATGAAACTTCTATCCATCTTGAAGGTACTGGGAAAAGTCCTTCTACCACAGAAACTTTGCATGTACTATCCCCACTGTCTCCTTGCTCTTCTCATCATCACACTTCTCTCCCACCTAGTTAAAGTCTATTCATCCTTCAGATACTTTGACTCCCCTTATGTGCCCTTCCCAGCTTTCCTCATTTCCACACTCATCCAAGTACAGTTCTTTGATATTAGCAAGCAGTGAATATTTCCATTTCATTGAAAGTACTTGTTAATATTTATAACTAAAAGTTTTATTAATGCAGCTATTTGATTAATGTCATTCTCCTGACTAGCTCCAAGTCTCCATTAGAGAAGGAACTGTTTTTGCTCATCATTGCATCTTCAGTATTGGACATAGTATTTAGTGCAAAAGAGGGTTGCAATAAATATTTTTGAGATTATTAATGTTCAACAAGTGTTTTGATCTTCAGTAGTTAAAGCTTTGGTTGTTATTACATTGGTAGATTCAGTAAAGTTTTCTAAACCAAGATTCAGCATAGGGTTTCTTGTAGTAGTTTCAAGTAGTTCCAGTCTGAAACTGTGCTCTGAATAGGTGTGTCTGGTAGGCAGTAGACAGGCTTGTAAAGGATAAAAGTCAGACTATAGGTCATTGCCTGGTGGGTCATTCTGAACTAGTGTTCTCATGAGCAGCAGTGTCAGGACAGGCTTGTATGAGTCAGGATAACAAATTAGAAACAGGATTATGGAGTCCTCAGGTTTGAACAGAAATGAAATCTATGTGACTGGCAAGAGATCTGGAACCCTGTTTAGTGAACTCATATTGATTGCAGAAGTTGATGTGCTTGACACTATACTTGACATTATAAGAACAGGACATCTGTAGACAAATGATTCTGTTCCTTTTCTAGAGTCCTGGGGTAGGGGGAACATGATTAATTATGATGTGCTGTAGAAAATCCTCTGATAGAGACGCTGCAGGAAGACACCATTTCACAATCTGTGGCCTTTACAGAAGGCTTCTTGGAGGAGATGATACCTGAGCTGATCCTTGAAGAATGACCAGAAGTTAGGACATGAGTCTGTATAGTCAAACCTATGGTTTTCCTAGTAGTCATGTAGGGATGTGATAGCTGAACCATAAAGAAGGCTGAGCACAGAAGAATTGATTCTTTCAAAGTATGATACTGCAGAAGACTCTTGAGAGTCCGTTGGACTGCAAGATCAAACTAATCAATCCTAAAGGAAACCAACCCTGAATATTCACTGGAAGGACTGATGCTGAAGCTGAAACTCTAATACTTTGGCCACCTCATGTGAAAGCCAACTCATGGGAAAAGACCCTGATGCTGGGAAAGATCGAAGGCAAAAGGAGAAGGGGGTGGCAGAGGATGAGATGGTTAGATAGCATCACCAACTCAATGGACATGAATCTGAGCAAACTCTGGGAGATAGTGGAGGAGCCTGGCATGCCATCATCCATGGGACTGCAAGCAGGTGGACGTGACTTAGAAACTGAACAACAACGAAGTAGGCATGCGCAGAGTAGTAGTGAGGACAGGAATAGTAGATATACTCCAGGTAATGCACAGGACGTGGGAAGGTCAAAGGCAGAACAGTGCCCAGCGTACTTGAGAAACTGGAAACCTCCCATGGATGACTACATTGTGGAGGTAAAATGGGGCTGGGGAGTTTAGGAAGCCAGAAGGCTGAGATGAAGGCCGTGAACTTGATAGGGGTGAGAATTGAGAAGCCACCAGAGAATGACCAGAGACCTCTGTGATCCAAGCTGTATAGAAAAGTGGCTTTGCCATTAGAGTGAGAAATGGATGAAAGAGGTGTGGGCTGACAATGGAGAGGTTATTTGAGAAGCAGGAGCTTATGAAAGTGTGGTCATGAAAGGACATAGGGGAGTGGCACCTGAATTTCCAGAAAGGAATTTCCAGAAATTTCAATACATTTAGGTGTATTGAAAGATAGAGTCAATAGAGGCTGGCCATACCAAATGTAGGCAGTGAAGTAGGAGAAGGTTTCTGACTTTGGCAGTTTGATAAATGATGCTGCCACTTACCAAGAGAGGTTCCATATGAGGGAAAACAGCTTTTGTTGTTTGGAGGTGGATAAAGTGGATATATTTGTTTTAAAGTATATTAAAGGATGATGAGACTGCTTGCTGGCCCCAAATATCCATTTTCTCCCTTAAAAAATTAAATGTCCATGTTTCCTGGAGGCTTTCTCAGCTTGCTTGCACCTGGGTGATGACCATTTAATTACATTCTAGCCAGTGGGGTGTAAGCACATCTTTGGAAACTTCTTTCAACCAGTGTTCCCTCTCTTCCTCATTTCCTCAGTTATTCTGTTGGGAATGCAGCTGTGTTGGCTAGGATTCCAACAGCCATCTTAGACCATAAGATAGAAGCTGCATATGGACGATGGTGAAGGAAGGAGATAAAGTGTCTTGAGACTCTGTTGATTGTAGCCTTTTCAGGCTTGGCTGCCAGTTTGGATACACCAGGATGGATCAGTTAGCTTCTTTCACTAGCCATACCTATCGTCACCCAATGGCCTCATGAATAAAGTGACCATTCTGGGAGAGGTAGAGGCTATACTTGGGCTTAGCAGATGGACTTCTGCTTATCAAGATCGATCTTATCTGGCTATGGCACTGCTGTCTATCAGCAGCAGAGATCAACACTGGGTTCCCAATATGGTACCCTTCTCTGGGGAGAAGGATATCTAGTAGCAGCTATCTAGTAACGAGTTGTTTATTCTGGACCACTCCCATCATGGAAAGGGCAGTGTTTTGTTCCTCCTGGAATAGATAATTGCTCTGGTTATGGATTTGCCTTCCTTGCTCACAATGCTTCTCTCAGAGGTAACATCCATGGATTTACAGAATGTCTTATAGTATTGTACACAGCATTGCTCCTCATCAGGTTGCTCACTTTATAGCAAGAGTCGGAATGGAACTTGCTAATGGAATTCAGTGGTCTTAACACATTTCTTTGGAGCTTCCCTGGTGGCTTAGATGGGAAAGAATCTGACTGCAATACAAGAGACCCAGGTTCAATCTCTGGGTTTGGAAGATCCCCTGGAGAATGGAATGACTAACCACTCCAGTATTCTTTCATGGAGAAACCCATGGACAGACACAACTTAGCAACTAACACACACACACACACATCATGATTCTTACCATCCTGAAGCAGCTTGTTTGCTAGAGTTCTGAAATAGCCTTTTCAAGACTCAGAATCAACAGAATATAGAATCTCTCTCTCGATTTCTTGGTCTCTCTCTATGTCTCTCCACATCTATAATGACCTTGGAGTTGTTTTACTCTTTTTGGATTCCCTTCATGGTTTTACCTCACCTTATTATTTGAGATGGACAGGCTACCCTCTGAGGTAGAGCAGGCAGCATACTGGTTAACGATTCCTCATCTAGAGCTGTCAAAGTGTCAAAGTGAAAGTCGTTCAGCCTGTTTGACTCTTTGCAACCCATGGATTATAGCCTGCCAGGTTCCACTGTCCATGGAATTCTCCAGGCCAGAATACTGGAGTGGGTAGCCATTCCCTTCTCCAGGGGATCTTCCCAACCCAGGGATCAAACCTGAGTCTCCCACATTGCAGGCAGATTCTTTGCCATCTGAGCCACCAGGGAAGCCCATGAATACTGAAGTGGGTAGCCTTTCCCTGCTCCAGGGCATCTTCGTGACCCAGGAATCAACCCGGGGTCTCCTTCATTGCAGGTGGATTCTTTACCAACTGAGCTACCAGGGAAGGCCCCTAGAGCAAGGATTGCCCAAATTTGGTGGATTCCAGATTCTCATGTGTCCTTGAGTGGTTCAGGGCCCTTGAATGCATAGCCTTAGCAAGGGTGGTTATGGTATGATGACTTACTTTGGTCATTACAACTGTTCTCCACAGGTATGATTATGTTGTCAATGATATAATTCAAAGCCGTTAAAAATACTTCTGTGTAAAGAGTAGGTTTTATTATTAATTTTTCTTAATACATTAAGGGAAGTGGTAAAACATACTAGCTTTATATTCCAAGATTTTAAATCTAAGAGATATGAATGCATTATGACCTGTGTAACCTTAGGGAAATTACTTAACCTCCCTGGAGACGCAGTTTCATAATTTGTAAAATGGGGGTAAAAATACATTACATTCATTACCAGGCTGCTTAAAAGAGAAAATAAAGGATGTGCATGCATATAGAGCTTAGTAAACTGTAAGGGTATAGTAAATAATGGCTGTTATTGTTTTAGAAGTCAAACTACTGCCATGTGTGTGTCCAAATCTTTTTGATATTAAAAAGTTCATTTCCCAAAAGTAGGTGTCTCCACTGATCTCTGGGATTTTTCTCCAGGCCATGCCATCAATCGTTTCTATCCTTTGTTCAATACCTATAGGGAGAAGCTAATGTGTTTAACTCATCTGTGTTAATGGTTTAATTTGTCTCCCCTCCCAAGTGACCTTTGCCTTGCATCAGGGAGACTCTCAGGGCCTTAATGAAAATTGGTGACTAATGTGAGAACTACAGGCACCTGGCGGGGCCAGAGAACAAGATGCCCCCGGGTGAGGGGCTCATTTCCAGGGGAGCTGGAGCAGGGAGCCTTGCTCAGCCTGCCCCTGGGTGAGGCTGGCCTTGTTCTGCAGAAGAATAAATCTGTAAAATCAATACCAGCTCCTGTTGTTTTCAAGTTTTACTCCTTGCCTTTAGGTGCAGACACACAATGGGCACTCAGTAAATATTGGTTGAATGCAGATGGGAGAAGAAGGGGGGGGGGCGTTGCAAGGGTGGGAATTGAGAGGCTCACCTCAAGAGGTCAAGGGTACACCTGGGAAAAGATGACTTGGAGCAGAGCGCTAACTCAGCATGATTTCCTGTCATTGTATTTCCTTTCACTTTTATCATTATTTCACTCCTTATTGGTTGACTCTTTATTTTTCTTGGTCTATGACAAAGAACACAGTAGTTTGAGCTAACCTCACCAGTCCAGAGTAAAAACTAAGACCGATCAATCATCAGTTAGCATTGCTAATTAACCTAGTATCTGCCACTTAACTGATTGAATACTTGGTCATAGTTGAAAATAAAATGTTATAAAATTAATTCTAGGTATGACACTGCATTGTGGGGAAGGAAAGTGCATTGCTTATTCCAGACTGTCCGGCACAGAGTCCAGGGCAACTGGTGCTCAAAACACCTGAACTCCCCAATGGGTTTTAGGAAAACATTTTTTTTTCATTTATTTTTATTAGTTGGAGGCTAATTACTTTATAATATTGTAGTGGTTTTTGTCATACATTGGCATGAATCAACCATGAAGTAAGCCAGAAAGATAAAGACCAATACAGGAAAACATTTTTAAAGGCAGAGTGATGGAGGGGTTTATTGACTATGCCAAAGCCTTTGACTCTGTTGATCACAACAAACTGTGGAAAATTCTGAAAGAGATAGAAATACCAGACCACCTGACCTGCCTCTTGAGAAACCTGTATGCAGGTCAGGAAGCAACAGTTAGAACTGGACATGGAACAAAGAACTAGTTCCAAATAGGAAAAGAAGTAGGTCAAGACTGTATGTTGTCACCCTGCTTGTTTAACTTACATGCCGAGTACATCATGAGAAATGTTGGGCTGGATGAAGCACAAGCTGGAACCAAGATTGCTGGGAGAAGTATAAGACACCACCCTTAGGGAAGAAAGTGAAGAAGAACTAAAGAACCTCTTGATGAAAGGGAAAGAGGAGAGTGAAAAAGTTGGCTTAAAGCTCAACATTCAGAAAACTAAGATCATGGCATCTGGTCCCATCTCTTCATGGCAAATAGATGGAAAAAGAGTGGAGACAGTGGCAGACTTTATTTTTGGGGGCTCCAAAATCACTGCAGATGGTGACTGCAGTCATGACATAAAAAGACACTCCTTCGGAAGGAAAGTTATGACCAACCTAGACAGCATATTAAAAAGTAGAGACATTTACTTTGCCAACAAATGTTTATCTAGTCAAGACTATGATTTTTCCAGTAGTCATGTATGGATGGGACAGTTGGACTATAAAGAAAGCTGAGTGCTGAAGAATTGATGCTTTTGAACTGTGGGGTTGGAGAAGACTCTTGAGAGTCCCTTGAACTTCAAGGAGATCCAAGCAGTCCATCCTAAAGGAAATCAGTCCTGAATATTCATTGGAAGGACTGATGTTGAAGCTGAAACTCCAATACTTCGGCCACCCCATGCAAAGAGCTGACTCATTTGAAAAGACCCTGATGCTAGGAAAGATTGAAGGTGGGAGAAGGGGACAACAGAGGATGAAATGGTTGGATGGCATCGCCGACTCCATGGACATGAGTTTGAGTAATCTCTGGGAGTTGGTGATGGACAGGGAGGCCTGGTGTGCTGCAGTCCATGGGGTCACAAAGAATCGGACACAACTGAGTGACTGAACTGAACTGAACTGACGGAGGCGTATTCCAGGGTACGTGATCAGCTTGTGCACAATTCTCTGGTTCATTGATGGTGAGGTGCCTGTGTTGAGGGCAGTGTCACAGAGGTTAATGGTACCAATCCTTAATCTCCAATAGTTCTGGGAGGCTTCATGCTCTTGGTCATCAAGTAGTTAACTTCTTCAATTTGATATGGGGTTTTAGCATCTGTAAAGCAACTCAGAAAGTCTGCATCTGATATTATTATCTAGTTACTTAAAAGAGGAGCTAAAGCAGAAACTATGGGTGAGGGGCCTGTCCGGGAAGGTCTCATAGGGTCCTGCTTAGTTACAATGTTACACATTAATTATTGGAAGAACTTTGCAGAAAAGTTTATGTCCCATACATTTTAAACTGTGTTTGTCCCCAACTGGTGCTGAGAGCTATATGACAACATGATCTCTGGCCCCACACTTTGGTGTCATGACCCCAGCTGAGTTGGCAGCATGGAGATTCAGACTCCTTCTGGAAGCCATTCCCAGACCATGACAAACAGCTAATACTTAATTAAATGTGGCAGTGACTGTGAACCATCTTAATAGAGCCAATAAACTTGAACCAGTTCAGCCTCCTCTTAGAGGTTCTGAAAAATGAATGCTCTGTCACAAGGGAGAGCCTGTTGCAAGAGAGACCAGTTGCAGTGGAAAGAGACAGTCATCTTAATTGAGATGTGATTAAAACATCTGATATTTGGCAAATGTTATGAAAATATAGAAATATGAACACACTACTGGGCATTAGGAAGGGCCCTGAAACTTCAGCCTCATTAGCTTCAGGACTAAGCTTCCCCCGAGGCCTTTGCTTCTTAAGTACCATATTTTTGAGCATCCCTGTGCCGCAGGGCTCAGATTTTAATATTTCTTTCTTGTTTTGGTCCTGCTCATTCCCTTTCTTGATGATTTCACCCAGTATCCTGCCTCTAAGTACTGTATCTACATTTAGACAATGTCTACTCCCTGGAGCTTCAGAATCCCATGTCTTAGTATCTTTTCAGGATCTCCTACCGGATGTCACTCAAACTTAGCATCACTACACTGAACTCTGATTCTTGCTCTATAAACCTTTACTTGTCGACTTCTCAGTTAATGACAACTTTATCTTTTTAGTTATTCATACCAAAAATATGAGCGCCACTGTCTAAGACATCTATCTAGCCATTGTTTGGTCACCAAGTCGTGTCTGGCTCTTTTTTTGACCCCATGAACTGTAGCCCGCCAGGCTCCTTCTGTCCATGAGGTTTCCCACTCAAGACTACTGGAGTGGGTTGCCATTTCCTTCTCCAGGGCATCTTCCCAACCCAGGGGTCGAACCCTCGTCTCCTGCATTGGCAGGCAGATTCTCTACCTCTGTGCCACCACTAGGGAAGTCCAAGACATCCCACACTTCCAAAATTTATACAGAATGTGATTGCTTATTACCCACTTCAGAGTGACTTTTTTGGACATGGCCATCACTGTCCTTCACCTGATGGCAGCAGAAACCTCCTCAAGGGCCTTTCTGCTGCTTCTGTGGTTCTCAGCACACCAGCCTCTAAAATGTAAATCGTTTAGTGAAATGGAACATTTCCTGCCATATCAGTAAACAAGAATGTCAGAGCTCTCCTCAATTCCGGCCATCCAAAAGTAAGCTGGTGAGCCCTAAGGGAATTCACAGAGAAGTGTAGCCGCTAACAGGCTGCATCAACTCCCTAAAGACAGGGGATGTAAAGACAGGATGCTGGCCCCAGAGAGTTGAGATGCATATGAAAGGAAAGACTTCAGTAAGTCCAGAGGCTTACATCTTCCTAGATCTAGAAGAGTGCTAAATTCCTTAGTTTGAGATAGCTGGTTTCCTTAATTGACAATAACCTTTGATGTTCAGACTCTCTGCCCTCTTTGCTGCAAACTTTTATGGAGCCTGATTCCTTCCCCTCCTCCTTGCCTCCTCTGAGTAGTTTTTCAGGGTTAGTTGAGATGCTGCCTCCTGGACTTGAAGTCCTAAAAGTTTCCCACTGAATAAAACACTCTCTACTTTCAGGTTGTGAATATAATTTGTTTTTTAGTCAACATAGGGTCTTGGCATTCTTCTGTTCAAACCTAGTTCACTCCTAGAAGCCACAGGCGATAAAGTGGCCAAGAAGACTCTAGTGACCTGGCCTCACACCGTCAGACCACTCACACCCTTTCCCGGTCTCACTGCTGCAACGACCCTGGCTTCTTGAGGCTCGTGGTGTTGTAGCCACATGTTCCAGGAAACAAACTTGCTCTGAATGACAGTGCAAATAGTGGAGTGCAGCTTATTACACTGACGGACCCCAGACAGAGTCTCCTCTTAGCCAAGGACCCCAACCAGTTTTTGTGAAAACCTTAGATACCCTAAGTGTACGTGCACAAACCCACCTCCCCAAATTCCCTGAAACTAGTCTGAACAAAGGAAAAGAAAGAAACAATCAAAGTTAACCCGTGATTCATGTGCCTTAAGCCTAGGTAGTTAACAGTGGACAATTATCAATAGGCCTGTGGTCATACCCCAATAAGCATGACAGAATGCATGATTCTATTCGGTTACACAGATAATCAGGGTTTTCTTTAGGTATGAGCCCTGGGGCTCTTCCTTCCAGGGGCCTGGTTTTCCAGTTGGTCTGTCGTTTCCATAGATACTGGGCATAGAGCTCAAAGTCCACAGTCCCGCCCCAGATGGAGTCCTGCTTTCAAGGTGGAGCCTGTTCTGTCTGTTTCCTCCTTTAGTGGAACACACCAGGTGAGAGCCTTACGGCCTGCATCTCAGGTATTTATTTCGATAACTTCCTTTTCTCTGAGTATATCCTCAAGTCTTACCTCCTCAGGGACACTGTCCTGGCCATCCTGCAAAGCCATCCACTCAGCATCTCTCATCCCTCTTACCCTGCTCCGCTTCGTCTGCATTACCATAGCACTCCTACTTGCTAGCATACAATATATCTACATACTAATCATGTTAATATTTTTATAGTTGCTGGTATACTATATTATTAGTAGCTTACTGTCTCATCTCCCCCCCGCCCCCGCCCCCAGTAGACTGTAAACACCGCAGGGACGGGGGTCTTGATCTTTTTCAATGGTATGCCCCATGAGCCTAGAAATTCATCTAGTTCTCAAAAGAACTAACTAACCTGTGAGACAGGTTCTATCATTTTTATAGATTAAAAAGAGAGAGAGAGACAGCAGTTAAATAGCTTGCCAAGATCACAGTAGCAGAGATGGAATTCAAACTCAGATGGCCCACGGAGCTTGCACCCTTAACGGGGTGCAGTGCCACCTCCTAGCACACAGACGGGTAAGGCAACCAGTGGGGAGGAGGACTGGGTACCTCTGCACCTGGGTGCTCACCCCAGGTTATTAACATCTGAGCTGATGCCAGTCTCACGGATGAATGTTCCCAGACTCAAACTTAGTGCTTCCAAAAATAAGCCACTTATATATATGAAGTATAATTAGGACTTTATGATTTTCCCAAGGAAATAGTCATATTCTCTCCCTTTTCTGTGTATTCTATCTGGCCCTTTGGAGAGCTCAGTTCCTTTCACCAAAAGATATAGGATGCACTGGGCTATGATTCTGTGCTAATGAGAGACAGGAAGACCACAACAATATTTCCAAACACAGTACTACAACAACACCTTGTTCTGAAGGTCAGGGTGATTTGCATAAGGTAAGAACCTCCTGATTAGGTGGAAAAGCTATTCTTGAGGGAAGTCAGTACAAGTAGAGAGCTGGCTTCTATGATCTGGGTTCTGGAAGCTATTTATGTACTGTGGTATATTTGAGAAGTAAAATCTATTAAGATTATAGCAGTTTTTACTATGCCTCCATCATCTCTGAGTATAGATCAATGCAGAAGAATTTTGCAGGCATGCAGTGGGCTGGGATGAGCCATTTTTGAGCCTATATTTCTGATAAGCCACATATTAATACCACAAGTATGTTTCTGGACTTTTGCAAAGCCTTATATCTAGTCTCTTTGCATTCCTTTGCCCAGGTCCTCTGGCACACCACCCCTAAAACTACCTTTCAAGAACATAGACTTCTCTACTTAAAAACCCTCCATGCATTCTTTTCCTCTCTATAGGGAGTATATACATTTATATGTAATCTGGGCAGACTCACTATTTCCTCTGCCCTACCCCACACTGGGCTTCCCTGGTGGCTTAGTGGTAAAGAATCTGCCTGGAATGCAGGAAACCAGGCTGGATCCCTGGATCAGGAAGATCCCCCTGGAGAAGGGAATGTCTACCCACTTCAGTATTCTTGCCTGGAGAATTACAAGAAGAGCCTTGTGGGGTACAGTCCATGGGGTGGCAACGAGTTCGACAGGACTGAGCAACTAACACTTTCACTTCCATATCTCCACTTTAGGTTCTGTTTCCGAATCACAGTGCATCCCCAAGAACCCCATCTATGTGAAGTCCTTTTCTCCTCTGGCTCTGTCTGGCCAAGTTACACCCAACTTCTGAGAAGGAGCTGAAATGTTGCCACTTACAGGAAGCCCTCCCGGCTACATCTCAGCCCTCACCAGCTCCAGCAAATATTCAAACAGACACACAGATACGTACTGTAGCAATAAGAGTATTCTGTACTTCCACAGGCCTTTGTTCATGCTTCAGGGAACGATGGGTTTGCTTTTGTTTGAGTGGTTTCCCTTTGTTTTGCCTTTATTGGTAGAATCTCTGAAAATCTCGAAGAACTGAAAAATTCCTTTGGGTGCTTCTGGAGGGTTTAGTGGGTTTCAGTGCGTCTAAACTACTCATAACGGGGACTGTTATATGAAAGGTGACTTGGGGGAACACAGAAAATGTGAATGGAAAGATCTTTAGAGTCCATCTGTGCACTAACACACACTTTCACTTACGGAGTTCAGCAAGCCTTTATGGAGCCCCATTTCTGTTGTGCCTAGTGCAGGCCTGGAGTGGACCTGGTGCCCACCCAGGCTACCACCTGCCCTCCTGGCTCAGTGCACCAGAAACAGTGGTGCTGCCTTGGTGGGTGGGCAGGCTGCAACCACACCGCGGCCTTCGCTAATTCTTTAGCTAGAAGACAGAAGTCTTTCTGTTTTATCTACCTTGATCTCCTACATTGACTTTAATAAATAGTCATTAATAAGAATGGTAATGACTTCTTTGCACGTGGAGGTGGTCAGTAAACAGCTGATGATGGAAGGATAGAGGGAGAGAGAGAGTGAGTGGGAAGAGGGAGGTCTCATAGTTACCAAACCGTCTAAAGCTTCTGGTCCTAACTAGGAAGAAATCATGGTCTTCTTCACATCAAAAGATGGTACTGCAAACTCTTGTAACACTGGCACCCAAACCAGTGTAAGAATAAAAGTAAGACCCAAACGAGATAAACCAAAACCCCTTGCAAAGAGCTTAAGTATCCGAGGGAAGCATTCCCTGATGATTCCATCATCATTCTGATGATGTAATTGCCCAACCTGTTTTCCGCTTGTTGTTCAGTCGCTCAGTCGTGTGGGACTCTGCAACCCCATGGACTGCAGCATGCCAGGCTTCCCTGTCCTTTACCATCTCCCAGAGCTTGCTCAGACTCCTGTCCATCGAGTCAGTGATGCCATCCAACCATCTCATCCTCTGTCGTCCCCTTCTCCTGCTTTCAATCTTTTCCAGCATCAAGGTCTTCTCAAATGAGTCAGCTCTTCGCATCAGGTGGCCAAAGTATCGGAGTTTCAGCTTCAGCATCAGTCCTTCCAATGAATATTCAGCATTGCTTTCCTTTAGGATGAACTGGTTTGATCTCCCCCTACATGGGCCTTTTTCTTAAGCGACTTCGAAAACACATTCTGTTGGGGTTTGCATGCCTAGGAAGCTTTGGAGATTAGATGGAGGGAAACAATACATTTAAGAGGACCATAATTGTCTCTCTTGCCTTTTTCCCCCCTTTCCTATGGGCCTCTAGAAACTTCAGGGTCTTATCTAATGCCAAGCAGTGCGGGTGGGATAAAGACCTACTTGCGTCATAAAAATCCCACTGCAGTTGGCAGTGTTGAGGGCTGGCGGATGGGAAGGAAGAGGAAAAGAAGTTTGCAGTGTTGATTGAGACAACAAGCGCTCAGAGAAGACCCTGGAGGCTCTTCCAGCAGGCACAGAGGGAGCCGAGCTTTGGGCCAGATTCAGAAGGATCAGAGCAGCGCGGTAGCCTCTGCTGGGCTCTGCTCATTACAAACTCAATCGCCAGGCTTTGAGCACAGCAAGCTCACCCCTCAGGCACATGCGGTCTTTGCAGAGGACAAACGCGAATTCTCCTTCCTCTCCCTGGTGTTTCTTTACCTGTCCTCAAAGAACCCGGGGAAGGGGATGATTATTGGAGATTGGGGAAATATTTTCTGCACTCTGTTTTATCCTGTTCTGTCTCAATCATCTCAGTATTCAAAAAGTCGATTTAGAGGAAGGCCAGCATAAAGAAAAGAACAGCTAAGCTGCGAGGGCTGTTAAATTTTTAATTCGCTAACCCTTTTCTCCCCCTCTCTATTTATTATTTTCAAAGCCCCGGCAGAAAGGGATTGTCTAAACCCCATTCATTGGCAGCCATTCAAAAGGCTTAGCCTGGTAGCCAAACTAGGGGGAAAGCAGGAGCAAGTTCTTAGAAAAATTTTCTGGGAGTCAAGAATGAGATTAGCCAGGAAACATTTAGCATTGAAGGGAGACATGCAAATATTAGAAATGATGACTCGGTGATTGCTGCAGACACAGCTTTCTGGCCACGCATCCTGGGGCTTTTATTCCTCTGATCCTGGTCGAGCCTCCCTGGTGGGACGTCCCTCAAGATCTAGACCCAGGAATGTGTCCTGTCTGCTTCCAGAGCAGCAGCTTTTTTCCCCCGCTTCTCCTGAGGCAGTGAATTTCACCTGTGCAGTGAATTTCACCCGTGCCCTCAGGTGATGGGATTTGTTGCTCTTCTTCCAAAAGCTCCAGGCTTTTCTTCTGGCGGGGGGTGGGGAGAAGGGTCCAGCAGGGCCTGCGCTTGCTGGCAGGCAGGCTCCTCCCTGCTGCTACGTCTCCCCAGCCTCGAGCCTCCTCCATTCTAACCCACAGCTCATCTTCCTACAAACACCTTAATTAAGTGGAGAAGGAGCCTGCGAAAGGATACGCATTCTCCTTGGGCCTCCAGCGACTGGAGTTTTACATTGTCACGCTGGCCCACGTTCAGCCTTTAGCAATTTGTTTAGACTTTTAGCTTCTGAGTATGTGGCGCCCAGTAGCATCTCTCCTCGGTGAACAGGTGTGTGCATTCTTCTTCTCCCTGGAGGGTCCTGTCTGCCCTTACAGTCTGGGTTACTTGTAGGTTTGTAACCTCAGCTTTCTGGTACAGTCGAGACAGTTGTCAACTTGCAAATTGTCTAGTGTGTCTGTATGTGTCTGTGTTGGTGTGGTCATAGATGGCCGCTGTTCTTTTCAGCTTTCTACATCCTACAAAGAAGATCTACATCCTACGGAGAAGACAGTCAACGGATGTGTTCACTGAACTCAGTTTCAAGACTTATGTTTTGAGGAGATGCTCTCAGATTGTGTTTCATCCAGCGGAGAGTGATTAGCGGGTGGCTTGGCCAGGAAGCCCACTGGTAGAGAAAGTAGAAACATCTGAACCCATGATAAATGGTCTAAGGGGAAAACTTACAATATTCTCAGGGCAGCCATTTGGGAGCAAGGTGACATTTCGTTGGTACTACTCCAGAGGCCAGAAGTAAAGGGTAGAGATTCCAGAGAAGCAGATTTCTGCTTAGTACAAGGTGAACATGTTCTGAGTCAAGAGAGCTCTTAAAGCTGGATGGAGTGTGTTTTTGAGGTCATGATCTCGCCCTGTGACGATGAAAATGACAGAATTGAGTTTGTGTGAAAATTTGACAGAATATTTTTAAAGCTAGCTTTAGTGTTCAGCTAAGAGTTTGAAATAGATGAACTGTGGCATGCTTTAACCACTTATAGGGAATCAACTCCATTTCAGCCTCTCTTTAAAGTTCATTCTTAGTTCCAGAGTAAGAACCCACCAGCTTTAAATTCCTTGCTTATGTGGTTAAAGAAAGTTATGACTTTTAAAGACAAAATATATATGCCACAGTCTTGAGCACTTAGCACAAAAAACTGGGGTGTTTTTTGATGTGATTCGAAACAAGTATTACAAATCTTTGGTAGTGTTAAGGGTGTTTTCTACTTGAACTGGAATCTTTATCAAAATGTTTAGAAGTAAATAGTAAAATTGAAGACAAGATAATGATGATTTAGTCCAGCAAAAGTAACATAAATTTGTGCAAGAGTAACTTGAATGACTTTTTAGGGCTCAAATTAAGAGATCCCGAAAGGTCAAAATCATTTGGTTTTGAGGAGAGAAAAAGGGAGCAATTATATTAGCTGTTGCGGGTCAGGTGTGAATGTATGCCTAGCATGAAACACAGGTGAAACATACATGGTTACTTGAAGAAGAAGGGAAGCTGCGGTATTCTGTGGTGTCTCAGTAAATCAGTAACTCACACCGAACACATCAGAACCAGGAAAATCCAGTTGGGAAGAGGAGACCGTTTGGAGACAGGCCTCATGAAAGCAGAGCTCCAGGTGGTGTCAGACACCAAATGGGTGTCAGAGCAGGTGTGTGGCCTGTGACTCTGGTTTATTAAGTGGTGGTGTTGTGTACCAACTCATGATTTCTGGGCAAAGAATGGAGGTGATTTGCTGGTAACTGTAGGTCTTCTATTTAGAAATCATGCTGTCGGAGCAAAATTAGGCTCCTGTGATAGTACATCTGGTTCTTGCCTCACATGTGTTCTATGTTGAAAGATGAAATAACAAAATACCTCTTCTTTAAAATGTCATGAGGAGGAAGGACACTTCGATCCAGGTCAGTATGTACATAGACGCGTTGGTGGCACTGTTGTAACGTAAGCAACACTTGGCTCCGACCTCTCATTTCCCATTTCTGTGCTCGTTCCTCTGGGTTCTCCTTTCATTCTCTCCACCAGAATCCTCTCTCCCTATGTGGCTACTGGCGGTTCCTTGTTTACCATTTGGAAGTAATGTTGGGTTTATAAAGACCAACTTGGCAGATTTATTAGAGCTGAGAAGGGGGATGAATGGCAGATCTTTAGAGGACATTACTGTACCTCCTCTAAGTCTAAAACAGCTTCTACTCAAAGCAGTGAACTTAATGTCCTATATTATACTTTGTTTCAAAGCGCAAAACCCATCAGTGTGAATAACTAATGTGTACAATATCCAGGGAATTTGTTAATTTTTCTGCTACCCTTGTATCCTGCATTTTGAGTATCTCTCTGCTCTCCACACTTCCTCAAGAACAATTCCTAGAGAATCTCCAAAATGAAATTGGGGGAAGAAGATGAAAATTGATCTAGTTTGCTAATTTTACTTTATTTTTTTGAGTACATATAATTCACAATATTGTGCTAGTTTCAGGTGACTAGCATGGTGATTCAGTATTTTTTTAAGATTATATTCTGTTATTATTGTAGGTTATTACGGGATAATGGGTATAATTCCTTGTATGATACAGTGTATCTTGTCACTTATTTATTTTACTCATAGTAGTTTGTTTCTTAATCCTAGCCATAAAAAGGAATGCATTTGAATCAGTTCTAATAAGGTGGATTAACCTAGAGTCTATTATAAGAGTGAAGTAAGTCAGTAAGAGAAAGATAAATATTGTATTCTAATGTGTATATATGGAATCTAGAAAAATGGTATGGAAGAACTTATTTACAAGGCAGCAGTGGAGAAACAGGTGTAGAGATTAGACTTATGGACATGGGGAGAGGGTAGGAGAGGTTGAGATGTATGGAAAGAGTAATATGGAAACTTCTATTACCATGTGTAAAATAGATAGCCAGCGGCAATTTGCTGTGTGGCTCAGGAAACTCAAGCAGGAGCTCTGTATCACCCTGGAGGGGTGGGGTGGGTAGGGAGATGGGAGGGAGATTCAAAGGCATAGCGAATATATGTATACCTATGCCTGATTCATGTGGAGGTTTGACAGAAAACAAAATTCTGTTAAACAATTATCCTTCAATTAAAAAATAATTAATTAATCCCATACCTTGGCCTCACCCTTTCCCTTTTCCCCTTGGGTAACCCCCCTGGTAACTAGATTCTTGGCTATGTCTGTGAGTCCGTTTGTTTTGTGAATACGTTCATTTGTATTTTTTAGATTGTATGAGTGATAATCATGTAGTATTTGTCTTTTTCTGTCCAGCATGTTTCACTAAGCATAATATTCTCTAGGTCCATCCATGTTGCTGCAAATGGCAGTATTCCATTCTTTTTATGGCTGAATGAATAATAACTCTTTTTGTGTACGTATCAAATCCTCTTGAGCGAATCGTCTGTTGATGGCCACTTGCATTGCTTCCGTGTCTTGTCTGTTGAAAATAGTGTTGCTATGGACTTTGGAGTGTATGCATCTTTTCGAATTAGTGTTCTCATTTTTTTTTTTTTTCTGGTATATAACTAGGGGTAGAATTGCTGGGTCATGTGGTAGTCCCATTTTTTTCTTTAAAGGAGTCTGCATACTATTGTGTTTATGTACCACCACTTCTTTATCCATTCATCTGTCAGCAGACATCTAGGCTGCTTCCCTGTCCTGTCTATTGTAAAGAGTACGCCAATGAACATTGGGGTACATGTGTCTCTTTGAATTGGTGGTTTTCTCAGTTTATATGCCCAGGAGTGGTATTGCTGAGTCATATGGTAGTTTTATTCCAAGATTTTAGAAAAATCTGCATACTGTTCTCTATAGTGGCTGTATTGATTTACATTCTCACCAGAAGTACAAGAGGGTTCCCTTTCCTCCACATCCTCTCCAGCTTTTATTGATTTTAACAATGGTCATTCTGACTGATATGAGATGATACCTTATCATAGTTTTGATTTGCACTTCTCTAAATGTGAGCAATGTTGAGAATCTTTTCATATGTTTATTGGCCATCTGTAAGGCTATTTATAGACTTTGATTGTAGCCATTCTGACAGGTGTGAAGTGATGCCTCATTGTGGTTGCCTTTCTCTGATAGTGAGGTTGCGAATTCTCCATGTGCCTGTTAGTCATCTGTATATTTTCTTTTGGAAAATGTCTATTCAAGGTTTTTGCCCATTTCTGAATGCAATTTTTATGTGGAGTTGTATGAGTTGTTTATATATTTTGAATAGTAACCCCTTGTCAGTCATATCATTTGCAAATATTTTCTCCCATTCTATAGATTGTATTTTTGTTTTATTGATGATTTCCTTTGCTATGCAAAATTTTTAAATTAATTAGGTCACATTTCCTTCTTTTTAGTTTTATTTCATTTGCTTTCTATGACAGAATAGTGCTATGATTTATGTCAAAAAGTGTTCTCCCTGTGTTCTCTTCTAGGAGTTTTATGATGTTATATCCTGCATTAAAGTCTTTAACCATTTTGAATTTATTTCTGTATATGGTGTTAGAGAATGTTCTAATTTCATTTTTTTACATGTAGTTGTCCTATTTTCCTAGTGCCACTTATTGAAGAGACTCTTTTCTCCATTGTACATTCTTGCCTCCTTTTCCAGAGATTAATTGACCATAAGTGCTTGAGTTTATTTCAGGACTCTCTATTCTTTTCTACTGATGTATCTGTTTCTGTGCCAATACCATGCTATTGTGATTATTTTAGCTTTGTAGTATAGTCTAAAGTCTGGGAGGATTATTCATCCAGCTTTGTTATTGTTTTTAGGATTACTTTGGCAATTCTAGGTATTCTGTAGTTTCATATATATATTTTAGAAGTATTTGTTCTAGTTTGGTGAAAAGTGTCCTAGGTAGTTTGTCCTAGGGATTGGATTAAGTCTACAGATTTCTTTGGGTAGTATGGCTATTTTAATACTATAATCCTTCCAACATGGATATCCCTAAGAACATGGGATATCTTTTAATATCTTTGGCTCCTCTTTGGTTTCCTTCATCATTGTTTTATAGTTCTAGTGTATAGGTCCTTTGCCTCCTTGGTTAAGTTTATTCCTGTGTGTGTTTTGGTATCATTTTAAATAGGATTTTAAAAAGTTCTGATTTCATTACTGGGGTATAGACATAAAACAGGTCTGTGTTTATTAATCTTGTATTCTACTAACCTTGTGGAGTTCATTAATTAATTCTAATAGTTTTTGGCTGAAGGCTTTATGGTTCTCTATGTGTAGAGTATCATGTCATCTGCAAATAGTGACAGTTTTCTCTCTTTCCAGTTTGGATACACTTTATTTTTTTCTGACTGACAGTTGTGGCTAGGACTTCCAGTACCATTTTAGGGAGAAGTGGTGAGAGAGGTCTTCCATGTTTGTTTGTTTGTTTGTTTTTTCCCCTGAATTTAGCAGGAAGGCTTTCACATTTTCACCGTTGAGTATCATGTTGGCTGTGTGTTGGTCATAAATGGCTTTTATTATGTTGAGATTTGTTCCCTCTGCTGCTAAGTCACTTCAGTCGTGTCCGACTCTGTGTGATCCCATAGACGGCAGCCCACCAGGCTCCCCCGTCCTTGGGATTCTCCAGGCAAACCACTGGAGTGGTTTGCCATTTCCTTGTTCCCTCTAGACCTACTTTAATGAGAGTTTTTTGTTACGAATGGGTGCTGAATTTTATCAAGTGTTTTTTCTGTGTCTATTGAGATGCTCATGTGGATTTTCTTTCCTTTTGTTAATGTGGTATATCACATTGTTTGATTTGCCTATGTTGAGCCATGCTTGTGACCCTGGGATAAATTCATCTTGATCGTGATGATCCTTTCGATTTTTGTGGATTTGGTTTGCTACTATTTGTTAAGGATTTTTCATCTGTATTTATTGAAGATACTGTGATTTTCTTTTTTTGTAGTGTTTTTGTTTTGTTTTGATATCAGGATAATTGTAGCCTTGTAGAATGAATTTGGGGGTATTTCCTCCTCTTCAATTATCTGGAATAGTTTGAGAAGGATTGATATAAGTTCTTATATATATATATATGTTTGGTAGAATTCTTCAGTGATGCTGTCTAGTCCTGGACTTTTATTTGCAGGGAGAGTTTGCTTTTTGTTTTAATTGCAGATTCTGTTTCACTTATGGTGATTGGTCTGTTCAAATTCTTTCTTCTGGACCCAGTCTTAGCAGGAGGTACATTTTTAAATTTTTTCCATTTTTTCTAGATTGTCAAGTTTGACACATAACTGTTCATAGTATTCTCTTGTTTTTCTGTATCTCTGTGGTATTGGATTTTATTCTTCCTATGTCATTACCTATTTTGTTTGAATCTTCTCTCTTTTCTGCTTGGTGAGCCTAGATAAAGATTTATTACTTTTGTTTATCTTTCCAAAAAGTCAGTTCTTTCATTAATTTTTTTCTACTTTTTATCTCTGTTCAGTTATTTCCTCTCAAATTTTTCTTTTTTTCAGCCTACTTTGGGCTTTGTGTATTCTTTTTCTAAATCTTTTAGGTGCTAGAGTAGGGTGTTGGTTTGAGACTTTTCTTCTTTTTCTTAGGAAAGCCTATATCACTATGAGCTTTGCTTTTAGAACTGTTTTTTGTTGCATCCCATAGATTTTGGAAAGTTGTGTTTTCATTTTTATATTTCTCCAAGTGTTTTTAAATTTCCTCTTTGATTTCATCTTTGACCCATTGGTGTTTTAGTGGAAAGCTGTTTGGTCTCCACATATTTATTCTTTTTCTCTTTCTTTGTGTAGTTGATTTCTAGTTTTGTACCATTGCAATCAGAAAAGATGTTTAATATATTCTATTCTCTTAATTTTTGTTGAGGCTTGTTTTGTGGCAGCTCAGTCTGTGATCTGTTCTGGAGAACATACCACGCGTGCTTCAAATGAATGTGTGTTCTGCCCTTATAGATGTGCTATCCTGTAGATATCAATTGAATCTAACTGGTCTGTTCTGTCATTTAGGACTTCTGTTGCTTTGTTGATTTTCTTTCTGATAATCTGTTGACACATTGATGCCATTGGTGTTAAAGCCTCCTACTATTAGATTACTGTCAATTTCTGCTTTATATCTGATAGTATTTGCTTTACATATTCAAGTGTTTCTATATATATATATTATATCATCTTCTTATATTGATCCCTTTATCAGTATATAATGTCCTTATTTATCTTTTGTCATAGTCTTTGTTTTAAAGTCTGTATTGTCCGATATGGTCTTGCTGCCTCTACTTTCTTGTCATTGCCACTTAGATGAAATATCTTTTTCCATATTCTCAGTTTTAGCCTGTGTTTCTTTTACCCTGAAGTGAGTCTCTTGTAAGAAGCATATTGAAAGGTTTTGTATTTTGTTGTTGTTCAATCAAGCACCCTATGTCTTTTGATAGAAGCATTTAATCTCTTGGTATTTAAAGTAATTATTGATGGGTGTGAACTTATTGCCATTTTATTCTTTGTTTTCCGCTTGTTTTTGTAGTTACTATGTTCATTTCATCATCTTTTTGTTTTTCCCATTGTAATATGATGATTTTTCTGTGAAATGCTTAAGTGTCTTTCTATTTTTGGGTATCTATTGTAGGTTTCTATTTGCGGTTACCATGGAGTTTATGCATTTTGACTTATATCTATTTGTTTTAAACTGGTGATTGCTTAAGTTCAAACACATTCTGAAAGATCTACAGTTTTGATTCTGCTCTCCCACATTTTGTGGTTTTGATGTCCTATTTTACATCTTCATACTTTTCCCTATACTGTATACCATAGTTATTGTTGTTTTTATAATTTAAAAAAATCTATATACTGGCTTATTTAAGTGCTTTTATATTTGCCTTTCCCATTGGGATTTTCCCTTTCCTGTGAATATTTGCTTCTTTTCCAGTTAGAGAGGATCCTTCAACATTTTCTTCTAGAGTAGTATTAGTATTGCTGAATTCTTTTTTTTTTTTTTTTTTTTTTGCTTGAGAAATTCTTTATCTCTTGTATTCTAAATGATAATCTTCCTGGGTAGAGTATCCTAGATTGTAATTCTCCCCTTTTGGGGTTTTTAAACATATCATGCCATTCCTCTCTGACATGCAAATTTTCTGCAGAGAAAGCTGATAGTCTTATGTGGATTCCCTCATATGTGACTCTGGTTTTCTCTTGCTGCCTGTAGAAATTCTTTAACTTTTGCTATTTTGATTACAATTTGTCTTCATTTGTGGTTTATTTGAGTTCATCTTGTTTGGAACCCTCTGTGCTTTTAGATTTAGTAAGTTTTCAGCCAAAGTTTCCTCAAATGCATTTTTTATCCCCTTTTCCTTTCCTTTTGGACTTCCTGTTATGTGTATGTCCTGTAAATCTCATATGTTCCTTTTAATTATTTGTCTTTCTGTCTGCTTTTTTTTGGCTTCATCACAGCTTTCAAGATCCTAGTTTCCCAACAAGGCATTGAATCCAGGCCCCCTGCACTGGAAGTACAGGTTCCTAGCTATGGGACTTTCAGGGAATTCCTCTGTCTGATGTTCTGATGAGTGATTCACATTATTTTATCTTCTTAGATCTCTTATGCATTATTCTGTGTCATTTAGTCAGCTATTCATGACTTCTAGAGTGCTTTTTATCTTAGAAATTGAGCTATGTAGTTTTGATTTGGTCTTTTTTTTTTATAGTTCCTAGTTTTTTGTTAGAATGTTCTGTGTTTATATTGATATTCTCTCTTAATTCAGTTAGCACGTTTGTTACCAACTTTCAGAACTCAGGACCTGGAAGGCTGATTTTCTCTGTTTGATTTTATGTCTTTTCAGGGGTCCATTCTTGCTCTTTCAATTGGGAGTTATCCCTCTGCCTTTTCAATTTATTAACTTTATCTCTATAAATTTAGATGAAACAGTTATCTGTTGTGGTCTAGAAGTGGGGTTCTTACGGTAAAAGTGTTCCTATGTTGACTGTGTGTGCCGAGTATTTTTGGTGTGAGGACTGGATTTAATGTGGATGCGGGCCCCATCTTGCCCCAGTGTGTGCTGGCCATTGCTGCTTTGCTGGGGGTTTTGCCTGGTGTTGGAGGCCCTGAGCCCCGCACACGGTGTCAGGTGGTACTTTCTCAGCTCAGTGGCAGTCATCACCCTGTTCAGGGTGGGGTCAGCTCACAAGTCGTCTTTAGCCTTTCTGCTCTCCCAGAAGTTCTCCCAGCCCAAAGGAGCTTGTTTCCTACATACAGGCGATCAGGACTGAGACACACAATCACCCTGAGTCACTTCCCAGGGTGAGAGACTCTCCATGTGGTCCTTCTTGTCCTCTTAGACACCTTTCAGGGGCACAAATCTGGATTCAATGTTTCCCCCTACACCACACATCTTATCCAGTTACTGGAGAAGGAAATGGCAACCCACTCCAGTGTTCTTGCCTGGAGAATCCCACGGGAAAAGGATCCTAACAGCCTCAGTTGAGTTCAGTTCAGTTCAGTTGCTCAGTTGTGTCTGATTCTTTGTGACCCCATGTACTGCAGCATTCCAGGTTTCCCTGTCCGTCACCAACTCCCAGAGCCTACTCAAACTCATGTCCATTGAGTCGGTGATGCCATCCAACCATCTCATTCTCTGTCGTCTCCATCTCCTCCCACCTTCAATCTTTCCCAGCATCAGGGTCTTTTCCAGTGAATCAGTTCTTCTCATCAAGTGGCCAAAGTATTGGAGTTTCAGCTTCAGCATCAGTCCTTCCAATGAATATTAAGAACTGATTTCCTTTAGGATCCTGCCTGATGAGCTGTAGGATCACAAAGAGTTGAACATGCCTTAATGACTGAGCATACACCCAGTTATATCCTTCTTGCAGTCTTGGTTGTATAGGAGTTTTTCTGCCAATTTCTAGTTTTCTGTGAGAATTTTTATACATGTATGGTTTTTTTGATTGTGGTGGAAGTGAGCCTCATGTCCTCTACTCTACCATCTCATTCCCCCTTTTAGTTTGCTAAGTTTAGATTCCCTGGTTAGAGTTTTGATCGTGAAAGAATTTGAAGCTGCCAATCAAAATCAGATTAGTACAGTATAAATAACTTAGCGACTGTGTTTCTTATTTCTACAACTTTTTGAAAATCAGAGTTTATATGTGCCTACATTTTTAACAAAGAGTTTTATTTAAACTCAGTCTAGCTTAATTTTTAATTATGTTTATCTCATTATTTATTCATTTAACAAGTCATTTGTTGACTACCTACTGTGTGTCAGGTACTGCATTAAATTTTGGGACACGTAGAAAGAGGGTAAAATACCATGTGTATTCTCACTCGGGCTCCACTATGCTAGGCACAGTGGAGATAGAGATGACTTAGATATAGTTCCTCCCTGCAGGAGTATGTATAGGCTATATGAGAGAGAATGTAAGGAAATATAAGGGATCATTGGCTAAGTTCTGGCAATGACGTAACATCTATGACACAAAGGGACTGAGCTAAACCTACAGGATGAGACTGTCGACAGAAGAAGGGAGAGCTTTAGGTTATTGAAGTACAGTTGATGGGGCTGTGGATGTGATAGTATGTTGCATGCTGTGAGCATACACAGATAGAGAAAAGTAAGCTAGTATTGAGTGCCCTTTATGTGATCTGCACAAATTCAAAAGGTACAGGGCACACATGGGTGGTATAAGATGTAGTCATTTTAATCTAAAGACTGCAACTTTGGGGTACCCAGAATAATGTACATGAAATAATTAGAAAACAATTACATGATAGGAAGTGATTAGCTGCTAAATAGTGTGACTAATTCTAATGTGTCGTCTGAATTACTAGGAGACCAAGAAGGCTAGAGGGATCATGGTTGCTTTCATAGATGTGGTGTAGGACCTTATGACATAGGAAACTAGTTGATTTGTAATGCTTTTACAAGCAACTGGTAAACTCAGAATATCAGATATGTAAGATACTATACTCTATGAGCTTGTTTTATAATTCTTTTATCTGTATAAAATGTTTCTCTGTGGTACTCTTTTGAACATTTGCTAGAACTGAATTTTTAAAAGAATTAGCTTGTACTGTAGGTCAATGGTGGATTGACCCAACATAGGTCAGCCTTTTTAAGGATCAGAACCAACTCTCTGCTTGGAGAGTACAGGAGAATACAGAAAGGTTTCTCATGGGAACATCTGAAAAAGATGCCAAGGCGGGTAAATGCATTTAGACCTGGATACTGAGCATGGAGCACAAAGGTCAACAAGCATAGGGAAAGAGAGGTGTCCTCTCTCTTTGCATTTGCTAACACCCACAGTGTCACATCTTTCCTCTGAATCCCCATCTCTTTAGTGACCACGGCCACCCTATTGCCTTATAAGTGTCTACTTCAATCACATGACAGGCAATTTTGAATTTTCGTAATTATCTGAGGATTAGCAGTGGAGTAGGCTTTGTTAGTTCCCAATTGAAGGCTCAATTTTAGAGCCATAATTGGAAAGATTTCCAGTAATTTGTGGCTGTTGTATTTAGTGGGAGGAGTAGAGGTAATTTTTGCTACTTTATTCCTTTGCTAGGTCTTTACAATCCACATTTGACGGGGGTATGAGATAATCTCTGAAAATGTGCATCTTGGACAAGGTTTTTCTCTGTGGCAGCACTGCAGGGGAGGCTGGGAGTATCCTGTTCCGCTACTTGTTTACCTTCTCTGAGAATTAACACTTTTCGTAATATAGGACAGAGCCATTGTTGTGTCAGCATGAACTGGTGAAAGTAAGTTTTGTCCCAAATTAATCAGTTGTTAGTTTTTGATTGAGTTATTAAATAGTTGATGATCAACTCAGTATAAATGATAAAAAATAAATGATAAATCGTGCCTGTACTGTGGTATGCCTTGCACAAACACTTGCAAAGGCACAGGCTTTGCTTTCTTCAGTTAAGATCAGAGCCAAATACCTTGGCCACCGCATCCAAAACCAAGTGGGATAGAATCTTCCAGTTCTATTGTATGGTACTAAGAATGCATTGATGCTGAAACAAACATATGGGATATGTATCCATTTGCGTAGATGCATGCATGATACAAAAAGCCAAGAGTCTTTGTTAAGTCAATGAAAGGTTAATCTAATTTCATACACTTATAGTTGAACTTTCATGTGACCAATATTCTTGTCTCTTTGGGAGACAAGGATAAAAAAAGAGATGATAACATATTTTTCCTATTTTCACTAAATTTACTTGCATGCCAGCAGGAGGTAGAATAGCAATAAAAAGAAGACTTTTTGTTTAGCAGTTTTAGACCTAAACCGTTGAATTCTATAGAAAAATAACCAATGGCACAATTTATTAGTTTTCTATAGAGCACTGGCTTTGTAAATCAGTGGGGCCTAAATTTTAGTCTTGATTCTGATATAATATCAAGCTGCTTTTGTTTGTACATCTATAAAATGCATAAGTTGGACTATATATTAAATCTCCTGTCATGTAAAGTTTCTAAAACATCCTTCAGAGCTGTGCTGCTAGATTTTAATGAGTATGTGCATTTTACTTGATGGAAAGAGGAGCTTCATCACTGAATAAAATGGAGAATAATTTGCTGTTAGTGAAAAACAGGGTCTAATGTGAACTTAGTTTGAGGTAGAATTTGGGTTTACTGTAATATGTGACTGTTTTGCTTCTTTAATATTTAAAATTACATATGTTGGGTGATAAACAATTTGTTATAAATGGTTAAGCAGTGATAGTGACCAGTAAATAGCATGATAGCCATCAAAGATTTGTTTTATTTTGTTATTCTTTTATAAGCTTTATTTTTAAAATTCCCATTCACTTCATAATCATTTCAAGCATTTTTTTTTTTTTTTTAACAAACTCTGGAATTCCACCAACACAAAATACCTGACAATCACTATTATAGAGGATTTTAAGGTCTTTTTAAAGGTCTTGAATTTGATGATGCTATATGTATGTCCTACAAATCAAAAATACCACTTCTATCCAACATATTCATATTTCATTGCTAGAGTACCTACACTAAAGGAAGTATTTTAATAGGAAGTGCTTCAAGAAGAAAGAATATGATAAAAGATGGAAATCTGAATCTAAAAAAGAAATAAACACACAGAAAATGGTAGCTATCAGGATAAATATATATTTTTATTTAGTCTTTTAAAAAGTTAAAGTGAAAAAAAAAGCTAACAATGTGTTGTGATTTATAACAGATGTCCAAGTAAAATGTATATATTTAGTAGTACAAAGTATAAAAATGTTGTTACAATATTTTAATATACCTGAAGTGGTATATTATTAATTGAAGGTAGACTTTGATAAGTTAAAAATGAATTTGTAAACCCTGGAACAAGCACTAAAAATTATTAATATGATTCCAATAGTGTAATCATTAGAAAAGGAAAAAAAGAAACTAGAATACAAAATAAGTCAGAAAAAGAGAAAAAGAAGGGGCAGATAGGACAAAGAGACAACTAGCAAACTCAAAAATTTAAATCCAAATATTGATAATTTAAATAACTGTAAATAGCCAAAACCCTAATTAAAAGGCAAAGATTGTCAGATTAGATACAAATGGAAGATAACTCTATACTATTTACCAATACCACACTGATACATATGCACTGTAAATATAAAGATAATTAAAAGTAAAAGGATAGGAAAAAAGATATACTTTGCAAATGCTAAACAACATGGAAATGTCTTTTAACATCACACAAAAATGGCTTCAGAATAAGGAATATTATTAGGATCTTAAGAGGAGAAATATGTAATGATAATGTTATCAATGTATCAAAAAGATGTAACTGCCCTAAATATGGAGGCATCTATAAAAATGCTTCAGAATATTTCAAAATACATGTGAAAAAAATCTCAATAATAAATCCATAAGTATAGTTGTAATTTCAACACTGTCTTATTAGCTGATGAAACAAATAGAAAATCATTAAGAATATAAGACTTGAGTAGTACTGTCAAACAGCTCTGATACATTATATTTATATGCTCTCCACACAATAGAATAATGTATCTTCTTTCATATGCAGAGGGAACATTTACCAAGATAGACCACATTCTGGACCATAATGAAAATCTCGCCAATTAAAATCCTAAATATATGTTTTATGTTTACAATGAAGTTAAAATACAAATCAGTAACAGAAGGATACTTGAACAATCTCTTTGGAAATTAAACACTATACTTCTTCCTAGTCCATATGTCAAAATAGACATAACAGTGTCTTGAATTGGATAAAAATGAAATGCAGCATACCAGAAATTATAGAATATGGCTAAAGCAATGCTTAGAGGAATATTTTTATGCTTATTAAAAATCTAGAAGTCTAAAGGTGCCGCCTTAAGAAGCTAGAAAAAGCAAAGAGAGCAGAAAGAAGGAAATAGTACTCAGAAATCAATGACATTTTTAAGTGAGAGTTTTTAAACCAATGAAATAAAAAAACTTGTTCATGGAATTGATTAAATTGATGAACCACTAGCCAGACCAAAGAAGAAAAAACGAAATCATTTACCAATACCGGGAATGGGAGAGAAAATAGTACAGATATCAAGGAAATATTATGAATAAGTTTAGGTCAATAAAAATCATGATGTAGATGAAATGGTCAAATTACTCTAAAGATGCAAGTTGCAAAGCTCATTACAAAAGTAGATAACATGATTTATTCTGTGTTTGCTATAGAAATGTAGTTAAAACTCTTGCCACAAGGTAAGGGTTCCTACTCTATTCATTTCCATTTAATATTTGCTGTAGTTTTTAGCCAGGGCAATAGGGTGAGGAAAAAACTAAGGAAGGCATGTGGAATAAATGGAACTCTTAGATCCTTCTCGTTCAAATGCAAACTGACACAACCATCTAGAAAATTGTTTGCTGGTTCTTACAAATTTAATCATATATTTCTATCACTCAGCAATCCCATTCCTAGCCAAGAGAAATCCAAACTAACATGCACATGAAACCTAGACATGAATATGTGTAGTAATCTTACTTGTAGTTGCCCCAAATTAGAAGCAACTCAGTATCCATCAGTTGTGAAGGAATAGAAAATTATATTGTATTCATAGGATGGACTGCCCCTTGGTTCAGACTGCTTCAAGGATGTTAATACAAACAGCCTTTGAGCATAGAGGTTAAGTCTTAAGCAAAAGCAGGAATGCTTGTTATCTCATGTAACCAAGATAATGTTTCCCTCCATGCTTATTACTCATTATAAAAGATTCTGGAATCTAAGCTCAGAGTCTCTCTCCTGTAACTTTACCCACAGTACAAGCAGCTATCCATCTGATGCGACTGCAACGCTATCCAGAACCTCACCCTGTTGAGTCCTGCAACCTCAGAAACCACGCACCGTGATCCTTTTGTCCTGTTCTTGAGCGATAGCACAAGATTATTTAGCCACATATTCATTCTGCTCCTACTCAGTGCTTTTTCTCCTCCAGTTCTTCATGTTGGAATTCTTCATGTTGGGCTGCTTCCCTTTGGGAACCACATTCAGTTTGTTTTTTTTTTTTTTTTTTTAATTTTTATTTTTCAGTGGGTTTTGTCATACATTGATATGAATCAGCCATAGAGTTACATGAATTCCCCATCCCGGTCTCCCATCCCACCTCCCTCTCCACCCGATTCCTCTGGATCTTCCCAGCCCGACAGGCCCGAGCACTTGACTCAAGCCTCCCACCTGGGCTGGTGGTCTGTTTCACCACAGATAATATACATGCTGTTCTTTCGAAACATCCCACCCTCCCCTTCTCCCACAGAGTTCAAAAGTCTGTTCTGTACTTCTGCGTCTCTTCTTCTGCCCTGCATATAGGGCCATCGTTACCATCTTTCTAAATTCCGTATATATCTGTTAGTATACTGTAATGTTCTTTATCTTTCTGGCTCACCTCACTCTGTATAATGGGCTCCAGTTTCATCCATCTCATTAGAACTGATTCAAATGAATTCTTTTTAACGGCTGAGTAATATTCCATGGTGTATATGTACCACAGCTTCCTTATCCATTCATCTGCTGATGGGCATCTAGGTTGCTTCCATGTCCTGGCTATTATAAACAGTGCTGCGATGAACATTGGGGTGCACGTGTCTCTTTCAGATGCTCACTCTCCTTTGACTTAACATGCCTGGCTGTTTCCCAAAGGCTCCACTTCCTTTTTGGATTCTGCAGAGGAGACACTTTGCATTCCCATAACACATACACTGAGATCTGGGGATGACTTTGAAATTTAAGTTCCTTCGAAACTGATTTGTCTGTAGCCAATGTAATCATTCTTCCTCCTCTGTAACATACGCCACCCTGCTGTACCATTGATTATCTAACAAGCTCCTGGTCACTTGAAAGCCCCTTAGTTTATGCTGTTGAAAACTCTGGTTGAAGCCAGCCTGCCTTTCTTGACATCATCTTCACTGCCAGCAGCTGTGGCAACCTTAATACTCATATTACTTCTGTAAATCTGTAAGTAGCTTGACCTTACCCGTTTGAGGACATCCATCATGCTGCAGATGCATGGCCTCAATCTGGGCTTTATCTTGCCTGAAGAAATGCAGTACACTTGGATCATCTAAATATGCAATATACTAGTATCCAAAGACCAAATTCTCCAAGATTTTCCCTTTTTTTGTTTCTACTTTAACTATCCGCCAGAGTTTTCCTGGTGGCTCTGATGATAAAGAATCTGCCTGCCATGCAGGAGACCCAGATTCTATCCCTGGGTTGGGAAGGTCTTCTGGAGAAGTGAATGGCAACCCACTCCAGTATTCTTGCCCGGAGAATTCCAGGGACAGAGGAGCCTGGAGGGCTACAATCTGTGGGGCCACAGAGTTGGACATGACTGAGCAACTAACTTTCACTTTCACAGGCTACCTAGAGATCTTGTTGATACAGTGTGTGGTTATACTTTATATTTTTCCTCTTCTGGTGTAGCCTCAGGGTGTCTCTGGAACCATTCTTTGGATGGCCTGCTCCTCAGTGTCCTCTGGGTTACTGGACAGGAGAGTCCTCCCATTTCGCCTTATGATGCACTGCTATTACAGTCACAGTAGCACGTGGCAGATTTCATGTGTTTTCCTCCTCTCCTCTATAGGGATGTAGGCACAGCCAGGCCTGGGGTTTTGTCCTCCCCCACCCCCCCATGTAATCCCAGAATCTGGAGTGGTTCAGGGACCATATGCATGACTGAACCGAATACTTAGTAAATGAATTAACAAGACTGTAGAATGAAAGATCTTGGTTTATCCCAGCAGTTATTAGTCTGTAGACAGAGGTGTCAGCATGAGGTCAAGAAGACTCAAAGGTCTTTTCCTCAGGGAGGTGAGTGAACCTAGGGGAGGGTTATAAAGAAGAGTGATCAGCTTTGAATTCAATATATCAATCACAAGTATGTGATTGTGTCTCCTTGGCTTGCTCCTTGAGAAAATTGAAGCAGTTAATTGAAGGTAAGTGACATGATGAATTTCACCTATTCTGCCAGCTACAGAGTACAGATTAGAAACCTGAGTCTTGTTGCAAATTTATTGCCTTGAGCCTTTAGCTAAACCACTGAACCTGAAAATGTTTTTTTTCCTCCCAGTACTATCATATTCCTAATTTGGAAGAAGAAGATAAACAAAAACATTTCTTTCAATCAACACATAAACCCTCCTCCAATTTCTGACCCCAAGCAAAATTTCTTTACCAGTGGGTCAATAATTAGAGAGGTGGGAGAAAGAGAACCAGATTTGAAATCAGAATTTTTCACTTTCTAGTGTGTAACTAGACAACTCCCTCATTTTTCTCAAACTACTTTGTAAATATGAATGCAATTTTAATATGGATTATAAATATCAAAAGGCAGACAGCATAAGGAGAGAGATTAGAAAACTGAAAATTAGTTATACAAACATGAATTCTTTTTATACATTTACCATTTAGTTAGCATTTTGTAAGGGTGAAAAGCAATATGTCACTGCAATGTAGTAATTGATTTTACAGGAGACTAAGAAATGTTGTCCTCTGATGTCACAATTGCTCTTTGTGTATGCACATATATGTTAATTCAGATGTGAATTTCAAAAGATAAGGAAATGAAAGTTTTTCTCCTGGGATTTGTAAATTTTCCTCTATTCACACTTAACAGATTTGATGTTCTGTCTTCACCTGTATTGAATATGTCTATTTACTGCCCTTCCTTTTCTGTTCTAATTAATGTATAATTATTTACAGAATAGAAACATCGTGACAAAAGTAAAAATGTATTAACACTGTTTTCTTTTTAATTGCAGTATATTCAGCTGCAGCATTGTATTAGCTTCAGGCTTACCACATAGTGATTTGATAATTATTTACACTAAAAATTGATGTCTAGTAATCATCTGTCACCATACAGTACTATCACCATACAGTACATTAAAGTGCTAACTATATTCCCTATTCTATACCTTACATCCCTGTGACTTATTTTGTAATGGAAAATTTGTATCTTTTAATTCCCTTCACTCATTCCCCCTTCTGCACCCCTGCCCCCAGCTCTGGGGACCACCAGTTTGTTGTTCTATCTTTGAATCTCTTTCTATTTTCTTTTTTCTTTTAGATACCACATGGAGTTACATGGGATTAGCCATTTTCTGACTTTAATACCCTCTAGGTCCATTCGTACTGAGGCAAATGGCAAAACTTCATTCCTTTTTATGGTTGAGTAATATTTCATTGTATCTGTGTGTGTGTATTTTTTTTTCTTTATCCATTCATCTATTGATACAAACCTAAGTTACTTCCATATTTTTGGCTATTGAAACTAATAATGTGATGAACAGAAGATGTGCATACGTTTTTTTAAATGAGTGTTTTCACTTTCTTCAGATAAATACCCCAAAGTAGACTTGCTAGATTGTCCTATTTTTTAGGTTTTCTTTAAAAAGTTTATTTTATATTGGAGTGTAGTTGATTAATAATGTTGCATTAATTTCAGGTCTATAGCAGAGTGATTCACTTATACATATACATAGATCTTTTTGAATTCTTTTCCCATTTAGGTTGTTAAATAATATTGAAGAGAATTCCCTGTGCTATGCCGTAGGTCCTTGTTGGCTATCTGTTTTAAATTTAGCAGTGTGTACATGTTAATCCCAAAGTCCTTGGAAAAACCTCCCTACTTTTTCCACAGTACCTTCACCAATTTATATTCCCATCACTAGGATTCCCTTTTCTCTATATACTCTCCCACACTTACTTTTTTTGCGTTTCTCATAATAGTTGTTCTGACAGATGATCTCTCAATATGGTTTTGATTTGCACTTTCCTGATGATTAATGATGTTGAGCATCTTTTCATGTATCTGCTGGCCATCCATGTATCTTCCTTAGAAAAATGTCTGTTTAGGTCCTTTCTCCATTTCTTAATTGGTGAGTTTTGTTCATAGTGAATTGCATGATTTCTTTATGTGAATTTGAAATCAATCCTTTAGGAGATACATGATTTATGGATATCCTCTCCTGATCAGTAGGTTATCTGTTCATTTTGTTGATGATTTCTTTTGCTGCGCAGAAGCTTTCAAGTTTGATGCAGTCACATTTATTTTTTCTTCTCTTTCCCTTTTCTGAGGGAAACATTCCAAAAAGCCATTGCTAAGACTGATGTGAAAGAATATGCTGTCTTTGTTTTCTTCTAGGAGTTTTTGTGTTCCAGGTCTTACATTTAAGTCTTAAATCCATTTTATGTGAATAGTTGTGTAATGTGTTAAGTATTGGTCTAGTTTCCTTCTTTTGATTGTAGATGTCCATTTTTCCCAACACAGTTCATTGAAGGTACTATCCTTTCTCTATCCTTTGCTTTTTGTTGTAAATTTATTATCCATATATGTGTGGGTTTATTTATGGAATCTGAAAGTCTGTTCCATTGATCTATGTGTGTGTGTTTCTGTCAATACCATGTTACTTGATTTTACCTACAGCTTTATAGTATAATTTGAAATCATGGAGTGTGATACCTCTAGCTTTGTTCTTTTTGCCCAAGATTGCTTTGGTTCTCTGGGTATTTTTTGGTTTGAAGCAAGTTTTAGAATTTTTTGGTTCTATTTCTGTGGAAAAAATGTTACTGAGATTTTGATAGTGAATGCATTGAATCTATAGATTGCTTTAGGTAACAGGGACATTTTAACAGTGTTAATTTTGCAATCCGTTGACACAGATCATCTTTCCATTTTTCTATATCTTTTTCAGTTTCTTTCAACAGTGTTTTCTTGTTTGTTAGTGTTCATTCACCTTCTTGGTTAAATTCTTCCTCTAATTTATTCTTTTCATGGCAGTTCTGTTTTTTCTTCATTGGATTGTTTTCTGAATCTTGTTCTACTGGTTTTTCGTTAGTGTATAGAAATGAAGCAGAGTTTTGCATGTTGATTTTGTACCCTACAACTTCGTTTATTATTTCTGGTGGACTCTCTAGTGTTTTCTATACATAAAATTGTGCCATTTACAATGACAGTTTTGCTTTCTCCTTTCCAATCTGGATGCTTTTTGCTTCTTTTTTTGCCTAGTTTTCCTGGCCTGGGTTTCTCACACTATGTTGAATGAAAGTGGTGAGAGTCAGCAACTTTCTTTCTCACCCTGGATTGCTTTTAGCTTTTCACCATTGAATATGGTATTAGTTATGGGTTTGTCACATGTGACCATTAATATGTTGAGGTACAATTCTTTGTATATTGAGTTTCTTTTCATAAATGGATTTTAAGTCTTGTTGGATGCTTTTTCTGCATCCGTTAAGATGATCATAGGATTTTTAGTTAATTTGTTAATGTAGTGTGTCACATTGACTTATTTGTGGATGTTGAACCATTCTTGCATACCCTGCAATAAAAATCATGGGATCATGGTGTGTGATCCTTTTAATGTATTGTTGAATTAAGTTTGCTAATATTTTGCTGAGGATTTTTGCATCTATGTTTCTGAGAGATTCCGGGCCATACCCTTCTTTTTCTGTTTTGCCCTTGTTTAGTCTTGGTATCAGGCCACGTTGTCCTTGTAAAATGGTATCAGGTAACGCTGTCCTTGTAAAATGAGTTACAAAGTGTTCCCTCTTATTCAATTATTTGGAAAAGTTTAGGAAAGATATGTATTAACTTTTCTTTGAATGTTGGACAGAATTTACCTGTGAAGTCTGTCTGAAGGCAGGCTTACCTGTGAAGTCACAAGACTCTTGTTTTGGGGGAAATTTTTGATTCGTGTTTCAATTTCCTTACTATTGATTGATCTGTTCAGATTTTCTGTTTCTTCATAATTCAGTCTTGGAAGGGTGTTGTGATTCTAAGAATTTACCTATTTCTTTTAGATTGTTCAGTTTGGTGCATAGCTCTTCATAGCATTCTCTGAAAATCCTTTGTATTTCTGTGGTATTCATTGTGGTTTCTCTTATTTCATTAAGATACTACTTATCTGAGACTTCTCTTTTTCTTACTGAATCTGGCTATGGGTTTGTCAGATTTGTTTATCTTCTGACAAAACAAGCTAGGTTTGTGTGTGTGTGTGTGTGTGTGTGTGTGTGTTTAATCTCATATTGTCTTTGTAGTCTCTATTTCATGTATTTTCACTCTGATCTTTATTATTTCCTTCCTCCTATTGACTTTGGGGTTTGTTCTTTTTCTAATTTCTTTGAGTATAAGTTTAGATTATTTATTTGAGATTTTATATATTTGTTTCTTGAGTTATGCCTGTATTGCTATGTATAATTGACCACTGAACAACATAGGTTTGAACTTCGTAGGCCCACTTATTCACAGTTTTTTTTTTTTTTAAATTGAGTACTGTAGCACTGCATGATCCACAGTTGGTTGAGTCTGTGAATGTAGAACCATAGATATGATGGACCAACTGTAAAGTTGAACATGGATTTTAAACTACACTGGGGATCGGCACTTACTTTCTGCTTTTGCTTAATCCTATAGGTTTTCATATGTCATATTTTAATTTTCACTTATCTTCAAATTTAAAAACAATTTCTTCTTTGATATCTTTATTGCTTCAGTAGTTCAGTAGCATGTTTTTCTGTCCTCACATATTTGTGACTTTTCCAACCTTTTTGAAGTTCTGTTTTTGTCTTGTTTTGTTTCATACCATTCTGATTAGAAAAGATGCTTGGTACGATTTTAGTCTTCTTAAATTTATTGCATATTGTTTTGTGCTGCATGCAGTATATAATCTGTCCTTGAGAACAACCCACATGCATGTGAGAAAAAAGGGTATTTTGCTATGTTTGAATGGAATGTTTTATATACATCTATTAAGTCCACCAGGTCTGATTTTTCATTAAAGTCAGTATTTTCTTGTTGACTTTCTGTCTGGAAAATCTGTCCATTGATGTAAGTAGGGAGTTAAACTCCCCTACTATTACTATGTTGCTGTCAGTTTCTACATTTATGAGTGTTAATAATTGCTTTATGTATTTTGACACTCCTGGGTTAGGTGCATATATATTAATAATTATTATGTTTTCTTGTTGAATTGATCCTTTTATTGGTATACAATATCCATTTCAGTCTCTTGTTACCATTTATGGTTTGAAGTCTGTTTTATCTGCTATGAGTATCACTACATCTATTTTCTTTTGACTGAAATATTCTTACAGTATCATTTTTCATCTCTTCACTTTCTTTTTTGTCTTTAGAGCTGAGTCTCCTGGAGAAGGCGTATGGTTAGTTTAATCCAACCAGTTACTCTCTATCTTTTGATTAGTGAAATTAGTCAATTTATATATAGGATATATACTGATAGATGAGAGCTTAGTACTGCTATTTTATCTTTGGTTTTTTGTTTGCTTCACATTTCCATTGTTTCTTTTTCCTTGTGTTGGTGATTTTGTATGTTTCTCTCATTTTCCTCTTTTTTATATTTTATATCTCTGCTCTAGATTTATGTTTTGTGGTTACCATGAGGATTTTGTAAAATGTCTCATAAATGGTCTTTTTTCTGCTGATATCATTTTATCTTCATTTGCCTACAATAATTCTATCCTCTTCTCCTTTTACATTTTGTGTTGTCACAAATCATTCCTTTCTATGTTGTGAGTTTATTTCAAACTTGAACTAGATACTGTTAACTTTTTACTGTGTTTTTCTCTTTAACCTTTATGCTATACTTAACTGTTTAACAATATATCCTGATACAGAGCTGCATTTTCTGACTCTGTGTGTCTACTTATTATATAACTCTAAGTTTTATGTACTTTTGTGTTTTCATTTCAGGTAGAAGTGCTCCTTTCAGTATTTCTTTTAAGGCTAGTCTGTTGGTGATTAACTACCTCAACTTTTGATTGTCTCAGAAAGCCTTTGTTTTTCCTTCATATGTGAAACATAACTTGCTGAACAGAGTATTCTTGGCTGAAAGTTTTCAATTTTTAATGTTTTGAGTATTTCATCCCACTCCTAGCTTGTAAGGTTTCTGCTAAGAAATCTCCTGATGATAGCATAATGGGATTTCCTTCGAACTTTACCATCTTTTCCCCCCTGGCTGCCTTTAAAACTCTTTGCTGTTGACTTTTGACAGTTTTAATATAATGTGTCTTGGAGAAGGTCTTTTTTTGTTGAGATGATTAGGTATATCTTAGCCTCATGGACTTGTCTCTCCATTTCCTTCCCCAGGTTTGGGAAATCCTCAGCTCTTACTTCTTGAATAAAGTCTCCGATCCCCTCTTTCTCACTTCTCCTGAGATATCCATTATCCTCATATCCAGATATCCAACTACTGGAGTTGGATAGTTCTCATGAATTTCTTCACTTTTTATATACTGTTTTCTCTCTCCTCTGTCTATATAATTTCTGTAATTCTATCTTTGAGCTCACTAATTCTTTCTTCTATATGGCCTGCTCTATTTCCAATGCTTTCTAATGCATTCTTCATCTCGTTTATTGAATTCGTCAGCTCTAGAATTTCTATTTGGTCCTTCTCTAGACTTCCCGTCTCTTTGGTGAAATTTTCTTTCTGTTCATAAATTTTATTTCTGAGATCATTTAACTGCTTTCCTAAGCCTTCTTATGGCTTATTGAATTTATTCATGACAACTATTTGAATTCTCTTTCAATCAGATCACAATATTTTGTGACTCTATGCTTGATTTCTAAAGAATTGTCATTTTCTTTTTGTGATAGCGTGTTACTGTGATTTTTCCTGGTGTTTTATGACTTGTTTCTCTGCTGACACATTTGAAATAGTGAACACCTTTCTTTAGGTGTTCACTTTTATTATTTGATTCCAGCAATTCAACAGATTGGTAATCAGAACCATTTCTTTTGTTTTTCAGTAGGTGGCGGTATAGCACAAGTTTTAGTTGCCTTACCTGCGCTGCCTCGGCTACGTGCAAGAATCAGCGCTTCCCCCATCTCTGGCCTCTGCTAGAGGTAGTGTCCAGCATCCTCGCTGTCGCTGCTTGTGCCTCTAGAACGCTGGGGCCTTGGTCCTGTCAGCGTTGCTGGTACCACCCGTGTGGCTATCAGGGGCATCAAATGAGGGACACCTCCAGTGCATCTGGAGGCTCTGGGGTCGCAGGCACTGCCACTGTTGGGTGAGGCTAAGGGGTAAGCTGGGGCCGCAGGTGCCTCTGCTACTTCTGGTGTTGTCCGGTTACCATGTGCCTCTCCAGCTGGAGGGAGAAGTCACAGGTCCCACTGCTGCCGCTGCTGCTTGCATCCCGGTGGCCGTGGGTGCCGCTCCAGGAAGCTGGAGTTGTGTGTGCTGTTTCCCCTGCTGTCCTGAGCTCTCTGGGCAGCTGGCTAAGCCACCATGGGGAGGGGTCGGTATCACGGCACCACCGCTGCTGTTTCCCCAGTCCCCCTCCTCTGTGTATCCTGGTCCATCCACCTCCAGGTGTATGTGGATCTCTGTGGCGTCCTGGGGTGCTGGACAGAGGAACCTTTGTCGAGTTGTAGATGTTTTTACTGGTTATAGATTTGAATGGCAGAATTAAATGGAGTGTCTCATGTGACTATGATACTGGTATTGCTCAATCCATCCTATGTCTTTTGGTTAGAACATTTAGTTCATTTACATTTAAAGTAATTATTGATACACATATACTTTCTACCATTTGTTAACTGTTTTCCCATTGTTTGTGGAGTTCTTGTCTGTTCCTTTCTTGTCTTGTTCTCTTGTGAGTTGATGGATTTCTTTAGTGTTACATTTTATTTCTTTCTTTCTTTTTTTTTTTTTTGTATCTGTCATAGGTTTTCGTTTATGGTTGCCTTGAGGTTCACATATAACCTGTGTATATAAGTGTCTATTTTAAATTGATGGCTGCTTACGTTCAAGTGCATGCCAGAGCACTACATATTTAGTCCCTCTCCACATTTTATGGTTTTGATGTCATATTTATTATTTTGCTGTCTTTGTGTTTTGTGTAACATGTAACTATTTTGCTTATACTACTTTTGTCTTTTACCCTTCATACTAACTATATAGGTGTTTGATCCACTGCCTATACTGTATGCTTACCTTTATCACTGGAGAGTTTTTTCTTTTATATTCTTTTTGTGTGTTTCTAGTTATGGTCATTTATTTTATATTGAAAGAAGTCCTTTCAGCATTTCTTATAAGGCTAGCTTAATGGTGATTAACTCCTATAGCTTTCATTTACCTGAGAAATTATCTTTCCCTCAATTTTGAATGCAAACCTTGCTGGCTAGAGTATTCCATCTGTAAGTTTTTTATTTTAGTGGTTTGAATATATTATGTCAATCCTGTTTGGCCTATAAAGATTCTGCTGAAAAATCAGCCTACTCTCCTAGTGGGAAAAGGGGTTCCCTTGTACTTAACTAGTTGTTTTGCTTTTCCTGATCTTAGGAATCTCTCTTTAACTTTTGGCATTTTAATTATAATGTGTCTTGGTGTTAGTCTCTGCAGGTTCATCTTTGTTGGTGCTTTCTGGACTTGGATGAATGTTTCCTTCATCAGGTTAAAGAGGCTTTCGGCCATTATTTCTTCAAATAGATTTTCTTTCTCTTTTTTCCTCTATCCTCCTTATGGAATCTTTATAATGTGAATGTTAGTGTGCTTAATGTTGTCTTAGAGGTCTCTTAATCTAACTTTATTTTTAAAAATTCTTTTTTCTTTTTCCCTGTTCTGATTAGATGACTTCCAATATACTGTCTTCAGATTGCCAATCTATCCTTCTGCATTCGGTTTTTCTGCATACTCTTGATTCATTCTAGTGTATTTTTCATTTCAGTTATTATATTCTTCAGTTCTGATTGGTTTTTTTTTCCTCAATATTTTCTCTTTGGTGATGTTCTCACTAAGTTCTTCTGCTCATCTAAGTTAGTGAGCACATTTTTTATGACTATCACCTTGAACCCTTTATCTTCTAAATTGCTTGTGTTTGTTTAGTTCTTTTCTGAGGTTTTGTCTTGTTCTCTTGTTTGGAAGGTATTCCTTTGTCTCCTCATTTTGCCCCACTCACTGTTTTGTTTTGTTTTGGTTTGGTTTTTTTCTGTGTGTTCTTTATATCAGCTGTGTCTTAGTCTTGAGAGAGTGGTGTTATGATGAAGATGTCCTCTGGGGCCCAGGGGCACAATCCGCTTGGTCACCTGAGTCAGGTGTTCTAGTGAGCGGACTGCATGATGGGCAGCTGGGCCATAATGGGCCATCTATGTAGATGGGCCAAAATGGCTGTGGTTGCACTGGTGAGTGAGGTTGACCCTAGACCAACCGGCTGTGAGGCTTGGCTGTGACTCTTGCAGGCAGACTAGTGTGTAGTGCAACCCTCACCCAGAGCGGGAGACCATCTGTTGGGGTGTCACTGCAGGTCAAGGCCACCTGCTGGGCAGGGTGGGGCTGGATGTTTGGAGCAAGAGCTGCTTTGGAGAGGTGCTGTTGTCACTGTGGCAGCCCACAGGGTTAAAGAATAACATTGTGATTTTTAAATTAATATTTTGAGTCTGCAATAGATGAGAAACAATCACTTTTAAGTACAGCATTCAGAAGGAGAAATTATATTTAGAGGATGAGTTGGCCAGCAACTAATAGTTGCAATGGTATATACTGTACTGGATTTAGAAAGATGAGCAGGAACCAGTTATGATGTACAAGCTGGGTCTCAGACTTCTTATGAAAGTTGGGCCACATGATTCATGATGTTTTTCAACTTTGAAAAGTCTATGAATATGTTGTTTGGGAGAAAAGAGAATGAGAGGGCATTCCTACAAGTAAAAAAAATACAAGAGAAGTTCAAGGATGGGGTGGTTCAGTTCAGCTCAGTTGCTCAGTCGTGTCCGACTCTTTGTGACCCCATGGACTGCAGCATGCCAGGCCTCCCTGTCCATCACCAACTCCTGGAATTTACTCAGACTCATGTCCATTGCGTCAATGATGCCATCCAACCATCACGTCATCTGTCTTCCCCTTCTCCTCCTGCCTTCAATCTTTCCCAGCATCTGGGCCTTTTCCAATGAGTCAATTCTTCACATCAGGTGGCCAAAGTATCGGAGTTTCAGCCTCAGCATCAGTCCTTCCAATGAATATTCAGGACTGATTTCCTTTAGGATGAACTGATTGGATCTCCTTGCAGGCCAATGGACTCTCAAGAGTCTTCTCCAACACCCCGTTCAAAGGCATCAATTCTTCGGCACTCAGCTTTCTTCATAGTCCAACTCTCACATCCATACATGACTGTTGGAAAAGCCATAGCTTTGATTAGATGGACCTTTGTTGGCAAAGTAATGGAGTGGTAGGATTATACTTTCCACAATGGAATGGGTTTGGATAAGCTGTGTCTGTGCCGGCTTTGTACAGTGTGTTTTATACAATATGGAAGATGAATCCTGGATATCAATTCTCCTCTTCTCTATTAGTAGACCCCTTATTTTGCTCAAGGTGTCCATGTGCTGGGTTACAGCATCCTTTTCCTCAAACTGCTCTGGGTCCAAAAGGGGCCAAATGTCCTGATGAGGCTAAGGAAATATAAGTAGAAGCTGCTAGGTTAGGCTTTCCAGATGATTTTTTAAAAGAGAGAGACTCTACAAACATCTATTTTGTTATTTTCCCCTGTGACATTTTGACTTTCTCCTTTTTTTAAGCCAGAACAATGAATCGAGGGTTGAAGTGAAAGAACCATCTTGATGTCATGGCAACAGAAGCCAACAGCAAGGATGGTAGTGCAAGAACCCAGAAGGGCCCAGGATCAGAGGTAACATGCTTAACTATCTTGCTCTCCTAGTTGTCTAGGTGAAGCAAATATATCTGTGTTTTTTGGTTTTGTTTTATTTTTTAGAATTTATGTATTTCGCTGTACCAGATCCTGATTGTGGCATGCGAGATCTTTGATCTTCGTCATGGCATGTCAGATTTTGATCTTTTTGCAGTGTGTTGGATCTAGTTCTAGTGATCAGGGATCAAACCAGGGTTCCCTGCATTGGAGTTTTAACCACTGGATCACTGGTGAAATCTCAAATCTCTTTGTTTTAAACTACTGCAATATAGTTTTTTCTATAGTAGTACTAACCAAACACATAATTTTGTATCATTTAATGGCCATAAAATGCCTTAAAGAGGTTTTGCATAATTGAAGTTCTGGGAGGTTGAACAGGTACGTAATATCACAGAGCTGATGAAGTCATAGAGTTGGACCTTGGGCTTTCAAATGGAGGTTGCTGCAATTCATAGTACAGTTGACAGGTGAAGAGATGACAATGCATGGCTAAAAGGTACCGCTGAGAAGCCTCTCCACTTTTCCCAAGGAGGCTGTAGAGATTCAGGGCAGTAGAGAAACTGGAGAACACCATCATCTTGTCTGATCCCTTTTCTGGCCTGAAAAGACTGGCTAAAAAATGGCATCCCAGTTCTTAGAGCCAAGGGAAAAGAAAGTCATCTGGCTCAGCAAATAGGTCTGAAAAGGCACGTGCCTCTCTTTTCTCTGCCCCTCCTCTTTGTCCGAAATGGGAATGGGCTGGAAATGTGGACTGGCCTCCCGTAGACATACAAGTACACTGAGCACCCAGGCAAAAATGAGTAAGATTGAGATTTGGAACTTTGCTAGTGAGTCTTGAAAAAATGAATCTGAGTTGGACTAAAATTATACACATCAATACTTTAGGAGTCTGAAACGCTTTTCCAAGTGATTCTATACCATAGACTGAGGAGAAATGGGATATCACCACTTCCAGCTACACACATGAAAATAAAAACAAAATTAAGAAATAGTACGAGTTGTATGGGCCTTTACTGATCTGTTTCGCAGAACCACAGTATACAGATTCGAGATTGAGAACCAGTGAGGTGGGATGTGTGAGTGAGTTCTGAAAGCAGAGGAAGCGAGAAGAGGGGCGTGCCGACACGTCTGCTTGTTCTCATGTGCTTCCTTAACACAGTCTGCAAAGCATATCCAAGCTCGCCTTTTCCATAAGTCATAAGTGTTCAGTAAACATGAGGGGCTTCCCTGAGAGCTCAGCTGGTAAAGAATCTCCTGCAATGCAGGAGATCCTGGTTCGATTCCTGGGTCAGGAAGATCCTCTGGCGAAGGGATAGGCTATTCACTCCAGTATTCTTGGGTTTCCCTGGTGGCTCAGTTGGTAAAGAGTGTGCCTGCAATGTGGGAGATCTGGGTGGGATCCCTGAGTTGGGAAGATCCCCTGGAGGAGGGAAGGGCAACCCTCTCCAGTATTCTTGCCTGGAGAATCCTCATAGACAGAGGAGCTTGGTAGGTCATAAAGAGCAGGACATGACTGAGTGACTAAGCACACAGTAAATATGGAGGAAATTAATTGTGATGGATGCATAGATGAGTCTCCTAGGAGTGAAGATAGAGGTTCATGAGTAATAAAGGTAGACAGATATGTAATGAGTGATTTAATACTGTTGTCCTGGTGTAATTATTAATATCCACTCCTTTTACTCTCAAAAGGGCACGCATTGGACAGTAAATAATATGGTCACCAGTTGTAAGCATACACACAAAAGTAGACATCACTGAAGATTTTTTTCAAAGCATACATGGCAGACAGTTGTGCAGCTCAGATCCCCTTTGAGAAGGGACATGCTGTCCAGCTGTGCAGAATTTCAACTGACAAACTCTCTTTGTCAGGATCCTGCAGAGTTTGTGTTATGGTTTGAGAAGCCCTCAGTGACTGAGCAAGGCGTTTGTAGCTGAAGCCACAGCTTCTCAGGCCGGTCCTCACCAGTAACTCGGTATGATGATGGTACAAGGCACTCCCATCTGGCACGGGACTCCTCTGACAGACACGTTTTACCGCAGAGCTCGCTGTTGGTCTCTGTCAAGTGTGCATCGTGATCTACCAAATCTCCATCTGCTGCTAGTCCTTTTCCTATCCTAGGAAGTGTTCCCAGACAACCCAATCCCCTAATCTGCACATTTAACTTATATTCACTTATGGGCTGGAAATGTAGCAACATCAAACTATTTTAAAGAATCCAAGTTCAGATCAGATGTCTAGTTATTAAATGTGATGCAGTTTAAAGATCAAGGTAACATGTTCCATGGGTATCTAGCCATGAACCAGTGTGAAGAGTGGTGGACGGAGCACCTTTTCCAAGATAAAAGGCTACTTAGAACTTGAAATCTCTTTGCTGAGGGAAAACTACCCTTGAAATCCATGTTGCTCATGGTCTGACATGGACAGGAATTTTTCTTTCTTTCTTTTTCCTCTCTGCTTTGCTGCAGGAGAAAGGAAGCGAAGGCTTGAGCAGGGAATTTATAAGGGCAAATATAACCTTTGGTTTGATGCTCAGTAAGCTGACAGTTAAAGGTGTATCATGCTAGATAAATGTCAAAAGTCAAATAAAAGCCTCAATAAGCTGTCCAGAGGCTAAAATCCAGAACCCTGAAGCCATGAGAGGTGGATTAATCTTTAAAAACAAATTTTAACCCAAACTGAAACTGGCCAAGGTGACTTAGAATGTTCTGATAAACTTGGGGTTTGAGGGGAGGGTGTGTGTGAAGAAAAGAAAGAGGAGACTAATCCAAGATGGAAAATATACCTCATTGTTCCACAATTTTTGTATTTATTTAGATCTTACTCTAAAAATAGTAGAGGGGAGCTAAATCCAATGACTATCACTGTGGGCTGTGCTGTGTCCACACTAAATCCCCATGTTGAAGTCTTAAACCCTGGTACTTCAGACTGTGACTATATTTGAAGAAGGGGTCTTTAAAGCAGCAATTAAGTTAAAATGAGGTTGTTAGGAGGGATTCGAATTCAACAAGACCGGAGTCCTAATAGGAGGAGGGGATCAGGACACAGATACAGGGAGGGCTGTGTGATAACACAGGAAAAAGACATCGGTCTCCAAACTCCATGGCGACACAGGAATGGGGAGACCTTTGCAGGGGACCGCCTACAGGTGGAAAGTCCAGTAAGGACTGTTTCCAGCAAGAATGAATTCCATGTAATATAGTACAACTGCAGTGCAGGAAGCTGGAGGAGCATTCATGTGGCCATTTGTCACTGCTGTCCAGGTACTCAGGCGTGTTAGACTCTTTGCAACCCCGTGTTTGATTCTTTGCGGCCCCATGGACTCAGCACACAGGCTTCTGTGTCCTTCAGAGCCTGCTCAGACTTATGTCCTTTGACTTGGTGATGCCATCCAACCGTCTCATCCTCTGTTGTCCCCTTGTCCTGGTACTCTGTCATACCTTCTGTCCTCTGTTTTTTTTTTTCCCCTAGTCACCTTTGCCAGCTTCTAACTTAGAAGATGCATGGATGGTCTTTATGCTCATGATTAAAGTCAAAAATTCAACTGTGATGTAAATATTTCCCGAATACTACCAAGGGGTGATTTTTTTTCCAAATGCTTATTTTGTTTAGTAGAGTACAGTCTTCAACTTATTACTTTCTTTGTTAGAATTAAATCTCTATAAAACGAAAACATTTCCTCATTTGGAAATGCTCATGAGGGCTTTGCTAGTCAATCTGAAAAAATAATCTGCTTAAATTTCTGGGGTCAGAAAATCTCTAAGAAATACTCTGTGGGTCTTTGTTCATACTAAAGAAAAAGCATGTGTGCTAAATTGATTCAGGGAGTCTTCAGATTACTCACCCATCATGTAGAATATTTAGGTGAAGTGAAGTGAAGTGAAGTCACTCAGTCGTGTCCGACTCTCTGTGACCCCATGGACTGTAGCCTACCAGGCTCCTCCATCCATGGGATTTTCCAGGCAAGAATACTGGAGTGGGTTACCATTTCCTTCTCCAGGAGATCTTCCCAACCCAGGGATTGAACCTGGGTCTCCCAGATTGTAGGTAGACGCTTAACTGTCTCAGCCACCAGGGAAGTCCTAGGTAAAACATTTTAAGGACCAGGATTCCTTAAGAGATTAGTAGAGTTTAAGAGCTCAACTCTCGATGAACTAACTCATCCCATAGTGGCAGCAGCACTTGTTTTTTGTTTTTTTGTTTTTATATTGGATTTCCTAGAGATGAGGCTCCATTGCAACCCAATATTCAGATTGGATAACAACAAATTATTTTGCCTTACCTCCTGATGTCACCTCCTGACATGCTTATGGAAGATTTTAAGAAACAGAACATACTTTGGGATGCACTGGCCTACTCCCATTTGTTTTCTGGGCATATAGCATGATTTTCCTTTGCTTAAAGCACAAGAAAGGGCTTTCAGAATTCAAAGGCTCTTTCACATCTATCATAGCAGACCTAGAGTCAAGAATAACTGGAGTTTCATATATCATAGGGTTAAAAGCCCCTCCAGAATGGTTTGGATGCTTGATAGTTCTGGAGATCTGAAATAAATAAGGGTTTCCTTTGCAACATAAGCATTCTTCCATTGTTTTCTTTTCACCGCCTCCATCCTGCGGTTTCAGCAGCACCCCCTCCTCTGCTCTGAGAAGAAGAAGGATTCTTCTCAGCCATAATTTTTCCTATTTCTTAGGCACGTGGCCTTAAAAAATAACTTATGACACATATCATTATGCTGATACCAGGTCAACCAGTCTATGTTTAAAGCATTTTTCATACTTATCTTAATTCTTGAGCTGTGTAGTAATACGTGGGATAAAATTAGTAGTGGATAAAAAGAGGGTAACTTCTTTTTTTAAAAAAAAAATTAATTCATTTGGCTGCACTGGGTCTTTGTTGTGGCACTCTGGATCTTTGGTTGTGGCATGCAGACTCTTAGTTGCAGCATGTGGGATCTAGTTCCCTGACCAGGGATCAAACCCAGGAGTCTTAGCAGGGAGCATGGAATCTTAGCCACTGGACCACCAGGGAAGTCCCACAGAGGGTAACTTCCTGGCCCCAAAATTTTATACCCTAATCCTGTGGACACTGGCTACATATCCGCATCACCTGGAGTAGTTTACCCAGGTCCCTCTCCCATCAAGCCTGATTAAATGATCTACAGTGGGGTTGACACATTGATATTTTCATTTTTTTCTGGATTATTTTTGTGTTAAACCAGGATAGGGAATGGCTGGTAATTGGGGCAATAATGTAAAGGCATCAGTATGAGTGTGTGCATATTTAAAAGTACCCCACTAAATAAGAATGAAACCTGTGCAGAGTTAACACATATGTAGTGAGTTGGCCATAGTAAAAGAATCCATGTATAGAAATAGACTGAGCTTTTCACTCAGTCTTCCAGGAAATTGAAGCTTGGATAAATCTTTGCTGAATTTTGACTTCCTTGGGTTTGTTTGTTTGTTTTTGTGGTGGTGGTTGTTATTCTCGATGAGTCATTCTTGGAAGCATGACTGGTCTACTTAAAGCATAGATCTTGTCTTAAAACTTATCTCAATTGGACTCCCCCATAAAATGTCTGCCTATTTCAGGTTTCCTCTGAAGGGGAGCTCTCAAGCTGAGTTTTTAAAGAAGTGAGAAATATGGATGGAATTGCAAGTTGGGAAAATTCCATGTGAGTGGAATATGTGAAATGGGGGAAACAAGCGAAGAGGTGTTGGGAAGGAAGGACATGATAAACATGCCTCCTAGCCCCATGGAGGTACCTCTGCCAGTGGCAGGATGAACCTGAGACCTAATGGTCTCATAATCTTTGGAATGGGTTTTAGGTCATCTTTGAAAACAGTAGTCCAGTTGTCCATCTTATGGGATGCTCCTTTAGTGATTCTACTTTACATGATGTATATCAGTTCAGTTCAGTCACTCAGTCATGTCCAGCTCTTTGCAACCCCATGAACCGCAGCACGCCAGGCCTCCCTGTCCATCACCAACTCCCAGAATCCACCCAAACCTATGTCCATTGAGTCGGTGATGCCATCCAACCATTTCATCCTCTGTCGTCCCCTTCTCCTCCTGCCCTCAATCTTTCCCAGCATCAGGGTCTTTTCAGTTGAGTCAGTTCTTCACATCAAGTGGCCAAAGTATTGGAGAGCTTCAGCATCAGTCATTCCAATGAACACCCAGGACTGATCTTGAGGATGGACTGGTTGGACCTCCTCTCAGTCCAAGGGACTCTCAAGAGTCTTCTCCAACACCACAGTTCAAAAGCATCAATTCTTCTGTGTTCAACTTTCTTTATAGTCTAAATCTCATATCCATACATGACCACTGGAAAAACCATAGCCTTGACTAGATGGACCTTTGTTGGCAAAATAATGTCTCTGCTTTTTAATATGCCATCTAGGTTGGTCATAACTTTTCCTTCCAAGGAGTAAGCGTCTTTTAATTTCATGGCTGCAGTCACCATCTGCAGTGATTTTGGAGCCCCCCAAAATAAAGTCAGCCACTGTTTCCACTATTTCCCCATCTATTTGCCATGAAGTGATGGGACTGCGTGCCATGATCTTAGTTTTCTGAATGTTGAGCTTTAAGCCAACTTTTTCACTCTCCTCTTTCAATTTCATCAAGAGGCTCTTTAGTTCTTCTTCACTTTCTGCCATAAGGGTAGTGTCATCTGTATATCTGAGGTTACTGATATTTCTCCCAGCAATCTTGATTCTGGCTTGCACTTCCTCCAGCCCAGCATTTCTCATGATGTACTCTGCATATAAGTTAAATAAGTAGGGTGACAATATACAGCCTTGACGTACTCCTTTTCCTATTGGGAACCAGTCTGTTGTTCCATGTCCAGTTCTAACTGTTGCTTCCTGACCTGCATACAGATTTCTCAGGAGGCAGGTCAGGTGGTCTGGTATTCCCATCTCTTTGATGTATATATGATTTGTATAAATCTAGGTTGTACCATAGTTAAGTTATAGTCCCACAAAAAGTCATTTCATGAGAAAATTATGAGAGTCTTAGTATTTCCCTTAATTAAATTATTAGAAATCTAAATTTTGCTCCTTATAATAAATTAGGAGAGCATAGAAAATTATAACAATTGAGTCATCTGCAATTCCATCACCTGAAATAATCATCTTGCATGTTTGGTGTTCTTTTGGGCCATTTTGGAAAGGCAGAACTTAGATTTCCTTTGCTATGTACCAGTCTCCTGATGGTAGCAAACAAGGAGGAACACAGCTGATGCTTTCTGTGTATGAATTGAATAAATGCAGAGAAATTGAGCTCAGTGATGTCAGACCATTGACACTTATTTGGTGTCCACTTTGATCTCCACTTAGCTTTCAACTTCTGTGGTCTAGGCTTTATCTTCACCAGTAATTTGGTCCATGAAGCTTTGCTTACTTTCCCAGATCAAAGAGCAAAAAGAAAATAGTTTCTCAGTTTTGCTCAAGTTGAAGAAATGGCAAGGAACTTTCAGTTAGATCTAAGATGCTAGATCCATTGCCCCTATCATGGTTTCTATCTCTAGAGTGGTCAGGTATGGTGTGTGTGTGTGTGCGCACACACGCGCATGTGTGTGTGCAGTCAGCTGTGTGTGTCTGTGTGTGTAAAGGCTCTCCTCCTTACAAAGGAAAGAGCCAATAAAGTCCACCATTACAGTAATCTAAATTTACAAAGCAATTATCATTAGTTTGACATAATTGTCTTCTGCTTAACAACTTAAAATTTCTGGATTTATTTGGGAACTGAAATTTATAATGCAAATATTATGCATATATTGATAGATCATTTGCATCTGCAATATTGATAGCTTGGTTGAGAACCAGGACAGCTGTTACATAAATCTGGGCACCTTCTATTAACCCCAGTGTTCATGGGCAGAGTTTTCTGTTCTTTTGCCCCTTTCAGTCCCTCTCCAATCTGTCTTGAAGGAAATCTGCAGTACTGCATGCTGTCTGTTGGCTTGCAAGGACACCCAACACATTATTGGCTTCTTCTCTTCCAGAGAAGCAATTTATATTCCTCAATTTCTGTCTTATGTCCCAAGTATTATTTCTGGCTCAGGTGTTGTTTCTCAGGCTCAGTACTATTCACGTTTTGGGTGGATAACTCTCGTCTGTGCAGGGGTATTCTATGCAGTTTAGGAGTTCACCAACATTACCAGTCTCTGTTAATTATATGCCAGGTGCATCCCCAACTTGTGACAACCAAAAATGTTCCCAGGCCTTGCCAGATATCTCTTACGGGAGGACAGTTGCCCATAGCTGAAAGTGACAAGTGATCTTGGCACACATGAGCTTTCTGTACTAACCATCTCAGGCAACACGTTTGCATTTGAGCTGGTGATTTTATTTCAAGTCCTTAACACTAGACTAGTATTGCTCATTCATGCACACTGGAACCCTGGATATACTAAAAGTCAGGAAGGTCCAAGCTCTCCTCCAGGAATTGGGTCTGGAATTAGGCCCAAAGCATTTTTTAACTCCCAAGGTGAGTTGAAAGTGCAGAGAGGGTTGAACATCCTCCTAGAATGTACGACCAAGGGTAGAGAGCTGCCCTGACGTTCCATCATGTCATTAAGGTGGTAGGCTATTCAGAAAGCATCCTTAAGCAACTTCACAGATCTGGCTGGTCCTTCCCTGGTGCTTTCACAAAAGGATGTGTAATGTCATTTAGAGGTCACCCTTGAGATGTGTATTTACTTTTTTTCCTGGTAACTAGCAAATGTCATCTGGAATATGATTGGCTCAGGTTTTATTAAAATAGATAATGTGTTCTTCTAGGTAATTTCATTCTTGACAAGAATAAAGAACGTGTTTCAGACGAAACTAAACACATAAAATTTTAAATAAATTATTGCTTTAAATAAAAGGGAGAAACATAGCTTAAATAAAGGAAAATTCAGTAAGTTCAATTTATACTGGTGTTTGTGTCATGTTTGTGTGTGAGCCTGTTGAATGTTTCATAGATCACAGACATCAGTTATTAGCACATTTTTACATAAAATTAGAGACATTTTTCACGATTAGGTGCTCTAAAGAAGAGGATTAGAATTTGGAAAGGAAGAGTAAGCAAGGACAATGTATCTCCTCATGAACTCACTGGGCACCGTTTTGACACACGGGGGCACTAATCAGTTCAGACAATTGGGATTTTTGTCTGCCCAGCATACTTTTACTTCTACCTCCTGGAAACTGGTATGTGGTTTCCTTTGGAACATACACTGTATTCCCCATGTTACTGTAGGTGATCACACCCAGTGGTCTGTCCTTACCTTTGGTCAAAAGCATAGTGGTGTGAAATAAGCTGGGCTAATAATAAACTAATATGGGATCACCATCACCCACAAAGAGATGTGAGATACAGGTTGACAGTTAGAATCCTACCCTAGAATTTTCTGCCTTAGAGGATGAAAGATAACTTTCAATTCCCTCCTGGAACTTGAGCCAAAATATATATAAGCCTTATGAAATCCGCAACCACTCTTACTGGTATGTAGGGAATGCCTGTGTGAATTAGAGAAAATGAGGCCAGCAGACATGGGATGCGAGAGTGAGTAATGGATCTTTTTAGACATATGTCAGATGACAAGCTGCCGCAAGGAATGTAATCCAATGAAGGAAAACTGCTTCACTGCAGCTTTGCAGATTCCATGTATATAGGTAGTTTATCTGAATTTCAATTGTAAGAAGTGTCAGTGAAGAATTGTTTTTGTTTCCTGTTTGGTGGTTTCTGCCTATATGAAAGAAAAGTAATTCAGACCAAAACCTCCTGAAAATTGTGAAATTGCTGCTATTTTGAATATTATATCTGTGTTGTGCCTACTTAAGTCCAAGGGAATCAGGTATTTTGGATGTCAACACTAACACAAAGTGAGTAGGACTGTATTTTTTGTCATACCATATTTTAACATTGAGAATCATCATGTCGTAGGACATGAATATTTGAATGACCCTTGAAGGCTGTCTTGTACTCTAGAGGAGGTACGCACATGTGCAGAAAAAAGCTGAGGTCAATGACATATCACTTCCTTCTAGTTAAAGTACTGAAGTTTGCAATGATCTGATTCATTTCTTACAGACTAGGGAAGATCCAGAGTTGAAATTTCAACCTCCTGTGACTAGTTGCCAGTTGGTCCTCATATTCCTTACAAAGGGAGTCCTTGACTGTTTACAAATCAAACGGAAGTGTATATTCAATCACAGAGACCTAGAAGAAAAATAAGTTTCTCTTTGCAAACGGAGGCTTTTCTGGTGGCTCAGATCATAAAGAATCTGCCTGCAATGCTGGAAACCCAGGTTTAGTCCCTGGATCAGGAAGATCCCCTGGAGAAGGGACTGGCTACCCACTCCAATATTCTTGCCTGGAAAATCCCATGGACAAAGGAGCCTGGTGGGCTATAGTCCATGGGGTTGCAAAGAGTCAGACGTGACTGAACAACTAACATTTGGACACAGGAGATCATAGCCACATGGAAGACCAGAGTCTTCGTAACAACACACTGTTGAGAGCTTAAGGTAGCCAGCTGCCGTGAGCCTAGCTTGGAACACAGCCCACCTTGAGTTCCTGTTTGAGGTCTCCAGCTTCAGATGGACAGTTTTCTTTCTGGGGTGCCCAGTACCCTGACTAGTGCAGTATATCCAAAGAAACATTTGCTGCTTTCTTCCTATCTTTGCATTTGGGATTTCTGCTACTGAGAGATTACACGAAACCTATCTTCTTTTGTATATATCACATAGCTGAATCAGTTTCTAAATATAAGCTCTGATCACTTGTTAATTTGTGGAATTATATGTCCTAATCCTGCTAACAATTAGAAAAAAATTCATATGAAAGAAAAAGTTTTAAATGTATCCAAACTCAGATAATTTGTCTTAAGGAATAAGGTAAAATGAAGGGTCTCAATACTGTTGGCTTAAAATCTTCTGAGTCTCAATAATTCTTGTGTTCAAATTGAATGAATGGTTTATATTAGGAAGGGAAAAGTTTACAGTGGGTAGTGAAGCTTGTCAAAAGTCTTGGAAATGTGGTAAAAATGGTAAAGTGGGGCTTATTGGTATAAAGTTTTTACATTAATAGCAGTTTCAAATGTCACTGAAACAAATGATTTGTGTGAGCAGGATAAAACCATCTCGGGTGCCTCATTAAGACCAGTGCAGCACCTCCTCAGCTGAACTAAAAACCATTTTACCACCTATTTTATAGGTTCATTTAAATGATTTTCAACCTTTCAGGGAAATTGTTTTGCTTTAGAAAATAAGAAAGTCTGAAAACATTTCAATGAATCACTAGCAATCTTGGTTCAAAGTATCATACACATTTTTTATAAATAAAACATGCCCACAGGCAATTTGTATATACAACTATATATATAAATATATGTGTGCTATATTTGCATATATATGTAAGTTTAATTAGCTTTACGGTGAAATTAAGGGAAAATAATAAAATATCATTACTTATGTAAAAGTGTCCTTCAGTTAGTGTTGTTTCAAACAAAATTAAGTATCTTCTTCAACATTTAAAGACCCCCATATTATTCAAATAGAATAATTGTTTCTCTCCCAACCAAAATGATTTGTATAATAGAAATTTCATTCATATTAGTCCTGTGTTTTGTCTCCTTTTCCTGAGTCAGTGGGACATCCAAAAGGAGAAAGTGCAAAATCACTGCCTCCAACCCCCTCCCAATACATAGATGCTCTCATGATAGAGACATGATACAAAGACCAGAAGAGAGAATCATCAGAACCCTGAACAGGCAGGATGGGGAAGAAATTGGTTTGAAATCACTCCTTCTCTTGCACAAGTGTGTTGCTCCTTGGGAGTTACTGAAGTTGGGACCAAAGTATGTTTTCCTGTACTCTGTGCCTGGCTGAGTACACCTTGGGGCCATCCAGTGACTGAAAAAATACAGCTAATTGATGCTGTCATCACCTGACTTTAGGATCTCAGCACATAGATCTCTACCAGTCATCTATATTGGAGATTTTGATCTCTAATGGTTTGTTTCTTTTATTTAAAAAAACACCTGTATTCCCTATAGTGCTAGGAAAGTTTATAGATAAAATCTCAAATTATTTAGCCATATCCCCTGGAGAAGGAAATGGCAACCCACTCCAGTACTCCTGCCTGGAAAATTCCATGGACTGAGGAGCCTGGTAGGCTACAGTCCGTGCGGTCGCAAAGAGTTGGACACAACTGAGGGACTTCACTTTCAAGGTGTTTTGGATTTGTGTTTTTCTATTTAATAAAAGGTAGAAGCTTTCAGAGCGGGGAATGTCAAATTCACATTGTATATGTTGACCCTCTTGGCACTATCAGAGGCTCTGTCTTTTATATTCTAGGATATAAGCTTTAAGAGCCACCTTGCTTGGGTCTACAGCTTGGCCATGCCAGGCCCTGGCATAGGATTTTACTTCTCTAAGCTTAAGTTTTCTCCTTTGTAAAATAAAGAGAATATTAGTAACTATCTCAGAATTGGAGCAAACATTAAAGAGGATTATGGATGTAAGGTGTTAAGTGTTTTTCCTGGTAGTTATTGAGCACTCAAAAAAGTTCTTATGAAGATTACATAGACACTTTGCTCTTCACTCCCTGACAATTCTCTGTATCCATTCTTGTCTACTTTAAAATCCACTAAGACTGGCATTCCATTCATTATGTGTAAGAGAAGATAAGATAGTAGGCTTTACTTGAACCTTCCCTGGGAGCTCAGTGTAAAAAAATCTGCCTGCAATGCAGAAGACCAGGGTGTGATCCCTGGGTTGGGAAGATACCCTGGAGGAGAGCATGGCAACCCAGTCCAGTACTCTTGTCCAGAGAATTCCATGGACAGAGGAGCCTGGCAGGCTGCAGTCCATGGGATCGCAAAGCACTGGACATGACTGAAGTGACTAAGCAACAGCAGCAGGTTTTATTTAAAGATAATATTGAAATACCGGAAAACATGTGATGGTTAGTTCTCCAATCAAGGGATTCGTAAAGATTTCCTACTTTTTCCCAGAACATTCTGTAACTACAATATCTGTATTCATAATCTAGTAATAGCTCCTTGTTAAATTATCTTTATGTAATATTTTTGCTTATGATTTGAACTGAATGCTTGAGACAGCCATATGTCTGACATAGCATGTCTAGAAATTAATATGACTGGAGCTGAACTTGGACATCCCAATGTGGTTATGTTTCTTAAACCTGTTCAGTTGGAATTGCCACCAATGAGCCATACCACCTCCATCTTAAAGAGCTGTTTCTCTGGAAATTTCCCAGCCTCCTTCCCTGCTAAATAAATTAATAACGGGGGAATTTCCTAATAGTCTATTTGTTAGGACTTGGTGCTTTCTCTCTCTGTGGAGTTGGGTTCAATACCTGGTTGGGGAACTAGGATCCTGCAAGCTGTGTGGTGTGCCTGAAAAATAAAAAATACAAACAATGAAAGAAAGAAGGAGAGAAGGGAAGGAAGAAAGAAATTTGTACAAATGGAATGTAAGTGTAAGGAATATGTGTGATTTCCAGGATGAGCTGAGAAGAAGCAAGTGGACAATTTCTCCCTTCTTTTCTCTGTCAACTTGATACAGAAGACCTGGGCTGAAAAGTTGCCAGTGTGCAAGGTAAAAGAGGCTATATCCTTGAATTGTTCCATGGAAAGCTATCCACTGAGCAGGAATGCTTGCATTGGTGGGCTGTGTAGCAATGGATAAATTTCTCTTGTGCTGAGCCTCTGAGATTTGTTTGTTTGTTTTTTACACCACTTCATGAATCTGTAACTAATACAAAGAGTAGTACAATTATCCCAATGACTTGCTGCTGTTTCAGATATTTTCAGGCTTTTTTTTTTTTTTTTTTTTTTGAGATTTCCTATCAGAGTTCCTCATTGGCAAATGTTCTAGCTCATTTTTTAGACACGACCAAAAGCCATCCATTGTCTTGATTTAGGAAATCTAGGTGTAGAAATTCTCAACGTATTATTGGAAATAATGCTCATGTCATTATCCCAGAAAACAAGCCCCTTAATATTGTAACTTCTTAGTATTTTTAAAGCTTTACTGACTTAGTTCGACTGTGCTGGATCTTTGTTACTGCATGAAGCTTTCTCTAGTTGCAGCGAGTGGGGGCTACTCTACAGCTGTGGGGTCAGGCTTCTGATTTGCAGTGTCTTCTCCTTGTGGAATGCAGGCTCTAGGCACATAGGCTTCAGTAGTTCTAGCACGCAGGCTCAGTAGTCGCGGTGCTTGTGGAGTCCTCCTGGATCAGCAATCAAACCCATGTTCCCTGCATTGGCAGGTGGATTCCTAACCACAGGACTCCCAGGAGAGTTCTTCAGTATTTTAGTATGACAGAATCACACCAAGAGCCACATAACAGAGCTTCTTTGTATCATGTTGGAAAGTCTTACCCTGTTGAACCACACTCCTCTTCAGTAGACCTGGTTTCTTATTTTTAGCTCTACTTAATTTTTTTCTGAGGTATAATTCCAAAAAGCGAGAGGATGATGAACTGTGGGAGTATAGACACATATTTTATAAAAGGCTTGAAATTCATAAAAATAAGTGACAGGATACATGTTGCATGGTAAGTAAAATATCCATATGGCAATGTTATCCAACATCACATTTTGTTGCAATGCATGATGGTATTATTTCTTAGATATATCCAAATTATTCTCTGTAAAAATAGCTTTATTTAAAATTCCAAAACTATCTTTCAGTGAGCTAGCTCACATAATCGGATGAATAATATTGGGATATGGGTCATGTAATATTTATACCTACCGGCATGTTATCAGCAAGCCCAAAACAGCTGGAAAGCAAAGTTTAAAGGATTCCTGATATGACTGAATAGGTTTCTGGAGCAGGACTTGTTTGCAGTAAAATTGTGAGGAAAAAAAATTGTATCTTGCTCCTCTTTTCAAGTTTCTGCATTGCTACTGTCTTCTCCATGGTTATCCTTAGAGCTGCAGACCCTGAATCACAACTTGACCTTGAGTGTGTGGAGACCCACACAAATATTTTTTAAGACCCGTATCTATATAAACAATTTGATTTTAAAATATAGCGTATATTCAAGATGAGCTTGGAGCATCTTGCAGTGGCAAGTTAGAAAGCACATCAGCACACCTGTCAATATTTCCCAGTGCCCAGGTACCATTTTTTCAGGCTCAAGAAACATTCCTTCTTTTTCATCAGTATCAAATGCACCATTCTTGACTAATTTCATCTTTTCCTCTGAGACAGAGTTAGTAATGATGTTTTTACCCATAGTGTTATGGCTTCTTAGAATCTGTTTTTATTGAAACACAGATTTCTTTGCCTTTGCAATTTCTGAGTACTATTTACTCATGAGTGCATCATTCATTGTGCCACTTTTCAATACTGACTTCTAATGCCTTAAAAGTTGTTGAGGACAATCTCAAATAAAAGTCTTACAGAGTATCTTATAGATGAACAATTAATTTTCTAGACATGCTGATTTGATTTAAACTTTATCGTGTGGAAGTTGACAGACACGTCTTCTGGTCATGTCTTGCCTTGGACTCTCTAGGCTGTCATTACCATATCCTTAGGACATAATCACTTTCTGTATTGACTGCACTTCTGCCTCCATGACCACTAGCGGGGGTGAAGACTCAGTGGCCCCTTGGACAGAATGCGAAAGGCCTTCCCATTTGCCCAAGAAGTGTCCTTTCCTCACCCAGGGTGATTAAAGACCAGTTTAGGAAAGCACGATGACACCATATTGGTCAAAGACCAAAGAAGACGTAGATAGATTAAATGGGCCAGCTGATGTTAGGAAGCCTTAGTTTCAGAATCCCTCAGAGGAAATATGTGGCCATATATCCATTCCATGGCGTCTTCCTCAGTCATGGCAGAGAGTCTGTGGAGGAAATTGCTGAGACTTCCCTAGGTGAGTTTAAGCCCGTTGCGGCAAGGGAAGCTCTGTTGCCAAAAGGAAATCCCACCTGGGTTCCTGTGTGCTACTCCCCTCTCTGCGCGCAGGCGTTGGGATCAGACGCAGCCCTGTGGGTGGAACATGGCGGCTGGGGGCGGGCCCTGTGGGTGGAACATGGCGGCTGGGGGCGGGCCCTGTGGGTGGAACATGGCGGCTGGGGGCGGGCCCTCTGAGTGGAACATGGCGGCTGGGGCGGGCCCTGTGGGTGGAACATGGCGGCTGGGGGCGGGCCCTGTGGGAGGACCTGGGGGAGAGCTTCCGCAGTCCGGAGTCCAAAGCTTGCCCAGCGTCCTGAGTGAGAGCCGCTCCAGAGTAGCGCGGTGGTGCCACTCTGGCAGCTCAGTCTCACATAACCTCCCAAGGAAATCACTCATCAGCCTGCTGGAACGAACGAGCAGCTCACCCTCCTAGGCTGGGACTCATCCCCAAGGACCCTGGGATGATGGTAGGAGCACAGATCAGACCCAGGGGTCATGTCGAAGATTCCAGAGTTGGAGGTGAAAGGTCGGGTGTGTTGAGTCCTGCCCTGAAAAAGTGCCGCAGACAGGTTCCGGAGGCTGGCTAAACTTCCGGGGACCGACCCCCCCCCTGCAGCCTGGTACTACCAGGAACGGACACAGAGCCCTTGGACACCCACCACCGCTGTAGCCCGCGCTTTCTTCCTTATATAGAAGGACCTGACCTGGACGCCTGGCCTTGATATAAAACCTCTCCCCACCTCTCCTTCCTCGCAGACTCCCTTTGTCTCCTCACTCACCCGCCCCTCCCCGGGAGTTCTGCCCGAGAGCGACCGCCCAATAAAGGCCTTCACCACTGGTCCTTAGAGGTGGCTCTTTCTTCCCGCGGCGTTTTCTAACATCTGGCGCCCAAACGTGGGGCCGAGGTGAGAGCCCTCCGGCAGTCGCCGTTGAGGCCCCCTCGAGCTCCACCGCCGCGGTAGCCCCGGACCCAGGCGACAGACCAACCCCCCGGACGGCAGGATACGGGGTAAGTCCCTTCGGCTTTGGGGCCTGCCCTCCCTGGCGACCACCTCCTAGGGCCCCGTAATGGGTGCGCACTTACTGGGCCCTCCCGGTCACCAGCTGGTGGGGAGACGTCCCCAGCGGCTGAGTAGACCTCCGGCTCCGGCCTCCGGCTTCGGCCTTCCAGTCACCAGTTCGTGAGGGAGACGTCCCAAACAACTGAGTAGACCTCCGGCTCCAGCCTTCCCGGGCCCCTGCAGTCGTGAAGAAGACGTTCTCCACGACTACACGGACCTCCGGCTCCCCTTGACTCGTCCGAAGACGTTCGGACGGCGGGGGTTGCCTCCACGCCCTGTGGTCGCCATGGGATCGACAGCCTCCAAACCCGATCCCCAATACTCCACCCCCTTAGAGTGCCTGCTGGCTAACCTGCGGACCCTAAGACTAAAAGGATATATCCGCCCCAAGCAGCTCACCTTTCTGTGTTCACAGGCCTGGCCTCAATATTCCCTAGATAATGGCTCACAATGGCCAGCCGCAGGGACATTAGACTTTAACGTCCTCCGTGATTTAGATAATTACTGCCGGAGAACGGGAAAATGGTCTGAGGTCCCCTATGTCCAGGCCTTTTGGACGTTGCGCTCTCGCCCCACCCTGAGCACCACCTGCGCTCCTAGCCAGATCCTACTCACCATGGCCCCCCCCCCCCCCTAATTGGAACTACCAGGAAGGGGGTGGCGGCCAGCTGCGGGTACGCTATATGATAGAGTGCATTCTCGATGGGATGGAAACATCCTCTCATAAGGTTGTAAACCTCCTCAGACTAGATGAGGTGACTCAGGGGCCCGACGAAAACCCAGCCATGTTTCTTAATCGGCTGACTGAGGCCCTTGTTCAATACACTAGACTGTCCCCTGAGTCCCCCATTGGGGCAGCTACCTTGGCCAATCGTTTTATCTCCCAATCCGCACCTGACATCCGAAAAAAGCTGGCCAAGGCTGAGGACGGCCCTCAGACCCCTATTCGAGACCTGGTAAAAATGGCCTTTAAGGTTTACAATGCTCGTGAAGAAACTGCTGAGGCCAGTCGAAAGGCAAGGCTCAAGCAAAAGGCCGAATTTCAGGCGAGCCTCCTAAACCAGCAAACCCAGGCCTTGGTAGCGGCCCTGCGGCCGGCGGCGGGCTCGGGGCCCCGAAACCCCCCTCCGGGGGCCTGCTTCAAGTGCAGCCAAGAAGGACACTGGGCCAAGATGTGCCCCAATCCGCGGCCTCCTTCCAAGCCGTGCCTGTTGTGCAAACAGCGAGGACACTGGGCTAGCGACTGTCCCCAGGCCTCTCGGGCCCCGACCTCTAGGGGCCGGAGACCAGAGCGCCCCAGGGAGACTTCCTGCCCTCCTCCGGCCTTAGAGCTGCTGAGCTTCGACGATGACTGACGCCGCCCAGACTCGGGAACCCCGATAACCCAAGCCGAGCCCAGGGTAACGCTCCAGGTAGCGGGTAAGTCTATCAACTTTCTAGTTGATACGGGGGCTACTTATTCGGTCCTTCCCTCTTTCGGGGGCACTTTACGTCCTTCCCAGGTTTCGGTTATGGGCATTGACGGCCAACCCTCGTGTCCGCTCCAGACCCAACCACTATCCTGTCAATTAGATTCCTGCCTATTTACCCATTCCTTTCTGGTCATCCCCTCCTGCCCTACTCCTCTCTTGGGGAGAGATATTCTCGCTAAGCTAAAGGCCACTCTTCACCTAACTCCAGAATCGGCTCCCACGTCAGGGGCCTTCCTGATGCTACTTGTTGACCCTCCAACCTCTTCTGTTAATCCTGAGGTCTGGGACACCCGAGTCCCGGTGGTGGCCCGGCACCACCCTCCAGTTCTCATCCGGCTAAGGGACCCCACCTGTTTCCCAGCCCGGCCCCAGTTTCCTCTGTCTACCCATAACCTCAGGGGGCTAAAGCCCATCATCGACCGCCTCATGGGACAGGGTCTCCTGATCCCCACGACCTCCCCCTGTGACACGCCCATCCTCCCTGTTCGAAAGGCTTCAGGAGACTACCGGCTAGTGCAGGATCTCCGCCTGATCAATGCGGCGGTGGTCCCTGCCCATCCACTTGTTCCTAACCCCTACACCCGCCTTTCTTCCATACCTCCCGAAACCTCTCACTTCACCGTTATTGACCTCAAAGATGCCTTTTTTACCATCCCACTGCACCCCGACTGCCAATTCCTCTTTGCTTTCACCTGGACTGACCCCGACACCCAGCTGACCACACAACTCACATGGACCGTACTCCCTCAGGGGTTCAGAGACAGTCCCCATTACTTTGGGCAGGCTCTGTCCCGGGACCTGGCCAAATGCTCGCTCCGTCCTAGCACCCTTCTCCAATACGTAGACGACTTGCTCCTCTGCAGCCCCTCAGAAGAGACCTCCCGATGACATTCTGCGACTCTTCTTAATTTCCTCGGTTCTCAGGGCTACAGAGCCTCACAATCCAAAGCTCAACTGACTCAGACTTCTGTTGTCTATCTAGGCCTCCAAATCACCCCTACCACTAAGGCCCTGACAGCAGATCGGTGTAGCCTCCTCAGGTCCCTCTGCCCTCCGGCCAACGGAGACCAGATATTGTCCTTCTTGGGACTGACGGGATTCTTCCGACACTGGGTCCCAAATTACGCCACTCTGGCCAAACCCCTATATGCCGCCGCTAAAGAGACTCCCACGGGACCGCTGTCTTCCCCCACCGAAGTGGCTCAGGCCTTCCACGCTTTACGCTCAACCCTATTGGCTGCACCCCCTCTCTTTTTTCCCAATCCCAACTGTCCCCACCATTTATACACTGATGAAAAGGGAGGGATAGCCTTTGGAGCCTTGGTGCAGCCGATTGGCCCTGAACTGCTGCCTATTGCTTACATATCCAAACAACTTGACCCCACAGCCAGGGGATGGTTCCCCTGCCTGCGGGCACTAGCAGCAGCGACAACATTGTACGCTGATGCTAAAAAGCTGATTCATGGTCAGCCCCTGACCATCTTCTCACCTCATCGTCTTGGTGATCTTCTAGCCTCTAGATTTCTATCTGACCTCAGCGAATCCAGGCTCCAGCAGTTTCACCTGGTATTTTTGGACAATCCGCAAGTTTCCGTGGGTCGCTCTCCACAATTAAACCCGCTTTCCTCATTGCCCTCCCTCCCCCTTTCCTCAAACCCCCCAGCCCACTCATGCCCAGAGGTCCTTGAGTCCCTTATGCAACCACCTCACAACCTGTTTTCCGAACCTCTACCAGATCCAGAGCTAACTTTGTTCGTCGATGGGAGCTCAAAGCGAGATCCCGACGGGAACCGAAGGGCGGCTTATGCTGTGGTAACCACCCGAGAAGTCCTGGAGGCTCAGCCCCTGCCAGCCGGGACGACCTCTCAGAAGGCTGAACTAACAGCCCTAACTAGAGCCTTACATTTAGCAAAAGGAAAAAGGGCCAATATTTACACAGACTCCAAATATGCCTTCTTGATTGCCCATTCTCACGCGGCAATCTGGAAAGAGCGGGGCTTCCTGACCACTAAAGGATCCCCCATCTGTAATGCCCCCCACATTACTCGACTGTTAGATGCCTTATCCCTGCCCAAAGAGGTCGCTATCATACACTGCAAGGGACACCGAAATACTCAAGATGCTGTCGCTCTGGGTAATAATATGGCAGACCAAGTGGCTCGACAAATCACCTTACAACAAGCCCCGAGCCCTTGCTGACTTTAAAATCCACCCTCAATCCAGATTATTCCAGCAAAGAAGCCAGAGCCTTGCTGGCACAGGAAGGGGCTCAGAGGCACTCGTCGGGATGGATATTACTCCATAATAAACCGGTGCTTCCCGAGCGCCAGGCTAAGGCCATAATATCCCAAATCCATAATACCCTCCACATCGGACCAAGGGCTCTCTTTTCCTTTCTCAGCCCTGTCTTTTCTCCCCTACATCTCAGACAGACCATATATGCTGCCCACCGCTCCTGCCTAACGTGTGCTTCCACCTCTCCTCAAGGAGGACTCCAACCCCCACAAGAGACTCACCAGCTAAGGGGACATATGCCCGGGCAGGATTGGCAGATAGACTTCACCCACATGCCCAGACATCGAACCTACCGCTATCTGCTGGTCTTAGTAGACACCTTTTCAGGATGGGTCGAGGCCTTCCCCACGGCCCGAGAGACGGCAGCGGCGGTGGCAGAGGTCTTGACGACCCATCTCATTCCCAGATTTGGGTTGCCAAACTCTCTCCAGTCTGACAATGGGCCTGCATTCATCTCACAAATCTCCCAGCAGGTGGCTATGGCCCTGGGCATCGACTGGCATCTCCACATTCCCTATCGGCCCCAATCGTCAGGCAAGGTAGAGCGGGTGAACGGCATCATCAAGACGCATCTGACCAAGCTCGCCTCAGAACTGCGGCTGTCTTGGGTCGACCTCCTCCCTCTGGCGCTCACTCGCATTCGCACCACACCACACTCCAAAACAGGTTTGACCCCTTTTGAACTGCTCTACGGCAGGCCCTACCTCCTGACTCACCTCCCAGAGGGAGAGGCTCCCCCACTCGCGGGATACCTCCCCCTCTTCTCCCTCTTACGATCCTTGCTGAGAGAACACGCAGACCGGGTCCTGCCACAACCGACGGACGACGAAGGGTCGGCTCAGCCTCTGGCCCCGGGAGATCAGGTACTGCTAAAAGCCTTAAATCCCCGCCCGCTACAACCTCGCTGGACGGGGCCCCATACTGTAATCCTCACCACCCCCACGGCAGCCAAACTTCTGGGACACGAGCCCTGGTATCACCTAACCCGGCTCAAACGAGCTCCCCTGGGTCTCCCGGAGACAGGGGTGGCCGCAGCCCAGGCCCCTCCTCCCAATTACTCCTACCGCTCCACCCTCACGGGGCCGACCAAACTGACTATCACCCGAACCCCTCTGTCGTCGATCCCAAAATAATTGAGAGACCACCTCCCGATATCCGATGCTGACCTGGCATCACCCGCTGTGGCTGCTAACAGTCACAACTCTGGCCATAATTTTTGCCATTGGATTAGCGGCCGCGGCCCCCCGCAATTGGTCCTCCACTCTTCGACTGTCCCTGGCCCTCACATATCTAGCCATCTGCTTCCTACTCCTGGGGTGCTATTCCCTTGGGACACCCTGACCTGGTTACCAACTCCATCCATACGAGACTCACAAGGCTGGTTGTCCGCCATACCCCTTCACCCATACCTCAAAACAATGCGGGGCTCTCTGCTCTGGGTTACTCTGGGGGTATTGGGGGTCCTGCAAAAAGGGGGGCACACCAACCAAAACCCCCACCAGCCTTTTCAAGTCACCTGGATCTTAAAAAATGGAGAGACCTACGAAGAGCTAAACCAGACCACAGCCACCCAACCAAAAGATAAGTGGTGGCTGGACCTATACTTTAACCTTACAAAGTTAATCGAACAATCAGGATACTCCAAGTGTAGGGTCAGGTCCCTCGGGTTTTATGCCTGCCCGGGACACCAGCGGGGAGACATAAAGACCTGTGGGGGAATGGTGAGCCGCTACTGTAAATCCTGGGGCTGTGTCACTTCCAACGATGGGTACTGGAAGTGGTCGGTGACCAAGCCAGATCTGATCAATATGTCCTTCACCGGCCCTCTCCCGAAATCAGGTTGGCAGGGGCAACCCTCCAACCAAGGGCAATGTAGCGACCAGGTCCGATTATCATTTACACAGCAGGGACGGACTGAAAATAGATGGATTTCCGGGCTGTCCTGGGGGGTAGTGATATATGATACCTATGGCACGGGAAGCAATAGCGCAACGTTATATGTCCAGCAAGTCCTGCAACCCGCCCAGACCCCTGCTGTGGGGCCCAACCAAGTTATTTCACCCCCCAGCCCCTCACCACAAGGGACAGATGCCACGAAGGTTGTGACCTCACCTGCCCCTACCCCCTCTCTTCAGCTAACCCGGACAGACCCACTGGAAACCCAAGAACCCCTGTGGGACTTGATCAAAGAAACCTACGGGGCCCTCAACCACTCCAATCCTAATGCAACCCAATCCTGCTGGCTTTGTTACACCTCACACCCACCTTACTACGAAGCTGTGGGCTTAAATGCCACCTACAACTTATCCTCTCTCTCCAACCCACCGCAGTGTTCTTGGGGAGATCGCAAGGTGGGCCTTACCATAAAAGAAGTATGGGGTTCGGGGACCTGCTTGGGCACGATTCCTACGGATAAACAAACCCTATGCGCCCAGACTGACAATGACACCAGTTTCATCAATAAGACATACGTCATACCCGAAATCGGGGGGTGGTGGGTATGCTCACAGACTGGGCTGACGCCCTGTCTCCATTTGGCTGTCTTTGACCAGAGCAGGGAATTCTGTGTCATGGTAGTGGTAGTACCCAAAATTACATACCACCCAGAAGAGGTCCTCTACAACTTTTGGGACCGAGACACCCCAGCTCCTAGGCGTAAGAGGGAGCCCGTTACGGCTATTACCCTAGCAACGCTGTTCGCCCTGGGGGCAGCCGGAACGGGTACGGGCATTGCTTCCCTCACCACGCAACATCAGGGCCTGATCACCCTGAGAGTCGCCATTGATGAAGACATTACATGAATAGAAAAGTCTATGATGGCCTTAGAAAAATCCCTAACCTCTTTGTCAGAAGTGGTGTTACAAAACAGACGAGGCCTAGACCTGATCTTTTTACAACAAGGGGGCCTCTGTGCAGCCCTCAAGGAAGAGTGTTGCTTTTACGCAGACCATACAGGGGTAGTAAGAGAATCCATGGCCAAGGTAAGAGAAGGACTAGAGCGCAGAAAGAGGGAACGGGAAGCCCAGCAAGGTTGGTTCGGATCATGGTTCCAAAACTCCCCCTGGCTGTCCACCCTGCTCTCGACCTTAATGGGACCACTTATAATCCTCTTGTTGCTCTTAACTTTCGGGCCCTGTCTCTTAAATAGGCTCTTGGCCTTTATCAAACAACGGCTCAACACGGTCCAGCTGATGGTGTTGCGACAGCAGTACCAAGGGCTTCCAACAAACATTCCGTGACAAAATTAGCGGCAGACGCTCCCTGCCATCCCGGCCACACCCTACCCCTCGCCGCCCCCGTTCAGCAGGAAGAAGCCAGAGAGAACCGGCGCCCCTTGTCCTATAGCAAAAAGGCCGGGATGAAAGGTCGGGTGTGTTGAGTCCTGCCCTGAAAAAGTGCCGCAGACAGGTTCCGGAGGCTGGCTAAACTTCCGGGGACCGACCCCCCCCTGCAGCCTGGTACTACCAGGAACGGACACAGAGCCCTTGGACACCCACCACCGCTGTAGCCCGCGCTTTCTTCCTTATATAGAAGGACCTGACCTGGACGCCTGGCCTTGATATAAAACCTCTCCCCACCTCTCCTTCCTCGCAGACTCCCTTTGTCTCCTCACTCACCCGCCCCTCCCCGGGAGTTCTGCCCGAGAGCGACCGCCCAATAAAGGCCTTCACCACTGGTCCTTAGAGGTGGCTCTTTCTTCCCGCGGCGTTTTCTAACAGGAGGGAGAGGACCAGAGGGACTTGTGAATGAGAAAAGTAGGGATTGAGTTGGTTCCAAGCCACTGGAAAAATAGAAATACGTGATTTCCGCAAAGATGCTCCAAAGTTTGAGACTGGGGACATGGGGCAGACTTCTGCTTGTCGGCGCTAAGAGCGACACTGCTGGTCCTCAGTTTAAGAGATGGGCGGTGCACCCATGCTGACCCTAGACCTCCAGCTCCCACCAGAATAATGCAGGAGCAGATTGCAAAGCAGCATTCAAACTCCTTTCCTGCGCTGCTGTAGTGTTGGGGGTAGAGATGAAAAACGTTTTTGGCACTTAAAGAAAGTGTATCTATCCTTCATTCTATTCCTTCAGGTCCTCTGATATCTGATAACTAATTGGCAGAACTAACTCAGCCAAAGTTGTTAATCCTGATAATATCTTAATTCCAGATAATACACTTTTATCTAAGGAGATTTTATTTTTTTATGCCTAACACCAAGTTGTAACTCTGACTACACTTGTTGAAATGTGTAGATTCACAATTAACTGGCCACAGAGCACTGTTGAGCTCTAGCTGCTGATAGAGGATTATCATTTTAAATTTACCCTACTGAATACATTTAAAACCTCAAATAAGAGAAGCAATATTTATTTAGGACTTTGGGGGCTGGGGGAGGAGGAGAATGATCCATCTATTTTCCCCACTATTTCAACATCTAGCCATGAAACAGGTAATTAAGAAGCCATGAGCTTGGTTGCAATATTAATCCTGCCGCCTCCCCTCCCCAATCTGCCAGATCCTGTGTTTGGGGTTGCTTTTCTTGACTTTCTGTTTTGTTATGGCCCCATCCATCTAACTTTAGAGAAAAGGATCCTGCTTAAACTTGACATGTTTTCTGAAAATGTGTTTTTGATGATTTTCTTCATCAGAATACATACCTTGTGAGGAGTTGGAACAAGGGGAAAACACCAGTTTAATTTTTCTAAATAGCTAGTTGGCTTCTATGGGTAGAATATGGAGATCTATATATGTCTTCTTGATTCCTGCTGGAGAACCCCTAGCCATGTTAGAGGCTCGTCTCCGAAGGAACTTCCAGGCATCACACTGTTCCCTACATTTGACTTCAGTCATCTTATTTCTCGGGCCTTACATTCCTGTGTCATTTTGCTTCCTTTTATCAACTTCAGTCCTCTTGTGATATTTCCAGATTTGTAAGTTAACCTTGCATTCTTTTTGGAACAAGGCTAGCTATAAGTACTGAAGACGTTGTAAACAGTGCTCTAGAGAGACTCTGTGTTGGTTGTGGAATGAGTGTGGGCTTTGAAGTGACATGGATTTGGATCCGCTGTCAGGTTTGTTTCTTGTGAGTTCTGTGACCTTCGTGTTTCTTAATGTGACACCTTCCAGCGATGTCCTAACTGCGGATGAATCCCCTCCTTTCAGTCCCCAGTGCTGGCTCCTCTTTAGCTTTTCTGCCTGTGTGTTGCTTTCCAGTACAGTTCTCTTATGCTGGCAAATGAGGTGAGGCAGTCTTAAATAATTTTCACCCAGAAATGAATACCGACAAGAAGAGTGATCTAGAGATCCAGGGAAGAGCTATATTCTCTAAGAAAACTAGGACTGAGCTTCAAATTACCTTACTTAGATTATGGTGAAGTGTATATCCATGACTGAAGTGGCTTGGCACACATACACACGAAGTATACATCTCTAAACCTTTAATTCTTTGTTCTGCAACAGAATGTCAGATCTGTCCTGCTGCTTGATTTGCACTACCTATTTTAGTGGCTTCAATCAGAAAAAGAAGACAAAGCACTTAATTTTTTTGACTACCATCAATATTTACCCCTGTTAATAAAAACAGAACTACTTCTCAGTGATACATCAAAGGGATAGTGTCTATCCTTGAAACAAACAAAACACATATCAGAGCCTAACAAGTCTCTTCTATCTAATGAATGAATTTACAGTTTCAAAGAAGAATAAACCTGTCAAAGGGAATTAAATGATATGTTGCACCAGGAATAACTTCTGTATCTGGCATTTCTGTTAGGTTGTTAGTAAGAGGAAAATAGGACATGTGGACCTTGATAATAAACCTGTCTTTGATATTATTGTTAAGCCTGACTCCTGGAGATTAAAGTGGCAGGTAGTAAAATGTATCATGCCAACGTAAATGGGATATTTTTGTTCTATTTTAAGTTTCTCGTGGAAAATGGTTTTGTGATGGGTCTTTGAACAGCACTTTATTTATAATCCTATTTGCAACTTGGAGAGATGTTACCTCAGAAGGCGAGTGAGCACACTGCTCTGGCTTTTGTGATTCTGCAAATGTCACTGCTGTCATTTGTCAAATCTGCCTGAAATCTGTCTTTTCAGTAAGTAACATCTCCCACTCCTTTTGGGTGAAACTTTTCATTTTTTTTTTTCTCTCAGAGAAAGGAGTCTAAATAAAAAAAGAGAAAGATTTGGATTGTTCATTTTATAACAGGATTGAGAAATTAATTTCTATATATTAGAGCTACTATATTTATTATTTGTTATTTCAATGTGGTGCAGTTAGAGAGTATTGTACTTCTTTTATGTTTTTGCCTTGGGATGGGGTAACATTTTATTACAATCATAAAATCGATTATCTTTCTTTTTGCTTTGAAAAAAAAATCTCATGGAGCCAAAGTTGCCTTCTAAATGCCAGTGTGTGCATGCTCCATCATGTCTGACCTTTTCCGACCCCAAGGAGTATAGCCCACCAGGCTCCTCTGTCCATGGGATTTTCCAGGCAAGAATGCTGGAGTGGGTTGCCATCTCCTCCTCCACCCAGTGCTAGTAGATGGTTACCAACTCCACCAGAGTTGATTCTTTCCCTTCCTGTTCATAAACCTTGGGAAATGCTTTTTTCCACTTGCTTAATCTGCTAAAGTCCACATGATCGCACTTTCTTTCCAGGGGCTGGGAATTTGAAATCCCTGCGGTCAGTCTCCTGAGTGACCTGAATGTCCTTTGGCCCCCGGCTTAACTTCTCTGCTTTTGGGTTGCATAGTCTGTGAGATGCAAACTGGACCTCCTCACATTCTGGGGGATGCTGTGAGGATTAATTAATGTTTGCAGTACACATGGAAGCTCGGGCTGCAAGATGCTTTATAAATTCGAAATACCACAAAGTTAATAACAGGCTTAGCTATGAGAAAGCTGCTAAACACAACCCTTCCCCTCTCTGGAGCTCAGTGACCTTTCTGACTGTCCCACTGATTCCATGGTGTCTCCCAGAGGGGCATTCTGTACCTCTTCAACCTGGATTCGCTTCTAACTTAATAAATGCGGCAAACCTGGAAAGCATGTACAGAATAAAGAAAGGATTTATTTATTTAAGTGATGCTCGTTCACCTGGAACGTAATAGCAGCTGGATTCCTGCTGAATCAAGAATCTATTTGTTCCGGCAGATCAGCCAATGTTGTTTATCAATTTTCATTCCCACTAACAGAATTAGGCTCCCAAACCATTTCTAATCAGTTTTCTCGCCATCATTTTGGAGGCTTTCAATTGAACACATATATTTAGCACGGTCATAGCCCATTACTTAACAGAGAAATGGTGGCTTCTTTGTATCCATCAGAGCCAAGATTTCTAGGAAAGCATTCCCTACCCAAGATGTTAATTGATGTACAAATACCATCTATTTATTGCATATGGATCTTTGGAAAGGGCACATTTTAAACCAAGTGCTCTGCAGTTTCCTGGATATGATAGTCATGCAAAGGTTTTGTTTTAAGATGCCTTTGTTATGAATTATTTTAGCCTAGTGATTAAACTTATGTCTTTGATAAAAATTCTTAATTATTATTTTAAAAGTTATCTCAAATCATTTCTTTTTGTATTATTTTTCTAATGAATGTAGGTTCTCTTAGAGGCAATCTGTGCCTTTTAACTTGTTTCTCACGGGGTCAAGGAGTCAGTGACTTACAGTGTCATAGCTGGGCTTGGTGAGCAGTGGGGCTTTCTAAACTGGAGATGGACAATCAGCAGTTAGGCCTAAAGGAAATTAGAAATGTAGCCAGATCTTCACTTGCTGTTGTTCAGTTGCTCAGTCATGTCTGAGTCTTTGTAACCCCATGAACTACAGCATGCTAGGCTTTCCTCTTCTTCACTGTCTCCTGGAGTTGCTCAAACTCATGTCCATTGAATCAGTAATGCCATCCAACCGTCTAATCCTCTGTTGCCCCTTCTCCTCTTGCCCTCAGTCTTTCCTAGCATCAGGGTCTTTTCCAAGAAGTTGATTCTTCTCAGCAGGTGGCCAAAGTATTGGAGCTTCAGCTTCAGTCCTTCCAGTGAATATTCAGGGTTGATTGCCAGTACTGACTGCCATTCTATAGAGAAGGCTGCAAGGGTAAAAGCCATGAAAATCTCTCTACAGGAGAGAGATAGTAGCTCAACGAACATTGGTAAAAATTCAGATGGAGTCCAGTCTAGCAGTGAGGCTGGCATTCGGCAGAGAAGCAAGTCTGTAGGTAGCACAGGGTGACCACAGCTGCCATCTTTCTACTCTAATCTCTGTGTGAAAAGTACCGTGGTGAATACCCTAACCTTACTAAACTAAGGTCAAATTCAAGGATAGAGACGCTCTGCAGCAATCTCAACTCCACAAAACTAGTATGTGGAGGGACTAAGAGTCCAACCCAGGTGGTCCAGCTCTGGATGTGAGTGTTCTTCGTTACTGTGCCCTATGCTTCTTCCAGAGTTCATGTTTAGAGCTGGACCACTTGGGTTGAACTCTTAGCCCCTCCACTTGCTAGCTTTGTAATCTTGAGATTGCTATTAGGTGCAGACAAATACTGTTTGATTCCACTTATACGTGATACCTAGAATAGTCAAATTCATAGAGTCAGAAAATATATATTGGTAGGGACTGGGGATGGGGGTAAGGGGTGGGGCTGGGGAATATGGAGCTAGTGTTTAATGGGGACAGAAGTTCAGTTTGGGAAGGTAAAAAACTCTGGAAATGGAAAATGGTGAGAGTCACGCAGCAGTGTGAATGTACTTAGTGCTATTCACTAATTAACTGTACAGTTCAGTCTGGTTAAGATAGTATTTAATATTATGTGACTTTACTGCAATAATTTTTTTTTTTTTAAAGAACATGTATTGTCGAATCACAACTCTGGGGTCTGTGTGACTTTGGACAACTTGCTTAGCTTCTCTGTGCCTCACTTTCCTCATATATAAAAGGGTATATATATAGTAGCACCTTCTGCCTGAAGTTATTGAGAGGAGTAAGTGAAATAATGCATAGAAAACTTAAGAAGAGTTCTTGATACATAGTAAGCAGTCAATAGTAGTTATTGCTAAACTACAAAGGAACTAAAAATGCAGAATAATCAAATGCTAGTGGACCAAAGTAATTAAACAGGAATATAACCCTTGAGGTGTGTAGACTAGGAGAAGTGTGAAGAAATGCCAGTACATATACTTTGTTGTAGATCTTGTGGGTATAAAATAAGCAACAATAACATGTTGGAGTTCCTTTTGTTGGGCTTGTGTTGGGATTTGGGGTGGTTTTATGGATTTCTCAATGGCAGAGTTCACACATTTATGTACTTTCTTCCTGATACTATAGTAAAAGGAGATGGAACCTTCAAGTTAGATCAAACACACAGTAGAAAATAAACTAAGAGGGGGACTACTGGTGGATTAGAGATTTCATACATTTTCTAGATGATTAAAAGTAGATGAAGCAGTGATAATAGAAGATGATTAGAGCCACAATAAAAGCCATGCTGTCCAATGCGGTAGCTAGCAGCCATATGTAGCTACTGAGTCCCTGAAGTGGGATGGGCCTGGATGGACTAGTGCCATAGTGTGAAATACACACCAGATTTTGAAGATTGAGTGTGATAAAAAGGGATCTGAAATATCTCAATATTTTTTTTATACTCACTACATTTCAAAATAATATTTTGGATATTTTAAGTAACAAAAATGTTACTAAAATTAATTTCTTCCTTTTAAACCCTTTAGTGTGGCTCCTAAAAAATGTTAAATTATACAAAATCTTCTCATTTATAAGTCTCATGGTATTTTTACTGGATAATTTTGCTCATGTCCAGGTGTGCAGAAGGGTTTTGAAAAATCCCCAAAGGTAAATGATGTGAAGAAGAGCAAAGATGAGGAGTTCATAACTGGGTGGGGTACAGGTTTGAGGTCTAGATAAAGCAAAGCTGGCCCTTCCTCTCCATCCTTCACTTCTCATCCCCATGCAAACAGGACAGTCAGAACTGCCAAGTATGGATCCTAGGGTTGGTAGTGAGACAGACTCTTATATTTTTTTTAAAAAAAGAAAGTGGTGTCAGGGCGCACTGGAGGAACTGGTGTAGCAAACACGGCTATAGGACCAAGCCCTCCTCATCCTGGAATTGAGAATGTAACCAGCATAAGTGCTACTTGACATCCCAGTCACCTCAGATCAAAATCTGCCAATTGACTGACTCTGCTGGCGTACACAGACATCCCCCATCAGCTTTCCTAAAGTGAAGTGAAGTTGCTCAGTCGTGTCCGACTCTTTGCGACCCTGTGAACTGGGGCCTACCAGGATCCTCCGTCCATGGGAATTTCCAGGCAAGAATACTGGAGTGGGTTGCCATTTCCTTCTCCAGGGGATCTTCCCGACCCAGGGATCGAACCTGAGTTTCCTGCATTGTCGGCAGATGCTTTACCATCTGAGCCACCAGTTTGCAGAGTCGGACGCAACTGAGCGACTTACACTTTCACTTTCAGCTTTCCTAAGGGATAATTGTTTAAAATATGATCAGCAATCAAGGGTCACCAGATATTTGAAAGAAGTTTGCATCAAAGAAAGAGAAAGGCTGAGACAGAGCAAAGTAACCCTGTAGGAAGCGGACATATCAGGGATCAAAAGAAAATACACTAAAACAATGAATGCGTCTTAATTAGTATCTTCAGAGAGTTTTAAGAAGAGGTTAGAGCCATAAAGCAGGAAGTAACTTTCTAAAAAATGAGCAATTATATCTATTACAGTTACTTAAAATGTGACCATTGGGGAAAAAACTAGCAAAGGCTGCCTAGGACTTCTATGTATCACATATGTAATATGAATCCATAATGACTTCAAAGTAAACAGGTTTTAAAAAAAGCCCAAATCCATTTGAAGTAAGAAAGACCTCTCCCAAATTGTACAAAAGTAGGTTTCAACATAAGGATAATCATAGATTTGAAGATAGAGTTGAAAAAAATCAGATCAGGAAGTTTAAAGAAAAAGTCAAGAAACATGAAATACTTCCCTAGAAGAAGGGAATACTATTTTGTCAAACATTAAAGTGATTCAGTCTTAATAATGTAAGCATTGTTTATTGGTTGTCAAATTTAGAGTTATTCCATGAACAAATCACAAATCAGAAAGTAAACTTTTCAAACATGAAGAGATAAAGTCACAGTGACTGTAATTATGAATTATGAATCTCTTATCTTTTCAAACCCATTCCATTATTCTTGCCTGGAAAACCCCATGGACGGAGGAGCCTGGTAGGCTACAGTCCATGGAGTCGCAAACAGTCAGACATGACTGAGCCACTTCACTTTTTTTTCTTTTTCTTTATCTTTTCCTACAAATGTGGAGTTTTACCAGCAGTCCTAGTTCTTGTTTGGTCTACTCATGTTCTCTCTCTCTCTGACTCTCTTCTATTTTTTTTTAAATTTTGTTGGATTATAGTTGATTTACAATGTTGTGTCAGTTTCAGGTGCATAGCAAAGTGAATCAGTTACACATACACATATATCCACTCTCTTCTTAGGTTCTTTTCTCATATAGGTCATTACGGAGTATTGAGTTCCCTGTGCTATACAGTAGGTTCTTATTAGTTACCTGTTTTATATGTACTAGTGTGTATATGTCAATCCTAAACTCCCGATTTACACCCTCCCCTCTCCCCTGGTAACCAAGGTTTGTTTTCTACACCTGTGACTCTACATTTGTTTTGTAAATATGTTCATTTGTACCCTGTTTTAAAATTCCACACATAAGTGATATCATCTGATATTTGTCTTTTTGTGTCTGATTTACTTCACTCAGTATGATAATCTCTGGGTCCATCCATGTTGGGGCAAATGGCATTCTTTTGTTCTTTTCTATGGTTGAGTAATGTTCTATTGTAGGTATGTACCACATCTTCTTTATCCATTTCTTTCTACACTCCTTCATTATTTCTCCTCCTCTTCATTCTTTCTCAGATCCTCCATTTATCCATGTGGTAGTGAGACCTGAAGTTTTTGTCACAGCTACCCAAGGCTAACAACTTTTCATAGATTACATCTGAGGTCTGGGGAAGTTGTGAGTGGCAGCGTGGTAGAGGGCATGGAGGTACTTATTTCAGGTGGATTTCTGGTTTAATTTTTTCCTTTGACTACATTGTATATATTTGCATCAAGCCATGCAGGCCAATCTTCAGTAAATAAATTTTCCAGGGTTTCCAGACCAACTCAACAATCGTTTTACAGTGATATATGGAACCCAGGCTAAATCAAGACTTAGACTTGCCCTTTCATATCCTTGTTTCCTGAAGATTTGGTTTCTTTGTCTAAAGGAGGAGTGGTTAGCTCATGATTAAGCATGAATATTTCTTGATCTGTGATCCAATAAAATAGTAGAGTCCTTTGAAAATGCTGCAGTTGCCCTCAGCCTACTCTCATCTCTATTCCTTGGGTAACTGATGCCTATAACACCTGATGTACAGCTTCTAGACCTGCTGTTGTTTATTGACCTGCCTGCCAGGAACTCTGTAAAACCCTACATGATTGGGAAAAGATGTTTATGTCTCATTGCCTGTTTTTATTCCATTGGGCAAGAGATGGAGTAATGCCAAGGAAATCTAGAGCTGAGGTAATCCAGTTGGTGATGTGAAGGCAATTTGCAAGTTCTGTCATTAACATTATCAGAGGAATTCTCTGGTCTTTTAGAGTCAGGCTTAGAGCTTTAACAGATACCACCTTCCTCTCACTTCCTAATTCCAACCTAGTGGTTTAAAAAAGTCCAAATTTCTCAAAAAAAAAGTCCAAATCTGTGCCCCCAGGTGTAATACTTTGCAACTTCAGTGTCTTGGGAAATGCTTGGAGTGTGGGTGACTGTGTGGTCTAATTTTCTCATTTTACAGATGAGGAAGCTGAGTATAAGGAAGCTGTGTGCTTTCTACTGGTTTCTAAGGGCAGGCTTGTAGCTTGAATCCCCACCATCTGACTCTACTCTTGATATGTATCAAAATGGCAACACTTGTTCAAAAGGAAAAAAAAAAAAGACTTAAAAAGTTAGCAGTTCCTCAAGATCAGGAGAGACTACTTGTAATTCTAAAGAGGAAAAAAAAATTCCAATCTTGTCTTCCTTTGTTTCACCAGATTGACCTCCAGTTTTTTCACAATGAAAAGGGCTTCTTCATTGGTTCTCTTCTCTCTGTGGGGCAAAGGGCCTCTCCAGAGCCTGCATTGTTTTCTCCAGCATTCTCATTTGTTTCAAACATGAGAATTTCCAGTGAGCATCCTAAAAAAATTATTATTCAGAAGGTTGAACTCAAGATTTTTAAAGTAATGTATTGCTAAATGATAACTGATACTAGAGCCTGTAGAGTTATTTTGAGGAGCATTGCACTAGACCATGAGTTTTATCAAGATCTAAATTGACCAAGTCTTATTCACATAGGACACAGTGATAACCACAATATTTTTACAAGTGAAGCAGTCATGTGGTCAGATGGGTGATTTGATAATGGGGCAGAATATTTTTTTATCTGGGATATATATTGACATACACATAACAGACTCTCAGTCAAAATTTATTGATAAAAGATTAGCTCCAGGCCTTAACAACCAAATGGAAAGCAGCATCTTTGTTCAGTCTATTGTCCCGAGTGAATGAAGTCTGGTTTATTGCAGGCTTTGAAATGTTGCCTCAACCTATTTCTGGAACTCCTTTCATTGGTCTCTTTCCATCTATCAGGCAGGTTATCAGTTCTGAAGGTTAGTCACTATATTGACAGGTTGATTTTTCTAATCCTGTAGAGATACAGAATGGGAAATATAACGGTTCTTCCATTTTTCTCTTCACATATGTAAGACAGAGGTGTCATTCACAGCCCCATAGAGTGTGGAAAGGGGAGTTGCAATGGAGCCCAAAACACTCGGGTATAAATTTCACTCCTGCCACCTAGTGATTGTGGGTATATCAGTTTCCTCTGTTAAAGTAAGTGCATTTTTCTTTAGGAGGTGGAGATAAGACATTTACTGGTAACGTGCAGTGTTTGTGGAACAAATGTCAGTTTCATTCTCTTCTTTGTTGCAGAAGACAGTGTGCTCCATCAATGGTGAGTCATACTGACCTTGTAAGAGGGATCAGGTGTATGTGAATTCTAGAGCATTTCTTCAGTCACTGATCATTGTTCATCAGATGAGTATTTGGTCTCAGCACAAATGGGGTGGTGTAGTAGAAACGTCTAGTGGAACAATGGATATCAGCAGAAGTGAATGTATTTTGGAGGCAGAACTAATAGGAATATCTATTGAGATTTGATATGTTGATTTTGGAGGAGGAGAACCAAGAATTAAAGACATATTTGTAGACTGAGCTGTTATGTGGGCGTTGGAACCACACATAGTAAGACAGAAAAGCAGAGGGAACAAGAGTATTGGGAGTTGGGCATAAAACAGAACCAAGAGTTCTATCTTGGACAGGCCAATTTTGAGATGCCTGTTATACCATCAAATAAAGATGTCATTTGGTGGTTAGATATGTGCCTCTTAAATCCAAGGGGACAGATCAGGGCTAGATATAAATGTTTTGATAAAGGATGGGACTGAATAAAATCACACTGGAGAGAACTTAGATATGTGGGGTGGCAGGGAGGGGAAAGCTTACTGCTAGACACTAGTTATTCCAGTATTTGACAGAGGAGTAGTGGAAAAGGAACCAACATGGAAGACTGCTAAGGCAGACCCAGAGGTAGAATGAAAACAAAGGAACTCTCATGAAAAGTGTTTCAAGAAGTGAAGAATGGTCGATTTCAAGAGAATGTTGCATATGGCAGCACAGAGAACAAGGATAACTCAGACAAAAGCAGTTTCATCTGAATGATGGAAATAAAACACCATTTAGTGTTAGTTGAGGAGAGGAGAGAAAAGTGATTTTTTGGTTAGAGGATCTTTTGTGTATTATATCTCAACATAAGCCCCAATATGAAATTAAGGTCAGTCTTATAAGTTTAGTAGTAAACTTTCTCAAACTCTACTTCCTGTAAAGTTAAAAGGCTGAGTCACAGGTTATAAATGTTTATGCCCTGTATTCTCTCAAGTTTAACAAATAAGTAAAACCAGTTGTTTTAACTTTGGCCTAACATCTTAGCAGCACAATTTTGACTTGATTGGCATGACTAGCCTTACATTCTGGTCAAAAGTCTCCATCTATGATTGTGGCTAAGTTGTTGCTGGGAGACAGCTGACCTTCCTATCACCATTATATAAAAGAATTGAGAAGATTCAAAGGGAGGGACAATGCTGAACTTCCACTTAGGAAGAGAAATAGAACCCAATTATGTGTGACCTTTCATATCAGAGTCACATTCACACTGGGAGGTAAAAGAAGATTGAATTTATACAAATCAAGAGGCTTGCATGGTCAAGAAATTTTCTACCAGTCTCAGTGGCTATCATGTCAGTTTTTACATGCCTGTGAGTCTGATGCATGGTTGGATTTTTTTTTTTTTTAATGAAACAAGAGATGGAGAAAAAAAGTACATCTATCAGGCTGTGGTGGCTATCTGGGCTTCCCATTTGGCTCAGTGGTAAGGAATCTCCCTGGAGACACAAGAGATATGAGTTTGATCCCTGGGTCGGGAACATCCCCTGGAGTAGGAAATGGTAACCCACTCCAGTATTCTTGCCTGGAAAATTCCATGAACAGAGGAGCTGGGTAAGCTACCGTCCATGGGGTCAGAAAGAGTCAGACACAACTGTGTGTCTGACCTATACAAGTCGACTTCTTTTTCTACGCAAATGGCAATATACTACACAGACAGTTCTACATAGGTTGAATTTTCCTACTGATGGAAGCTGATAACTTATGATTGAGATTGAATATAGAACCGCTTGTCTCTAATTCAGATGTTTAATCTATTTCATATGGCCAAGACATAAAAGAAACTAATGCCTAATAAGACTCAGATAAAAAGCTCAAACCTTTTGTGTCTTCAGCCTTTCCTTCTTTATTGGCTTGGAATTTTAGAAAACGTCCTCCTGCTTTTAGCGTCAGTCATTTACAACAAGTTTCATTGCCTGAAGCTTATATTGCATTTCTTGTCTCTATATTTTTGGTCACGTTGGCAATATGATGTAGCCTTTCCATGTCTCTCCTTTCTTTCAAATTTACTAAAACTTTCTTTATGGTTTTGCACATAATCACTTTGTGTAAATATCCTACATTTGCTTGAAAATGATATATAATTTATAGTTTTAGGATGTTAGTGTGTGTGTGTATGTGTATGCATATATATAGAAATGGATCAAGGGGTAAAGAATTTTCCTGCCAATGAAAGAGACATGGGTTTGATCCCTAGGTCAGGAAGATCCCCCAGAAAAGGAAATGGCAACCCATTCCAATATCCTTCTGTATTGTTAATAATTTGTATTGTCTTCAAGACAATTGAGATTGATGTTGATAGAGCTATATTAGATTTCTTGAAAAGTCTTTGGTACACATATAATTTTAATCTTTTCAAATATCCATTGTCCTTATGTTATCAGTTATGCTTTTTGCAATTTCACTAGACATGTTCACTTCAGTTCAGTTGCTCAGGCATGTCCAACTCTTTGTGACCCCATGGACTGCAGCACGCAAGGCTTCCCTGTCCATCACCAACCCTCCTGAAGTTTACCCAAACTCACGTCCATGAAGTTGGTGATGCCATCCAACCATCTCATCCTCTGTTGTCCCCTTCTCCTCCTGCCTTCCATCATGCCCAACATCAGGGTCTTTTCCAATGAGTCACTTCTTTGCATCAGGTGGCCAAGGTATTGGAGTTTCAGCTTTAGCATCAGTCCTCCCAGTGAATATTCAGGACTGATTTGCGTAAGGATTGACTGGTTGAATCTCCTAGCAGTCCAAGGGACTCTCAAGAGCACAGTTCAAAATCATCAATTCTTTGGTCCTCAACTTTTTTTATAGTCCAACTCTCACATCCATACATGACTACAGTAAAAACCATAGCTTTGACTAGAGGGACCTTTGTTGGCAAAGTAATATCTCTACTTTTTAATATGCTGTCTAGGTTGGTCATAGCTTTTCTTCTAATTTTAAGTCTCTTCTACTTTTAATTTCATGGCTGCAGTCACCATCTGCAGTGATTTTGGAGCCCCCCAAAATGAAGTCTTTCACTGTTTCCCCATCTATTTGCCATGAAGTGATGGGACTGCATGCCATGATCTTAGTTCTCTGAATTTTGAGTTTTAAGCAAACTTTTTCACTCTCCTCTTTCACTTTCATCAAGAGGCTCTTTAGTTCTTCTTCACTTTCTGCCATAAGGGTGGTGTCATCTGCATATCCGAGGTTATTGCTATTTCTCCCAGCAATCTTGATTCCAGCTTGTGCTTCATTCCAACTTGTGATGCTTTTGTGGCATTTCTCATGATGTACTCTGCATATAAGTTAAATAAGCAGGGTGGTAGTGTACAGCCTTGTGTACTCCTTTTCCAATTTGGAAACAGTCTGTTGTTCCATGTCCAGTTCTAACTGTTGCTTCCTGACCTGCATACAGATTTCTCAGGAGTCATATAAGGTGGTCTGGTATTCCCATCTCTTTAAGAATTTTCCATAGTTTGTTGTGATCCACACAGTCAAAGGTTTTAGTTCAGTTCAGTTGCTCAGTCATGTCCGACTCTTTGCAACCCCATGAATCGCAGCACGCCAGGCCTCCCTGTCCATCACCAACTCCCGGAGTTTACCCAAATTCATGTCCATCAAGTCAGTGATGCCCTCCAGACATCTCATCCTCTGTCGTCCCCTTCTCCTCCTGCCCCCAATCCCTCCCAGCATCAGGGTCTTTTCCAATGAGTCAACTCTTTGCATGAGGCAGCCAAAGTATTGGAGTTTCAACTTCAGCATCAATCCTTCCAGTGAACACCCAAGACTGATCTTCTTTAGGATGAACTGGTTGGATCTCTTTGCAGTCCAAGGGACTCTCAAGAGTCTTCTCCAATACCACAGTTCAAAAGCATCAATTTTTTGGCACTCAGCTTGCTTCACAGTCCAACTCTCATATCCATAGATGACTGCTGGAAAAACCATAGCCTTGAGTAGATGGACCTTTGTTGGCAAAGTAATGTCTCTGCTTTTTAATATGCTGTCTCGGTTGGTCATAACTTTCCTTCCAAGGAGTAAGCGTCTTTTAATTTCATGGCTGCAATCACCGTCTGCAGTGATTTTGGAGCCCCCAAAAATAAAGTCTGACGCTGTTTCCACTGTTTCCCCAAAGGCTCAGGTGTAGTCAATAAACCAGAAGTAGATGTTTTTCTGGAACTCTCTTGCCTTCTCGATGATCCAATGGATGTTGGCAATTAGACTAGACATATTAAGTTTTTACTGTGTGATCCTTGGTATGTTTTGGGGCTCTTAATTCTGTTTCCTTGTCCTACATATCTCCTTTTATGCCAGTAACATGCTGTTTTGATAATTATACCTTTGTAGTATGGTTTGACATCAGGCAATATGATGACTCTGGCTTTCTTCTTCTTTCTCAGAATTTCTGTGACTATTAAGTGTCTTGTGTTTCCATAAAATTTTTAGGATTTTTTTTTTCTATTTCCATAAAAAAAGTCATTACAGATTTTATAGGAATTGCAGTGAGTATGTTACTGGCTTTGGGTAGTATGGACATTTTAACAATATTCTTTCAATGTGTCTTTCCCTTTGTATCTTGTTAATTTCTTTTTTTTTTTTTTTATAATTTTCAAATCTTTCTCTTTGTTTCTTTAGACTGCACCACATGTCTTGTGCCATCTTAATTCCCCAACCAGGGACTGAACCCAGGCCATTGGCAGTGAAAGCACAGAGTCCTAACCTCCGGACCACCAGGGAATTCCCTCAGATCTCTTTGATGAGCCTGCATTACCACTCACACAGCTGCGGAAGCCTGTGCTGGCTGCTGGGGCAGTTCTAGGGTTCTGATGGGGGTTGCTCTGAGGGTAAGGGACAGGAAGACTCTCAGGCGAGAACAGATGTGAATACCTCTGGGGCAAAGGCTAGTGAAATATGCAGCAGTGTGCCACAGCTTTGCTGGCTTTTCTCCAGTTGCAAAATCTGCTGGATTCATCTGCTGAGTAGGTCACTGTCAACTGTGATGATCCCACAATATGGCTGCTATTGGTAACCTTGCTTTTCTGATTTTTTTTTTTTCATGCCAGCCCACTTTTGACTTTTGTCATCAATTCATTAAAAATATTTTAGCTGATTTCTTTTTGCCAGCATGAATGGCATCCTGAGGCACTGAACCCAAGCAAGCACTTCCTTGTGTTCCATTTCTACTTGCAGTTGCTCTTTCCTTAGATTTTTGGCTAGCAGGTTGCCCTGCAGTACCAGCTCTCTGATAGCTTTAAGCAAAGGTGTAAATTTGCTTTTATCCAGTGGGTTTTATTATTAAAAAGAAGAGTGACACTCTTTTCCAGGTATCTAAGTAGTAAGCCGAAGTCAGAAGTCTCACCATTCTTGACAGTTTTGTTGTACATGGAATTCTAGGATGGCAGTTAATTCATCTTAGTTCCTTGAAGATACGGTTGTTTCTTTATAGTTTCCAAGATTATGCCTGAGAAATTAGCTGCCATTGTAACTGTTATTATTTGAGGTAATCTTTTCCCATTGGATGTTCTTTAACATCACTTCATTGCTTTTCACATTCTGCAGTTTCATTGTTGTGTATGTATTTATAAATTTTATTTAGCCGGTGAAAATTTCAGAGTGATGTGTGTAGCATCAACTTGCAAAATTCTCATCCATTATCTTCTTTTTGGATATTACATCTTTTGCAATATTCAATTTTGCTGAAGACAGTATTGAAATATTGCCTATTCTCTTTGCTTTATAACTTTTCTTTTATAATTTCTTTTCACATATTTTGAGGGATTTTTGTACCATATTTCAGTGGTTTCATTAGATTTAATGTTTAGTTCATGTTCTCTCTTTTATTGCATCTAATTATTTTGTTTTTTAATCTATTCCAGTAATTAGATGGAATTAGGGATATATAAATATAGATGCATAAATAGCTTGGGTTGAAATTTCATTACTCTACAGTGGATTTGCATGTGGGTCAGTCAGTCCAGTCAACTGTCTGCTAACCCAGAATTACTTTAAATTTCCAGTTTGTACTTTTGGAGGGCATATAGAAAGTGTGCATTCTAGCCTCAAGCCTGCTTGCAGGCTTTTAATTGGGAATCCTCATTAGATTCTTCCCTCCATTTTTCTGCTATTCTTCAAATAAAAACCACAAATGTTCCAGTATCCCATGAGGCACAGAATTTTTCTTGTATACACGTTGAGTTTATTGTTATTTAGGGAAACCTTCTTTATGGAGGATTTTTTCTTTCAATGCAATCTTGCTTCTTGCTAGGTTCCCAGACTTGTGTCCCCTCAATTCTTAATTACCCAAGCCTAACTTAAACCTCATGGCTCTAAAACATCATTGGTCAAGGAATAATTTCTGCTTCAGTTTCACTTTCTTATATGGATTTGTTCTTTTCCTTTTTTATGTTTTGCTACTCTGATATTCCCTTATTTTATCCATAGCTCATCCATGTGTTAAAAAATATATTTTTTAATGGGCTTGCTTGGTGGCCCAGTGGTTAAGACTCTGTGTCCACCGTAGGAGGCCATAGGTTCAATTCCTAGTTGGGAAACTAAAATCCTTCATGCCACATGGCATGGCCTATATATATGTATGTGTGTGTGAATATACACACACACACACACATTTGTTTTTATAAAATAATGATATATATGTATGTATATATCCACACATATATACACATCATATATATTCAACATTCTGCTCATTGTTTTAGAGCCCAGTTGAAATGCCACCCCTTCTGTGAGTTTCATTCTTTCACCTATAGTCAGAGTTGTTTTTTTCCTGCCTTCCAGGTAATATTTTTCACTTAAATTCATCTTTTGAAGTTTTCTGCCTTACAGTCAAATTTGTGGTTTATATGTTAATATCCCCTTCTGGACAGACTGACTCTTAAAGGAAGGAAGCTGTGTTTTAAGTCATCTTTCTCTTAGCCAAGAGAAAGGCATACATTATGTATTTAATATATGTAGAATAAGTAAATAATTTGATGACTGAATTAATGAATAAAAGCATAGATTTGGCATTCGCAGATGAAATTCAGTTTAGGTGCTATACTGAGCTCCTAATAGGTCATGCTTGGTGCTAGGAGCTAAGTAAATTGAAATAAATGAAACAAATTTCTTAAAGAGAGGAATTACCCTTTAATTTTCCAAAATGGAGGTACAGGCGTGGTAGACGCAGTATGTTCGGTTTCTGTGGATAAAAAGTATAAATGCGACTATGATCAATGAAACATTCATAATTAATCATAGAAGAGACAAGGGTTTGGGGGCATTAATCTCATCATTCATGGGTTTATATCATGCATGCTAGCCATACTCCTTCCCTGGAGAAGGGAATGGCTACCCACTCCAGTATTCTGGCCTAGAGAATTCCATGGACTGTATAGTCCATGGGCGGAGAAGGCAATGGCACCCCACTCCAGTGCTCTTGCCTGGAAAATCCCATGAATGGAGGAGCCTGGTGGGCTGCAGTCCATGGGGTTGCTACGAGTCAGATGCGACTGAGAGACTTCCCTTTCACTTTCATGCATTGGAGAAGGCAGTGGCGACCCACTCCAGTGTTCTTGCCTGGAGAATCCCAGGGACGGGGGAGCCCTGTGTGCTGCTGTCTATGGGATCGCACAGAGTCGGGCACAACTGAAGCGACTTAGCAGCAGCAGCATAGTCCATGGGGCTGCGAAGAGTTGGACACGACTGAGCGACTTGCACTTCACTTCGTACGGCTTCACTGTTCATTACGGGTAGAAGACCAGACTCGATAGGGCAGAGGGTCTGCTAGTCTGTGCGCACAGCTGAGGGTGTGTGTGATTTTACAAGCCAAGAAGAACTGCTGTATTACCCTAATCCAAGCATTTGTATAAATATATTTATGGTTATGGAATGGGTTATTTTTGGTTTACAAGAGCTATGCAGGAAATATCCTACTTTGTATACATAATGCACTTTTAAAACATGTGTGTCGAAGTTTATAGTATAAAGGCCAAATAATGAACTTACATATTTTAAGTTGAGGACCCAGGCACAGAGAGCTAAAACGTCCTCAGTTACACTTTGTCTTTAACACAGATCTCTATGATTTATCTCTAGAATTTCTAATATGTTCTTGTTTGTTATCTTCTATTCACAACTGAACAAACAGTTGACTGGCTTAAGCCCAATGAATGTCTTGTGGATTTACCTCTTTTGGCACTCAGAGTGATTTCCATCTTTGTCTCAACTGTATTAGGTTTACGAGATCTATACTTCTCATATCAGCATTTTCATCTTCCATTTGTTTTTATAAAATAATGAAGACAGAAGGCAATAAAATATTCAAGACATACAAACACTGCTGCACAATTATGCTGCCAAAATTGTACCACAGTCAGAAACTCCATGTACTACCTGTATATTGCAGCTTATCAGCTATGCAGAGAGGGCCAAATTGCGCTTATAAAACCCAGTTAGGGCTGTTGGTGCAAACGAATGGATTGTATGAAAGTAGAATGAACCAAAGTCAAGGAAAAGTGATAGCTAGAGTTGTGATCTGTATGTGTCTTCTTTGACTTGTGTACATGAAGCACAGAGCAAGCCTCATATTTTTGGAGCCATGAATCTCTCTTCAGGAATATAGCAAAGATGATAACTCTGAGCATCTAGAAAGGAGAGTACTCTAAACTGCATGTCAACATTGATAAGGTGATAATAATAGTGTATCAATAATTTTGGCATCTAGGTGTTCATTTAAATATAATCTCTTTTTGTGTGTGTGTTTGATTTTTCATTAAAGATGGTTTAAAGAAATTTCAAGGGTAAGACTATTGCCCTCACTGACAAGAGAATTTTCTTTCCATTTTATTTAAGGAATTATATTCATGTTATCATATCAGTACATGTATCTATATCATATGCAATGGCTTTTCTTTGTGAGAGTCTAGGCAATATTAAGGTTCCAGTGGAAAGCTTGTCTTTCTAGTTCTCATGTTCTCCTTTTTTGTTGCCATGTGACTTTCAGCTTTCTTATCTCTTTTCTGAGTAATCTGTTCTTGGAAAAGGATGCGTGATTCACCACTGAAACTTTGACTGAGTTCAGGTCAGTGTGTATTTCTACAAGGTAATTTTCTAGTTATTTATTATTACCAACTAAAAATATTAGAGGAGTTTTTGTTTCCAATAAGCAAGAGAGCAAACATTTGGAAAATTGGGAATAAGATTGTTTATGCATGAGAAGTCACTTCTGAGTACCAGCAGCCATATGGACAGATGGTCCTGGTCAGCTTTCTACTTCTCTTCCTTGTCCTGGCCTAAAACTTTCAGGACCCTGTGAAACAGTTTGAATATAGACTTATGGGGAATGTATTCAGCCACACTCTGTAAATAATGCTGAGGAACTGTGTGGTCTTGTGCAGATTACTGGGCTATGAATCAAAGTACTTGGAAATCTCCAAACTGGTATCCATGTGGTTGTACCAACTTATATTCCCACCAGCATTGTAGGAGGGCTGCCTTTCTCCACACCCTCTCCAACACTTACTGTTTGTAGACTTTTTGATGATGGCCATTCTGACTGGTGTGAGGTGGTATCTCATTGTAGTTTTGATTTGCATTTCTCTAATAATAGTGATGTTGAGCAACTTTTCATGTACCTCTGGACCGTCTATATGTCTCCTTTAGAGAAATGTCTGTTTAGGTCTTCTGTCCATTTTTTGGTTGGATTTCTTTCTTCTTCTTTTTTTTAATATTGAGCTGAATGAGCTGTTTTTAAGCTTTGGAAATTAATCCTTTGTTGGTTGCATCATTTGAAAATATTTTCTTCCATTCTGTTGGTTGTCTTTTAACTTTATTTATGTAGTATGAAGTTCCTTTAAGAAAATAAAAGTAGAGCTACCGTATGATTCAGCAATACCACTTCTGGGCATATATCCAGAGAAAACCATAGTTCAAAATAATGCATACACCCCAACGTTCATTGCAGTATTGTTTACAACAGCCAGACCTGGAAGCAGCCTAAATGTCCATCAACAGTTGAATGGATAAAGAAGATGTGATACATATATGCAATGGAATATTAATCAGCCATTAAAAGGAATGAAATAATGCCATTTGAAGAAACATGGATGGACCCAGAGATTGTCATACTGAGTAAAGCAAGTCAGACAGAGGAAGAGAATCTTAAAAAAGAGAACCTTAAAAAAAATTATACAAGTGAACTTATTTTCAAAACAGAAACATACAAACTTAAGAGAAGGAACTTACGGTTATTAGCGGGAAGAGTCATAGGGAGGAATAGTTAGGGAGCTTGGAATTGACATATACACTCTGGTATATTCAAAATGACTAACCAACAAGGACCTTCTGTATAGCAGAAGGAACCTTACTCAATATTACGTAAGACCCAAATGGGAAAAGAATTTGGAAAAGAGTAGATGCAAGTATGTAACTGAATCACTTTGCTGTACATCTGAAATGAATATTTTATATATTCTAATGTAAAATAAAGCATTTTTAAAAAAAAAAGTACTTGGATTGTAGCTCCTGTTCTGTCATTAAATTAGTATGATATTTGGAGCCAGTTACATTCCGTCTTTGTGCCTAAGTTTTCTCATGGGTAGACATGCTGTTGTTCAGTCTCCAGGTCGTGTCCAACTATTTGTGACCCGGTGGACTGCAGCACGCCAGGCTTCCCTGAATACATGGGACTAAATTAGTCGTGCTCCAACTTGGAGGCGCAGTAGAATCCAGGAAGCTCTTTAAAAATATTAGTGCCTGAGCTCTGTTCCTGGATATTCTGATTTACGTTGTGTGAGGTGGAATCAGTGTGTGTTGGAAAAGCTCCTCGGGTGATTCTAATGTGTATCCAGTGCTGAGAACTGCTGTCCAAGGCGATCCCTGGAGTCTTGTCCAGGGAGAGAGTGTATCATAGGTGTTAAGGGGACAAGCATTGCAGGTAGATGGAGTTGAGTGTGAATCCCAGCTCTCTCACTTCCATCCTAAGTACACTTGGGCAAGTTTTCACTTTAGGTCCCAGCTTCCCCATCTTTATAATAAAGGTACACTTGCCTCATTGGATTGTATTAAAAATTGCATGTAATACTGGGTATTAAGTAAAGTAGCTCAGGACTCTGAACATAGTAGGCACTTAACACATGCTGATAGTAAAGAGAATGATTCCTGTGATAAAGCTGATTATCCCCATGGTCCTCCCCAATAGTAATCCTTTCCTGAGTGGAGTGTTGGTTCAAGAAGAGAAAATAGAATATTAAAACAAAATAAAGACCAGAAACAGCCCTGCCGAGTTACCTCCAAACTTGGTGTATCCCATGATATTGCCAGGGGCTATGTAGTAAATGGTGCTAGACTGACTGATTACAAAAGGGAAAAATAGCACAGACAAAACAAAAATCTTCTTTTGTTCTTAAAAGTAGGTTTCAGATGGATGAAAGACTTAAATATGACAAAGTCAAACTTGAACTGTTTAAAATATTAATATTATAGTTATATAGTTATAACTAACAGCTAACAATATCATAGTTATATTGGGATAGTCCATTAAAAAATGGAATAAAAATTTTTCCATTAAAAAAATTGGGATAGAAAGAGTCTTTAAACACAAAAGATAAGTCATAAGGGAAAGAATAAAAATACTGACTGCTTTGAAATTTAGTGTTTTATATTCCAAAAATACTAGAAATTTAGGATATTTATAATACATACAAGAAAGAAAACTGTACATCCCTGTAACTTATTTATTTTATACATAGTAGTTTGTACCCCTTGCCTTTTACTCCTTCCAACTCCCCACTGGTAACCGTTAGTTTAGTTTTATATCTGTGAATCTGTTTCTTTTTTGTTATATTCGTTTGCTTATGTTTTAGTGATAGTGTACAGTACTTGTCTTTAGCTGTCTGATTTATTTCACTAAGCATAATCCCCTGCTGGTCCATCCATGTTGTTGCAAATGGAAAAATTTCATTCTACTCTATGTGTGTGTGTGGAGGGGGTGGGTAGGTGGGTATTGTGGTTGTTCAGTTGCTCGGTCATGTCTGACTCTTTGCAACCCCATGGACTGCAGCATGCCAGGTTTCCCTGTCCTTCACCGTCTCCCGGAGCTTGCTCAAACTCATGTCCATTGAGTCAGTGATGCCAACCTACCATCTCGTCCTCTGTTGTACCCTTTTTCTCCTGCCTTTAATCTTTCCCAGCATCAGGGTCTTTTCTCATGAGTCGGCTCTTTGCATCAGGTATATATAGTTAATGCCACATCATTTCAGAATAACTGGGGCTTCCCAGGTGGCGCTAGTGGTAAAGAACCCGCCTGCCAATGCAGGAGACATAAGAGATGTGGGTTCAGTCTCTGGGTCGGGTAAATCCCCTGGAGCAGGAAACGGCAACCCACTCGAGGATTCTTGCCTGGAGAATCCCATGGGCAGAGGAGCCTGGTGGGCTACAGTCCCTGGGGTCGCAAAGAGTCAGACACGACTGAAAGCAGCTTATCACTAGCATCTTTGTCCATTCATCTGTTGATGGATGCTTAGATTGCTTCCATATCTAGGCTGTTGTAAATAATGCTGCTGTGAACTTTGGGATGTGTGTATCTTTCCAAATTATGATTTTTGTTTTCTTTGGATTAAACGCCCAAGAGTGAAATTTCTGGGTCATACAATAGTTTCCTTTTTAGTTTTGTAAGAAATCTCCATCCTGTTCTCCACAGTTTTACATTGTTATCAACATGTAGATAGTTACCTTTCTATCGGAAAGTGATGGTGAATGTGCCTCTGAGAAGTGATATAATCGCCCATGATCACAGTGCTGGGTTGGGAGGCTGGCTGTGGGACTCCACAGACCAGGTTACTAACCACCACACTTTGGAAAGATTGCAACTGCTTGAGTGTAAAACAAAAATATTGGTTGTGTGAGGTCATCTTTTGTCATCCGTGTGGAAAACAAAATGAATACTGTGAGTTGTTTGTGTGGTGAGTCTCCAGTAGGGAGACTTAACTGTGTTCAACTGTAGAGAGAAAAGCATAGTCAAACCTGGGGGCTTCTCACACTAGCTCATGCCTGATTTTTCTGAGCCTCTTACAGCCTCTGAACTGCATGAATGTTCTTTAATCTCAATTCCATTACCTAGCCTCCTTTCTCTCCATTAAAAAAAAAAAAAAAAAAAAAGGTTTTCTTCATACATGCTGAAGACTAGGTTGTAAAACAAAGCAAAGAAATTACTGTTGACCAGGTCACAAAATCCTGTGCCTCGGTCTAAAGGAAGTTGCACCTTTAACTCTTAAATCCATTAACCTGAGAAATATCACTTGTCCAGAAATTAAGATAAAATAGTAGTAACTGTGTAGTAAGAAAACTGAGTTTCTTTCTCTGGTATGGGAAGTACAGGTCAAGTAGATGAGCAGTCTAACTGATTTTGCTCTGCTTTTCATGACCACATGGTTCATTTCAGGCCCCATTCAACAAAGATCCATCTTTCATTTATCAGAGTCACAATAATCGCTGGTATCCTGAACTGGTAACCTTGGAATTGTTCAACAGTTGTGAAGAGCAGACAACTCAGACCGCAACATCCGACGTGTTGAGGAATAACCTCAATGTCCCACCTAGGTGACAGATGTAACTCGGTGTAGACAAGAGAAAGGTGGGAGCTTTAGTTCCTTCTTCACTAGCTATAAGGCCAGGGAACGTTTTCCGCATATTTCCTTGGGAACTGACGCTTCCAGCACCTCGCGTAATTTCCCTCAGCCTCCTGTTCCACTCAAGGGTTTTCCAGTTGAGGAACCGTCCCCACACTGTTCCATGCTCTGTAACAGATAAGTGATACAGGGTGAAACTGACTTTAGTGATGGGTTTGCAAACAAAAACGTGGCTCGGACTGTACTGGCCTCAGAACACCTGGCTCTACCCGCCTTGCTCCCGCTTTTAGAGCCATCGTGTTTCAAGGACACGCAGACAGTCGGCTCGGCTGGGCTGGTGGTCTCCTTGGGCTGCAGTATTCCAGGGCTCTGTCATTATCTAGCCCTGTCTTTATAATTCAGAGGGACTGTTACCAGCCAGAAACTGCTCTCTGCCACCAGTTTTATCAGTAGTAAAGGCTGACATTTTCATCTCCGTCTGCTTGTTGCCTATGTTTTCTTTTTTTTATTTTTATTTTTCAATTGGTCCTAAAATCAAGAGGAGGAGAAAGGGGAGAAATTTATTTGCCCCCTAAAATCTTGACACAGCATCGTTGGGGAGATACATGAGAAGGCAAAAAGAAAGAGAGGAGCAGCGCTGAAGCTACAGCCCAGTCCTGCCCTCGGCTCCGTGGAGGGCTGTGGCTAGGAATGAAGCCAACAAAATTAAAGGAGGAAATTCATGTTGTTTTAAAATGGCTTATTAAAGGAAGTAATAGTAACAGGAAAATCAATAAAGCGCATGATGCAGAGTAAAAAGCAATGAAGTCTGGGGTAAAGACAGGCCCTATTGTATTCAACAGAAGGAATCATGGGACTAATAACAATTATGTACTTTTTATTATAAAAACAAATAAAATGCTTCCATTGGAAGTCACTGATCCCAATAACTTGGAGTGCTGGAGAATCATAACAAGCATTCACAGTGTTTTCTTAAAAGTCAGTTCAATGCTTGTGGTATATTATCAATATAAGTAAAGTGATACCTGCTGAGAAGAGAAGTCGCCCCAGAATTATAACGCCAATTATGTCTTCAGAAGCATGTAAACAGTTTTCTCTCTAGAGCATTGCTGAAAGGAGGATTTTTTTTTTTTTAATTGCTAGAGAGTCAAATCAGGACATTGGACAAAGCTCTTATTTTTCCTCCGAGGACTGGAAAAGGAAGAACATACTGAAGAACTTCATCAAGGGTATCAGCATGGTAGGAAAATGCAAAGCAATTCTATGTGCGCAAGACTAATCTTAACTCATACTTCCTATATCCAGCATGTGGTCCCCAAAGACATGGATCTGAGAAGGAACCATCATTATGTTGCCTGTTGCCAGCCACTCCTGGCTAAGGTTACTCTTTTTTTTTTTTTTGGCTGTGTTTTTCTTTTTACTTTTTTTAATGTCCTGGGAAAACTATAGATTCCATGGGGCAGAACATTGCCCCTACTCTTCCTTTCCCTCTTCCAGTCTGCTCATCTCTCTCTCTTAGTTGACCCGAATTCCCTGATTGCATCAAACAAACTAAGCCTCCCTTTCTCTTTGGTTGCATGACTACAATTTATTCTTTGGGTACCATTCTTCAGACAGAACAAACCTTCAACACAAGCAAAAAATTGTTCTACCTTGGTATCCCAGATCAAAAGGCTGTACCTCATTTGATCTGACCCCACTGCAAAATGTGCTGCAGTGAAAAAGTCCTGAACCCTTTGCCATTTGTCAGTGAACAGCAATCAAGGTCTTGGATGGTGAAGTCTCTAGAATGGATACCATTTTGCGGAGACTATGCGGAAATATCTTGGCATCAAAAGCAGCAAAGCCTGGCAGCATCAAGGGATAGGAGAGAGTGATGGAACACCAAGAGAAGGAGAAAGGTGCTCTTTGGAATTTTCTATGCCTCTGTGTCCTCTGCCTGAAATGGTACTTTCATTTTTTTCTTTCTCGTAAGTTCTTAGTCTTCACAATACAACTTAAATGTTGTCTCTCTAGAAGAGTCATCTTTATTGCCCCTCTGTCCTCTGCTTTTCCCTCTCCCCTCAGCCCAGTTAAGGTAACAACTACACCCTCTGAGCTGAGGTAGTTGCGTGCACACATCCCTTTGCCGGCACGTGCCTCACACTGGGTTAAGGGATTCTGGGCATCTTTCTGTTATCCCTCCCCAGACCGTGAGAGCCTTGAAAGCAGAGGTCATGCCTTCCTTCTCTTTTATTTTCAGAGATTGTTAAGAATCTAGTAGATATGCAATACAGGTAGGAATGAATGCCCTGATGAATGAATGAATGAACAATATTTTGCCTTGGATCATTTGTGAAAAAAACTGCTATCTAATTAACTGGTATGATGAGTAATTCTACCAAATAATTTCCAGGAAACTTATTTCTAGCAACCTTCCCATGTGCCCAAACCAAAATCTTGGGAATCATTTTATTTCTGTCTCCAGCCCTTCCCCTTCCTGTCAATCTGATCCCCTTCCTGTTATAGCCGTGTCTTCCATCCCGACTGGTGTTCTGCCTAGCAGCATGACTTGTCCACAGCTTATCCCAGCCCCTGCCCACCCCAACATTCAAATGGCTATTTCATACCAAGAATAAAATGGATGTGGTTACGGAGGTAACTTTAGAACATACTTGCTGTTAGAGGCACTCGATATATGGCAACAAGTTAAAATTATCTGAGATGTTAGGGATGTTTATATAACAAATTGGAGAGAAGTGTGCATGTGAGCCCCTTATCCTTCATGATCACAGTGGAAACTCAAAAGCAGACTCCCCTGTGTAACTGAGGAAAACGTTTTACAAGATTAAAACATTCTAAGCGTCGTTGCCTCTGACGATGACATTAAATAATTTCCCACAAGAAGTGGGAATAAAATGAGATCTAATAACAAGGGCCCATACGCGGTTGCACAAAGGGAAGATGAAGGATGCAACCACTGCAGAAAGGATGGCCTTGATACACAGAGGTGCCGTGCAATTCACAAAATCCTGCATGGATGTAAGTTTCTGCCTGACACTTGAATAACACAAATATCTCATCGTAACTGGTTTTAGCTTATGTTTCCCCCCTGGCCTTTCTGTTTCTATTTCTTAGGGGAAGCAAATAACCTATTATCAACTCTTGATATATATAATGGTTTTAACTTGAGGTCCTGAAGCTGAGTTGTGGGAGCTGGTGAATAAGACAACATTTCTCTTCACATTCTGCTGTAAAAACATTCTTGGTATTTCTCTTATTTCCTATGCCTTAGAGAGCTCAGTAGGGTGCTGAATTGCAGTCAAGATACAAATGTACTTGCAAACTTGGCATTGATTAATCTTGATATTTCCTGCAAGGTGAAAATGGAGGTTGTTTTTGCCGTATAGGCTTGTCCATAAGAGTTTGACTCCTAACATCTCTGGTGGGTAGTCTAACTGGGTTTATAAGGTTGGATGAAGCTTGTTTGGGGAAAAATGAAAGGAGCACAGAAGCTCGAGGGCAGCTGATGTTTATTTACCTATAACTCACTCTATTTCAAAAGACTCTTAAGCCACTGCCAGCTCTAAGACTACTTCACTGTTTTTGACATATAAATGGAAACATTATAGATCACTAAATTTGATACTTTCTCAATAACTTTTCTTGGAAGAAACTCGGTGTTATCATGTTTTCTTCCAAATTAAGTATGTCACTTTAGTCTCTTTTCATCTTTGGTAATCCTCCATGCTGTGTATCTTGTAATTTGCATATAAGTTTATATTTTTCAAGAAATAGAGGACATCTTATAATCTTCAAGAGCTGAATGATAGATTGGATGGAAACCATGATGTCTCCACCTCTGATAATTGTACCCTGAGCTCCTCACAAAGAAGTTCCCAATGCCAAAGCATAGAAGAAGAGAATTCAGTTTTATCTCCAGTCTTATCCTCTACAATAAATGGATATTATAGGATTCACTGGAAAAATATTTGAATATATTATTGAAAAAGGGCTTCCCTGGTGACTCAGATGGTAGAGAATCTGCCTGCAAGGCAGGAGACCCAGGTTCAGTCCTTGGGTTGGGAAGATCCGCTGGAGAAAGGAATAGCAACCTGTTCCAGTATTCCTGCCTAGAGAATTCTATGGACAGAAGAGCCGGGCGGGCTGCAGTTCATTGGGTTGCAAAGAGACACGGCTGAGCAACTAACACACATACATCAGTGGAAAGTGAAGAGTTTGAATCCTGTAGACTAGATGCAAAAGGAGCACTTTTAAAATGTATTCTATGAGATAAGTCTAGTGCAGTACTGATAGCCCTCTACTGAGAAGTAATTAAAACAGCAAATGATTATATTCTAAGGAATTATTCTGCAAGGCATACGTCTGGAAAGTCTGAGTGAACATGCATGCATGGTGCTTGGTGAGAATGCCAAAATTTGCGTTTTCTTCTTGACGTTGCTCCATTAACAGTGTCCATCAAAATGTCCTTTTTGCTCGAAGTAACATCACACCTGGTACATTGTGTGCACAACCAGGAGAGAGGAATCTACTGCTTCTTCCTCAGTATTGGGGCCTCTCTGTTTTACCCCTCGAGCTGGAGGGTACAGCTGGGCTTCAGAGGAAGGTTGGCTCTTGTTGAACTGCAGTCAGAGATACCTGATTCTGAGCCGCCTGGTCCAGTGCCCTGAGGCATGGCACCCGCCTGTCGGCATGGCATGCTTGCCTTGACTCTGCTTCCTATGGGTGATGTTAACCAATCCTCTTCTCCTCCCTGAAGGCACCGACCCACTAAAATGAGGGGAGAAGGGAAAGGAGAGGTCTCGGGGGGGTACACAAATCCCTTGGCAAAGCCTGAGGTTTTCTAAAACAAACGGGAATGTTTATGTTCAGTCTTACCAGAAGACAACACAGTTTTCACGTGTTAACTAGTTTGTATCATCAGGTGAGAGATTGGACACGGTCAGAAGAGACTTGTCTTTTAAATCGCTTCCAGTCCCTGAGCCACAGGGTGTGACTGAGTGAACGTGACCACAAACCAAACCAAAGACCGAGGTGTGCCTTAACACACTCTTACTCCAAACCAGATGTGAATCTAGGAGTCAAAGCCCCAATCACGTTCTACCTCTGCCGCTGCTGAGAAACCCAGATGTCACACCAAGAAAGATCACTCTGCTGTGTGACAGCAGAGACCTCCATGGCACCTACGTACAGAGGTTGGTAGGGGCCCAGTGTTCACAGTCTGTCTGCTGCTCCATAAACAAGGCGAGGTGTTTTATGCTAGCAGCAAAGTAATGATGCTAAGAGACTGAATGATTAAATGCCAGTCTGCCAGCCAGAGTACATTTGTTTTCTGCTTGAAAAAGCCACTTTCATCTTGTATGACAGCTTTCTTAACTGCAACATAGCTCAGAAAATGACAGAGAGCGAATGAGAATAAGTGATTGTAAAATGGCAAACAACTATTTGCTACTATTTGAACTACCATTAAACTGTTCATTCAATTTCTAGTCAGAAGCCATCACTCAGCTGTGGAACCACAATGTAGGCATTATTTATTTGGTGGCATTACAATGCCATCTAATCTTGGGGAAAATCTTAGAGGCAAAAATCAGAATATCCAAAAATTGCCTTGACATTTAGTGGCAAAATACAATGCTTCACTGTGGCTTTTTACTTCTCCATATTCTTTTTTCTCATTGTTGCAACTGAAATACTTGAATTCCATTCTCATTCTAGTGTTACATCCTCAATAATATGATTTTTTTCCCACTAGCTATCTGTTAGCACCGGGCAGAGCTGAAGTTTCGTAAGATGTGCTTGGACTAGACCTGGTTTCCATTGAATACCATGAATTTCTGTTGGGAATAGGCACATTTATAGTTTGCAGGTTCTCTAAGAGAGTTGCTCTGCATTGAAGAACTAGGAGTCACCGCAAAATGAGGTCAGCTACTAGATGCTCTGCATATTTTATGTTATTTAAACTTCTTGACAATCTTGATGGCTTCCGAGGTGTCTCAGTGATAAAGAATCTGCCTGCCAATGCAGGAGACAGAGGAGCTGTGGGTTCAATCCCTGAGTTGTGAAGATCCCCTGGAAAAGGAGGAAATGGCAACCCACTCCAGTATTCTCGCCTGGGAAATGCCATGGACAGTGGAGCCTGGCCGACTACAGTCGGTGGGCTCTTAAGGAGCTGGACAAACTTAGCGACTGAGCATACACATGCACAGCACAGAAATCTTAGTGAAGTAGGTAGTTTGCTTTTGTTAGAAAGAAGTTGAGGCGTATCTCCGTTTAATGATTTCCTAGAGAGTTAGAATTTGACCCCCTGGTCCTAGGCCCATCCTACCACAAGGCTTCTCAAAGGAAGCTCCTAGTGGTACAGCCTCTTCCATGGAAGGAAAGAGATTCAAATGTTCTAAGGGAGTCAGTTAGCACTTACTGTGTGTATACAGCTGTAAATCGGAAGTAGGGGGCAAGTAGCTTTCAGACAACTGTGGCAGAGTTACACTTTCACACAGGAGTTAGTTTTTTGCTTGTAAATATGGGAAGATTCTATTTTTAGCAGTTTAAGGATCCTGACCATGTAGAAAGCATCTTTTGGGGCGTCTTCTAAGACGTCCTTCAGATCTAGAGTCATAGGCACTTGTCTGTTTGCCTGCTTGCTTACTTGTTTTCTTGTTTTTAATGTTAATTATTTTTCCACAACTTTTTATCCTCTAAAAGTGTACTTGCTGTTTGATAACAAACCATGTTAATTTGAGGTCAAGTTTAGTGTGAGTGAACAGATCAAGTGATTTAGTGTCATTTTATGTCTAAAAAGAATTGATCCTATAGTAAATGGATATGAGTTCAGTTCAGTTCATTCTCTCAGTTGTGTCCAACTCTTTGCAACCCCATGAATTGCAGCATGCCAGGCCTCCCTGTCCATCACCAGCTCCTGGAGTTTACTCGAACTCATGCCCATAGAGTCAGTGACGCCATCCAGCCATCTCATCCTCTGTCGTCCCCTTCTCCCCCTGCCCTCAATGCCTCCCAGCATCAGGGTCTTTTCCAATGAGTCAGCTCTTCGCATCAGGTGGCCAAAGTATTGGAGTTTCAACTTTAGCATCAATCCTTCCAATGAACACCCAGGACTGATCTCCTTTAGGATGGCCTGGTTGGATCTCCTTGCAGTCCAAGGGACTCTCAAGAGTCTTCGCCAACACCACAATTCAAAAGCATCAATTTTTTGGCACTCAGCTTTCTTCACAGTCCCACTCTCACATCCATACATGACCACTGGAAAAACCATAGCCTTGAGTAGATGGACCTCTGTTGGCAAAGTAATTCTCTGCTTTTTTAATATACTGTCTAGGTTGGTCATAACTTTCCTTCCAAGGAGTAAGCATCTTTTAATTTCATGACTGCAGTCACCATCTGCAGTGATTTTGGAGCCCTGAAAAATAAAGTCTAACACTGTTTCTACTGTTTCCCCATCTATTGGCCATGAAGTGATGGGACCAGATGCCATGATCTTAGTTTTCTGAATGTTGAGCTTTAAGCCAACTTTTTCACTCTCCTCTTTCACTTTCATCAAGAGGCTTTTTCGTTCCTCTTCACTTTCTGCCAGAAGGGTGGTGTCATCTGCGCATCTGAGATTATTGATATTTCTCCCGGCAATCTTCATTCCAGCTTGTGCTTCCTCCAGTCCAGTGTTTCTCATGATGTATTCTGCATATAAGTTAAATAAGCAGGGTGACAATATACAGCCTTGACATACTCCTTTTCCTATTTGGAACCAGTCTGTTGTTCCATGTCCAGTTCTAACTGTTGCTTCCTGACCTGCATATAGATTTCTCAAGAGGCAGGTCAGCTGGTCTGGTATTCCCATCTCTTTCAGAATTTTCCACAGTTTATTGTGATCCACACAGTGCACCTCATAAAATGAAATGTTTGAGTATTTATAACACTGTCATAATGGTTCCTAAGGGTGTTAGTGAGAAGAGAAAATCTTTTTGGAGAATGTTGTGGCAATATGTATTAATAGCTCTACAATTTACTATTTTGGTCAAACAGTTTCACTTCTAAAAACTTACACTAAAGATGTAATAAAAAATGTATGTTAGGATTTTTTCTGGGACACTCATCAGTGTGTTTTTAAAGGATACAAGAATTAATACATCTAATATGGGCATGCGTGCTCAGTTGTGTTCGACTCTTTGCAACCCCAGGATCCTCTGTCCATGGGATTTTCCAGGTAGGAATACTGGAGTGGTTTGTCATTTCCTCCTTCAGAGGATCTTCCCAACCCAGGGATTGAACCTGTGTCTCTTGTGTCTCCAGCTTTGGCAGGTGTGTTCTTTACCATTGGCACCACCTGGGAATCCCAAGTCTAACATGGGGAAATAATCAAATTACTATTGACTATTTCCCCAAGTAAATCTAAGAAAGAATACTGTAAACTTTATTTAAAACATCATTATAGAATGATATGTAATGCTTCAATAAATATTCACAACATATTGATAAATGTTTTTAAAATATATTAAGTGTAGTTATATTTGATGTAAGTATTATTCAATGTACATATGATATGTATATTGTGTGTATATCAAAAGTTATCAGTGATTTTTGACTGGGTTTTTTTGATATGTTTTCTCCACAAATTTCTTATAGTATATAATAATGATTTTGTAATGAGAATACTTTAAATCCTATTAAAAGTTCTCAATTTAATATATACTTACACTTTCTAAATTATAGTAGGTTAGTCACTTGATTTAACTAATGGAAATTTAACATAGCCTTATTCAAAAACACAGCCTTCACAGACTTAGAGAAAATATTTGCAAAGGACACATCTGATACAGGCCTGTTAGTCCAAAATGTGCATGGAACTCATAAACCTTAACAATAAGAAAATGAACAACCTGATTCAATGAGCAAAGGACCTAAATAGACTTCTCACTAAAGAATATATACAGATGGCAAGGAAGCACATGAAAAGGTGTTCAGCATCATATATCATTCAGTTCGGTCACTCAGTTGTGTCTGACTCTTTGTGGCCCCATGAACTGCAGCACACCAGGCCTCCCTGTCCATCACCAACTCCTGGAGTTTGCTCAGACTCATGTCCATTGAGTCGGTGATGCCATCCAACTATCTCATCCTCTGTCGTCCCCTTCTTATGCCTTCAATCTTTCCCAGCATCAGGGTCTTTTCCAATGAGTCAGTTCTTCTCAAGAGTATTGGATTTTCAGCTCTAGCATCAGTCCTTCCAATGAACACCCAGGACTGATCTCCTTTAGGATGGACTGGTTGAATCTCCTTGCAGTCCAAGGGATTCTCAAGAGTCTTCTCCAACACCACAGTTCAAAAGCATCAGTTCTTTGGCACTCAGCTTTCTTTATAGTCCAACTTTCACATCCATACATAACTACTGGAAAAACCATAGCTTTGACTAGATGAATCTTTGCTGATATATCATTAGGGAACTACAAGTTAGAAAAACAGAGAGAAACCACATTGCCATTCCCTTGTCCAGGAAATCTTCCAGACCCAGGGATCAAGCCTGGGCCTCCTGCATTTCAGGAAGATTCTTCACTGTCTGAGCCACCAGGAAAGCCCGTATATACCTGTTAGAAAGGGCAAAATCTAGAACTGACAACACAAATGGTGGTGAGGATATGGCACAATAGGGAGTCTCCTTCATTGCCAATGGGGATGCAGAATGTTTCAGCCACCTTGGAAGAGAGGTCGCAGTTTTTTTTTGTTTTTTTTTTTAAATAAAACTAAACATACTCGTGCCATGCAATCTAGCAATAGTTGTCCTTGGTATTCACCTAAGTGAACTGAAACTTATTTGCACACAAAATCCTTCATGCTGGTGTTTATAACAACTTTATTCATAATTTTCCAGACCAGAAACCAACCAGCATATACCTCAGTAGGTGAGTGGTACATTCAGACCATGAATTCTTATCCAGTGATACAATGAAATGTGTTAAAAAGTCATGAAAAGACATGGACAAACCCTCAGTACATATTACTAAATGAAAGAAGCCAATCTGAAAAGCCTACGTAGTGTGTGATTCCCTATATGACTTTCTGGAAAAGGCAAAACTATGGAGGCAGTGAAAAGATTCATGGTTTCCAGGGTCTAGAAGGGAAAACATGAATAAACAAACAAACGAATCAAGAAAGTATAGGGGATATATAAGACAGTGGAGCTATTCTGTATGAAATTATCGTGGAAGATACATGTCATTATACATTCATTGTAACCCATAGAATATACAACACCAGAAGTGAACCCTAATGAGACTTACTTTGGATGATGGTGATGTATCAGTGAAAGTTCCATTGTAACAGATCTGTCATTCTTGTGTTGATAATGGCAGAGACTGTTCATGAGTGGGGACAGGGGTTATATAGGAACTCTATGCTTTCTACTCAACTTCACTGTGAACCTGAAAATGCTCTAAAATAAACCTTATTAATAAAATCTATAAAACTTTAAATTTTCTATCTGTAGGAACTTAGAACCAAAAGGAAAGAAAATACTGCTGATACTCTAGAGAGTTAGCAGACTGAATTTCTGAAAAATCTCTCTGTGGGTGTGTGAGGAGATCTATGAGTTTAAAGTGAAGTTGTAAGCATTTCCTTTAACAGGCCACTTGGTAACTATTTCTGGCTTTGGCACAACTGCCCAGCTCTGTAGGTTGAAAGCAACCATAGAAAGGATGTAAACAAATGTGTGTGGCTGTGTTATCATGAAATGTTATTGTCCAACACAGGTATTCTGCTAAGCCTTGATTTAAACAAGGGATGGGATATGGCTGGGAGAGCATGAAGTAGGTCTGTCCCAAGGCTATGAAGGAGGGAGAGGACCTCTGCTGTCAGGTGGGAGGGGGCTGGAAGGAGATATGGAGAAGGCAATTTTTTCTTATTTTCTGGTATGGAAATAGGACAGTGCTTCTCTGCAGTTCCTAGGGTCTCTGAACAGTTGTGTTAGGTTCAAAGAAATTGCAAAGAGGTATTAGTCTTCCCTAATAGTACCTTCAGAAATACTATTTGTTTTCCAGGAACTAGCTAATCCCTCAAAGAAAAAAACAGTGGTTGAAAATGGTAAGAGGTAACAAAACTGTTCTGCTGCCTCAGGGTCTTCTCAGAAGGCAACTTGCTTCCCAGAATTCAGATACCTCAGTGTCTTTCACGGGAATAAGATCTGTAAGTAGACTTTTCTGTCTGAGAAATCATTACCTACATCAAAGCACTTCCTTTTACCAGAGAAAAGAGGAGATGGGCCAGAGTCGTGCCTAAAGAAAAGAAGAACATATTTGAAATCAAAACTACAGCGTATTATGTGTCACAGTTATATAAGCTTTGCTGTTACTGGATTGAAATTGACCTCAAAGTACCTATTCAGTTTATATTTCCCCAACTTTTTATAATTCTTTGTAGATGACCTGATAGAAAATCCCCTTCATAGGATTGTTATATTGGATGAGATGTAAGTTGTCTTGTTAAACCTCAGAAATGTGTGACTAAACAGCTTTGGGAAGAATTCAGCATACATAATCATGGTAACCTTTGGCTGCATTCTTTTAGAAGTAGACATGAAAGTGAACGGCCTTCTCATTTATATGTTTGGAGTTTATTTCCTTTTCCAGTTGTCTTACAGAATCAAGATATAAACCTAAAAAGATAAACATTAGAACAATAGAAATGTAAAAGAAAAAATGCATGCACGCTATATTACACATATGTATCCAAATGAAAAGACAGGTTTCATTAAATAGATTTAATTATGTCATTAAATGTAATCCTCAATATCCAAATGTGTCTACTACAGCAAAACTAGAATGACAATCTGAGATGAAGATTTATCTGAATGATCTCTCTTCTAGTATTTCTATGTTTTTGTGTATGATGGCTATCCCATATTAATGAAAAATCAATAGAAAGTTGAACTCAGCTGGTTCAGCCGGACCGATCATGAGCCCCTGATCAGGGACATTTTTATGGCAGGGGATGCATAGATGAGCTCTGTTCTGTTCGTGTACAGCAGAGGGTTTATTTTGGGATCAGTGGACTGTATAGTCATGTGGTTCTGTTCTCAGAGCTCCACCTGCCTAGCTACCCAACTCTGGTTTGTAGAATCAAGAGAGAAAAATCTCTCTGTATGGGAATAAGCTTGCCTTTGTGGATTTCATAATCTTGACAAACATGGGAGACATAGTACTTTGAAAAGCCGTCAACATTCAGTATCATCATTAATGTAGATCTATGCCCTCTCCACCTGGCCTTACTCAGCTTTCTCACGTCCTGCATTTACTGAGCACCTCCAGTGTGTTGGTGTGCTGCTGGGTACACTCGGATGCACAAGACAGGGTTCCATGTCAAGTGAGACCCTCAGCAACCCCTGTGGGAATGGATCTGCTCCTTAGGTTTATACTGTTGTTCTGCGCAGCAGGGGGCAAAGGGGAAATGATTCCTTACTATACCTATTAATTCTGAGAATTCGAACTGTGGCATGAGGTGGGCCCATTTCTATGTGTAGGTGGTGTCAGTTCAGTTCCTCAGTCATGTCTGAGTCTTTCCAACCCCATGGACTGCAGCACGCAAGGCCTCCCTGTCCATCACCAACTCCTGGAGTTTACTCAGACTCATATCCTTTGAGTCGGTGATGCCATCCAACCATCTCATCCTTTGTCGTCCCCTTTTCCTCCTGCCCTCAATCTTTCCCAACATCAGGGTCTTTTCAGATGAGTCAGTTCTTCATATCAGGTGGCCAGAGTATTGGAGTTTCAGCTTCAGCATCAGTCCTTCCAATGAATATTCAGCATTGATTTCCTGTAGGATAGACTGGTTGGATCTCCTTGCAGTGCAGGGGACTCTCAAGAGTCTTCTCCAACACCACAGTTCAAAAGCATCAATTCTTTGGCGCTCAGCTTTCTTTGTAGTTCAACTCTCACATTCATACATGAATACTGGACAAGAGGGAACTAAGATGGCAGAGGAATAGGACGGGGAGACCACTTTCTCCCCCACAAATTCATTGAAAGATCATTTGAACGCTGAGCGAACTCCACAAAACAACTTCGGATCGCTAGCAAAGGACATCAGACCCAGAAAAGCAGCCCATTGTCTTCGAAAGGAGGTAGGACAAAATATAAAAGATAAAAAGAAAAAAGATAAAAAAAAAGATAAAAAGAGAGACAATAGAGTTAGGGACGGAGATACGTCCCAGGAAGGGAATCTTAATAGAGGAAGTTTCCAAACACCAGGAAACCCTCTCACTAGCGGGTCTGGGGGAAGTTTTCAAATCTCGGAGGGCAACCTAACTGGGAGGGAAAATAAATAAAACCCACATACATGACTACTGGAAAAGCAACAGCTTTGACTAGCTGGACTTTTGTCGGCAAAGTAATGTCTCTACTTTTTAATATGCTATCGAGGTTGGTCATAACTTTTCTTCCAAGGAGCAAACGTCTTTTAATTTCCTGGCTGCAGTCACCATCTGCAGTTATTTGGAGCCTAAAAAACTAATTTCTCTCACTGTTTCCATTGTTTCCCCATCTATTTGCCATGAAGTGATGGGACCAGATGCCATGATCTTAGTTTTCTGAATGTTGAGCTTTAAGCCAACTTTTTCACTCTCCTCTTTCACTTTCATCAAGAGACTCTTTAGTTCTTCTTCGCTTTCTGCCACAAGGGTGGTGTCATCTGCATATTTGAGGTTATTGATATTTCTCCCAGCAATCTTGATTCCAGCTTGTGCTTCTTCCAGCCCAGCATTTCTCATGACATACTCTGCGTATACCTTAAACAAGCAGGGTGACAACATACAGCCTTGACGTACTCCTTTTCCTATTGGAACCAGTCTGTTGTTCCATGTCCAGTTCTAACTGTTGCATCCTAACCTTCATACAGATTTCTCAGGAGGCAGGTCAGGTGATCTGGTATTCCCATCTCTAAGAATTTTCCACAGTTTGTTGTGATCCACACAGTCAAAGGCTTTGGCACAGTCAATAAAGCAGAAGTAGATGTTTTTCTGGAACTCTCTTGCTTTTTCTATGATCAAATGGATGTTGGCAATTTGATCTCTGCTACCTCTGGCTTTTCTGAATCCAGCTTGAACATCTGGAAGTTCACGGTTCATGGACTGTTGAAGCCTGGCTTGTAGAATTTTGAGCATTACTTTGCTAGCGTGTGAGATGATTACAATTGTGCGGTAGTTTGAACATTGTTTGGCATTGCCTTTCTTTGGGTTTGGAATGAAAACTGACCTTTTCCTGTCCTGTGGCCACTGATATACCACTGTAGATGGTATATCACTGGTGAAAGAAGAAATGTAATTTCATGAAAGAGTTTCACTCCTACTCTGCTTGGTATTTTTCTTAATGAGAATAGAGTAGAATCAAAAGAGCACCTGTGGTTTAAAATAAAATGAAGGCTGCAACTTCATTAATCTGTGTATATGTATATGTGTGTGTATATATATGTATATGTGCACACATACATACATATATACACATATATACACATAGTACATATATGCACATAAATACCTATGGAGAGTTTAATGCTTTATGAAATGAAAAGATTAATGTATGTCTATGTAAAGATACAATGCATATACTCTTATTGAGAAATGGATTAATGAAAGAATGAGTACCAAAATACTGATGATTATCTCAGGAGTGTGGGACTTTAGGTGACAGTTTCTTTCTGTGTTATTGGAGCGTTTTAAAGCAAGTATGTGCTTTTTATGTAATTCAAGCTAAAACAAAGCTGATTTCATTGTGAAGAAGGAGGGTCTACACAACACTAAATCCCTGCATTCCAAATTCTTGCCAAAGAATACACACTCTGATTGCCTGCCACCGGAATTTTTTAAGTGCTCAGTCCAAAGAAACAGAACTTAACCATAATCATTTGAAGGACATGCAGTTCATTCGCTCTTTGGTCTTGTGTTTAGCCTGAACAGCCCAGAGCTGTGTCCTTGGATTGTTTTGCCCTGTTTTCATCTTCCCCGGCCACATACCTCCACCAGTTGGCATTTTGACATTGTATTAAATGAAGCAAACATAGAAAATCTACTGAAAATCTAACTCACCCAAAGTCTACTATTAACCCGTAAAGACACATAAAAGAACCCTCTGACACAAAATTAGAAAATGTTTTTCTTTCCCATAGAATTAGGTATGGTCATGAACTCTGTGGATTTTGACATTGATAGCATTTCCTATTTTCCTTTGCCTGACAGGAATCTTTTAGTACGGATTTTGCAACCTAAGCTTAGTCACTATTCACTAATGTTTTGCAACCATTTCCCCCTTCATTGCCTCCCAGAGGAGCTTTTTAAGGAATATTTGTTTCTAATCATCTAATTAGGCCCCCTTCCATGAAATTTTAAGACCACTGATAAACCGTGTATCTGTTTATGTACCATATAAATATATATTTTGTGCTTTATACAGAAAAAGAGTAAGTTTCTTTTTACCTGGCAGTAATTTCTTAAAGCCCTGTTGAGAATGTGTGCTATATAGCAAATAATGGCCTGTATCCTTCTAGTCGTATTCCTCTGTCTACACTTGTTATTTTGTTTAATTTTCCCTAGTTCTCTATATATATTTGTATGGAGAAGCATGTGTGCACACACACACACACACAGTCGAATATACTTGGTGGAAGCATTTTTGTAAAGATAATTAGATATATCATTAGATATAAATTGAGAGACCATAATCAATGCTACCATAGGCAAACTTGGCACTGGAAATAAAGAGGTTCTTTACAGGCTAAGCTTTGATCATGATACTTATATGACCTAGGGAAAGAAGACAGAGTCCATCTTGAGTATGCTTGTGCATTTGAAAATATCAACCATGAATGCCGGATGGAGGAAAACAGTGTAAACCAGAATATTGTAAGCAAAGTTTTTTCTGTCACAAGTGTTTCTTTGAAAAATGCATCAATTTCCTTTAATATATGCTCCTGCTCTACCAAGGCCCCCATATATACATACATATATATATACACACACATATATATACACATATACACACAAACACACACACACACATACACGCACAATGATATATATATATATATATATATATATATATATATATATATATATATATAAGTTTCTGTTCTAGTCCCCATATCTAACAGTTTTCATTACTCTTTTCTGGACCCTTTTGATCCTATCTATCTTGAAGGAGCACAACCTAAAGAACAAAGAGTCTCACAAATAAAAAGGCGTGCCGCGTTACAAAACATACTTCCTATTTTGGTGCAGCCAGACATACAGTGTATTAAACAGTGTTGAGGACAGATGTGCACATTCATTTCCAGGCACAAGTGAACTGTCAGCCTTGCTGAAATTATTTAAAGCCTACATGTTTTATGTGAATTGTTGTTGGGGCCACCTCGCTAAAGTACAGGAATAAATGAATTCAAAATACGTGGACAGGTCCAGGTGACTTTTCAAAGCAAGATAGTATTGTCTTATTGTGGGAAATGAACCCACAAAAAATATAACAGTTCAGGAGTTAACAATTTAGAAGTTAGGAGTTAACAGTTTAGAAGAGTTAACAATCTTGAAATGTTTGACATGGGAAAAAATTTTGTCAAAATTGATCTACTTAATAATTTTCAAATATCAAGAAATATGTATGTCCTAGTGGAGATGCATGCAACATCAAGAGGATTGAGATGGTTGAGAAAGGTCATCCTTGTTATAGAAAGTAAAACAAAAGCAAATGCAATTGGTGTGATAGTGGCTTTCTTTCCTAATTGATTATGAAAGAAAACTTGAACTATTTTAATTTATTATATAGCTGCATAGCTTCATGAAAGGCACATAAAGTGTTTCTGAAAATAAATGAGGGGAGATTGGAGAGCGGAATTTTAGGAGAGGGAAGCACTCATTCACATTCATAAGGACTGCAATGCTTATGAATGTTAGAATCATTTAGGTGATGGTTTAGGTTAAAACTAAAGAAAAACTCATTTATTTCATTCAGCAATTATTTACAGAGCCTCTTCTAAGGGCCAAGCATTGCTCTAGGTATGTTTTTATATGAAGATTCCTGCTGTCATCGGGGTCATATGTTCACAGTTAAGTCACACTGATTCAGCTCTGGAGCCTGAAATCAAAGTGTCACAGGGTTGTTCCTGCTAGAGGCTCTGAGTGAGCCTCAGTTCCAGTCCTCTCTTAAATTTTGGGGTTTGCAGGAAGTCTTGGACTTTCCTTGGCTTGTAGAAGCATCACTGATCTCTGCCTTCATTTTCACAGGCCTTCTCTGTGTCTTCTCATGGCCTTCCTCTCTGTTTCAAATCTCCCTTTCCATTCTCTTATAAGGAGACAGCAATCATTGGGTCTAGGACCTACCCTAAACCCAGAACGATCTCATCTCAGGAGCCTTAAACTTTGCTACATCTGCAAAGATTCTATTTTCAAGTAAGCTCGCAGTCAGGGGTTAGGACTTCGATACATTTTTTGGGGGGAGGCAGTGTAACCCCCTACCTTGATATTTTATTCAGAAGAAAGGTGACTCCAGGTTTGTTTGGATATTAATTATGTCATGGAGCACTCAGATTCTTTCCATTCTTTTTTTTCCCCTCACTGTCAATCTGGGGGTGCTGGTTTTGTGGTTCTCAGTCTTCAGGGTGGTTGCAGCTACTGGGAGAGTCAGATCGGCTGCATCAACATCTATAAGAAAGACAGACAGCTCCTTCATTGCTTTGGTCCCTGAGCGCAAGGCTGTGTCTCTTTTATTCACTGCAGTCCCCAGCACCCAGAGGAGTCGGTAGAACGTTGTAGTGTCAGCTAACACCAGCTGAATGAATTATTTGGTGAGGAGTTCATCACGTGTTCATGCCTGCACCAAAGCATTATGGGAACAGGTGGGGGGTGCTTTGAACAATCAACATTTCTAAGGCCAAGGATGGCTTAGTATGAAATGGACAAAAAGCCTTGCTGTTGTGCCAAAACATTATCCTAATTAGCAAGGAGAAAAGGGCAGTGTAAATGTTTACGGGACAAGTGATTTCAGTGTTTTAGAAAAGGGTGTGTCAGACAAGTTCTGGTATATGCTGAACTGAATCATTTCAGGTCTCTGTCATAAAAATGTCAATGACATTTAAGAGGTTTAAGTCTTAGAGACATGGGCCATTTCTGAGAGACTTTCATCATCTAGCTATCAGAGACTATCATCTAGCCTCCAGCCTGAATATGAATATAATCTAGCTTCTCATGACATTCTTGTGTGAAACCTGCCATATCATTAGCTTACACTATATGTTTATACACAAGCCATTTTCATAATGGAATCATAAATTAGTAATTTAATAAACTGGTAATAAATTATTAAATGATTTAGCATAGACAGGCCAATTCTGTCAAAACCATGGGGTCAGCATTTATGAGCAATCAAAACCTAAGACCACAGTGCTTTTTTATAGGAAGTATTTTAAGAAAAGAATAAATCCCCTCAAGTTTTTCTTGGTTTTCTCTTATCCAGTGTTGCACGATATGTTAATGTAATGGAATGAGAGCGTTTATTTTTTAAATTAGTACCTTTGGAGTCCATCCTGTTTTCTTTAGTATTCATGTCAAGAGAAATTAATTACAAAACAGCTGCTGTACAGAAATCTCTCAATATGTGTATGCATACCCATATAGGAATCTAATCGCCATTATTTTACATTGTGTATCATTTGTTTAGACAGATTTATTTAGACACTGGAAGACTTAACAGCTGCAAAAATGAAAACTAACCATTGTCTTCACTGTATCCAAGGGCTGCAGAAGGAAATGGGGTGTAAAATAAAACCTCTGTGCAGTTAGCAGGTCACCTTTTCAGGATTATTGATTGTTCCACTAAGTGGGCAATTAAAAATGAAAACCAAAGAACTGAATATCCAGGTGTAAACAGAAGCTTATTTGAAACTTCACAAAGCAAAGGCATTAAAACATCTATTGTTCATCATCTCCTTGAAGGGGAAATGGGATTCTGCAACTTGCTACATTTAGCTCATCAGAATTTACAAATAATCACCACCCCTGAGAGAAAGTAACAGTACAGGAGGAACTAAGACAATGTGTTCAAATCCATATTGTGGGGCCCAATGGCTTCCATCCCAGACTTTTTAAGAGACTGGCTTCTTGTTTTGTTGCAACTGTCACAAAGAATTGATGTTGAAATTACACAGTCCCTGAAGGATTAAAAAGATTGAGTCTCTAAATTAAACAGTAGGGGTGGAACTGGGGACTAATGAATTTAGAACAGGAAATGGTAACCATAGGAGAGATATATTGAACATAACCTGGGGATGCAGTTGAGATGGTCAGACAGAATCACCTACATTTCCACAAAGAGTGTATGTACCTGGAATTAACCCACACTATTTTGTAAAGAACAAATGCTTCAAAAGAATCTGTGACAAGCTGGGAAAAACAGCAGATTTGGAAAAGAGTTTCCATCCTGTTCTATATGACAGAATATCAGAACCAGCCATTATAGAATGAATGATGCCACAATTTGGTATCTGTCTAGATTCGTGTCAGGACACATACAGGGAACATTTGTTCCCAACAGTGACCATGGCTATAGGAGGATCTGGCTGAAAAATGCCATTAGTTTTATTGCTTTTGTCTCACCTGAATAGCTAGGTCTTTTAGTATATTTTTTGGAAGCACTTGTTACATTGTTTGGATGACAGTGAGTCACCTGGTTGGAACAAGTTTTTCCTTTCCATATGGAAGGCTCTGTGGTAAATGTTAGGTGAGGAATGAAGAATAGACCAACATCCTTCAAACATGCCCTGAGCTCCTACTGTGAGCAAGGCTCTTGCTAGATGCTGGGAGGGAAGGGTGAATTGGAATTAGGAACAAGACAAAGTTTTTGGTTTCAAGAAACATCCAGTGTAGAAGCTAAGATATCTAGCAAAGATTTTGTCTTTAGGAACTAGTTTTGAGCATCTACTGTATGTGCTAAGGAGTTGATGATCTGGCAGTATGGTTTCTAATTATGAACAAAAGGTTGACTAGAAGCTCTGAGGGAGGATATTAAAGGATAAGGTTGCAATTCAGTGGGTTACGGTGTAGGGAAGGATTTCATTAGTTGGGAGTGTGTGATGAGTATTTCAGGCAGCAGGGAAAGGTATGAGCAATGGCATGGAGATGCCAATGCAGAGTTAAGTTCAGACAACCAGACAATGGATTTTTGCTGAAGATTAAAGAATTTGGAAGGGAATACAAATAACAGGAAAACATGGATGTCCGATCCTAAGTAATGAACTTAATTCTGTGTGTGTGTGATAGTCGCTCAGTTGTATCTGACTCTTTGTGACCCCATGAACTGTAGCCTGCCAGGTTCCTCTGTCCATGGAATTCTCCAAGCAAAAATACTGGAGTGGGGTAGCTATTCTCTGCCCCAGGGAATCTTTCCAACCCAGGGATCAAACCCAAGTCTCCTTCATTGCAGGCAGATTCTTTACCATCTGAGCCACCAGGGAAGCCCAAACTTAATTCTGGTAACAATGAAATTAAAAGGTTAAAATCTGATAGGTTTCATTCTGGCCAAGTTGTGGGCTAGTTCAGCCTCTGCACCAGAATGTTGACTCAAGTTGGTTCTAGAGATACAATGTTGAAAAAGTCATGATGGAATTTAATATCCAGAGAGGGCAACATCAATAGCAGCTACACTGCAGCATAAGTATTTAATAATAGCTCTTAGGATAATGTTGTGTATTAAGCCCTCTTTTTATACTTTTTTATACCTCTCACAGAGATTTTGGTACACCTGGGTGTTTTCTCTCTCTCTAGTCTACCTCTCACACAATAAAGGTTTTCACCGTATGACTTATTCCACCACTTTTGCAAGATGGCTATTGCTCCATACCTTTACCTAACTACATGTGAAGGAACCAGGGAGAGTTTCCTTCCCAAACTTCTTGCAGACTTCTCCTGATGCATTGATTTGGTATTTTGCCCATACTTTGGCTGCAAGAAAAGCAGATGACTTGTTTTATCAGCCCTTGTATTGGAAGCAGGCCCTACCAGCTAGGAAGAGGAGGCTTCCATGAGGATAAAAGCTGTTGTGTACATGACTAGCAGTCTGCCACAGTAAACCACGACAAAATTGTTGTACTTAGTTTTTAAATGGTTTATTATGATCATTTCTCAATGATGGTGTGGTCTTAATACTGCGTGGTAGAAGCTGGAAAGGTGTATACATTATTTATAATACTTAGTTACCGTGATGGTAGCTGGAGATGATAAATACGATCTCTATTCTCCAAATAAAAAGTTGCCTCTAATTCTCAAATCATGGACAATTCACTTTTACCGTTGTCATCATTGTCATCCTCATCGTTACTGTGAATAGTTCTCATCAAATAGCTTTCATTTAGTCCATGCTTATGCAGGATGCGGCATTATCTTTTTCTCTTGAAAATGTGGGAAGTAATGCTTTTGGAGAAATTGGGGTATTGGTAGGATAAATGAGCTCTTGCAGGTGTAATCCCATTGTATGTAATAGATGAAATCCTAAAAATACAAGTCTACATTGAAGTTTTGTAAATTGAATCAATTTTAAATATACTAGGAGAGGTTGGTATTTCAAGGAACATTGTAGTGAATCTATAATGCCAGGACTCCATTTAAGTTGCAGATATTCAGCTTCAAGTTCAGCAGTTTTCTAAACATTTTTTTTTTCCCGTGTTGGGCTGTTCTTAAATTGGTTATATGCTTTTTACTTTTTTAGGAAAATTATTACAATCCAAGATTGTCTTTACTTCTAGGAACATAATATCTAGTTATTTCCATTCATGTCTTAGAATTATTATCAGGGCTTCCCTGGTGGCTCAGATGGTAAAGAATCTGCCTGCTAATGCAGGAGACCTGGGTTCGATCCCTGGGTTGGGAGGATCCCCTGGAGAAGGGCGTGGCACCCCACTCCAATATTCCTGCCTGGAAAATTCCATGGACAGAGGAACCTGGCAGTCTTAAGTCTATGGGGTTGCAAAGAGTTGGACACGACTAAGAATTATTATCTTTATTATTCTTCATGTTTTCAATTGAGTTTTATTTTAGACTAGCCATTTTGGAAGGTTCAAATAGTAAAATCTCAAAAATGGAAAAAACTCAGGAATCACACATAGTAGTTTATTGAAAATCTAGTTCAGTGAATGATTCAAGCTCAGCACACAAGCACGTGGAACCTTAGGAGAAGATAAAGCAGCTGGAGATGAAAGATGGAGGGTCGTAGTTCTTCCAGCTTGGTCCCTTCCTGGGTTCTCCCTCTTTTGGGAGGAGATGCTCATGTCAGCCCCTTGTACAGGCTCTGCAATCAGACCACATGATTCAAATCCTGGTGTTGCCAACCAAGAGAGGTGAGCAAACTTGGTACTTGCTTATCTTCTCTGTATCCTAGTCTTCTTAACAGGATGTAAATTGGTGGGTAATAATAGTCACTAGGTCAGTGTGTTGTGGAGGTGGTAAGAGTTAGGACCTTAGAAGGACCTGGAATGGTTCCTACCTGAAGCAGGCACTCAGGAAAGTTGGCTGTTAACATTATCCTCTATAAAGTGAAAGTCACTCAGTCGTGTCTGACTATTTGTGACCCCACGGACTATACGGTCCATGGAATTCTCCAGGCCAAAATGCTGGAGTGGGTAGCTGTTCCCTCTCCAGGGGATCTTCCCAGCCCAGGGATCTGCTCTCCTGCATTGCAGGCAGATTCCTTACCAGCTGAGCCACCAGGGAAGCCCATCCTCTATAAAGTAGTCACAAAATACTGTGACGTGGAAGGACATCTTTTGATATTTGCCTATCTAATGCCAAAGCCTCATTTTATCAATCTGTGAGCAGAGTCCTTGAGAAGGGAACTGATTTTCCTAATGTCAGGAAGGGAGGTGGTTCAGGCTATGGAGGCCTCTTAGGCTTACCCCACTGGGGCTTCACTCAACTCTAGAGGTTATTAGTACTTTTATTACAGGAACAGAAGGCAACATGGGTCAAAGATCTGCTTAGGGTAGAGTTTCTCAAACTGGGCACTATTGACATTTTGAGCCAGATAATTCTTCTTTTGGTAGAGGCTGGCATGTCGCTGTAGGAGGTCTAGCAGCATCCCTGCATGCCAGTAGCACAACAATGTCTTCAGACATTGCAGAATGTCACTTGGGGGACAAAATCACACTTAGGTGAGAATTGCTTTGTTAGTGCAGGAGATCCTGCCAGGAACACTAATGAAGAGGCGTACAGCCCCACAGGGGGCTGAGACCCCACACAGTGGCTCCCAAGGAACTTTCTTGAGGTGCTGATCTTGCTCCTGTGCATGCACATGCAGCAGTCTGCCTCCAGCTCTCTGAAATAGCAATAGAAGGGCCACTCTGTACTTAGTATGTGAACAATGTGTTTATACAATAGCCACTCTCAGAATAATGTTGAGTTCCTCACAAGGGGTTTGAATTTCAGACTCTGAATTAAAAATAAACAAGTGATACAAGATTACTGATCTGAAGCCTACCCTTAGACCATGTGAGTGAGAACCTCTGGACTTGAGGAATCAAGCAGAGTGGACTTTATCTTCAAGCCTGTGCGGGTCCATTACTAGCCCCAGGCCCCTTCTTGAATCTGAGCCTCTATTCTCCCCTTACACCCTCTCTCTGCTTCTATCATGCATAGCAACCTCTTAGTTAAAGTCTATTTTATATTAAAAAGAATACTTCTTGGAGAATACAAACTCGATTTATGGGATATAACTATTGAAAGGGTAATGGATTGTTTTCCATCAAATATGCTGTTGTCTATACACTCCCAGGTATGCTGCAGCCTTAACACTTTTTATTAACACTATAATATTAAAATTTTTATTAGTTCTGTAATTTTGGTGGCTCAGATGGTAAAGAATCTACTTGCAATGTGCAAGACCTGGGTTCGATCCCTGGGTCAGGAAGATCCCCTGGAGGACGGAATGGCTACCCACTCCAGTATTCTTGCTTGAAGAATTCCATGAACTGAGGAGCCTGGCAGGCTACAGTCTATGGGGTCACAAAGAGTTGGACATGACTGAACGACTAACACTTTCACTATAATTTTAACTTACAAAGCTTCTTCATGTGTAGTACAGTCTTTAACCCTTTCAGCAGTATTAAAGGGAAAATCAGTTGAAAGAAGATGAGTAATGATTTGAGATGACCACATCAGTAACTAACAGATCTTTAGTCCAATTAGATCCTATAAAGCAAAATTCATGTCCTTTTCACATTGTATTTTCTTTGAAATAAAGCTCCTGTGTGTTTTTTTTTTTTTTTTTTTTTTTTTTTCATCTGTATAGTCATTGTTCATAACTATTTGGGAACTACCTTTGGAGACTGCTTTCAGAGCCTGTGGCAAGCTAGAAGCTACATCTAGGGAATGAGAACCATCCTGTCTCTCTAAAGCATTTATTCATCTACTTGGGAGAGTCAAGGTCAATTTTAGATATAGAGTCTAGCTTTAACATCTCAGAAATAATTTAGGATATATTTACCAAATCAGATGTTTTTGATCAACCAGTAGACCACTCCTTACTAAGCCCCCATTTTGGAATATGTATAAAAAGATAATGTATATTGACAGTATCAGAAAAATTTAGTAGTGAAAATGATTTCCAAGCAGCGCTGAGTGGTCCAGTGCTAGATTCCCTTCCTAAAATTTCTTCTGAGGCTTTAGAAACATGTAGCTGCCCAGACATCACCCCATGCAGGTCATGTTTCCATCCATTTCAGGCAGAGCCCATGAATCTGCATTTGTAACAAACATCCCAGATGGATCTGATGGGCAGCTGCATTCTGGAGCCACTGATGTGGTCAGCTCCCTCATCTTATAACTGACCCTCCAGGGTCAGAGGAGGGTTCAGTCCCCAATGTCTAGACACCCAGGCTGGCTCCCCTTCTTCTGTCTCAAACTGCATATCCTCTAAGGAAATCATTCACCAGTCAGTGAGACTTTATGGTAATCTGATTGGCTTTGTGTGACTGCAACTCTGAAGCCATAACAGCTGAAATCAGTTAACAAAAATCTGAAGGTCTGGTCTGCCTCCCACTCTGACATCAGTTCGTTCTTAAGGATGAAAACATGAAGAGCTCCCAAGCCGGAGGCTCTGCATATATTGGCTTTGCCACTCAGTTTATTTGTGTTTATCCATAACATATTATGGAATGAACTTTGTGGCCAACCCAGCAGTCCAACTACTAATACATTCTACATTTCATATTTTTTTTACCAACTTGACCTGTCAAACTCTAAAAACAATTTGGTGATTATCACAATATCATCGTGGATTTTTCTATGTCACCACCTATTTCTAAAGTTTTCATTTTACAAAGCTTGGGACAACGTTAAAAGTCTCATGGCTATAAGACTGAGAAAATAATTCAGTAGAGTACACCACCACATGCTTTGCATCTGCGTCTGATTCTGAAGTGTTCACGTGTGGCAGCGTCTTTGCCGTCCTACATGGTAAACTTGATTGCCAGCAAGATCTTGGTGATGCAGTCAGCCTCAGATCCTGCATACCATTTCACAGCATCCTTTATGCACAGTAAATTCCATATTATATTTTTGAATGAGGGTGCCATTTTAAAAAGCACATCTCAGCTGTGTTAAGTAGGTATAGCCTGAGCTACTAACAGTGCAGAGCTGCTGGCAGAGTCAGGTTGGGAGGGGGGCATGTCTCGGCCAAGAGGTTTTCCATGTAGGGAAGGTGGCCGGATTTTGCTAACATGGCTCTTCAAAGTGAATTTCACATCTTGAAATCCCATGCACTATTAAAATGATCATGACTATGGCCTTTAATACTTACTTCTAGTTTTTCTCCATCTGGCAGAGAAATAAATGCCATATTGTCCTGGAAAGTGCCAGAGATTTTAAGTGGAGGCTCTTGTTTTTTTTTTTTTTTTAAGAATGTCCCCACTAGCTCTCATCACAGTGAAATGTTTAGACAACATCATCAACAAACAAACAAACATACCACTGCTGACCTTTGAGAAGGATGGAGCTTCTCCCATACATTATGCAGTGTTTCTCTGCCTTGGCAGATGCTAGTCCTTCTGCCTGGAACATTCCACCCCTTTCCTGTCACCTGCAATCTGCTATTAAGCCCCTTACATTCACACACACACACATTTTCTTTGTTCATCATTATGCATTGTTCAGGGGTTCCCTAACTTCCTTTCTTAGGGCACGTGTCCTGACCTGGGGTCCAGGTCCAGTATCCTCCTCCCGTGACTCCTTAGCACCCAGCGATGCCCGTCAGATAGTGCTTATCACAGTGAATTGCACTTGTCTGTCCATTCACTTCACCCCCCAGACTGTAAGCTCTCTAAGGGCCCAGATCCCGTTCAGGCTGTTCATGAGCATAACCCCAAAACCTCATGGACCCAAGCTGACTTTTTTCTGAGCTAGTTATCTCTTACTGCATATTCGAAGATACTAAGGGATTTTTTTTTTCTATTGAAAGTGTTAGTCGCTCAGTTGTGTCTGACTCTTTGTAACCCCAAGGACTGTATGTAGCCCACCAGGCTCCTCCATCCATGGAATTCCCCAGGCAAGAATACTGGAGTGGGTAGCCATTCCCTTCTCCAGGGGATTGTCCCAACCCAGGAATCGAACCCTGGTTTCCTGTATTGTGGGAAGATACTTTACTGTCTGACCCACAGGGAAGCTCATTTTTTTTCTATTATTTTATTGTAAATAATGAAGCACTTTTCAAAAAATAAAATTAGGTGTGTGCTGATCTCAATCAATGCCAGTTTTGTATGTTTAAACAGGTCACTAACATAATTAGGCATAATTAGGTGGTTTTTTTTTTGGAGTTGTTTTGAAAATAGCACCAGAGTTAGTAATTATTCCCGAGAATATGACCAAAAGATTGTAAGTATTTGAGATAATCATAAGCAAGCCTTTTAATAATCATTTTACTGAGAGCAATACCAAAAGCAGTTATGTTTTGAAGACACTGTTTCTACAGTTACAGAGCGAATGGAAAAGTGAAATTGCCCTCACGCTATGGTAATGGCTACTTGTGGGCCCATCTGTAGATTCAAATGGCTGCGTCTCAACTTAATAGAATGAGACCTGTGATGTGCTGTGAAAAATAGTGGTAAACATGAGTGAGAATTGACTCCCGAGTCACATGCGTGGCCACTGATGATAAGGGTGCACGTGAAGAATATAAGTACAGTTGCTATAATGCGAAGGTGGGAAAGATTATTTCTAAGTGAATGTATCATTCATCCTTCATGTCGCTCCAAATATGCTTGAGAGTCCGAAATAACAGATTATGTAAGTAGAACTTAGCTGTTTTACTGACATCCCTCAAAGTTGTTGCTCATTCACGTTAGCCAAAAGAAAACCACAAAACAAAACATGGGAATCTTGTTATTGTAAATGTGGAAGGTGATTTTAGAGAAGTAGCATCTATTTGGAGAACATACACAGCTTTGTTGTCTGTTGATTCAGTGAGCATTGGCCAATGGGCTTCCCTGGTGGCTCAGACGATAAAGAATCCACCTGCAGTGCAGGAAACCTGGGTTCGATCCCTGGGTCAGGAAGATCCCCTGGAGGCGGGAATGGCTACCCATTCCAGTGTTCTTGCCTGGAGAATCCCGGGGACAGAGGAGCCTAGCGGGCTACAGTCCACGGGGTCACAAGGAGTCGGACATGACTGAGCAACTAACACTTTCACACATTGGCCACTACAGGAAGTGGGACTGTGATCTTTGCCTTCCAGATATGTGGCTGAGTATGGATTGACTCACAGTTTCTCATATTTCCCAAAAAGCTCAAGCCACATGTTAGTCAGAACCATAGCCATTGCTTTTTGCCTCAGCCTATGTGTATCACATCCCTGCGCTCATTACCCGGGAACATGGGGAAAGGACATTTAGCCTTGGTACCCATGACTTCATTGGTTCCAAGAACACCCAAGCCAAACTGAGTAAGTCAAAAGGTTGTGATAGCTCGAGTAACTGGAAAGTCTGTTCCTATGACTGCTTTTTGCCTCAGTTTTTATCAGGGCTCTGAAGGTGTTACCAGGACTCTGCTTCCCTCCCCACCGGCTCTCTTCTCCCTCCATCCTTAGCCAGACCCCTTCTCACACTGAAAGAAAGGGGGCCACAACCCCAGGCTTGAAGTCCTCGCAGCTCAAGTCCAAGGGGAACACAGGTCTGCTCTGCCCAGGGTCCCGTCACAATTTCTGTGCATCTCCTCCACTCCGGCGGATCACGGTCAGGTTGCTCACACATCCGCATGGCTGGGAATATACCCAGAGAGCATCCTGAGATGAGGATGAGGAAGCTTTTGCTCTTCAGAGAGGGATGGGGGTTCAGCTGTCCAAAGAAGGAGACGTGCAGCAAAAGCAACAGATGCCCACTCCTTTTTTATATGCTTCTGATTATAATGATAGTCCATGTTAATTGTGTATCATTCAAAACAATGGAAAGGAAAAAAACAGTAGCACTCATAGCCTCATCTCTCAGGGAACTCTGTGAATAACATTTTTCCTTGCTTCATCCTAATTTTGTCCTCGTCTCATAATTTTTATTCAGCGGCAATCAGATATAGAGTCTTTGTTTTTACTTAATAAGAATTTTACCATACTGTGAGTAACCTTTTATAAACAATATTGGTAGTTGCATTAAAAAGCATCCCATTTTCTATAAGCACTTCCATTTTTCTTGTGTGGATCCCCCCAACTGTACTGGATATCAGAGGTTGATCTCTGGCTTCCTGTCCTCCATCCAATCATTGAGGATGAGTTTGACCTCTTCATGACCTCTCCTTGGTAGCTCAGATGGAAAAGAATCTGCCTGCAATGCAGGAGACCTGGATTCAGTTCCTGGGTCAGGAAGAGCCCTGGAGAAGGGCATGACAACCCACTACAGTTTTCTTGCCTGGAGAATCCCATGCACAGAGGAGCCTGGTGGGCCACAGTCCATGGGGTCGCAAAGAGTTGGACAGTGAGCAACGAACACTTTCACTCAACCTCTCTGCATTTACTAAGACTGGACTGAGGCTTGGTCCAGCGGTCTAGTTTTGATGCCAGGATACAGCTACAGCACAGGGTGCTGTGCTAGGGCTATTCTGACTTGGGCTATTGGTGATCTATTTCCTGTCTGCTGAGACAAGATGAAACGATGGCTGGGCTCCTGGATCTCAGATCATCAGACACTCTTCTTCCACAGCCACTGTGGACACTAGCAGAATGTTCATTCCTTCGAAACGTACACACCGAGCACTTGTCATGTGCCAGTCACTCTCCCAGTGCTGAAGTAACACTGGTGAGCCAGAGCCCGGGTCTCCATCCTGCTCACAGTCTTGTCAGAAAGACTGACATCGCGTGCGTGCATGCGCTCAGTGACCTCAGTCATGTTCAGCTCTGCATGGACTGTAGCCTGCCAGACTCTTCTGTTCATGGCATTCTCCAGGCAAGAATACTGGAGTGGGTTGCCATGCCCTTCTCCAGGGGACCTTCCTGATTCAGGGATCAAAACTGGGGTTCTTATGTCTTCTGCATTGGCAGGTGGGTTCTTTACCACTAGCACCACCCGGGAAGACCAAGGTTGACATTAGTCAACATGAAATACAAAATGACCACTGTGGTAAGTTGAGTGAAGAAGAGGGAAATGGCCTATGAGTCTCTGCCTTGACAAATGCCTCTGAATTGGGCATTTGATCTAATCAGGGGTGGACTTTTTGAGGGAGTAATGATTGAATTGAGATCTGAGGGACAAGTGAGAAAAAATGATGGGATAGAGAAGATAATTGGAGAACCCTGAAAAAATCTCCTGATCCCTTGACTTTCTGCCTCAACTATATATTCCTCTGGCACTTCTGTAAGAAAAGTGATCAAAGAAGGCTACCCTGAGAAAATGATGTTTGAGAGGAGACCTAAAGAGTTCAGCGAGGATGCCCCCGGATATCTGAGGAGGACTGTCCCAGAGAAAGGAGGCAGTGCAAGAGCCCTGATGTCGGCCACTGCCCCTGTGTCCCAGGAGTGGCGGGAGGGCAGTGCCTAGGGCCCTGGACTCACTGAAGGGGCACGAGGGAGGCAGCATCAGACAGTGGAGGAAAAGGGGAGGGCGGGTTCCTTGGGTCTTTTGAGAAGGAATTGGATTTGAGTGGGATGTAGAACCATGGAAAGGTTTGGAGTTGGGTGGCTTGATCTGACTTATATTTAAAAGAAACAGGAGGAGACATTACGTACAGTAAAAACTGCAAATGCAGTGATGCTCGGAGCATGTTTATGTTTTCATTTTACAGAGAGGAATTGGAGGCTCAGATTTAAACCTCACTAAAGTCTTTTGGTGCCTCAATTTGACTTGAACTAAAGAGTGGCTGATCCCTTTCTATCCCGCTGGAATACTGTATGTGTGTGGGGCTGGGTGGGGGGTGGTGGGGGGGGGTGGTGGTGCGGGGCAGGTATATTGATTGGAAATGTAGGACCAAACAGTACTTGAAATTTGGATTTTTTCAAAAAAACTTTTTCATATAAGTTGTTATAAAATCTCAGGACATTTTTTTTAACCCTCCTGTGGCATCATCCTTAAGTCTTATACCTTAGTTCATTGTAGAGATGCGCTGTCTTCAGGTAACTCATCTCCTATTATTATTATTTTTTTTAATTAAAAACCTAAGAAAAATGTGCATCAAAAATGTTTCCATACTTTTCAGGGAAAAGGTCAACTATCCCAAGGAAAATATTTTAAAGCCTGTTTCCTTCTGCTGACAAGCTGATAGGTGAAAAACTGCTTTAAAACTCTAATGCTGCATTGGCCTTTTTACTTTAAATTACTTAAAGTCATGTGTAAAAAAAATCACATTTTCACATTTTGTGAAATCAGCATGAAACTACTCCAAAGTACTAATTAAGCAGAGTTGGAGATGCGGTCCATAGTTCATGATGAAGGACTATATTGTGTGTAGAAGTTAAAGTGCCTGTATTTCCATATGTTAAAGAAAAAAATCAATGGGAAAATGTTCTGTCCTCACCTTCCAAAAGATTAGATTTTAATGTTTTCATTGGCTTTGATGATGTTGACTTTATACATTGTTCAGTTCTCCTTAATCCTGTTGCCCTTAGGAGTGTAATTTCTCCCCCATTGTCTTTTCTATTACTTTCCCTGGATTTACAGGATCAGCCTTTCTTTTCTGGCTTGTAAGTTTCCCTTGCCTCCTTTACCATCACACCTCAAAGAAGGGAACTTGTCTCCTTTTCCTTAAGAGCTCTCAGTGTTGTGGACTTGAGAGGGCCACAATAAATAAGAACAGACATCACAAGTTTTCTCAGGATCCAGGCCAGCAGTTGGTCCTTCTACAATACTTGACATGGTAGAATGAGAAACAGAGAATTATTCAATTAAGCCTCTGTGGCTCACCGCTGTAGCAACAAATAGGTTATTTCTGCAGCCGTTTTACCAGCCTTAGAAGGAGAATTCCCTAAGTACAGAGAGACAGAGTTGTACCAAAGAAGCAATTTTTAAGAGTATTCAACTGCAAAAGTGACGCTTTTCTACTTGCAAAAGAACTGGCTTTTGCTCTTGTCTGAGCCAGAAGGAGCGTTCCTTTTCCATCTTGGAAACTGGTGAGTCTTTTCCCTCCATTGCTGTGTGTTATGATAGAAAAAACTATCCACGTTCCTGAAGATAACCTTGTAGAAGATGCTTGTAGAGAAGGAGCCAGCTCTGCTGTCCCCATGGGCAGACATGTAGGGGCTGGAGACTGTGGGTTGCAAGGATGTGACGGACCTGCATCCCAGTTTCAGAGGCTCAGGCATCATGCGTTTTGAGCCAACATCTCCCAGAGCCAGGGAGCTTCCCAGGTGGTGCTAATGGTAAAAATTCTGCCTGCAGTGAGGGAGACTCAAGGACGTGGGTTCAATCCCTGGGTCGAGAAGATCCCCTGAAGGAAGAAATGGTAACCCACTCCGGTATTCTTGCCTGGAGAATTCCATGGACGGAGGAGCCTGGAGGGCTACAGTCCATGTGGTCATGCACTCCCAGAGCCAGGGGTAAACTTCCTCATCAATTCTTACAGCACAGGATCACGAGAACTTGTTCAGGTCACTCTCTTCTTGAGTTACTTAACTAGGACTTTACAAGAACACATGAGCTAACCAAAGATACAACCCGTGCCCAAGGAAGGCGCTCCCCTTTATAGACAAGAGGTGGTACCTCTCTCCGGAGCTGGCTCCTATGGCAGCCTTACCTCCTGGGACACAGCAGGGAGGCACACGCTGGCTGTCCGTGGGTAGGGCCCCCTCAAGTTTGAGCTCTTGTACTTATTAACTGTGTGATGTTGGGCTGGCAGTTTTAAGTCACCTAGTTTTTGGCTCCTCATCTGCAAATGGGAAGAGCAGTACTTTACAAGGTTCTTATGAAGATTAAATGAGATAACATTTAAAGTTCCTGGCATAAAGCCTGGCACATGAAAGGCATATAACTGATGGCTGTGTGCCCCTCTTCCAATCCACATGGATCCCAGTCGGTCTCCAGAGAGTCACACACACAGTCTCATCCCCCCTCATTCCCCTGATGTGACCATACAAAGCCATTTTCTTAGTTTCTCTATTCAGGCTTTAAAATATCTATTTGGATTTTAATCACTTGTAATATCTGAATCATTAAATATATATTAAATATTATATTATTATGTAATATAGCCTAGTAATATGAATTGATATACACTGGGCTTCCCAGTTGGCACTAGTGGTAAAGAGCCCTCCAGACAGTGCGGGAGATGGAAGAGACCCAGGTTTGATCCCCGGGTCAGGGAGACCCCTTGGAGTAGGAAATGGCAACTCACTCCAGTATTCTAGGGCTTCTCTGGTGGCTCCGTGGTAAAGAACCTCCCTGCCAGTGGAGAAGACGTGGGTTCCATCCCTGGGTCAGGAAGATCCCCTGGAGAAGGAAATGGCAACCCACTTCAGTATTCTTGCCTGGGAAATCCCATGGACAGAGGATGCTGGCTGGCTATAGTCCATGGGTCCATTAAAGAATCAGACACAATTTAGTGATTAAACAGCAATATATATTAATATAATATTAAATATATAAATATATGTATTTACTAAAACTCATACTAACTTTAATTCCAAAGTTAGTGGAAGGCACCCACATTTATAGGATAAAAGAAGAAGAGGTAATGTGAAAAATAAAAGAATGAGAGCGTACAATTTTGGATTGAAGCTCACTATGAACAGGAAACCCCTGGATGTCTTGTTGGGTGCAGAGCAGAGTGGCACTTACCACCCTCGCTTGGATGTAGCAGTGTGTCTCATGTGGTATCACATGACACTGGGCTTTTCCATGAATGCATCATACCATTTTCTCCTGTCAAGCTTAATGTCAATTCACATGCTTTCTTCTCCTGCTCAACTGAAATAAAATTCCTTCTTTCCAATCCTTTATTTACAAATTGGATTTTTTTTTTCTGGGAGGGGAATGGAGTTACTGAGTTCAGTCCTTTTTCATATTTTAGATGGATTTCATTGTTCCATCCTGTTGATCTTTTTGAGTTTTAAATTCATCCACAAATACATTAGTTATTCCTTCCAGTTCTGTGTTGCCACTTAACTTGTTAGGCATGTTAATATTTCTATCTGAAGTATTAATTAAAAGCATTTGTCGGGGGGGCACCCCACTGAAATCAAGATATGATTTGTCTGTGACATTTTCCAGCTGCTTCAGTCTGTAATAATTTATTCCAGGTGAACCCACATTGGCTCCTAGTGATCTTACATTTTTTTCCTGAGTATTTATAGATCATATATTTAATCGTTAATTGTTGTCTCCTGCCTGGAACTGATTTCAGTCTCACTTGCCTGTTGTTAGAAATAACCATAGCCTTTTCATTTTTTCATGTAAATCCAGGAAACTTGACTATTTTCAGGCATAAATGCCTCTCCTATTCTTTAAACATTTAAAAAAGTGACTCAGCCATGTCTTTCTTGCAAGTAATTTTTGCACTTTAGAAAATATTTGAAACCAGAAATTTTGGGTATTTTTAGCTCATAAGCCCTCTAGGGTTATTTCCTTATTGGGGATTCTTCTTCTACTATGCCCTGACTCAAATTACCTTCTCCTATCGGGTTGATTTAATTTCTGGTTCCAGAACTTTACTCATCCATAATCTCCTCAAACTCTGTTCAGTTAATAGTCCCAAGAGAGTCCTATTAATGCCAAGTCATCTCTGATCACCTCATTTCCCCCTTCATCTAAATTACTGCAACGACTTTTTTTTTAAGTGTTTCATGCATGAAATTCTAAATTCTAGGCTGTAAAGTATGTTTATCTTCTTTGTTTAGATTGAACATTGCTTGAAAGCAAGAACTCTTCCTTGTCCTCATCCTGCATTTTAACCACTAAGTTATCTTATCTGTGCAGTGGGTATTGAGAACAATTTGCTGACTGAATACTAATAACAAAGCCTTTTCATTGTCAGATCATCACACACCTGGAGTTAGATTTCTGATGGCCTCTGCCAGTCAAAAATGAGTTGCAAAGCTGTAACTGAATTAAAGTCATACATTTCACGAGGGGAGAATGTACTTTAAAAATCAATTGTTTTTAATTGGTTGAGTTGGGATTCTTTATGTTGTAAAAGGGAGACATCCTTCTTAACCTGAATTAAATAATAAAAGAATTAATTGTCTCCTGTAACTGAGAAATCCAAAGTCCAGGCTGGCATCACACAAAATGACTTAATACAGTGTCACCAAGAATTCACTTTCTTTCCAGCTTTTCCCTCTTATTCAACAGCGTGAGCTTCATTCTCATGTTCTATATTATCTTCTTTTGCTGCTCTAACAAGTCACTACATAGTGTCTTAAAATAACATTCATTTCTTATCCTGTGGTTCTTAAGGTCAAAGTTCTGTAAATGGATCTTATACTGCTGCAATGAAGGCATCCAGAGGGTTGTGATCCTCCTGGAAGTTCTAGGGGAGAATCCCTTTCTTGTTTTTCCAGTACCTGAGACCACCTGCAGTCCAGGCAGACCTCTATATTGTAAGAAGATAAATTTGTGTTGCGAAAGTTCCTAAATTTTCCAAATGCAAGTATACATACAAATGGATGCATACATACATATACACACATGCATGGTTTTATAAGGTTAAAATCAAGGTATTAGTAGAGCTTTATTCCTTCCGCAGGATCTAGGGCTGAGTCTGGTTTTTGGCTTCTTCAGCCTTCAGAGGTTGCATTCCTTGGCCTGTGATCCGCTCCAGTAATGGCATTATTCTGCCCTGACCACCTGCTTTCCCCATCACATTTCCTTCTCTAACGATGATTTTATGCCTCACTCTTCTGTTTTCTCAGAACCCTCATGGATATATATGCTCATTAGAATAATCCAGGATAATCTCCCCAACTCATGATCCTTAATTATGTCACATCTGAAAACAGTCACAGGGATAGGGATTAGGAATGTGGGCATCTTTGGAGGAGAGGACGGAAATTATTCTAACTACCACAGGTTCCTTATAGGGAGCTGGTGGAAGCACCAAGATTTCTCCTAAAGCACCTCTGTTAATGCATGTATGTACATGTATGTATGTACACACACAGAGACATATACTTGTGTGTGTATGCTCAGCCACTCAGTTGTGTCTGACTCTTTGCAACCTGCCAGGCTCCTCTGTCCATGGCGTTTCCCAGACAAGAATACTGGAGTGGGTTGCTATTTCCTACTCCAGGGAATCTTCCTGACCCAGCGATTGTCCCTGAATTTCTTGCGTCTCCTGCATTGGCAGGTGGATTCTTTCACTGTGACACGTGGGAAGCCCATACACACACACATTGTTGAAGTACAGTTGACTTACAATGTTGTGTTAGTTTCTAGTGTACAGCAAAGTGATCTAATCACGTGAAAGAAGTGAATTGAAGTCAAAGTCACTCAGTCGTGTCCGACTCTTTGCGACTCCATGCGCTATACAGTCCATGGAATTCTCCAGGCTAGAATACTGGAGTGGGTAGCCTTTCCCTTCTCCAGTGGATCTTCCCACCAGGAACTGAACTCGACTCTCCTGCATTGCAAGTGGATTCTTTACCAACTGAACTATCAGGGAAACCTTATATACAAAGTATTTTTCATATTCTTTCCCATTGTTAGTTGTAGGATAGTGAATCTAGTTCTCTATGCTATATAGTAGGACCATGTAGTTTGTACATTTTATGTAGAGTAGTTTGTATCTTCATAAACTTCTTATTTATCCCCACCCCCCCTTTCCCTTAGGTAGCCATAAGTTTGTTTTCTATGTCTGTGGGACTGTTTTATGCTTCATAAATAAATTCATTTGTGCCACAGTTTAGATTTCACATATAAGCAATATCATATATTTGTCTTTTTCTTTCTGACTACTTCACTTAGAATGATAATGTCTATGTGCATCCATGTTGCTGCAAATGGCATTATTTCATTTTTTATGGCTGAGTAGTATTCCAATGTGTGTGTGTGTGTGTGTGTGTGTGTGTCTTACATATACATACCACATCTTCTTTATCCACTCTTCTGTCAGTGGACATTTAGGTTTTGCTTCTATGTCTTGGATATTGTAAATGGTGCTACTGTGAACATAAGAGGGCATGCTCTTTTTGAGCAAAATCAAAAATCAAAATCTCTTTGAATTATGTAATAGTTTTCTCCAGATATGTGCCCACAAGTGGGGTTGCTAGATCATATGACAATCCTATTTCTAGTTTTTTAAGGAACCTCCATAATGTTTTCCATAGTGGCTGCACCAATTTACATTCCTACCAACAGCATAGAAGGATTCTTTATTTCTTCATATCCTCTCTAGCATTTGTTATTTGTAGACTTTTTATTTTCTTTTTAATTTTCTTCTTTTTTTGCTGTCTTAATTGGAGGATAATTGCTTTACAATGTGGTGTTGGTTTCTGCTGTACGTACATCCCCATGACTCAGTCCTAGGTACACAGATTTAATGATGGCCACTCTGACTGGTGGACGGTAGTACCGTGTGGTAGTTTAGATTTGCATTTCTCTAATAACTAAAGCTTACACATTTTCATACACTAGAGGGAAGAGCGATTTCTTCTAGCAAGTACCCCAGCATGAGGCAGAGAGCTTCTTATTCTGAAGCCTCAGAAATGACTCCTTTGCTCTGATTGGCTCAACTCTGAGTTTATAATCTTGATTACAAAGATAGGCTCCTCTGTAACACTGAAGGGACTAAGCATCCACCTCCTCACATTTGTAGCTGAGAATGTGGAGGAACAGCAAGATGTGAGACTGGTTATCAAAATACGAAAGAATGGATTCAGAGCAAAAAAAATAAATAACCACCAACAAACATCAGTTAAAATATATCCCTTCACCACATAGCTATAAATTAGCCAAGGGCAATGACCGTATCTTATTTATAGCTGTGTATTCTATATAGCGGTCCATGGGGTCACAAAGAGTTGGACACAACTTGGCGACTAAACAGCAATTCTGTATAGATATTACATAGCCCACATGTTTAATATAATAGTTAGTGTTCTTCAATAAATGACTACATAGTGAAATGTTACATTGTCATGTTCACATGATCTGACCTGCAGTATCATTAAATTCATGGTCTATTATGTTCCATTGGACTAGATACTATTGGTTTGGCAAGTAAATTTCTAAAGCATGTTATAGAAAGTGACTTAACATCAGGTCATGATATTGAGAGAAGAATAGGAATGGTCTAAGATTATTAGTGTTTTGAATTAAGGTTGGCCAATAAGTGTAGTTCCACAATGTGAATCCTAGAAGGAATTACATATTTTTAATGTAATGTATCCTCTCGGGCTAATCTTGGAAAATTAGTGTTCCATATGTCCCCCTCCTCAGACACACACACACACACACACACACACACACACACACACACACACACACACACACACACAGGGTACATGCAGTTTGAAGAAATAGAAGTATTGATTAATTTCCCTTTAGAGCACAAAGTGTGTGTGGGTACCTGTATTTTAGTACCAGATTAAACCCAAGAAAGGGACCCTCAGCATCAAATGTCATAAAGACTATTGTGTGTTTGTTTGTTTGTTTACAGTTGAGGAGAGTTAAACTAGAGGAGAAATACTAGAGATCTCTTCAAGAAAATTAGAGATTCGAAGGGAACATTTCATGCAAAGATTTAATTACACTAAACTCTTCCCTGTGATACACATTCCCCTCCTCTTACTGCTCCAGTCTGTGGCTTCCTTTTGTCTTGATAAGTGGGCCTCACACTTATCAGGGCTTGTAAGTGGTAAGTGGGCCTCACATGCCTGAGAGGAGCAGTGAGAAGGTGCTGGGTTTCCCAAGTATAAATTTTCTGTGAATCAGAAAATATTGATGCTGTTTCTAAGAGAAGGTATCGAAATCAAGCTGGAGTCATCTCTCTCAGAAAAAACAGGGCCTATGGGCCAAGTGAGTACAAACAACTGTCAGAAGAACAATGAATAATTGTGAAACCAACTAAGTATGTAGGAGGATGAGAATTTGATGATCTTTTTAGAAACTCATTGGCTGGTGGGCAGCTGATCTCTGTGACTCCGGGTACATGAGTCAAGGACTATAGCGAAGAGTAACTTAATCACTATTTGTTCTGTTAGACTGAACAGTGTCAATTTAAAGGAATGTGAACACCATGGACCATTTTGGATCCTATCCTCCTTTGTGGACATTCTTGTACTGATGAAGGGAAGAGAGGACTTCATCACTCTCACAAAGAGATTGCAACTCTTTCCTCGTACCATACTTTGTAGACCAGTGGTTCTTTCCATTGTTTCAGCAGAGGGCATGCTTGAATTCACTTTGTACATCTAATGAAAGCTAAAGATTCCCTCTTAAAGAAAAAAAGAGCATGAGAGCCGAAGTCAGTCATTTTTCATAAAATCTCAGGATGCTCATGAAATCCTTGAAACTTGTCAGCAGGGGTCCCTACTGGGGGTCCCTCCGTGGACCCAGTTAAGAATCCTTGTTCTTGACTCTGAGCTCTTATCTCCAGATACCTCATCCTCAGCTTAGGAAAGCTTTGAGTATTTTGAGAAACTTGGGGGTCAACAAAGAGTTCCATCCCATTCTACAGGACCCAATCATCTAAGTTATTTCTGGAGGTGTGATCTGGAAAGCACAGGTACTTTTTCTTTTAACTTTTTCAAGGCAGAAAGGGACAGACATGGCTGATGATCTAGAAATACTGTTGTCAAGTTTTGGTATCATGGGACTTTTCCTGATGATTGTAACCTGTATTTTTCATTCTTGTGTCCTGTATTCCTCTTTTTGAATAGATAGTCTGTTTTCTCCTCTTAGATACTAATGAATAGACAGCGTAATGCAGTGTGGAATGGAAAGAAGAACCTGTAGCTAAATAGCTCCTTAAAAGACAGAATTTCTACCCAAGTGGCACTTCTATTTATCATCTTTGTGACCAGGTTCATTCCTTTTAGGGCTTCCCTTGTGGCTCAGCTGGTAAAGAATCTGCCGGCAATGCGGGAGACATGGGTTTGATCCTTGGGTGGGGAAGATCCCCTGGAGAAGGAAAAGGTAATCCACTCCAGTATTCTGGCCTAGAGAATTCCATGGATTATACAGTCCATGGGGTCACAAAGAGTCAGACATGACTGAGCGACTTTCATTCCTTTTAAGTTCACTTATTCAGCAAAACGATATTGGCATGTGTGCTATTTTAAGTCATATGCTAGATTTGTCGGTATCCCTGGTGGCTCAGACAGTAAAGAATCTGCCTGCAATGCAGGAGCCCTGGGTTCGATCCCTGGTGGGAAGATTCCCCTGGAGAAGGGAATGGCTACCCACTCCAGTATTGTTGCCCAGAGAATTCTGTGGACAGAGGAGTTTGGCCAGCTACAGTCCATAGGGTCATAAAGAGTTGGACACAACTGAGCGAATAACAGTCCCACTTTTCCTGCTAGATCTGTGAGGGTGCAAAGTCCCTCTTCTCAAAAGAATTTGAGGTCCTGCAGTAGAAATAAAATTGCAAAGAAAGTCAGCTTAATGCAATTGCCTGAAAGGGCTCCACTGATCACCCTTCCGAAATTTTGTGCTGTGTGTATGTGTGTGTGTTTGCTTCATTTTATGACTCAGGGATTGGAGAAGTCTCTCTCTTTTTATTCCAGACCTTCTCCTCATTACACAGACCATCATATTTATCATGCTGCTTTATAATTATCCACTTAATGCCACTCTACCAACAGATCATGAACCCCTGGGGAATAGAAGCTGAGTCTTTTTAAACTTCACTCTCTTATTTCCTGGAAGCTAACAGGGTACCTGGAACATGGTAAATGCTTAAAAATTGGTTGACTAAAGCATTGAATCCCCTCCCCAGAAGAGAGAACACAGGTGAAATAAGGCATCTTACAAAAAGAGGACCCTAGCTGCTTTGTCAGGAAAGAGTGGACTGGTATTTGTCCCTTGTGTGTCTGGACCTGTTTCTCCCTCCCCAGAAGGGAGTTGGATTAAGTGATTTTTTCCCCCAAGGAAACATTCTATTCTTAAATAGTGCGGGCAGAAAAGGAAGGAAACACTCTGCCCCCCGACTCAGCCTAAATACCTGCCTAGATTTTCCAGTCAAAAATGATATCCCAAAGATGGAATGTCAAAAGAGAGAGCCGCAAACGCTCCCCCCCCCCCTCCCCAACACTCAAGGTATTTGCCAGACCCATTGACAAAAGTGACTTCCCACGCTTTGCCCACAGAGGGCATCCCTGCTCATTGATATGTAGACCCGGCGAATGCAGCTGCTGGAAGCCTCCTCCGACCGCTTTTCTTTTTTTTCCCCTCCAGCATCTCTCAGCCCCCACCCCCTTTCCCGTGGAATCTTTGCCTGATCCAGTTCGTTTCCCTCCGGTCTCCACATTTTCCCTTCTAGCCCTCCACTTCTTCGGATCAATGGATAGTAGGTACGGCTCCAACTCCTAGCTCACACATCGCAGGCGGACTCCCCAGTAACAAGTGAGCGCGCTCCACCCCGCAGCCCCGGCCTCTCGTCCCTGGGTCCCCTCCGCGCTTGGAGGAGAAGCAAGCGGCAGCCCCAGCTTTCGCGCAAGGATTCTGCTCTTCAACTTTACCCGGCGAGGACAGGGAACCAGCCCCAACCTTTGGATGCACAGCCCAGCCACAGGATCGCTTCGCGTCTCCTCTTGGTCCCTTCTGGATATCCTGGGTATTGATGCTTCGCCAGCCCCGCGGAGAGCTGCCTTCGCTCCGCCGCCGGTTCCCTCTGTTTCCTTGAGTTAGTTTCCCGAGGTTTTACTGGGGCTTGAGATCTCTTGGACCCAATGGAACTTTTTGCTGCCTCTTTTTGCTGCTGATTCTGCCGGTGGACCAGGAAGAAGGCTTCGGAGGCAGAAGAGGCGCAGGGGAGGTGGAGGAGGACGACGACGAGGAGGAGGAGGAGGAAGCCGAAGGGGCTCGGCGCGCGCGCCTGTGTGTGTGTGTGTGTGTGTGGTGTGTGCATGTGTACACGCGTGTGTGAGTGCATGTGTGTGAGTGTTGCCGCTGCCCAGGACCCCCGGCCCCGAAGGTGTTGGCTGAAATATGGAGAATAGTCTTGGATGTGTTTGGGTACCCAAGCTGGCTTTTGTACTCTTCGGAGCTACCCTGCTCAGCGCACATCTCCAAGTCTCCGGTGAGAGGTTCTTTCCTTTCTTCTCGTCGCCCCCGCCCCTCTCACCCCTCTCCTCCCCATCTCCTTTGGCTCTAGTAGAATTGGGGCAGGGGGAGAATGGGCAAGATGCGGGACGCTAGCTCTGTCCCCCATTTCCTCATCGATGATAAAAGATAGACTTTTCCCCCCTCTGGGAGCGGAGGATGTTGGCGGCTGGGGAAACGGGCGCCCCTTCGCTTTTTTTTTTTTTTTTTTTTTTTAAACAAATCTGGTGTTTCTCGCATGCATCTCTGCTTTGGCAAATACTTGCGTCGGTTGGGAGAGCTGGAGGTCTGGGGCAGGGAGGAGGCAGATGACGGGGATGTCGTTGAAAGGAACTGGGTTGAATCCTCCTCGGAAAGCTACGAAGCAGGGGAATTGGGGCAATAAGACCAAGTGGAGGAGGTCCGGGAGAGGGGCTTGGAGGGGGTTTGGAGGGTGTCTGTGCGGAATGTAGCTTGTGGGGCTGGGGCTTCTGTAAGTCATTCCTGGCGCCTCCCGTTTGGATTTTTAGACTCACTGATTGAAAATCGAGAAAGGGCCAGCTGATGTGTTTTGGTACTTCGGAGGAGGGGTCGGTGGTTCCCGAAAGGGGTTGCAGAGTTGCCAGGAGGAGGGAGTCGTGTTGTGTTTCATTTTTTTTTAACGGTGAATGCAGCTCTCGAGCTAAGTCTACACATATCTTCAGGTCACTTCCAAACTCCAAATGATTGATATTCCGAGAAACCAGCCCCCCTGGCCCTGGCCCTTGGCAAATGTAGTTTCTAATTAAAAATGGCAAAACTGTGTGGGGCCGGATTGGGTTAGAGCAGGAAGAAGAGGCAACTAAGGGATGCTCAGGGCTGCGGCAGTCTCCGAGCTGGAGGAGCCTGGAGGTTTCGACGGCCGGGAGAAAATCATAATAAAAAACCCCCCAAATGACTCATTGTAATGGTCCCTTCATTTGGCCGGCCTCATCCCAAGTGTAAACGGACACTGGGGTATAGGGAGTGGGCCCGGCGGGGAAGGAATGGAGAGCAGCTGGCTGAGCATTCAACTCCCTTCGGAAACGACCTTTCCCCGAATCCCAAAGAAAAGGAGCCGCGGGCAGGGGCCAGGCATTGGGCGGGAGCTCCCCAGGCTGCGCCTTGGAAATGAACAGGGGACAGAATGGAAACTGTGTCCAAGCCCCCAACCTCTCCGTAGCCTGAAGCTGCGGCTTTCTTGTTCCTGCTAAGCGCTGCTGCGCGGCCAGGGTTGCGATCGCTGGTGGAGAAGGCGCCTCTCTGGTTGCTAGGGATTCAGAGACAGACACCAGGCCGCCAAGTCCGGACGCGGCTGCACAGAAGCCGGGATCTGCGCGTCCGCACCGACCGAAACCTCGCGGTCCTTTGGCCTGACAGCAAGCCCGCAGGAGCCTGCCGGAGGACTGTGTGTGTGTGTGTGTGTTCGCGCGCAGGGCGCGTACCGGCGGTTCGCGCGCCCGGCCGCCGGGCCTCGCTGGCTCCCTCCCTTTTCAGGCTGGCCGCCTCCTCCGGGCTCTTCTCTCCCGGAGCTTTGTCCTCGGCAATTACTCCCGCGGAAGGTGGGCGGGGAATATCCCGCAGTAAAGCGGTTATGAAAGGTGTCTCTAAAACTCCCCCCTGCTGCCCACAGACGCTGGAGGAGCGCCGTCCTTCGGGTCCAGAAGATTGCCTTGCACTCTCAGTTGGGGAGCCGGCCAGGGCGGAGAGCCGGGAAGTTCAGAGGGGCATGGTCGCTGGGTAGAAAGTCTACCGGAGCCAGGCCTGAACCCGTGGGCTGAACGTACTGTATTAGACGAGGAAGGTGTGCCAAAGTGGACAACGGCGTTTTGTCAGTTACGCTGAAATATTTCAAAGCCGTTTCCCAAGTGTCTTTCGTGAAGAGTAGGGATAAATAAATGGAGATGGATACACACACACACACACACACACACACACACACATTGAAATTAATTAAACATCCCCTTTCCACTTATTTATGCTTCTTGTCTAGAAAGTTAAGGCCAGATATTAACTCCTCAGTGGAGAAGTCTATGATTGAAAAGGCAGACAAAAGTCTATATATAGGAGGGATGGGCCTGTGGACAGGCTTGTGGGTCTCAATCTGTCAGCTCCTCTATGCTTCTAAATCCATTTCTGTTATTTGCCGATATGATGTAGTTTGCACGGGTCCCAGGAAAAGTGGATATGGTGCAGTCGTTAGGTATTGCTCCTTAATCTGTTTCTCCTCTTTCTGTTAGTAGCAGTGTCCCCTCTTCCAGGATGTGGCAGGGAACTGATGAGGAAGAAAGCGCAGTTCTCTCTGTGAAAGGACCAGTAGGAGGTGCCCTTAATAAGGCCAAGTGTCTATTTACTGGCAGCGAAGTTCCCTTTCAGCAGGATGTTTCGAGAGACTTTGTTGATGAGTGACAAAGGATTGTGGAGAAGAGCACAATAGCACTTGGTATTTCCCCACTTCCTGGATAAAGTCAGGAGCCGCTCTAGAGTTTTGTGAAATTATTAGGACGGAACCAAGGGCATCCCAGAGCAGTGTCCACATAGGATGGGGACTTGATGCTGGAGGCGGATGCTAGCAGCTTCTGAGTTGACTTTTGTAAGATGCTAGCTTCTTATATGTTTGACTTGAACCCCAAGCAAGTGTACTAAGTAGAGTCCTAGAATCTCAGATGAAATGAAAAGTTTATGTAATGGATATTAATGAATGAAATAGCAACTATACATGTTAATTAATTCTTTATGCATATATTTGGGGTACTTTCTATTGAAAAAAAAATCAGTGTGCATTTATGTTGTTGGGACCTGCTCTGCTGAGGCTCGCTGCCTCCCCTACCTACCTCTTTCTCATCTCCCCCACCCCAACCTGAGCAGATCCATGCCCCCATCTGGGTTTGCCACTGGGTGGCAGGACCTGAGGGTGCCTGGGCTGCCCACTCCTGTGTGAGTGCTGCGGTGTAAATCACCAGGGGCCCTTCGCAGCATCCATTTCCCACAGAGCATCCATTGCCCTCTGAGTTATGAAGCACGTGAAACAGCCAACAGATGTGTTCTATGTGAATATATTAGGCTTAGTGCATTTGCTTTAATGCTCTTAAGAGCTGGGCTGGCTTGAGCTGCTGATAGACTTTTTTTTTTTTTTTTTTTTTACTGGGAAGAGATTTATAACTTCACAGTGTGTATGACTTATATTTATTCTTGGGCAAGTTAACCTCTCAGCAAATTTCCTTACTGTTTTCATTGACGAGGAAGAGCTCTAACCCTCTCTGAATTCCTCAATGAATCCTCCTGCAAGTTTCCGCTGGAGTACGGGATATCTACAGGCTGTAGTAGGATTCTCTCAGCCAGTGAGCAACTTGACAGGAGATTTGAGGAGGTGAATTTGGGGGTGGAAGGGAATAGTTTTACTTGTTTCTGGAGAGGGAAAAGGTGACACGGTGTCTTCCAAGGGAACTCCTGCATTCTGGTTATCCTCAGAAGCATCTTTTATGAGAGGAAAAGTTTCTTCCTCTCTGGCTCAGATTTCTTCTTTCGTTCACCCAATAGCTTGAAATTCTTCACGCGCATGTGGTTTATTCCTAGAATGTTTGCTGCCGCACACAGGGGAATCATCCAGCACTCTCTTTCTGCACATAGAAGGGTCATCTAATACTACCTTTCCCTTTTGGAAACTAGCTCTAATTTAAATCTTGACTTCTCAACCCAAACACTTGTTATCTTTAGGTGATGTGGCATGTTTGCAGGTACCGCTGAATTTCTGATTACATTTAAAAGCAAATATTGTTACGATTACTTGGAAAACTTGCCACCTTAAACTTTTCTTGCGGATTGCTTTTCTCTCATGCTTCTGCCAGCCAAAATAATTCTATTAGGAGAGGATGCAGTGGTTTCCGGCTTTTTCTTGTATTAAAACCCAGTTATACACATCCAAGAAGAGAGCACTTTAACCCTCCATGCTACCTCCTCAAATGTATGACTTTAGGGTGAATTGAGATAGTGCTAATTACATCAATATGCTTCTGAAAATCAGTGTGATATTTATTGATGAGTGAACTTTTCTTGCCTCGCTGTAGATCTTCCCACTTTGCATGGTTATGGCCCGAATTCCTCTCAGAAACTTGCGCTGACTTAGGGACACATTGCAGTCTGTTGGTATTTGTTACACAGCCACCAGCTCAAATGATCACTTTTTGACGGAGTACTCTACCTCAGATGATAATCTCTCAGATGAAATATATAGGCAAATTTCGGGAAAACTTTGTTTTGCCTGAGTGAAAAGAATAATGACATAAGCCTGCCAAGGATTACCTGATTAATTAACTAAAGATAAAAAGTCACTTGGTTCTGGAAACGAACTATAATCCCTAAAACGGAATGATAAATGCTATGCACAGTTTCAATTCATAAAATGTAACCGGAGAATCTTCTTTTTTCTCTGCTTTTTAAATTATGATTCTTGAGAAGAGGATTGAAGAGTTTCCTGAGTTGTCACATTGTCACGTGCCTTAATGAATCGTAGCCGGGGATCTCACTACATCTCACTGAAACCCTCTGAAATAAGTCGCAAATGTGATGCCTGGTGCATTGTCCTGCAGCCTGCAGTGGGCTGCCTGCTCTTCTCCAGCCTGTCTACAGAATCACAGCTCTGATTTCTACACTCTGGAGCATCAGCACTGCCTCCCTTGACACCATCCAGCAAAACCTTTCTCACTGTGGCTCCAAGGTCTAATCCATAGGCACTGAGTTTAACATGCTGTATACTACACTTTGCAGGGTCATGGGGATTTGCCTTAAAAACAAATTTTAAGCATTTTTCATGAGTGTTTCTTTTCTGGAAAGTTAAAGACAGCTAAGTAGTACTCTTTCTATAGGAGACGAACTCATGACCTCTCAGCCAGTACCCCTGAAATTCCAGAACTCATGGAGCATCAAGGAGAAGACGACGTGGACCACTAGAGAAGGGTGGACTATGTCAACCTCAGCACGCTATTTTTTTTTTTTTTTTTCAAGAGGGTGTTACCTGGTTGGAATAATAAAACTTTTAATATACTTCAAAGTTACTACTTTTCAGAGATCAAAGCACTTCCTAATGGTATTATAAAATCAGTAGTATGACATTGACCCCAAAGCATTTAAGATTTTCCTTTCAAACAAGACTTCAAGTAAAGCAAATGTTAAACTTGACAATTAAAAAAAAAAAAAAAGATGAGCAATCCAGATTATTTTCCCCATAGGCCAAATGAAAAAAAAAATGTGCAAGATAAAATGACATGTTACATATACCAAGTAGGTGATAGTAAAAAAATAAAATGCAAATTATTATACACTTTTATAATTACAGCATGGAGATAAATTACAGTAACATTTAGTATTCTACACTTTGCTTCCTCCTTCAGTAGATGGTTGATTCCTTCTATTTCTGTGCTTTAGAACTGTGCTAACACATGGAAATTCAGGTTGGCTGACTGATGATCAAAATTACTATAGTGCTTTATAGTGCTTCTTTGACAAATTTTAGCCTGAGGTTACAAAACCAGGTCTCTTTAACTCAACTGTTAAGTTAGTTTTTTTTTTTTTTTTTTTGGTTGTTTAGAAATGCCTGAACTTATCAGTGGTATGGTTTAGAAATACATAATAATGTGTATGATTGAATATTCCTTCTTTTCCTCTATTGATGGTAATTTGCCAGTGGTTACACTAGTACATGTTTCTTTTTATAAATAGTCTGAAACAACCATATTATTCACAGCTTTCATTTCTTGGGGAAAAAGTTCAACTAGAAAACACACAAATCATTTCATATGTATTGATCATATTTTTAAAGTTTATTGCTATGATATGACCTGAGTGAGGAAATTTCTCTTATTTGCTAAATTCTATGAACCCAGTGCCTATAACCTACCTATTATTTTCGTGATGTACTTTAGCTAAATATCACACATCCAAATTCTCTGACTTCTTGCCCACTCAGCCATTTCAGTTTCAAGTGAGGAAGGACCTTTATATCAATTGTCGTTAATCTCATGGGACTCAACAGGGGTCTACATTGCCATTTGGGGATTTCACTCTTGTTTTTGCTCATTCTTTAAAGATTGATTCTTTCCAGAAGACTTCTCTTGGGTGTACCTAGGGCAAAAATGTGCCACTGAATTAACTGAATATCCCTGATACAATCTGATGAAAATATCAACTTGTTAGTGTATCGTGACCAGAGGAGACAGCTCATCAGTACCAACATGACTCTGGTTCTTATTTTGCCCTTATATAAGAGAATGAAGGAATTAAGTGGTTAATGTAAAGTTGCTTACCTTAGTCTTCTTAGTCGCTGAAGTTTCTTGTTAAATACAGTATTTCCCAATTTTATTAATTTTCTAAATCTTTAAAAATGTTCATCCATTCTCTTAACTGCCTTTTAAGAATGTAGAAAATAATTGAACCTGTCCTTTAGAGAACTCAGGAGTAACTGTGTCTCAGTTATTTTTGGATCTTATAGGGATGATTTCTGAAGATACTGCACTGTGCAAGACTGTTTGTTTTCCACCAAATGGTCATGGTCTGTTGCTTTGTTTTTCTAAGGCTTTTATTCCTGATTTGTAAATGCATTTTATCTACTAATACTTGTTCACATCCAGCCAGAAGTTCTCACTGTTTTAAGACTTCTTCAAAGAAGTTTTTCTCTTTTCTACTTTCAGTTTGTTAAGAAATAGGGGACTATTTCTGTGTCTAAAGTAAAAGAAGAGATTCCAAATCAAGACCTGAGTCCTTCATTATTTAATTTATTTTCACTAGTGGGTTATAGCATTTCTGAAATCTGGTATCACTGTAGATACCATTTTTATTTATGCAACATAAATACTTTTCCTTTTTAAATGACAATGTGGAGTAGACCAATTCTACTTATATTACTGGTTTCAACATTGTATGATATAGTTGGGTTATGAGCTGTACTATATATATAGTGTTGGGTATAATTAGTCATAATGACATTGATCATGATAACAATAATTATAATGAAACAACCCCCATGTACCCACTGACATTTTCTTGATTTTCTTAATTTTGTGTTCATTAGTCCCTTGCCTTCTTTATAGTTTGGCCACATATGTTTGAATCCTTAACATATGATTTTTTTTTTGCCTGTACTTGGCCATTGTAACATAAATGTAATGTATATATCCTTGGATTTACATTTTTGCCAAACATTAAATATTTGAGATTCATCTATGAGAATGCATGTTACTGCATTTCAGTCACTTTCACTGCTGTTTAATATTTCATGATGTTAATTAATCACTTAATCCACTCTATCATTGATAAATTTCTGGGAAGTCAGTATTTTGCTATTGCCAATAATATGGCTATGAATATTCTTGTACATGTACTGTGGAACAAATTTGCCATCATGTCTAGAGTGCATATATAGCAGTGAAGTTGCTGAGTCATACAAAGGGCATCTTTACTTTTAGGGACAATGACAAGTGGCATGCATTGAAACTCCCACCAGGAGCATAGGACAATTGTCTTTGTTCCATCTCTCTACTGATACTTGGTACTGTCACATGTTTTATTTGCCCTTATCTGCTGAATATGAATTAGCATCTCCTTGTGGTTTTAATTTGCATTTCCTTTTTTGTTAATAAGGTTGAGCATTTTTTTCCCATAAAATTATTGGCCATTAGTGATTTCAGCAAGATAGTTCTATGATGCTGTTTTTCCAACTAAGCAACAGTTTGCTTTGAGGCATCAATACTATTAATAGTTACCCTGTTTTTCCTACTAAGTAACATTTGCTTTTAGGTATACATGCAGTTGATCGTCTAACTTTTAAGAGGTTATTGTCTGATACAGTATCATGCTTACCTTAGTCCAGACTTGCCCTAAACTGCTTTCCAGAATGAACACTAATTTTAAGTTGGAAGAGAGATCCTTAGTCACTGTAGAATTGTTGATTACCTAAAGTCACCCTTTCCTTGTCAGTATTTGGGTTTATCCTATTTATTATGTCTGTGCAGCATGTTGCATACAGGAAAGCTGGATCCTGGGGTGCCAGGCTTAATTTGAGGAGACTTACAAATGCCCTGAATATGATGGAACTCAAAGATAATTGAATCACAGAGATACAATGATAGATACCAAGTAGGAGTTAAAAATCCTAATCTGACCATTTGAACTTGGGTATGTTTCCAATATGGTAAAATACATAGAGCCAGGATCACATTATGTATATGACTGTGGGCTTCACACAAAACCCATCCTTGCTCAGTGCCCATAAGCACATCTCATAATTTTGGGGGGAGGTTCCTAATTGTTTCACCCCTTCCCACAGGACCCACTAATGAAAGGCCCTGGATGGAATAAAGCCTTGGACGTGCCAGCAGTGACTCCTCTGGGGTGCTGCCTCTGTGCTGACTCATTAGAGATGTGAACCAGGGCTGAGACATCTAAGCGAACCCCCTGCGCTCAGAGTCCTCAATCCATTGTTCCCACATCTCTGCTCAGCCTCATGGGATCCCAGAAGAATATAAATTAGAGAGAAAATCTGCAAGGCTTTCCTTTTCATGTCTAATGTTTGGGCCACGCTGTTCCCTGCAGGACAATTTCCAGTTATTTTCTCTTCTGGTTTGAGAGATCTCCTGGGATGATTTTTTCACTGTTTCCCTTGGGAAACTTTGCAGCAGTATATCAGCTCTTGCTGCTAAAATTTCATTTTGTAGTTCGTCTTAGATGGTCCTGTTCTAAATATTCCTCCCATGACTCCTGCCACCCAGCTCCTGGCTCCTATCCCTCGGTGGCATTCTGTGTTTTCTGAGCTGAAGTGTGTTAGATAATTCTAGCCATAACTCATTCGTGCCTCCCCTCTGAATCCTCACTTAACCAGACCATAAATATTTAATTAATTTAATCTTCCTTCATACCCCTCCAGAAGCTTAATCATGTTTATTTTTCTTACCTGAACTCCCTCTAGTTTGTTTATATCATTCTGGTAATCAAGGGCCCCGAATTTAATGTGCTCTTCTAGGTAAGCTCTTCCAAGTCATATATTAGAAAATATAGATTGAGCATAGTGTTTACCTTATTGTACAGTCATTCATAGGCACGCAGTTTGCCTCTCAAAATTTGTGTTCTTGTTTTTCAGGTAGGGCTCTCAGTGCCTAACAAAATCATTGAGGTATTATAAGGATCAAATAAGATCATGAATTTTGCTCAAGGTAATACTTACTGAACATTTACTATGGGTTACAAAGAAACCCATAATTAAATGAAAGGTTAAATATGTCTCTGCCCTCCAAGGGTTTATCATCAAGAGAAGGGGACGGGCACAGACATAACTAAATAGGTTACAAGGCAGAAGGATGCACTCATTAAAAAAAAAGAAATGCAAATGAAGTGGGGTAGACTCTGAAAAGTCTCAACTACCATGTTTATTCATTATATCATTAATATATTAATACTAGCCAGATGGGGCAACAGAGTCAACTCATTCATCCTTGTATCATTAGATTGACTGACCAAAATGAAACAAAAGCAAAAAGAAGGGCATTTAAAAAGTTGTCAGTCTTGTTTAAACGAAGCTCAGATTTGGCAAGAATGAGGATATTGAGTTTTATTTGGCAGCCTGTTGCTATAAATACATCCCCAGACCTCCTTGACCCTTTCTTTCCTTATTTATTGAGTCTGAGGCAAGTATTGTGCTAAGAGGGTAATAGAACTTTGAATAGAGTGGGATGGAAATACTAAGTAATTAAATCTGTTAATAAATCCTTCGTTTTGAATGAGATAGGCTTTGAAAGAAAGAGAGTATTACAGGAGAGTGACTCAGCAAATCAGAGAAGCCTTCCCTGAGAAAGTTGTGGTTGGCACCTGGAGAATAAGTGAATTTGGTTAAAGAGAGGATTGGGGGGAGAGGCAGGGGAGAAGATGCTGGCGAGAAGAGTGAGTGCAAAGGCTGTGTGGTTGATCTTTGGTAGCCTCGGCTTGCAACACCTTGAAGTGGGGCTTGGGTTCCCAGGAAGAGATTGAGGCGGGTCATGGGCAGTGAAAGGCCCAGATCCTGGCCACTGGACCAGTGGGCAGTCAAGGTCCTGGCTTTGCAGAAGAGAATTCCCATAAAGACAGGAAGTACTGAAACTAGTAAAGTATTAAGAAGAGAAAGAGTATAGTACATGTGGATAGACACACGAGTGGGCTCAGAGACAGTCACTGAGTCACACCCTTGTGTTAGTTTGAACTGCTTTCATGGAACATTTATTCTGGGTTTCCTTTGGCCAATCATTTTGCTTTGCCTGGTTCACACTCCATATTTGGTTTATCTCAGGATCCTTCCATGTGTGCGCATGTACCTCTTAGCTGAGATGAGTTATATTGCAAAGGCCTGTGGGTAGAGCATCCCTTGACATCATTCCCTGTTGACATCCATGGAACCTTCCTGCGCATGTGTGGTCTAGGAGGTCTCTTGACTTCCAGAGTGAGAAATATGTCACCTGGGAGGGGCCCAGTCTCTTCCCTTATTTGTCCCGCTTTTCTAATCTTGGAGTTTCAGTCCACAGGGAATCAATCTCCAATCGCTTTACCCTGTGTCGGACAGCGGGGGCGGAGGAGGGGGGCAGGAATCTACCTCTTGCTTGATAGTGGGTGAAAGCACAGTGAATTCAAATATGAGTATAACCAGGATAGCTAAGCACAATAATGGCTTGGCTGAGGCTGGAGTATACCCTTGAATCCTTCCTTGAAGATTGTGGTTCAGTTCCTCAGTCATGTCCAACTCTTTGCAGCGCCATGGACATACGTGCAGTATGTCAAGCTTCCCTGTCCTTGACCATCTCCCAGAGCTTGCTCAAACTCATGTCCATTGAGTCAGTGATACCACCCAAACATCTCTTCCTCTGTCCTCCTCTTCTCCTGCCTTCCATCTTTCCCAGCACCAGGGTCTTCTCCAGTGAGTCAGTTCTTCGCATCAGGTGACCAAAGTATTGGCACTTCAGCCTCAACATCAGTCCTTCCAATGAAGATTGAGGGTTGATTTCCTTTAGGATTGACTGGTTTGATCTCCTTACAGTCCAAGGGACTCTCAAGAATCTTCCAGCACCACAGTTCAGAAGCACTAATTCTTTGGTGCGCAGCCTTCTTTATGTTCCACCTCTCACACCCACACATGTCTACTGGAAAAACCATAGCTTTGACTATACAGACCTTTGTCAGCAAAGTAATGTCTCTGCTTGAAGATAGTAGCTAATAAATATTGGTTGAATGACTTGAAATGAATTCACAGCAAAGATCTTTTTCTTGTCTCAGCACAATCATTTAAACATTTAAGCATATTACACGGGTAATCCTGGCCCTGATTTTCTTATTAGCTATCAGATGTGAATTTAAGAACCTGCTTATCCTATATGTTTAGAAATACCTTTTGAAGTTGTGTGGACACACTATAAGGGATGAAAAAGCTGTGAGAAATCTAAAGAGCTAGATAAATGCAAGCGATGATTAGTAAGCATGTCAACAGGTTACTTCCACTTTGAAAGCTATCACTGAGCAAAGAGAAACAGAACTTCACCTTTTCTATTCAAGTAAGATTGGCGTGAGGACATTTCTTTTTCCCGTGGCTTTCTTTGAAATGGGAGCCTCATAATGCTAGGTGAATTAAAAAAAAAAAAAAAAAAGCCAAACCTACCAGTTAAAAATCTCTGCAGATATTTTCTCAATATGTTCTCAATATATACGTTTTCTCTCTGTTACTGTTTCTTAAAAAAGAAAAATGGATGTGTGTTCTCTTAGCTTTAAGTTACAGCTCGTTCAGAAGTCACTGAGCTCACAACATTTCCTCCACTGCTGCTAAGTTATAGGGTGTTGGTTGCACAACTCTGTGGGGTCTGGTCATGATGAGAGAGGTGTGGCACAGCTTGCAGGGAGGGATGCCTTTCAGCTAGTGGGCTTGACCTTGAGTTCCCCATTTGTAAGATGGAGACAAAATTGACTTTTCTTTCCTATCTCTAAAATGGAGATAGATGCACTCCAAGCATTAGATAAACCATATCCATTCCAATGCCTGTCATTTAAATGTTCTCTAAATATTAACTATGTTTAGTATTATCCTAATAGGAGCTAGATTTGTACTGGAATAGCCTACAAAGAGCAAATTTCACAAGCGTGGGTACGCCACTCTAGAACCCTCCTCATTTTCATTGTTGCAGTCGATTTTAAATACTTAGGAATAAAGTAAGATGTCAGACACTCACCGTAGTTTTGAAACAAAGCATATGCTTTGTTTAGTGAGTCATGGTTTTGTGGGCCGTGGCCCAGGCCTTTGCTAGATTCACAGGCTAACAGATTCAGCTACATTAGACCTGACACAGTACGCTATTGATCAAACTTGACACCATATGACATCCTCCTGTGGATCCTTCATCCAAATTAACCTCCTCCGTTAACTCCTCTTTGGTTAGCCACATCCTTTTCCTGCAGACCCATTGATTCCAGCATCTACTCAGCATGAATGCCTGGAAGCTACTACATGCCTGGTTAGTGTTCAGTGCCGGGTATAATTTGTCCTGAGAATCTTCTCTCTGGAGGAGGAATTCTCACCTTGGTTGGGTATTAATGCCCAGCTCTATCCTGTGCAAATTAATTTAGACTCTCTGAGGTGAGGCCCAGCACATGTAGTTATTAAACCTCCGTAGACTGTTTCAAAGTGCAGCCAAGTTCGAGAACCAGTGTCCTAGGCCCTCACCATTCAAAGTTTGGTCCAAGGACCAGCAGCATTTGCATCTCCTGGGATCTTTTTAGGAAATCAGAAAGTGAGTCCAGACCTGGACTTACTGAATGAGAATCCCAGAGAACTGAGAAGCGCTGTCCTCAGAGACTGAAAACCCATGGGCAGAAGTGACCCTGGGCTCCACTTCTGTGTAGAAGTGTAGTCAGTGGGAAAAGACTCCACCCACACTCATTTAGTCTTAACCTGGAGCCACTTTGGAGAGCTTTACCTTTAGAAACTGGTCTTGCAATAGCGAACTGTGCCAACATCTGAGAGTCTTCTGGTGTATAGTTTAGTGACTAATGTATTTCTTGCGGGCCTTGACGTGTTTCATCTTCCTTGAGATTAAAGCCCTTTGAAAATGCTCTGAAAACACTCTTTGGGTGTTCCATCTGCCTTTTCTGTTCTTATCAATGGTCAAAGTAAGGAGGCACATTTTAAAAGGGTCTACGGGTTCTCATTCCATAGTTTCTCTTCCCTCCATCCCCTTGCTGCTTTAAAACTTCTCAGAGGCGGGCAAAAGGCAGGCACTTGAAAAGGACCCTGGGGCCTTGGGTCCTTCCCCACCCTCCCTCCTCTGCCTCCCTCTCAGGTCTGATGCTAAAAGCTCACTTGTGCTCAAAGTCAGACCCTGACCGAAACCTCACGCTGACTCTCGCCTTTTGATGGAGGACGGTCTTCGGGGCCTGAAACAGACTGAAAGCTCCTTTGCCTGGGCTTCTGTGGCAGGGGAGAAGGGGTGGCGATGAGATTTCTGAAGAAGAGTGCAGCTTCACAGACAGAAAGCTCAGTGCAAGGTTTTGAAGCTTCTGCTCTGCGCGGCCTGGCGGAGAGAGCAGCGCTACCTGGCGTGTTGCACATCAGAGTGTTCAAGAGGAGAACGTGGGGACCCACTGTGCAGACCTGATCCTCCTGAGTGAAGACCACTCGTGATCCTCCTGGCGAGAGAAGTGTTCTGCTCCGCTCGTGAGCTGTAGGTCCTTTTCAGGTCCCGGGAGAGAATGAGGAGGGTTTTTGTGAAAGGTTATGTAAGGCTTCTGGGTTGGTTTTTTTTTTTTTTTTTTTTTTAATATTATTTTATTAGTTGGAGGCCAATCACTTCACAACATTTCAGTGGGTTTTGTCATACATTGACATGAATCAGCCATATAGTTACATGTATTCCCCATCCCGATCCCCCCTCCCACCTCCCTCCCCACCCGACTCCTCAGGGTCCTCCCAGTGCACCAGGCCCGAGCACCTGACTCATGTATCCCACCTGGGCTGGTGGTCCGTTTCACCATAGATAATATACATGCTGTTCTTTCGAAACATCCCACCCTCACGTTCTCCCCCAGAGTTCAAAAGTCTGTTCTGTATTTCTGTGTCTCTTTTTCTGTTTTGCATATAGGGTTATCGCCACCATCTATCTAAATTCCGTATATATGTGTTAGTATACTGTAATGTTCTTTATCTTTCTGACTTACTTCACTCTGTATAATGGGCTCCAGTTTCATCCATCTCATTAGAAACTGATTCAAATGAATTCTTTTTAACGGCTGAGTAATATTCCATGGTGTATATGTACCACAGCTTCCTTATCCATTCATCTGCTGATGGGCATCTAGGTTGCTTCCATGTCCTGGCTATTATAAACAGTGCTGCGATGAACATTGGGGTGCACGTGTCTCTTTCAGATCTGGATTCCTCAGTGTGTATGCCCAGAAGTGGTATTGCTGGGTCATATGGCAGTTCTATTTCCAGTTTTTTAAGAAATCTCCACACTGTTTTCCATAGTGGCTGTACTAGTTTGCATTCCCACCAACAGTGTAAGAGGGTTCCCTTTTCTCCACACCCTCTCCAGCATTTATTGCTTGTAGACTTTTGGATAGCAGCCATCCTGACTGGCGTGTAATGGTACCTCATTGTGGTTTTGATTTGCATTTCTCTGATGATGAGTGATGTGGAGCATCTTTTCATGTGTTTGTTAGCCATCTGTATGTCTTCTTTGGAGAAATGTCTGTTTAGTTCTTTGGCCCATTTTTTGATTGGGTCGTTTATTTTTCTGGAATTGAGCTTCAGGAGTTGCTTGTATATTTTTGAGATTAATCCTTTGTCTGTTTCCTCATTTGTTATTATTTTCTCCCAATCTGAGGGCTGTCTTTTCACCTTACTTATAGTTTCCTTTGTTGTGCAAAAGCTTTTAATTTTCATTAGGTCCCATTTGTTTATTTTTGCTTTTATTTCCAATATTCTGGGAGGTGGGTCATAGAAGATCTTGCTGTGATTTATGTCGGAGAGTGTTTTGCCTATGTTCTCCTCTCAATCCCTATCAAGCTACCAACGGTATTTTTCACAGAACTAGAACAAATAATTTCACAATTTGTATGGAAATACAAAAAACCTCGAATAGCCAAAGTAATCTTGAGAAAGAAGAATGGAACTGGAGGAATCAACCTGCCTGACTTCAGACTCTACTACAAAGCCACAGTCATCAAGACAGTATGGTACTGGCACAAAGACAGAAATATAGATCAATGGAACAGAATAGAAAGCCCAGAGATAAATCCACGAACCTATGGACAGCTTATCTTTGACAAAGGAGGCAAGGATATACAATGGAAAAAAGACAATCTCTTTAACAAGTGGTGCTGGGAAAACTGGTTAACCACTTGTAAAAGAATGAAACTAGAACACTTCCTAACACCATACACAAAAATAAACTCAAAATGGATTAAAGATCTAAATGTAAGACCAGAAACTATAAAACTCCTAGTGGTTTTTTTTTTCCCTCCCTGTAGAGTAAAATTCTATTTAAAGAGGGGTGAAACCGCCTCTCAGGGAAAAAAATGCATTTCATAGCCTATAGTTTCAGAGTGATAATTTAATCAGTCTTCAAGGAAGAATTAAAGGAGGAGAGGGAGAACAAGCTTGTAGGTGGGGGAGTAGGACATAAAGAGGGGGGTAGGCCTGCAGGAGAGCTTGATGGCTTGGTCCTCACAATGAAGCATTTAGGGATCCACCCATTGGTAACCTTCGCCCGGGACTGAGAGGTTTTCCAGGAAGCAGGACTTTGAGTGTTAACAGTAGGACAGTCCAGGTAAACTGGAGTTTTTGGTCACCCTAAATTAGGCGGGGTGGGAATGGGAATGGGGAAAATTCTCATGGATTTTCAGGAGTGTCGTGGTACTTTGGACAACATGCTGTTACCCAGATGGAAGAATAATTGGGGGGGAGGTAGCAAGGCCTATTAACAGAAGGTTGTTCCAACAGAGAAGTTGGTGCCCATTTGCTGGTTGGCAAAGAACTTGGACCTTGGCCATTGTATCTGGGTCATAGAAATCCATACCCTCTAAACCTGTGCTGTCATAAAATTTGATGTTCAAAACTGATTTTTTTTTCCAATTACCTGGCCCCCAAACTGTAAGAAACAGCTTGTTTTCAATATCAGGATATATTGGATATGATAGGATAATTTATTGAAGAAGCATGCCTAACTCTTTTCTGTTTCATTGTGCCTCATATAATGCTGGGGGCATATTGACTATTTAATAAATATTCATTAACTAATTTGGAGAAGGCAATGGCACCCCACTCCAGTACTCTTGCCTGCAAAATCCCATGGATGGAGGAGCCTGGTGGGCTGCAGTCCATGGGGTCACTAAGAGTCTGGCACGACTGAGCAACTTCACTTTCACTTTTCACTTTCATGCATTGGAGAAGGAAATGGCAACCCACTCCAGTGTTCTTGCCTGGAGAATCCCAGGGACGGGGGAGCCTGGTGGGCTGCCGTCTATGGGGTCGCACAGAGTCGGATGTGACTGAAGCGACTTAGCAGCAGCAGCAGCAGCACTAACTAATTGATTTCCTTGTAACGGTTATTCTCAAGTTTGTACAGAATCTGAAGTTACTCTTAGGCACGAGTCAACTTTTACTTAAGGATATATTGCATTTCGTATGAGTACTCAGGTTTTTCTACAGAAGTTTATTTTATTCTCCTTTTCCCTCTAGCCCTCTTTTTGCTTGATTTTTTTTTTTCTTTATGTGACACTCTTGACTAATTTTATTGGTGACATTCCAGACCTCTTGGGAAAAGTTCAAAATCAAGTAAGTCCTGCAAATACTAAAATGCAAATGTGTGAAGTCTATAGGATTTGCTATCTCTTTAAACCATGTTACAAATGCATCTAGGGCATTCATCAACTCACAGGTATGAAAATGGAATAAGATAAAATAGGTGTATAATTACTTCCTACATAATAATACCGGGGATAGACTCTGTGTTTTCCTTAGGAGACGTATTCCTGAGGACTGGGATGAGTCAAAGAATTAAAATGCTATTTTTGTAGAAGTGAGTGGAAGCCAAGACAAGATGATGGATCCAAGAAGGGCATGCAGGATGAAAAGGTCAGTCCTCCGTGCGCTTCAGCGCCATCAGTCAAGCGGGAAAGGACCTCAGCGGTGGTTTGAGGCGACTGACTCCTTGTCCTAACGATGATACAGGGTTTCAGAGAGACCCTGTTAACTGAGCTCTCAAACCATGAATTTAAGAATGAGTGTCATTTATGCACACATGGAATTAAATCTTGACTCTGCTGTGATTTAACTCCATGACCTTCATTGTGATTCCCAGGGTCCTCATCCCTAAAACTGAGAAAAACCACAGCTGAATGGGTTAATTAAACAAGAAGAAATACATTAAAGTGTTAAGGCAGTCCTTGGTAGATAATAAGCACTAAGTTGTTTCCATTTTTATCTTTTTCATTCAACAAATGTTTATTGAGATCATGTTTCAGTTATCATATTTGTTGACTCTTAAGTTAGATGCAAAAAGCATCATACATGCTACTGCTGTTATCGTAGAGTGAATAAAACACTTGGGGAAATAAAACCTAGGTAGGTTAAATATTGGAAAAAAAAGACAATCAGAGCTGTAAGATGACATATTATTAAGAACCAAATGCGTGAGAAGTGCAGATAGAGAAGAAGAAGTGAGGGAAGTGCTGTCAGAAGGGTTTAATGAATAGGGAGGGATTGAGTCTGGTGGGCAGGTTGTTTGGGAAGAGAGAATTGTCCTATGTGGACATTTCTGTCCATGTCCAGGCTCTGGAAGACAAGAGGAGTGATGGTGAACACTTCACTGCCAAGAGTCGGCCACCTGCTGCCCATGTCCACCTCTTCCCACCTCCAGCAGTGGCTTCCATGTTCTCTAGCCTCTTCCCAAGCAGATCTGTGAGAGCCAAGGAGAAAAGGGGGAGAGGAATGGCAAGGTCACCTGAGAAGTGGCTTTGGCAGCACGGATAATTTAGAACGAAGATGTTTTATCTGCAAGCCTCTTCCTGATCATTTTAGGGAGAATCTCAGAAAGATAGATTGCCCCAGAGATGCCATCATGTACCACATTTTGAAATCTGAGATCTAGTAGCTGAGGAAGCTAATTTAGGCACCTGCATTGCTGGAATAAATCTGTGCTGGATATTAATGTTTCCATCTTTCTCTTTTCAGGAGAGCTTCAAAACACATAGAAAACTTTGGTCCAGGATGCCAAAATCCTTTATTAATAATGTATGAAGGGTGTTAGCTAGCCCATAAAAGATTTTCTGTACATTTTACAGCCAAAGGGCATATAGCCCAGCACAGAATTTTCAGCTTTAATAGCCCTTTCTCTATTCTTTCTTCCAAAATACTCAGTTATGTAAGGTTATGATAGTTAATAATTGATGATAGTGATGGTGATGATGATGTTGCTTTATGTTTGTCTGATATTTTGTATTTTCCCAATTTATATTATCTAAAGTTCTCTCCCCATACATCTGAAATTTGGGCAAAAGAGCTAATCCTTCTTCCATGTTTTGTAAGTGAGGTTATATGAAATTGGTGGTCCATTACTTGTCCATTACTTGATCATTTAGACATTACTGGTTCTGTAAGAAAAATCCACATTTTCTGACTTTTAATCCATTTACTCAGTAGTTATACCTGACACCTTTTAAAAGCAAGGGCAAAATACTAACAAAATGAAACAAAAACACAAGGGCATTCCTCTTTTTTGGTTGTCCAAAAGTACACGTACTTAAAAAATGACATCTAGTGTACAAATCTGAGTTTCTAATAGCATTCTCCAGTAAAAGAAATAAGTGTTCCTTGGAGAAATGACTGATTCTAAGACTTAGGCTGGAAATATGTGAGATAGCCTGGAGCATTTTACAGTGCCAGAAAATTCTTTTTTAAAAAAAGAAAAGAAAATGATGGTGAACACATGATGGTGAAGAATGTCAAAGGGACACAAGAGCTAATGGAAGGCCGTCAATAGCCAACACTGAGAAATTTGAATAACACAATAGATCAGGTAACTTTGAATTATAACTCAAAATGTAAAGTACATATCCATGGGTCTATATGGCTATAAATATTTTACTAAATAAATACATGGACAAGAGGAGACAAATTTCTTATGCAGAAGAGTTCTGAATATTTTGTGTAGATAACTCACCCTCAGAGAAATGGGGTGTAATCCCTATTCTTTGCAGTGTAAGCTGTGCATAGTGACTTCCTTTCAAAGAGCATAGGATGCAAGGGGAAGGGGAAAGTAACTTTAAAGGGGGGACTTACAGATGATCAGGGTCATCATCAACAAGGACAAACCATGGTAAGAACATGTTTCCCTGGAGGATGTGATGACCGTGACTCTTCACTTCCGTGAGCTTGCTTTCCCAAACCCGGTATAATCATGATTAGACAAACTCACTTGAGGAACATTCTGCAGCATCCTTGACCAGTCCTCCTCAAACTATCAAGATCATTAAAATAAGGACAATCTGAGGAACTGTTGGGGCAAATACAAGGGTATGGAGACCTGATGATGAAATGTAATATTCTGTCCTTTGTGGGATCTTGAAACAGAAAAAGGACTTTAGGTAAAAACTAAAGAAATCTGAATGATGTCTCAACTCTGGTTAATAATAATACATCAGTAGCAACTTGTTCATTTTAGTAAATGTTCCATTTAATACTGGGTTGGCCAGAAAGTTCATTCGAGTTTATCTGTAACATCTTTTGGAAAGAATGAACTTTTTGGCCAACTCAATATGTTATTAATGATAAGGGAAACTTAGTATGAGATATATAACTAGTTTCTGTACTATCTTCACAATTTTTCTGTAAATCTAAAGCAGTTCTAAAATTTATTTTAAAAATAATCCTATTTTGTCAGAGTGGAATACCCGGCAGAGCACTTAATTCCAGTACTCATGTCTTCCTCTAAAACAAAGATGATAGTTTCATTCTTATGAAACTTATTCTGAGATTATAGGTGATGCTTCTATAACCCTTATTATCCCTACAATTTTGTGCATATTTTAAAATGCAAATCACTAGACTCTACATGGTACCACCTGAGTGAGAGTCCTGAACAGACAGGTGAGACTGGGAAATAGCATTCTTATCACACATTCCAGGTGATACTTAATGCACTTATAACTTTGAAAACCACTGTATTTTGCTGTGCCTTTGGTTATCCTTTGGTTAATTTTTACCGAGCCAGACTTTGGGCTCCAGGTTGTGATTTTGAGTCAGGTGTACTAGAACTTTCTAAATGGGAAAAGATACCCCACCTGCCTGTGCTTTAGTTTCCTCATCTGTAAAGTCAGAGAATACCACCTAATTTGGAGATTGTTTATGACAGTCTTTGAGAAAATGCATGCAAATTATTTAGCATATTCCATGACATGCACTGAGCAAAAGGTTCCTAGTAAGTCTATACTCGTATTAATGTGAGTCTGGATTAAATAAGTGTACGTAATCTAGATCACCCCTCATTGTAACTAATGCTCCCCACTCTGTAAAACAGGCCTTCTGCCTTCTGCACTGTATTTTCAGACCTCCTGGGGGGAGTGTCCTCAGTAAGTAGGCTGACTGTGCACCGTCATGTATCTGACAATCTGGTGTGCCTGCTGGACTTCTCCCGTGTCATCTTCACCTGATACAGACAATGAGAAGGAAATGAGAAGAAATTTGAGTTCACGATGACTTTCTTGAGCAGCAGTACCTTCTTGGGACTTGCTCCTTATAAGATTTCCTATTAATATAAGAAAAAGTACTTCTCCTTGGTTTTTTACTTTATTGAAGTATTTTTTATTTATTTATTGTTGTTCAGTCACTCAGTCACATCCACCTCTTGTTGTGATTCCCTGGTCTATAGCTCACCAGATTCCTATGTCCGTGGGATTTCTCAGGCAAGAATACCAGAGTAGGTTTCCATTTCCTTCTCCATGGGATCTTTCTGACCCAGGGATCAAACTCATTGTCTTAATTCTGCTGAACAGCAAAGTGATTCAATGATATATATATACACACACACACACTTATATATAAAATACAGGAATATATATATATGTGTGTGTAACGATATATACATTATATTTATGTGTGTATACTCTTTTTCAGATTCTTTTTCCGTTGTGCTTTATTATTATAGGATATTGAATATAGTTCCCTGTGCTATGCAGTAGGATATGTTTGGTTTGAAATCATTGCAGTGGGGTTTCCATCACTGGCAGCCACGTTCAGTCCTAACTGTTGTGTATTCCTGTATCAGATTATTTGCTCTCACAGTAAAATAATGAGAGGGGACCTAATAGTATGCCTTTTACAGGTGGAAAAGGTGAAATGCCATGATCTTAGCTAATTTTCTTATGGCTCCATCCCAGTCAATTGTAGACCTATGATTAAAGGCCTGGCTGTGAAACACACATTCTTGAATTCGTGCTGTGATTCTTAGATAAATAGTGCATGCACACTCACTCACTCAGGCATGTCCGACTCTTTACAACCCCACAGGCTATAGCCTCCCAGGCTGCTCTGTCTGAAGTGGGCTGCCATTTCCTCCTCAAAGGGCTCTTCTAGACTTTAGGATTGAGCCTGTGTCTCCTGCATCCCCTACACTGGCATGTGATCCTTTACCATTGAGTCACCTGGGAACCCCAGATAAATAGTAGATGTTATTATCACTATGTTATTATTTTTATAATACTAATTTCTCCTCTCCAAATGGATGGTATTTTCCTATGAGCCATTTATTATTTAGACTCTTCTAGATTATTGAGTATCTAAATAAAAACTCAATTTTCTGTTAATCGTTTTCAAATGTCACAGTTTTCACTAACAAGTTATAAGACAGCTTCATGCACTTTAATTTCCTCTGAAAAGAAATCCACTGCCACTTTTATAAAAGACTAACATTCCCAGCACAGCTTTTGAATGCTAATGCCCTACCGTACCAACTGGGCTAAGCTCTGTGATTCACATGTGTTGTAATTTCTCTACCGTTGCAGTGTAAGGGCATTTCACATAGTCTTGATATATCGTATAAATTAGGCCAACAAAGTGCTGTGCTATGTCTTCATTAAAATAGGAGACGGTAATAATGCAACCATGTAGTGTGGTCTTGCAGCCTTTGAATTATGAGCATTCAATAGCTTCTCCTTACTTGTGCTTAAGTTGGCATTTGTGAGCAGCATATAATCAATTAATCAATAACCCAATTTTCTGTTAAAGAGATGGTGCACCATTTAAAAAAAAAAACGGGGACCATTGTATGATTTTATGAAAAAGAGCCTTGTCAGCAAGGAAACTTGTTTGAAAAACACTGAAAGCCTTTATTTGGGAGTGATGATTTTGCTTAACTAAGCCAAAAGCAAAGTTGGATACAAATGTTCAGTTCCTGAACCATTTTATTATTTTGCTGTGGCTAGGAAGAAAATCATCCATTTGGAATTGCTAGGAAGAATGCATTGTTTTTACTCATGATTAGATAGGGTAAGTGGGTTCATCTATGAAATGCAGAGTGAAAATAAACTAATCCTAAAAGTTGAAAGTTTAAAACTGATTGATTCTGTTTTGTTTCTTTCAAGTGGTGAATAGTATACACAGTTGCCCAATTTATCTCATGTAAGGTCACAACAACATACAGTATTACTAATTGTATGACAGAGCTGGCAGCCATTTAGAGAAGACAGCCTGGCCCTTGTGAAATTTTATGGATATTTATATCCTTATTTTTATTATAATTTCTGCCCAAAAAGACATCTATGCTTATTGTGAAAATTCAGCTATTGTGGGAATATTTGAGTCACAAAGAGGAAACATCCTCATAATTCCATCCTTTTGGAATAAACCACTGTTCATTCATTTTGCTTGGTCTTTTATTTTTCTTTTTCTACCCACCACACATAATCATTGTGAAACTTGGAAAAAGTTATGTTTCTTTTTGCCACACATTAAAATATTGAGGTCTGTTAAAATGTTGAACTATAGGTAAGTAGGTAATTCTGAAAACAACAACAAAACAAAACCCTCAAACATTTACTTTATCGTTTAGAGAACAAAAGATATAACCAAGATGAAAATGATCTCCACAAACAGAGTGCCTTCCAAGAGACATAGGTCTTGACCACTTGTGGCTGTCTTCTTTTTGCACAGAGGAAAAGAGTTACCTCCAAGGCCTCGGAAATGCCCAGCTATCCTCTAATACCCTTCTTCTCAGAGTGTGGCCTGTTGGCCCACAGCATTGGCATCGGCATCACATAGGAGCTTGTTAGAAATGCAGAAACTCAGCCTTCACCCCAGACCTGCTGATTCGGAACCTACATTTTCACAAAATCCCCCCTGGTGATGTGTGTGCTAGTCAGGGTTCTAGAAGTTCGAATTCTGGCATCCACCCTACTCAGATCTCTACCATATTCTAAGATCTGGGCTTGCTCATGAATTAGCAGGGTTGTTTGAGAAACAGCCAGTGCCACCGCAGCTCTTTCATGTGACTTCCAAATCTGCACAAATTGGTACTGAATGTTGTACTCATTAATCAGTGTCAAGTTCAAAAACACTGTTCGAAGCCTGCCTTACTTCCAGCCTCTTCACTGATGTCACCCCACAAGCTTCCCACTTACTCCTCTAAAGTTCCAATGCACTCAAGCCCACAGTGCATTAAAGAATTTTGCTTCCTGTTCCCCTGTTTTGTTTTGTTTTTCTTTTTTTTACTCATCAAGGGCAGTTTGGTGTTAACCTGCTAATGTGTACAAAGGCTCTCTGCAGTGTGACTATTAGCTGCATAAGGAAAAAACCCAAGAATATTTTCTTCTTTATTCCCTCAGTTAGTGCTTAATTATGATAATGATGCAATAGTGAAGAAAGCATGAACGATTGATGCTCTTCCCTGAGAGAGAGAGAGAGAGAGAGAGAGAGTGTGTGTGTGTGTGTGTGCTAAATTGCTTCATTCCTGTTCGAGTCTTTGCAACCCTATGGACTGCTGTTCCCCAGACTCCTCTGTCCATGGGATTCTCCAGGCAAGAATACTGGAGTGGTTTGCCACGCCCTCTCTCAGGGGATCTTCCCGACCTCGGGGTTGAACCTGCCTTTCTTATGTATCCTGCATTGGCAGGCCTGTCTTTACCACTAGTGGCACCTGGGAAGCCTTGGGAATGTACGTGGAAGTAACAGTGGGTTGAACTTTTCTGTTGTGGTAACTTCACAATGACCTGCATTATGCCTAAGATCCCATCAGCTCTCAGCAGGCAGGAAGGCAAAGGCAGTGCTAGTTTTCCTTCTTATTTCTCCTCATGGTCATGGTACCATTAAATCTTCAGTGTCTCTAATTTGTATCAAATAGATCTTCAAATATCAGATTTCTTAACACATAGGCAGTCATTGGCCTCTTCCATGGCACCTTATCTTTGTCTTGTTTAAAATGAGCATTCCAGGGACCAATCAGAATTAAACTGAAAACATCCAATCTGAATAACTTGATGGTGAGAGATGATGAGAAGTAAGTTGAGAGATGTTAGAGAGAAATCTTACTTCATTAAATTGAACTTCGGCAACATATTCTGTGTATCCAAACCCCTGTTCCTTTTTTGTTCACTAAGTTATCATCACTAATCCAGCGTTTAAATGGATTAAAGTGAAGTGAAGTCGCTCAGTCATGTCCGACTCTTTGCGACCCCATGGACTGTAGCCTACCAGGCTCCTCCATCCATGGTATTTTCCAGGCAAGAGTACTGGAGTGGGGTGCCATTTCCTTCTCAGTACAGATGTTATCTGGGGCATTATAAATGCAGTGACTTTGAATAATAGATCATCCACAGCTTGAGAAATGTGGTTTTCAGTTGGCACTTGATTATCTACTTTTCAAGTGGTCTTGAAACTTTTTCCTGTGGTGAAATCTATGGGAAAGATGAGGTTAACAAATTTTTATCTCTGGTTTGTTGGGGACATATTGGGGAGGAGGGGAAATTATATCTCACCTTCTGTCATCCCACTGACTTGCCCTGTAAAGATGAATATCAAGGAGTAAAACTCGAAGGCACTGAATTTTCTTTTTAATGAATCAAAGCTGAGCTTCCTATAAATAATGCATTTGGGGGTATTTTTCATGGACTTGTCCACCTTCTAGAAGTTTCAGGCCTTGAATTCCTCTAAGCTTGTGATATGTGGTGTGACTGTTCTGTGACAACCTAGCTTTCTTTCCATGAACAATGTAATTAAACTCTTGACTGAATGAAGAAACATGCCCTTGGCTATGTATGGCATTTTGATTTTGAAAGCCTTCCCCTGGCTGAAGCAAATCACTTTCAGGATGGAAAGGTCAAGTGGCATCTCAGAAGCTGGGACTATTAGACCCAGCCTCTGAGTAACTTTTTTGCAAGGATGGTCACCCTATTTGTAAAAGCCTGGCCATTCCTGAGAATGGGTGAATGATGGTGATTAGTTGTGTTAACTCCATTTATCCAATCACTTCTGATTTCTGTGGATCCACATTTAGTGGTCATCTCTCCTACCAGGAGCTGGGAAGCCATTGACCTTGATCAACGGTTAATTTCTTTCTTGAATTTGTGCCAAGATCTCACATATCATATCTCTGTACACCCTCATTTAAAGCATTGGCAGGTTATCTGGTTAAAAATAGTGTTAAGGGCACTGGTAGAAAGTTCCAATTTACACTGAGTAAACTTTCATAGATTCCTCAGATGGGGGTGAGGGAGAGGACATTTGAACTTCACAATGATTTTAGTTCTATCTTCCTATTTCCTCTAACTGTCTAACAGTCTATGGTTGAGTTTCTGTTTTGGGTACATGTTGACCCCGCAACCTAAGAGTATTAGAACCTAAAAGGAAAATGAAATTTCATAATTTTTTCAAAATTTGTGGGAGAAAAGCTAAGTCTTCCCTTATGATCCCTGGTATGGCCACGTTGGGAAGTAGATACAGAATCTAACCAAACTTTTGTCTGTTTAGCCCCCTGCATTAAAAAGAAGCATTGACTTGCTTAGGTTCCTTTTTGGATGCTTCTCTGGGATTTCATTTGCTGGTTTATGGTCCAATAGGAGACTCAGAGCTCATCATGAAGTCTGCATTCAGACCAGGTTCTGCTCAGACTAATTAATGGAATCATGTAATCGATTGGTTCTGTTTCTATTTCGAGGCCTCCTGTATTTTGAGATGAGAACATAGAAGTGGCAATCAGGTTCACAAGGTCACCCTTCAGAGTTCCTTGTTTCTCCTGTCTCTTAGATTGCACAGCTCATAAAGAATACAGCACATTTTCCTTCCTTGAAAGATTCTTGGCACTTCTTTTTTTTAGATACAAAAACTCCCTTGACCATTCAAGTGGTGTCTTCTTTGACTCAGAATAATGTATCACCAGGAATATTTGGCAGGCAAAGATGCAATTCAAGGGAAGTTCTAGAGCAAAAGATGTGGTAGCCCTTGAAGAAAGCCATGGAGCAAAAGAAGGAAAATTAGGTTCTACCAGTGGAATAAACAAATTATTTAGTATTCAGCCAGCAGGTACCAATATGGATCTTCAGATTTCTAAAACTTAAACTATTTTTTCACTGATCAATATTTACTGCCCAAGACCTTCCAAAATGCCCTGTCCCCTCTGTTCTGATTGGCCAGTCAATTCCCAGAAAGTCTTGCTTCTAAGATACTAGGATTAGCTTTTCCCCCCATCACTTTGGAAAGCCAGTGAACCCTCACCAGCCCCTGGGACCCCTCGGTCCCCTCCAGCCTGCCAGCTAGACTACCCAGCATGGCTCCCTGTATGCTGACCTTGCAGCATCACTGGACTCCTTGAAATTGCGACACCCACATAGGTTGGTATTCCCTGAATGGCTGTCTCATGGATGTCAGTGGGAGCTTCAACTCTGACAGCAGATGAGGCCAGTTGGAGGGCTGAGTCTCAGCTGCGTTTTTGGTTACTTTTTTGATACTATGCATCCTTTGACTTAATTACCTTTGTTCTGTGGACAGAATCCTGACTGATCTTGTGACCTTAGGGGTGTTCCTAGAATAAGCTACATAATACACAGTGATGTCTATAATGGATTTTAAAACACTTATTATTTTTATCTCTTTTGCCGAAGAAACAGTGTTCAGCGAATAAAGCCTTAAGAAAGATAAATGGGAAAAAATATAAATCACTCATTATCACATGACTCAGAGACTTATTGTAGGCATTTGGGTATTTTATATATATATGAAAAGTAAATGAATAATCTCACATACACTTATATAGCTTTTAAAGTATTTAATGATCTATTGTGAACACAGTTTCAAGATTTGTAAGAGATGAGTGGGAACTTTAAAGTCAACTAGTTTATCCTGGCCAAGGGGAAAAAAATCCCTTTACATGACATCCCTCTCAAATATTCTCCATCTTTCTCCTTGGTATCTCAGATGGCATGGGCCCATGGCTTATTATTCCTCTTCCTTCACCTTTAGATCATTAACTATTGTAGAAAGTTCTATTTTACTCTTGATCTAAAATCTTCTTTCCCATCCTTTACCCATAGATTTTGTTTTTTTCCTTCTTAGCATACACAAGGGGGTGGAAGCAGCACAGAATTATAAGCAAAGAGTCTGACTGCGGTCGTAAAGCACCGTTTACCGAAATGGTCCTGATTTAGCCTGGGGGGCATAGTTTGCTGACTGCTTGCTCTTCAAGGCTGTCAATCTCAGTCTCAGACCAATAATGTGGAACGCAAGGGATCACTTCATGGACTAGTTCTGCTGAGGACAGAGCTTCTTACAAACCTTTGCATGGCTTAAATTTTGTACATTACCACACCCTTTGTAGCACCCATAATGTGTGGCTGTGGGGGCAGAAGGGAGAGATTTTTGACTGTGATTAATCTACCATTTGACTTGTGGTTTTTCCACCTCTTAAACTTTTTGTTACCATATTGCTGTTAATGATAAAGTGATGGGTTCTCCTTCTTGAAGGGTACCTGGGAGATATCTCTCATCTCATCCCCTCTGGAGGCATATCCTGTATCCCTGTCGTCGTGTGGTCATGTTATTCACTCGTCTCTTCTGAGCAGAGCCAATCTTCTTTTTGCCCTGCCTCCATACCCATGCTGCTGACTCCGTCTTGGGCTGGCTTCGCAAATCCAGAGCCTAAGTCTGGCTGCTTCTCCCGGCTCACAGGAGCGCTCTCTGGTGAACGTGGATCGGGTATGGCGAATCTGAAGAGGCCCTCTGAATCCAAACCGGTGAGAAGTTTGCACTGAGGGAAAGAGCTGACGTCAGCGTCATGCAGAAGAGAGGTGTGTGATGGTGTGATGTGGGCACTGCAGCTCTAAGCCCCGCGCGTGAGGCCCTCCGTGCCGCTCGGAGCCAGCGGTGTAGGTCAGACAGGCTGTGTTCCTGCCCCCCTTTCCTTTGGGGAGATTGTTACAGGCCAGATGGTGGGCATTTGTGGACTTGCTAATAAGTGAATGGGCTGTGGCAGTGCGGGCAACTTTGCGGTTCCCAGACTGTTTTTACTCTGAAAGACCCTGCTGTTTGAGGTTGAGTTTAATCTGTTCCTGACTGGATGCAGAGAAAAGGAATTTATAACAACTTATGATGCTGCACCCCCTGTGGCTAGTTTAAAGTATAGGTACATAATGTATAATAAATACATAAATGTATTTTATTTAAATATGTTCTAGGTGCGTGCATGCTCAGTCACTCAGTCATGTCCAGCTCTTTGCAACTCCATGGACTGTTGCGTGCCAGGCTCCTTTGTCCATGGGATTTTCTAGGCAAGAATACTGGAGTGGGTTTCCATTTCCTCCTCCAGGGATCTTCCCAACTCAGGGATTGTGTCTGCATCTCCTGCATGGTTAGGAGGATTCTTTACCACTCAGCCACCTGGGAATCCCATAAATATGTTATGTATCATATATAAATGATGAACAAAAGCATATACCTTGAAGGAGTAGTCATGCGGTGCAATCTATTTTGTTTCTAAAATTATGAGTCTTGAATTATTTGTCCCTATTGTTCTGTTCTGTGTGAACATGCCTTTTATACTATAGGGCCCATGTTTCATTATACTCCCTTTGGAGTTGGCTAGTCATAGTTTTGGGGGCTGGAGGTCATTGGGACATATGGATAAAGGGAAAGAAGACAAATTGACTTTTGATCTCAAAGCCCTTCTGTGCTGTCCACCCTGAGAAAAATTGACAGTTTTAGGCTGTCTGTCTTTAGTTCACTGTGTGTCATTTTGTAGGAAATGTTGTTCTGTGGCACTTCCGTGCCTCACAAGAAGTCTGAGAAAATGCTCTATTATCTAATCAGAATCTCTGAGATTTACATGTGGCCTCTGGCCAGTGTTGGCAAATGACTTGTTTCCACTGTTTCGGATGTGGTGCACTGGGTTGCTGAAGAATATCTAACCGCTGTGTGGTACATCCAAAACAAATATAGTGTTGTAAGTCAGCCATACTTCAATTGAAAAAAAAGGAATTAAGCCCAAAGTCCTAATTCATCCCTCTACACCACGTTCTCCACCCAATATTCTGTAATAACCTATAAAGGAAAAGAGTTTGAAAGAGGATGGATGTACATATGTCTGTAACTGAATCACTGAGCTATTCACCTGAAACTAACACAAGATTGTAAATCAACTCTACTCCAATAAAAAATCTAAAAAGAATTCGACCACTTGTAAAGTGAGGAGGGTCTTTCTCTACTATTTCCACCTGTTTATTCTTTAGAAGTTGGAGTAGAAGAAAAGCTGTAGTCTGGTTCAGAATCCAGATGTCTCCCCAGACTTGTACATTGTGTTGCCCAAACATTATAACCCACAAAAAGATTACACTGTTAGTTTTGTTCATATTGAAAGGTGGACAAGAAAGGCAAGTAAAATAGTATTTGGAAAGTGCCCAGACAAGTGAACATTGTCATTCAGATGCAAGTTAATTATTGTTGTCATTGTTGATGGACTTTCCTCATGACTCAGATGGTAAGGAATCTGCCTCCAATTCAGGAGACCTGGATTCCATCCCTTGGTTGGGAAGATCTCCTGGAGAAGGGAATGGCTACCCACTCCAGTATTCTTGCCTGGGAAATCCCATGGACAGAGGAGCCTGGCAGGCTACAGTTTATGGGTTGCAAACCTGTCCTGGTAGAAAGGATCTGCTTCATCAAGACCCAGTTCTAAATGTATTTCTGACTGTTGGTTTGTTATCATTGAGATTAAGAATGACAAGTCTTTCCCTTATGGTTACAAAGGCAATTCATGCAATTTCTTGACATGGAAAACTGGGGTGGAAATTCTTTGCCCTATTTAGAATGAATCTTTTGATCCCAATGGGGGAGCGTTCCTTCTCCAAAAGCATGAGAACACTGTAAGTATGTCAGGCGCTTTCTGATTCCGTGTGATCCCTCATCTGCTGTTCCTTGTTTAGTTCTGTTTTGTTTGCTTTGCAAATGGGCTATTATTCTTCAACTTAGGTTTTCCTAAGTAGTTTTCTATAGTTGGATTTTTCTCTTAGAAACTGTTCTTTGAAGCAGCAGTATCAGACAGAAATAATGGAATATAAAATGTTCTCCAGAGTTTTTTAGAAAGAGGAGTTCAGAAGTCAATGGAACATTTTACCTCAAATGTGAACTCCATTACCAACAGAAGTCTTCATCAGATGGTTGGCCACTATCTCCCTGAATGCCATCTCGCTAGGTTCTTCAAGAAAACATTGGCAGTGTTGAAAGGACCATATTTTTGATGACTTATATATATTTCATCTGACGAGACTATCACATCTTGAAACTGGCATTTTTCTTTGAAACTGGCATTTTAACTTGCTAATTTTTTATGTCCCCAGCATTTAGAACAAGACCTCAGTGCTAAGTAGTTTGTACATATGTGCTTGAATGAATAAAAGAAGGAATGAGTAGAATCAGCAAAACGCCAAAGTAAGAACAGTGCTGCTGCCCCTAGATCAAAGGTATTCAAAAAGTGCTACTTACATTTTATGGCTTTTATTAAATACTCCAAAAATCTATTTTGTGAAATCTGTTTTTGAGGAAGAGTCTGGGACATCTCTTAAAATGTAGTCTAATTTTTTTTTTTTTAATGAGAAATTTAGTTGGTTGATGGTTGCTAAGTGCTTTGAGGAAGAAAAGTAGTCTTTAACTGCTAATGGTTTCAGTTGTTGGCTGTTTCACGTTCTTAAATTCTAGGCATTGTTCAGCAGGCCAGGGAAGATGGCTTTGTAACTGACGCCTCTTCCTTGTCCCGCTTCTCTTTGGGCGCGTACAGAGACGTATGGAGCTCACCATTTCGCAAGTCTCCCCCTGTGTGCTGAGGGATGGCTGAATAGCCTTTGGACCTTTAGAGTTGATAGCAGCCACAACACACCTAGCTTAGACCTATTGTTTAGGAGCTAATTATATGCTATTGTATATACTTTATTTTATGGTAGTGAGCCTGAATATAAGCTTGTGTATACAGAGGTTTGCATGCAGCACAACTTTTTGGCATTTATTAACATGAGGGTATTTGCATGATTTAGTTGTGAACACATGTGCACATTAATATGAATATGCTTCTTTCCTCCACCCCCTTCCTGTCCCCGGTTCTCATCCCTTGGTTTAGACATCAAAGCGCTTTGACAATACAGAACCAGAAAGGCAGCGTGCTGCTGCACATGCACTGAGTTTAATTTATATCGTTCCTGGCAGCTCTGGGATCACTTAGAGGATGGAATGACAAAAAGCTGAGATGATAAAAGAAGGAACAGCCATCGGAAACAATGTGTTTGTATGGAAAATGCAGCCCATTTTCCTAAAAACCTGTGCTTGACACCATTATGGTGTTAGGGACATAGGAACCTCTGTTCCCACACTGAGTTTGATTGTGTTGACAATACACCTATGGCTTATAATCAGTGACCTAGCTCTCCAGCAGTGGAGCATCACTTTTCACAGAGAGAGAGAGAGAGAGATACAGAATTTAAAAAATGGAAACACAGCCAGAGGAAGAGAATCATGGGAGAAGATACGGGGATCCAGTGTCAGCTCAGAAGGTGGATTCAGGCAGCTTAGGGGCCAAGAATTTTTCTTTTTTCAAAAACTGTGCAAGTTACCCTTTCCCACCCCCTGCTGGGTATAACCTTTAACAAAAAGTCAGCTGCTGCAGTGAACTAACAATTGTATGACATCTAAAATAAATATGAGAATGTGTGATGTGGGTCTCAAGGATCCTATTTTCTGTGCTATTCTACTTTTGAGGGGGCTTTCACAAACAGAGCCTGCAGATCAGCAGGTTTTTTTCCTGGCTGTGTCTTACCAACAATAGCCTGGCTTGGAAACAAAGAGATGATTATAGACAGCAACATGCGGACTGCCTCAGTGGGGCTGTTGGGCGCCAGTTTTATAGTTATGAACTTCTCCTGTGATATGTGTATCAACAATTAGATTTTGCTTCAGAACTCAAACTTCTATTACTCTCTTTTATTCTGTGCTTTTTAAGGAAGCACACCACATTGGATTTTATCATCTGAATAATGCCCTCAATTAGTTCCCTTCTCTAATCTTAGCTTTTACAAGTTATGTGATGCCAACACCCTGGTGTTACGTTTTCCCTCAAACATTCTTTTCTGTCTACCCAAATAGGTGACAGGCTTTGTGATTAGGAACCAGACAACTGGGATCGATGAGGCATGTGTGTTTGCATCACATTTCCTAATTTGGATCATTCATTAGAAACTTGTAGAGTTTACGGAATAGAACTTAGGGAGAGGGAGAACTCATGTTCAAATGGATTTTTGGTTTCTAGTGAAGATATTTTTTGTTGGGATTATCTTCCTTTTTCATATTACAAGCTAAAAATTGTTGAACTCTTTCCTTTAAACCCCCAGAAGCTCCTCAAGAATAGAGATCACGTTCAGTTTATTTTCTATGCTATTTAGCATGGAAGGCTATTTAGAATGGATTGGACACTTATGGCATGTTTACTTGAATAAATATAAATGCTATGTCTATTCCTGCACCTTAATCAGGCATTATTAATGATAGGGGCAAGACACAGGGGAGAAGCTGAATATGTAAAAGGCTGGCATTAGAACAGCTCAGCTTGTTGTTTTGAAACCAAGAAAAGGAAATAGTTTGCCTGTAGTGTAAACAAACGCAAGACAGAAAACAGATAATAACACCACATCATCTCTGAACTAGCCTTAATCAGTTGCCTTGATTGAAGAGCCTAAGACTCTCTTGAACTTAGGAGTCTTGACTCAGACCGAGTGCTTTGATGTGGTCTAAAAAGATGAATACATAAAGTATCTTGTTACCTGAAATGCTCATTTTATGTGCACTGTGGGCAGGTTTGTATGAGAGAAAGAAATTTAAGTCAGAAACAAATGTATTTTACTCTTTTTCTTTCTCCTTCCCATATTGATTTATCAGTTTCTTGGGACACTGTCATTGTTTAAATGTCATGGCACCCCGGGAATTAACAATCTGATACAAGGCTGAAGGGAAGGGTTGGGGCTTTTAGCTTTACTTTATCCCCTTTATGGCTGCCTTTGAACGGAAGCAAGGAGATCAAACCAGTCAATCCTACAGGAAATCAGTCCTGAATATTCATTGGAACGACTGATACCGAAGCTCCAATATTTTGACCACCTGATGCAAAAAACTAACTCATTGGAAAAGACCCTGATGCTGGGAGAGATTGAAGGCAGGAGGAGAAGGAGACGACAGAGGAGGAGATGGTTGGATGGCATCACTGACTCAATGGACATGAGTTTGAGCAAGGTCTGGGAGTTGGTGATGGACAGGGAGGCCTGGCGTGCTGCAGTCCATGGTGTCGCAAAGAGTCGGACATGACTGAGCGACTGAACTGAACTGAACTGAATTTGGGCAGAAGTACATGTTAGGACCTTGGTTAAAATGAAATCCAGATTTTAAACTCTAGATAGCTGTCAGCTTTCCATAAATTAAGAATTACATGTCAGTGGCATAAGGACTGTGATCCTCTTTACTATGAGCAGAACCTGGATATCAAAGCCAATCGAGACAGGGGGTAAAGTACAAGCAGACTTGGAATTTAAGAAACGTGAAACCACAACATACACACTTAAGATCTGTCCAAGGTTAAAGGAATTAGTAAAATCTGCTCCATAATTTTTTATTAATAATATAGGACAATAATGAAATGCCAGTCCTGGTTTAGCTCTTTTGAGACATTATTAATCGTATCATATAATTAATCTTTATCATGCATTATGAAATTTCAAATAACTCATCAGAACAAGACTGTAAGAGCAACGTGTGGCTTGCTGCTAACTGTTTAACACAACAGTATCATTTCTCAGTGGACCAACTGTGGAAAACCTGAAACTTCATTTCGCACTCCCTGCCTAATTCGGAATGTGAATTTGAGAAGTTGGTGTGTAGAAGTCTTGTCTCTTAGTTTTAAAGGAATTGGAGTGGTCAGACATCTATTAACCCAGCCTTTTTTGAACAATTTAGGGCAGGGCAGAAGGATCCAGTGGCTAAACCAAGTTGATCTGTGAGGCATTTGAGACACTCTGAGGAGTTACCTTTAAGTGTGCCTGGGGACACAAGATCAGATCCAAAACCCAACCGGCAGAAAACTTTATAAGGGTGACTGCTGCTGCTGCTGCTAAGTCGCTTCAGTTGTGTCTGACTCTGTGCGACCCCATAGACGGCAGCCCACCAGGCTTCCCTGTCCCTGGGATTCTCCAGGCAAGAACACTGGAGTGGGTTGCCATTTCCTTCTCCAATGCATGAAAGTGAAAAGTGAAAGTGAAGTCGCTCAGTCATGTCTGACTCTTCGCGACCCCTTGGACTGCAGCCTACCAGGCTCCTCCGTCCATGGGATTTTCCAGGCAAGAGCACTGGGGTGGGGTGCCATTGCCTTCTCTGATAAGGGTGACTATTAGGTATTAAATCCGTAAGAGAGATGGTAAAGGCTGTTAGTGCTATAGAATTGTCCAGAAAAGTCAAAGTGTCTTTGTTCTTTGGTGGCTATTAGTATGGAAATAGCACTGTATTTTAGTTCAGAAGATATAGATCCTAGAGCCTGTTAAGCTGTTAGTTATGACCTTGGGCTAGTCATTCTTCCTCTTGAGTTTCCTTTTCTTCATCTCTAGGAAATGACTTGGATGGAACTTGTAAATTGCCATAAGGTGCTTTACATAAAATAACTCTGGATTGCAGGTTGCAATCTACTGCCTTATCCCAGATTTATCATTTACTCAGAAGGAACATTCTGATTCTCAATTGGAAGAGCATTCTATGCAATGATACGTCAAAAAAACTCTAATTTAAAAATGTGGAAAGTCACGTTCTGGCATTAAATATGAAAACTGAAACCAATCTGACTCATCAAGAATGTTGAGCTGCCCCAACATAGGCAAACTCTCTAAAATCCCAGTGGAGAAGGAAGGCGGGCTTGATTCCTTTGTCTCCCAAGATTTCTGTTGTACAGTCAAGAGTATGAAGGATGGGCTTGAATTTCTCTGTGTATATGTGTGTGTGCATGCTGTCAGCACTTTTACCCTAGGGGATACTCTGTGCTCAAAACAAACTAAAATATTTTCATTCCTGTAACATTCCCAACAGTTGTTGATGACCTCTGTGTTTTTGTCTTACATGATTGTTCCCCAAAGGATCTTTCCCTTTCTCATCTTTTACTCCAACAGTCCCCAACCTTTTGGCTATCAGGGACCAGTTTCGTGGAAGACAATATTTCCACAGACTGGGGTGGGGAGATGGTTTCAGGATGATTGAAGTACATTGCCTTTATTGTGCACTTTATTTCTATTATTATTGCATCAGCTATGCCTTGGGTCATCAGGTATTAGATCCCGGAGGTTGGGGACCCCCATTCCACTCCTTTCATTTGTTCATTCACTGACTTCCTCAGCAATGGTTTAGTGTTTATCTGCTGTGGTTACCAGTCTAGGTACTTTGTATCCACCATCTCCATGAATTCTATATCTAGCCGTTCCCTTCAGCAGTCAGCACATATCTCAGATACATGCTCAGTTAATATTTATTAGAATAAATGAATTAGTAAGCAAAGCTACATACAAAGGTGCAGATATGTAAAAGCTGAGGAGAGGAAGACACAATAGTTGGGTGAACGTGACGTCCATGTAAAGCCGTCAAAGCAATGCCTGGCATATACTGATGGTTAAGACAGATCTGCAGGCAGCAGCCGTATCCCGCCCTGCCTAGCCTGCCTCCAGTTCTCCTCTGCAAGTATCATTAGCAGAAGATAACTTTTGTCTTTAGGCTTCCCAGTGTTGAAAACTTACCAATGAAGGAAACACAAGAGACCCGGGTTGAATCCCTGGGTTGGGAAGATCCCCTAGAGGAGGAAATGGCAAGCCACTCCAGTATTCTTGCCTGGAAAAACCCATGGACAAAGGAACCTGGTGGGCTACAGCCCATGGGGTCGCCAAGACTCGGACACAACTGAACACATACACACACAGTCTCTGTCTTCAGGCATAATGTCCTTCTGAGAAAACAGCTGTTACTGCAAAGCTCTTTGAGCAATTTTAGTTAAGGACATTTTATAAACAAGTGCTTAACTTCAGGGTGTTTTTTTTTCTCCTTTCTCTAATTGGTCTAAATGTGAAATTAAATTAGCTGCTGATGAATTGTTCCTGTGCAGTTAAAATTATGCTTTATTTCCAGAAGAGAGGAACCAGCTAAAATTACTGTCCTGAGCATTCAGAACTTTAATGGATCACTTAGAGAAATGCCTAGTTTGTCTTTTCTTAGTGGCAAGAAAAATCCACATCAGCTTGTGATCTGAGATTTATGAAGCATCTACAGGTTAACCTGCGCTTAAGTTATTTTTCCTGTGAATCTCCAGGAATGACCATGAACTGCCACATTACTCTTTTGTTCATTCTTGGTTAAGAAAGCTCTTGAAAAAGCCAGAGCCATAATGGTAATTTAACAGCTACCATTTAGATATTGTTACCCTTTACCTTAAGCTACTGAAGCCTGACTCAAGCATTTCCGCTCCTTTACATAATAGTAATAGTTTGATAATAGTAATATTCACTAATAAAAAGAGTAGCATCTCTGCCAGTCCCTTGCTTTTTCTTATAGAAACTTCAGAAACAAAGTACTGCAAAATAGAACAAAGCACGAACAATATGGCCATGTCCTTTTCTTTTCCGAGTTATCTGGAATTCCACACAGCTTGATTGCAAAAATTCTGGCACCTGGAGATTTTCATAGTCTCTATAGAGTTTCATATAGACACTTTGTGAAGCAAGTTTCACCAAGTATCATAATAAACATCAAATAAGGAATAGATTAAGGATGCCAGATGAATTCAGAAGGGTATCCATAAGCTGCTCATGCTCACTGAGGAAGGTGAATGTATCTATGTTCATAATTATCCCCGTGGAAATAGTTACCTAAATTTGGTCAGAAATTGAGAACACTATAAAACATAGAAATGTAGCTCACAGAAGACCATATGAAAAGAAAAGAGTGTAAAGGATGGTTTACAATATATGTATACTTTAATAATGTTATAAGATGATCTTTCTTTAAATAATAGTCATTCCCTCTTCAAGGAGAATACTGAATTTTGCTTCCTATCACCGGTGTCTGTGTACCTACTCTTGTAGCAAAGCTAAAATGCATATACACAAAGCAGTTTATTTGGAGTCATAAAAGGTAATAACATTGCTGCAAGCATCACGTGGTCTCACTATTGTCATCACATACTGTATAGCAAACCTCTCTTGGGTGCCAGGGGAATGTGATGCTTCTATTAAATGTTTATTATTCACAGATTTTTTTTCAATAGTGTTTTGAATAAATATCCATTTCCTAATGACTAATCAAAGTGTTGTAGATGGACTTGAAGCTTTGTCATCTACAAGATCTGGTTTTAAACCCTGGCTTGACAGCTTATTATCTATGTGGTCTTAGTAATGTTTTTTTTAATCTGGAGACATTTGCCCACTGAAACTGTTTATAGTAGAAACTAATGAATTTCACATTCCGTTGTTCACTCTCATCTCTGCTGTCATGTTTGTTATGACTGTTTTCAACTATAATTATTATTGTCAATAGTAGAAGTAGTGTTAGTCTGTCAGTCGTGTCTGTCTCTTCACCATCCCATAGACTGAAGTCCACAAGGCTCCTCTGTCCATGGGATTCTCCAGGCAAGAATACTGGAGTGGTTGTCATTTCCTTCTCCAGGGGATCTTCCTGACCCAGGGATTGACCCCAGGTCTCTTGCATTGTAGGCAGATTCTTCAATATCTGAGCCACCAGGGAAGCCATTATTAGCAGTGATGGCTTTTTTGATCCACTTGCCAGTTGCAGAGTGCACTTTAGATTTGGAACTTCTGTGCACTCTTGTGAGGTCCAAATACTTGAGAGTCTCTTTAGCTTTGAGATTTTTTATGGCCAGAAGCCTTGTCTGCGTGTGTGTTTGGGTTTGTCTGTGGGAGTTGGGGTGGTATAGGCTTGGGTACTGCCAAGAATCTTGGAAGGGACGTGCTGTAGTGAGGAGCGACGTTTCAGGACACAAGTCAGATGTGGTTCTGAGCCACCACCTGGGACAGAGGACTTTACCACTCTGAGATTTAGTTTTCCTTTCCATGAAATGTGAATAATAGCAGCATCTCCACCCTAGATCTGTGGATTGCAGTTGGCTGTGAAATCCATGTGATTTGCACCATTTCTGGCAGCAGCATACCCTTAGCCCATTACTGCTTCTGTTCAAATAGAAAAGGAAATTGGGTATAGGTTGGGGAGATGTGCCGGGACCAGCATTTTGAAGAGCACAGCAAAATGCGTCTCCTTGAGAACTCTTCATCTCCATTTAGACTTCTTGACTAACCTTGAAGAAGGGGAATGGAAATGTGTATAAAAGTCTGAAACAGCTTAGAAATCTGCTTCTTCATCTTGGAGCTCACTCCGAGAAACTGAATCTCTGTCTGGTAACCTTGGGCTTGAGACCTTCTTGAGGACCTTGAATTTTGTGATGATATGAAGTGCTCTATGAATAAAGTTTCTACTCTGAGATAAATGAAGTGTTGTTCAGAAATCATCTAGCAAATTTGTAGGAGAATATAAAGTTACTTTTTGCTGTGCTCTAAAGAAAGTTCAGCACCTAAGAATTGATGCTTTTGATCTGTGGTGTTGGAGAAGATTCTTAAGAGTCCCTTGGACTGCAGGGAGATCAAACCAGTCAATCCTAAAGGAAATCAGTCCTGAATATTCATTGGAAGGACTGATGCTGAAGCTGCAATACTTTGGCCACCTGATATGAAGAACTGACTCCTTACAAAAGACCCTGATGGTAGGAAAGATTGAAGGCATGAGGAGAAGAGGATGAAAAAGGATGAGATGAGATGGTTTGGATGGCATCCCTGATTCAATGACATGAGTTTGAGCAAGCTCTGGGAGTTGGTGATGGACAGGGAAGCCTGGCGTGCTGCAGTCCACGTGGTCACAAAGAGTCAGACATGACTGATCAACTAAACTCAACTGATGCAGTTAATTATAGTTCAAGTTTGACAGTTCCTATTACATCATCTTGCTAATTTAACCAAGTGGCCTGTTTAAATTGTGCGTGAATGCTGTCACTTCAGTGATGTCCAACTCTTTGCAACCCTATGGACCAAATGGAGCCCGCCAGGCTCCTCTGTCCATGGGATTCTCCAGGCAAAAATACTAGAGTGGGTTGCCATGCTCCAGGTGATCTTCCCAACCCAGGGATCAAACCTGCATCTCATGTCTCCTGCATTGGCAAATGGGCTCTTTACCACTAGCTCCTCCTGGGAAAAATGTGTCTTTAAATTGTATCTTACAGTAACCAGCACATAAGTAATTAGCAAAGAAAAAACTACTTGATTGTAAGAACCCACTAAAAACACAATTCCCTCTATTCCACATTTTACAATTTCCAGCCATCAATGGTCATTGTAGATGGACACTTGAAGTCCGTAGAAGAAAGCTGGCTTATAATCATAGGTTTTTGATTAGATATTCTGATAGATATTCTGTTTCATTGAATATCTTAAATAAATCTAGAAATTCTGCAGACTCTCCTTGGACCTTGGTTTCCTTCCCTATAAAATGAAGATGTTGAAATAGTAAAGTGGAAGCAGTTTATCAGATCCATTCCAGATCTAAAGTTGTGTGAGTCTGTGATACGTGTAGCTTCTCACATGCAGTGTATGAAATGTTTCTACTTGTTCTTTCTTGCCTGGCTGTTGTATCATTGGGAGTCTGCTGCAGAGAAAAAACAGAAGATTTTTCCTTGAGTCTCTTTCAGCTTGGATAAAATAATATCAGTGCTTTTCAGACATACCAAAGCTGTTCAAACTTATATACCTGTTATTAGGGAACATATTTAGATCAATTAAAAAAAATCATGAAGAACAACTTGGCATTGTAACCTTTGTTAGCATCTCGAATACAAGATATTAATTAAACAAGGAGGAAAGGGGGGGCACTCATTATTGTTAAGTGGAATAATTAGTGTTGCTGAATTCATGTTAAAGGGCTTCATTAAGACAAGAAAATCAGATCATGTTTGAACTGCGATGATATCACTGTGAAATTATAAATTGCTTCTTTTACTCCAAGAATTTTTTTTTAAGATATTTATTTATTTTTGGCTGCGCTGGGTCTTCATGCTGCACACGGACTTTTTCTAGTTGCTGTGAGCAGAGCCTGTTCTCTCGTCGTCGTGTGCAAGCTTCGCAGTGCAGGGGGCTCTCTCGTTACGCAGCAGACTCTAGGGTGCATGGACTTCAGTAGTTGCAGCAAGCGGGCTTAGTGGTTGTGGTGCATGACTTAGCTGCTCCGTGGCATGTGAAATCTTACCGAAACAGAGATCGAACCCATCTCCCCTGCATTAGCAAACAGATTCTCAGCCACTGTACTACCCGGGAAGTACATAAATTGCTTCTTGAAGGCAGAACTTTGAAGCTACAGTAAATGAGAAAGTTTTGTTTTAAACAATTTGAATTTACTTACGGGGCAGGTGACCGAGGGAGGCAGTGTGAAGCATTGTAGAAAGAATGATATTTCAGGATCTAAAGGTAGACTCTTGTTATGCTGAAATGAAACCTGACTAAGTAATGCACTGTATTGAAAAATAAAGTCTTTGGGCAGCCCAGTATGATTATTTCACTGGGCACAGGGCATCCATTCAAGATCAAAGTGGTTCAAATTGCAGAGCAGGCGCCTAAGCAGCATGGAAGAGCCTGACCCACGAGCTGGGCCTCCTCGGCCTGTTTTAGGTTCTCAGTGCTTGTCTGTTCCAGTCCTGCCCTTGCTGTGACGATGCGGCCGACTTCACACTGTCCCATCACTGACGGGGCTTCAGACCCGCATTAAGGTGCCGATGTCCCGACAGAACTTGGGTTAGTGTCGGCAGATCCTCAGTCCCCTTTGCTCCAGCTTCAAGGTCTGCATTCCCTAAGCTGCTGTTTTTGTTTCTGCTCTCTGTTCTGCCCTCGTCAGCTCATTCTCTGGTCTCCTGCTTACTATTTATTTTCCTGTGATGGGACGTTTCCAAACAAAATGTTTAACCTTTGCAGAATTATACCTTAGGACTCTACAAGAAGAATCTGAGGGTGGAGTTGAGACCCAAATGAGAATTCATTCTAAAGCACTGCTCCCCCGTAAAGCCGTCTCCCCAGTCCATGCTTTGAGGTCAGATTTTAGGGGAGACAAATAATGCTGTCTTTTAGATCCTTTCGGAACCACAGGCCTGTGGGTGAGGATCTAAGATCGACTCACTAACACCCAAACCAACGGATCCCCATGCTGCCTGCTCACACACTTTTCATCTAACATGCACTGAGTGGTTCTCTGTGTTTAGCATATTTTCCGATAGATTCATATTCAGAGATATACAAATGAGTAGGAGATACTTTTTTGCTTTTTAGGCCACACAGTCAGTAGGTGAAAGAGATAAATAGCAGACGCAATGATCTATGTGCTATAATAAAATTACTTAGAAAATACTGAGGAGCTCAGAATAGTGCAGTGACTTTCAAACTTCCTTTGCCTGTGACCCACATATAATTGAAGCAAAAGTTGAAAGAAGAATATTTACCCTAGCTCCATGCAATGAATGAAATTTTCTGTTCTATCTCTGTTGCTCTTATACTTAAAGTTCATGCTATGAACCAATAAATTGATTTTATGACCCTCTAAAGGATCACAGGCTACAGTTTAAAAGACCCGGAAGAGAAGGGGGCAGGATTTTTTAACCCTTCCTGGGAAGAGGGCAGGAAGGATTTTGTAAGGATATATATTTCTTCTTTCCTCTTAAAGTAATAAATCTAACAATATAAATCATATAAATTGTAGAAAATAGAGAAAAATGATTGGCATTTAGGGGATGAGGCTGAAGTAGTAGATAAGCACCAAAATATCAAAAGCCTTAGTTATCAAGTTATACAAATTCTGAACTTAACCTTTTAAGTGACAGAAAACTTTTAAAAAGCCTTAAGCACAGGAAAGTGCCATAATCAGATTTCCATTTTAGAGAGAACATTCTGGTCAAATTTATAGAACAGATTTTACTGAGATAAAACTGGAGTCAGAGAGACGGTTTGAGGTTTGAGGACTATTTCAAGTATTTAGGTTAGGAAATTTTTAGATGTAAACCAGAATTCCGATGTTAGAATGGTAATGGTGACAAATTAGCCAGCTGTTTTGGAGATAGCTATCAGTGACCAGTTTGACCTGAGAGATGAGAGACATTGAGATATTGAAGATGGCGTGCAGAATTCTGTCTTAGGTCTGTGGGTAGATTGATGGTGACTTAATGAAGACGGGGAACATGAGAGACAGAGTAAATTGAAGAGGAGGCAGGGATGAGATTCTGTTTTTATATAACATGCTATATTTAGGTACCCATGTAGGAGGCAAGTCTAGAGTTGGAAATCAGGCACTTTGACTTCTTGACCTTTAATTTTCACTCTTTTTTAATGTTTTTCACTCACGACTATATCAGAATCATCTCATCTTTAAATAAAATTCTCCACAAATTGAATTTAAATTTTCCTGGAATATACTATCATCATAGAGCTGTATCATAATTATAGCCATTTCCCTAGTTTTGCATGGTGTGTTCCCAGTTCTTTATTCTTATTTATCTATTCTAAGGAATGATTCATTCCTTAGAATAGATAAAATTTGTAAGTTAAAAGAATGAATATTGAAAGCTCATTGTAGATACCTGTGAATGGTTCTCCAGAAATGTAGCAGCCATTCACTGTTTATTCTAAGTTTATACAAGTGCTATTTCACCATCCAGTAGTGGGTATTATCTGAAACAGTCTGGTCAGGAATTTTATCATGTTTTAAATTGCATGTCTTTCATTATTACAGAGATGAATGCTTTTATATTCATTGTATGTTTTATATATTTATTAGACATCTGTGGTTCTGTGAATCATGTTATATACTTTGCCTATCTTTTTCTATTTGTATCTTATTGTTTATCTCATTGAATTTTACTTAGGTTTATTAGATAGCACTTAGTTTTATACTTTAAGGGTATTATTTTTGCCATATTGGCATCAAATAGATCTTTTACTTTTCTGGCTAGCTGTTTATTTTTATTTATGCCATTTTTATATCCTGTGGTGTAGAGGAAGAGTCTAGAGGTTCTTCCAAGAGTAGTTAAAAATTATACAAAGCTATAACATAAATGAAGATCACAGAAGCTCTTCTTAAGGTCACTGATGATGGAAAGGAAGGAGGAGGTGGAGGCAGGGCGGGAGGGGAGGTTGAATGTTCAGAAATGACTACATAGGTCTGTTTTTAGAGTTATGTCTTCTTTCATGCCTACTTTTGGCATGCCTGATTCAGAAATTGACTCAGAGAATTTCATTTGGAAAATTAGCAAAATGCAAGGCAATTGTAAAACAAAACTGAATGTATATATTCAGATCACCTACTCTGCCTTCAGAATTCCTTTCCTGCCTTTCTGTTTGACTGAGACTTTTTGCATTTACCAAGGAAAAGAGTGGACTTTCCTTGTGATAATAGACAAGCAGTAGTAATGCAGAGAGAGACATCTACCAGTGTTGACAATGACAGGAAGAACTCAATTCATGGGTTTCCAAATGATAAGTCTGTGGATAAGCTTTCAGCACAGTGATTAAGCACAAACTGAAGCTTGGAGTTCTTGAGAACCAGAAGATTTTGCAGAAGCTCAGATGTCTTCTAGGATGATAGGTAGTGTGTAGAACAAGGGAAAATTAAATGTAAATGATTCAGAACCAATCTCTTAAACTTTCCTGAAAAAACAAATGTAGAAGTAAAAGAAGAATACAGTTGGCTAGGTTTTCTGTGTTCTTGTCTTGAGAGAGGAGGTGTTACATGAGATGAAGGGCAAGTCTTCATTTTGAAATGATGCACTCTTAGAGCAGGTAGTTCATTCTCAGCTTCTGCAAAAGGTTCCATCCCAGGAATACAGTCGCATGGCTTACAAAGAACCAGAGGATGAAGTGATTCTCCATAATGCCTTATTAGTAGTAGCACGAACAGTATTTCCCTGGCCTATAAATTCTTGGAACTTAGAAACTTGAGCCTGAAGTTCAACTTGACTACTCACCAAACAAGTTAATGTCATCTTTTTCATGGTAATTCTAGTCATCCATAAGATTTTTATAATTGTACTTCGGTGCTTAAAGTGTTTGCCCATTGGTATTCCTCTTTTTAAAGAGAATAATATTCACACATTATTATTACTGCTATAAGAGCCATTTTATTAATAGGAATAGATATCCCATAATATATATGTATATTCTTGTTTAATCCTCACCACAAATCTTGAGGTTGTTTCTAATGCCTGGTATATGGTCCAAACTCAGTATTATCTAACATTAAAAGTGCCATTTCACCATTTCACAAATGAGAGAACAGAGGCCATCTCCCAGATGGCAGAAGAGCATACCCACCTAAGTTTGCTGAAAACAATTTTAGACTGTCACCTCCCAGGTGAAAGATTATTGAGCAACAGTGACAGTTATTAGGATATTTCCCATATTCAGAAATTCTGTATTCAATTCCAGTTCTAAGATCTTAGCAGAGATGTAGCTTTCATTTTTGCCCTCAGAAATGATTTTAAATGTAGACCCTGTGAGGGAAAGTCATTAGGGATTTTGGTAATCCTTATATTAGTTTTTCTATCAGTAAATGATGTTTTTTTTTTTCTGAGAAATATTTCCCTAGTCATTTATTTTCATTCCTCTTCTGTTGGTCCAATAGGCCTTTTGTGAACATAATGAGTTTTGAAAGAAACAGAGTGATATATTAATTAACCAAGGTAATTAGCTTGAAGAGCCTTGGTTTTTTTTCAAAGCCCCAAGTGTATGCATTATTTCTGGAGTTGTGTGTTGGGAGATCTTGTTTGAGATGGTTTAGGCAGAGGGAAAGACAGCCACACACTACTTGGCAGGACAGGGAAGCCTTGGTTTTAAACATTATGGGGGAAATTGTTGGGAGTTAGCTCGTTGGTACTCAGTTTTGTGTCTTAGGTACAATTTCTGGTACATCCAAAATGCACACATAGCTTGTGCACATTGAACAACGTCTGTCACTTAGCACGTGGCAGGGTAACCAGCTGGCGAAATCCACCTTTCCCTGCAAGTGCACTGTCCCCATTGAAAGTAATTCTCCTGCCCAGCACCTTTCACACGTACCATTTTGGCAATGGCCCTGGTTTTCGGTGTCATTCTTATAGCTAATTGAAAAGCGTAGTTTAACTCCTTAGTATGAATAGAATGCTAGATTCCTAATTAAAAATAGATATGCAGCAAGCAACAAATGTTTACTGTATAGCGTAGGGAACTATAGTGAATACCTTATAATAAACCTATGATGGAAAATAATTTCCAAAATAATACATGTGTATTTGTATAACTGAATCACCTAGGTATGCATCTGAAACATTGTAAATCTTCAGTTATATATATATATATATATATAATTTATGTATTCAATAATATGTATACATCCTTCAAATACTAGATATATGCATATATTATGCTTCAATAATATATGTATATTAAAAAAAAACATAGTTTAACCCCTTGAACAGAATGAAGCAGAAAGTGAAGAATAACTGGGGCAGAGGTAGGTTGTTCTGTTTCATTAGTAGCAAATTATATCAAATTTCGCTGAAACTGTCTAGCCCATAATTTTAAATAGCCCTTTCAACTGAAATAGACATATGAAAGAAAGATTCTTACACTTCAAGAAGTACTGATAATTCTTCTTTGGTGTCTGTTTAGTATCCTAAGTGTGGATTTAATGTTTTGCAGCAGACACAACCCTGCCCATAATCAGTGTCCCTTCTAGGATAAGACTTGATGCTCACTTCAGTTCAGTTCAGTCGCTCAGTCGTGTCCGACTTTTTGCGACCCCATGAATCGCAGCATGCCAGGTCTCCCTGTCCATCACCAACTCCCGGAGTTTACTGAAACTCATGTCCATCGAGTCAATGATGCCAACCAGCCATCTCATCCTCTGTCATCCCCTTCTCCTAAACTTAGATGTTACAAAACTGCGAATGAATTCACGAATATCAGGACAGGGGAGGAAGGAATATCAGGGGAAGAGAGGCAGAAACATTTGACGAGTTCCAGGAGACCACAAAGGGTTTCCAGGTGATCACATTCCCCAGCCTCTTCTGGCACAGCAAGGGTGCATTTCAGTTTTCACATATGTCAAAGCTGATGGAATCTCCCTCTGGAAAGCCTTGCTATGTGTGTGAACATAACTATCATCAGTAGTGGCAACACCAAGGGGCAGAAGTTGCCTTAAGACCCTTTTAATGGACAGAAGGCAAAGCCATGATGTTCTGGTCTTGTTCTTGGAGGTCACTGTGTACCTGCCTCTCTTGAACATTCTTTAGCAGTAGACAGGATCCTAGTAGGTTCAGTCTAAAAGGACTCTCTCTTTATATTTTGCTTTACATATGAAAATAGTGTGTGTTGGTAAGACATTAACTGATATATAAGTTTTCAAAGTAAAAAGTGAATGCTTTTGATAATTCCCCAACACTGATCATGGTCTGTAGCCCAGATTCCATCTTTGACAACCCTGGTGAATATTCTTCAGGTGGCAATTAGAGTTTACATGAGAGGCTGCCCCTGGCATTGTGTAGAGTTCAGTGTGTATACATGGGCCTCCCAGCTTCGTTAGGTATGGAAATCTATGTTAACATCCATATCTGTGGACTAAGGGGACTTTGGAGGCCCCTCTCGTAGGTCTGTCACCAACTTGTTCCATCACTTTTTGTTGATGTGTGTGTGTGTGTGTATTAGCTAATTAGGGCATCTGGAGAAGACAGCTTTTCATATGTTGAATGTGGACATGAGGAAAGGGGGTTTCTAACTCTAAAATTCTAGAAATGTACTGTGCATCTTCCCAGCAGTTGGTTGCTTTGCAGTCTCCCATCCATCCACCAGGGTGTTGGCACACAGTTCTCAAGATTCTGTGATCTCACAAGAAAGTTGATTTTTGACTCATTGTTTTGGTTCTGTCAAATTATTGTTTCCTGGTAGGAACTTGAACTTCAACCTTGGAAGCATTTTCTCTTACAAATATTGCCCCTTTTGTCACTGAAATCCATGCTGTTTGTTGCATGGCCATTCCCAGTACCTTCAGAATGTATGGAAACTGACCTTTTGGTAAGAGCATGTCAACGAAGCATTCATCTAGGCTGCCAAGATTCTTTCAGCATCCTGCAAGGTGAACTGGAGAAGAAAGGGAGGATCTATCCTCTGGGCTTTTTTCCTTCAAGGATCTCATGCTCTGCTTTCAGCAGCCTTCCAAAGTATACGTAAACTAGGTAGCAGATGAGTGTGTTTTTGAGAACAAGTTTTCCAAACATTTTCAGCTCTGTGTTCTTCAACGTGTGATCCATAGGGAAGAGTCAGTGCTGCTATGGGATACAAACCCAAATGCACTTGGGCAGGAATGTTTTCTACATAGTGGAAATTCAGCAAGGCTGCTAGTTACCTGTAGCCAGACGTCATTTGGGAAGGAGGCCAGCCGTCTCTCCCAAGCTCTGCTATTTCCTGGGTGTTATTGCACACTCTCTGCTCTGAGTGTATAGAAGAGAATGTTTGGCTCCGCCCTGATTCCTCTCTTCTTAGAGGACTACCCCACCCCTGATTGTGTGCACACGGGCAGCCCACCTGGAGAGTCCCTCTGTTTCCATCTTATCACCTTGATGAGTTGAGTCCATCTGTGCGGTGGTTTGTAACCAGAAGACAGTTTTGCCTCCCCCGCCCCCCCGCCCCGTCCCGGGGGCACATGGTCATGTATAGAGATCTATTTGGTTGTCGCACTTTGTAAGGTTTTATTGTGGAGTTGCCAGGAAAATACAGGATGTTGTTGTTATAAAAATGAGTGATTTTTAATACAACCCAAATATTACAGGAGAAATATCATTTGCTGTTTATCTGAAATTTAACTGGTTAGTATGCATTTTTATTTGCTAAATAAAATCTAAAAACCCTATGCCACTGCGATCCCGTGGCTAGGGTTGCTGCTACCTCCTACAGGGGTAGAAATGTATCCTACAGAGCAAAGGACACCAAAGATGTATTTGGCCCAACCTGTCGGTAATGATGAGGCTGAGGACCTCCGAAATATTGAAATATTTTATGTGATAACAGACTAAATCATCATGAAAAGATACAATGTGGAGTTCAGTAAGAAAATGAGTGACTTGTAAAAGAAATTGCTGATGTTGTGGGAGTTTAATTTGCTACTAGGGAACAGAGTAATTTGGCAGAACATAAATAGTAAGTCAAAATAAATTTTCTTGTTGAATCTCTAAATCTTGAGGATCTTGTGTGCTTCCTCCCAACCATTTGATCTATTTCACAAGGATAGGGGTGTGTGTGTGTGTATGCATGCGTGTGCATGCTTCATCCCTCAGTCATGTTTGACTCTCGGTAGCCTGCCAGGCTCCTCTGTCCATGGAATTTTCCAGGTGAGAACACTGGAGTGAGTTGCCATTTCCTACTCCAGGGGCTCTTCCCAGCCCAGGAATCAAACCTGCATCTCTTGTGTCTCCTGCATTGACAGGTGGATTCTTTATCACTCCTGCCGCCTGGGAAGCCCACAGGGACACGTACTCTCTACCTTTTTATGAAAGTGTAGTGTACAGTGTGTATCTAATTAGTGGTGATTGTGGATTAATTCAATGAAGAACAAAATTAACTCCCTTTCATTGAGGATTTATTAAGTGCTAAGCTCTGTGAAAACTGTTTCACACCTATTGCATCCAGTCCAAACAAGGAAATTATGTCAGTTTTTCACGTGGAGAGACTGAGCCTCAAATTACAACATGCCCAAAGTCACAGTCCTAGCAAATGGCAGAGATGGGACTTGGTTCCCGGAGGCTTCCAAAACTTCTGTCTTTTCCCCGCCAGAACCAGAAAGTCCAGGCAGCAACCCTGTCTTTAAGAGGTGGAAACATTCTTCTCTCTGTGAGGTTCCTGTGTCAGATTTCCAAGAGGTTGGCTTTGCAGTAGACTTTCTGCCATGAATTTATTTCTGTTCCTTCCCAGTTTCCCGGTAATTGAACAGTGACTGCAGATCACTCTGGAGGTAGGTGGATCTATTTCTAAAACTCTACCTGCTGGGAGACACCCCCTAACTTCTCATGCTGCTTCTTTCGTTTTTCTGATGAGTACACCGGGGGGTGGGGGGATAAGGGAGGAGCAGGTGTGACAGTGAAGGGCCCCCGGGAGCCTGGCAGAGGCCAGCCCTGCCTGTAGGCACTCCAGTTTAGTGGCAATCCTTGGAACTATTTCCCCCCAAGGGGATTTTAAGAGGAAGAAGTTTGCAAATTGTTTACTCAAAATTTGCGGATGAGATTTCCCAGACATCATTGGCTTTTGCTGGCGAGGGGACCGGTTTCTGTCCTTCGCGCCATCGCATCTTCATCCCCTGCAGGATCCCAGCTCGGCATCTGCTTGCTCCTCAGTATGTGGAGGACTCGTGCCCTCTGAAGGTGCTGGGAAGGGAAGAAACGCAGCATCGCTAAGCCGCTGCTGAGTGCCCGAGAGTCATCACGACTTGTCACATTAGGCAAAATATTAGTTATTCTCTGTCTCTTTTTCCTGACTCGCTGAGGTCAGAAACTGTCAAGTTGTTTTCATTATTATACTTCTCTCAGCAGACTACAGTGTCCCACACACAGTGAACACTCAGCGTCCTAGCAATTAGAATTTATGCAGCCTGTGTTCTAGAAGTTTGTCTCCTCTTCTGACAGAAGTGTTACTACCCTATTGCTTTTCAGCCTGATATAACATTAAAACAACTTGTCTCACACACACACATGCACACACACAGACTTATATTTGAGCTTTCAGTCTTCTACATACATTGATGCTATTATTCTATATTCAAACCAAACTTTAAAGTCATTTCATTTTCCTATTGCAGATGACAGAACAATAGCTTGGAGATATTCATTGACACATCCCAAGCTTCAGTAGTTGATGAGTGGCAGAATCAACTTGGATATTGGCCTCATTTCTAGAAAATTTTCTTCTGTGCCACACGGCCAATTGCTGGAGGTTTATAGAAAGTGAAAATTGAAAGTGTTAGTCGCCCAGTCATATCCGACTCTTTGAGAGCCCATGGACTATAGCCTGCCAGGCTCCTCTGTCCATGGAATTATCCAGGCAAGAATATTGGAATGGGTTGCCATTCCCTTCTCCCGGGGACCTTACTGACCTAGGGATTGATCCCGGGTCTCCTGCATTGCAGGCATATTCTTTACCATTTGCGTCACCAGGGAAGGACATTTATAAAGACCCTCCAATGTTCTTCACTATGATGGATCTCACTTTCCAAAATCAGGTTGTATTTATTTTGAAGGGAAGCCAACAAACACACAGTTAGGCAATAAAGACAGATCAACACCTATATGCCTCCCACTGCTGACTGTGCATCTTTTAACTTAAAAATAGAGGTTGAACATACTGAAAGATAAGTTGGAGAAGCTATTTGACTAGAGGCAGGAGGTTTTCACTTGAGAATAAGTGACTCAACAGGGATCAGGAACTCAGAATTGCTTTTCTTTCTGAGATGGGAGACAAAGACATCTTTGTCCTGCTTTGACCATTGGTTGTCAATGATTATCATCATCTGGCCATTCAGAATGACTCTCAGATTCGAATATTGTCCCAGTTTGAAAGGACTAGAGGACAGCTTCTCTGATAGCTCAGTTGGTAAAGAATCCACCTGCAGGAGACCCTGGTTTGATCCCTGGGTTGGGAAGACCCCCTGGATAAGGGAAAGGCTACCTACTCCAGTATTCTGGCCTGGAGAATTCCATGGACTGTATAGTCCATGGGGTCGCAAAGAGTCAGACATGACTGAGCGACTTTCACTTCAGAAGATGGTAAAGCATTTGGATTATTTGCAGAAGACACTTCTCAAACTTCAGTGGGTACCATATGTTGATTGAATATATTACTATCATGATTAAGCAGCTCAGCTCTATATGGGTTTCTCACTGGCTCTGTTGGGGGTGGCACGACTAGAAATTGTCTGCTCCTGCTACCATACAGTCATGGTGCTTTGACACCATATTTTTGACAAGTGACTTACAGATGTATGGCTGGGAAAGTGTTGGGGACTGCTCCCCTGGGACAGCTAATGTCAGACACAAATCCGTGTATCAGCTTGAAAGCTGCCGACATGGTGCTATGTGTCAACCATTCAACTCCCTGAGTTCTTGGCATAAACACCAATAAGTCAAAATCCAATCTGCTTTATGAGGTATACAGATTGCCTGCCTGTTGGAGGACACATGCTCATTCAGTTATGTGTGAATAAGGACATTCTTGGTCTATTAATTATGCCTCAGAACCAACCTGAAACTCTAGGTAAGTGGCTGGTAGAAGATGAATTAGATGGCTGATGGAATGAAGTAGAGTAATTGTCTTGGGGTTCTTGATATGAGATTTAATAATCTGAAATACAGTATCATTCAACCTAATAACAGAAACTACTACATCTGTGCTGTCAGGGTAGCAGTTGCGTGAGTCACTATCATGTTAAAAAAAGTAACTCAACCAATTAGGAAGCTTGGATGCTGCATCTCCACGTGTTGATGCTATTAACAGGATGGCTGCACATGAATTCTGATGGAAGCATTACAGTCAAGTTTAATAACTTATAGTCACAGATAGTGGCTGTAAGTAGTATACAGGGAGTGTGTGTGTAAGCCCAATGCACATTCACTTTACACTCTGTGAAATTGATGGGAGAAGAAGAAAAGCTTAGTTCTAGTAGACAGCTGACTCTGTAATATGCCATCATTCCTTATTAGCATCAGGGATTTCAGAATTTTATTGTGTGGGGGGGCAGCTTTTTACAGTACACCTGTGGATACCCCTGTCTGTGACACCGTGCCACACTTGTTGGAGGTACATTAATTTACTCAAATTCCATTTACTCAAATAGTGTGATGATATTCATTTATGTTTATAAAGACAAAAAATTACAAGATGGAAAATCCATAAAGTTGACTTTCACTTTCTAGTCTTCTGTAGGGCTGAAATCAAACTTTGCAGTATCAGTAGCATCTGCTTCAGGTGTAAATATCTCAGGGGAAGAAAATCAGACCATCTTCTTTTTAGGCTTTTCTTGCAGTCTTACACAGTGATTGTAATGCTATTTGTGATGGAAGCTGTTTGCCTTTTATGCATTTCTCCATGGTAAAGCCAGGACCAGTCTAAGGCAGAACTGAGAAGTGATAATATCAGTCTCCTTTTTAATGTCTTCTCCCTCTCCTCATCCTCAGAACTCTTGTCAGAGCTTCTGCTTTGAGTTGGGATGTGTGGCAGGTACTGACTGTAGGTGTACTGCCAACATCTTTGCATCACGGTTGAGGTTCTACTGTAAACCTCAATGATCTTGTCTATTAAGTGAGAAGGATGAAATGCCTATTTTTAATAGAGATTTGCTCTATCAGTAATTCTTAACCTGCACCACAAAGCAAGTTGAGTGCAGATGTAGTTTGAAGAAGCACTTCAGATGGTTCTAAAAGGCACCTCTCCATCCTTGCCTGATACAAACCAGTGTTATTTAAGACTGTGGGTCCACCTGGAAATTTGTTAGAGTGCGGTTTCTTGAATCAGCAACTTTGGAGGTGGGGCCCAAGGAATCCATTTCTTAAGCTGTGTATGACTTTTATTTCCGCACACTGGGAAGTTTGATGCTCATTGAACCAGCTGTGGACCAGGACTGTTGCCTCCTGACCACCTGGGTCAGCATTGCCAGGGAGCATCTCACAAGTGCAAATGTGTGGGCCCCGGGCAAAACGTACTGAACTGGAATCTTTGGGGCTGAGGTCCAGAAATCTATGTTTCAGTAGGGTCCCCCCAAGTTCTGGAGCGTATGAAAGTTGGAGAAAACCATTGTTCTGGTGACTCGGACTCCCAACCACAGACCAGTCACCTAGGTTCTAAGGTACATCCAGAATTGGGAGTTCCTGGACTAGATTATCTTTAAAGTCCCTTTTGGACTCAGGTTCCATGATGTACACATCTTTGTGCTGTTTCCCTAAACATGCATTTTAACTTTCAATCCATAGAGTGCTTCTCAATCTACATCATGCTTGTTTTGTGCCACGTGGCCCTAGATTTGAGGCTTATCTCATGGTAGGTACCTCATTTATTCTCATTGGCTGCATCCAGCATCTTTTATAAGACTATGAGTTAAAAACAACAGATGCAGCTTGGAAAGCTCATTTCTAAGCCCAACTATCAGAAAGACTTAGTTATGATAGATTTCTACTCCTGCATCCAGGCATCTGAACTTCATCTTTCTATGGATGTGTTTAGCAACGCTAGCCTTGGGACTTCCCTGGTGGTCCAGTGGCTAAGACTCCAACCTCCCAATGCAGGGGGCCCGAGTTCAATCTCTGGTTAGGGAACTAGATCCCACATGTTGCAACCAAAGATGCTGCATGCTGCTACTGAAGATCCTGTGTGCCGCAACTAAGACCCAGCACAGCCAAGTAAACAAATATTTTAGAAAAAACAACACTAGCCTTCAGCTTTCCCTTACTCAGATATTGTTCACAACAGATTTGGAATCATTCTGCTTACCACTTCCAATATAAAAAAAAAAAAAGCCCAGAGTCAATGGGCAGCTGGCTTTTGGAAGCCAGGCCTTTAGGAATTATTTCCTGCAGCTTCCCAAGCCTTCATTTAATGATGAACACCTGTGCTAGCTAGGTCACATGGACCCTGTTTCCTGGCAAAGACTAGTTTTCAGGTAAACTCCAGGGGCCTTAATAGCACCGGTTTTGAACCTAAGGTTTAGGCTGGACCAAGTGACATCAGAGAGCAGCCATAATGAGCTGTTGCGAGTGAAGGTTTGTCTGAAAAATAGTTAATGAAAACCTTTGAGCTGCAAGGGTATCTGACAGATTGGCAACTCGCTTTGAGAAAGAGACCATCCTCCCTTCCAATTCCCAGACGCAGAGCCTGCGGCTAAGTCATCAGGAATAAAATAAACGGGGAAACAGGAGCGGCAAAGACAGCACCCTATATAGCATCCGTCAACAGTGTGAGCCAAAGCTACTGATGCGGTTAAATAGACAACAATCCATTGTTTGTTTTCTGTTTGCTGAGGTTGCCAACCCAAGCTTTCAGAGGTCTAACACCACAATTAAAAGCAGGCAGGTTCTGCGGGAACACAGGAAAATCCAAACCAAAACAGAATATTTTGACGTTTAGATAGAAATCTACTGTTGGCTAGGAAGGGGGCATTTATTGTGTCTGAAGACAATGATGCTATTATCCACCCAGCAATTATGGTCACAAAGCTGCTCAGATAGCCAACGCGGGCTGTTTGAGTCAGAGAGAGAGGACCAAGGTTTTGCCTGCAGCATTGCTGGATGCGTGGACTTTGGATTCGACTGGTTTCATGGGCTGTGAACTTTTGCTGGTATCAGCAGAGGAATAAGAGATTTTTATGCTGCTTCAGAGTGAAGAACACGTGTCCCAGTCTCCCTTCAGGAAAGCCACAGATACTCAGGCCAGAAATGCATCATGAGAGCATTTGCCAAATGGAGTGGCTCAGTTACAAGGACACAGACTCTCCTAGCTATTTCTAAGCTGACAGTGGAGAGACAGAGTCCAGTGGAGAAGCCGGGCGATCTGAGGCTTCCTGGGGTTCTTACCGAGCAGTGTAAGCTTGTCCCGTTCTGGGCCTAGGATCTCCCTTCCTGTTACTCTGGCAAACCTAAACCGAAGTATTTCCCCCACATTCGGGGCATCCCATCTTTGTTGGGTCACAGCTCCTCCTGGCCTGTCATCTCCACTGGTTCTACCTAGGTGTCTGCTTTTCTCTTTATTGCTGACTCTTCTACAGTCCAGAGCTCGTTGTTCTCTCACAAAGAATAGCTCATGTTTGTAAGGCTTGTTCCACAGATTTATCAGGTCAGGAAACATCCCTGGATGGGCCACAGCAAATGGATGGCATAGTAGATCGTACATACCAGGTGGTTGTGTGTGTTAGTAGGTGACGTCTAATCACCTACGGACCATGAGGCCAGCTTTCCCCATGTTCTGAGGAGAGGGCGGTGTCTCTTTAATGGGCCCAGGAATGATACCACTTCAAATGCAAGCCCCAGTGCTGAGACTGGTGGGTTGTATGATGCCAGGCAAACTGTGCACCTTTTCTAAGGTTTCCTATTTAACAACCTTTAAAGCAAGAAAGTGAGAACTAAAGAGCCTCTTGATGAAAGTGAAAGAGGAGAGTGAAAATGTTGGCTTAAAGCTCAACATCAGAAAACTAAGATCATGGCATCCGGTCCCATCACTTCATGGCAGATAGATGGGGAGACAGTGGAAACACGGGCTGACTTTACTTTTCTGGGCTCCAAAATTACTGCAGATGTTGATTGCAGCAATGAAATTACAAGACACCTACTCCTTGGAAGGTAAATTATGACCAACCGAGACAGCATATTAAAAAGCAGAGACATTACTTTGCCAACAAAGGTCCGTCTAGTCAAGGCTATGGTTTTTCCAGTGATCATGTATGGATGTGAGAGTTGGACTATAAAGAAAGCTGAGCAGCAAAGAATTGCTGCTTTTGAACTTTGGTGTTGGAGAAGATTCTTGAAAGTCCCTTGGACTGCGAGGAGATCCAACCAGTCCATCCTAAAGGAGATTAGTCCTGGTGTTCATTGGAAGGAGTGATGCTGAAGCTGAAACTCCAATACTTTGGCCACCTGATGTGAAGAACTGACTCATTGGGAAAGACCCTGATGCTGGGAAAGATTGAAGGCAGGAGGAGAAGGCGATGACAGAGGATGAGATGGTTGGATGGCATCACCAACTTGATGGGCATGGGTTTGGGTGGACTCCAGGAGTTGGTGATGGACAGGGAGGCCTGGTGTGCTCTGGTTCATGGGGTCGCAAAGAGTCGAACACGACTGAGTGACTGAACTGAACTGAAAGCAGGAAAGAAAATGAATGCTGCCCCACTCTACATGTTGCCTGATTTATCTATGTCCTTGTATTTGGGGCAATAAAGTGTGACTGACTGTGCGCTTCAGTTGTTGTTTAGTTGCTAATTTGTGCACTAGTCTTTTGCAACCCCGCAGACTGTAGCCCATAGGGCTCCTCTGTCCATGGGGTTTCCCAGGCAAGAATACTGGAGTGGGTTGCCATGTCTCTCTCCAGGGGATCTTCCCAACTCGGTTTCAACCTGAGTCTCCTGCATTGGCATGCAGATTCTTTAATTGAGCCACCAGGAAAGCCCAGTTACTTCAATCATTTCAGTTCAGTCGCTCATTTGTGTCTGACTCTTTGTGACCCCATGGACTGCAGCACACCAGGCTTCCCTGTCCTTCACCAACTCTCAGAGCTTGCTCAAACTCATGTCCATTGAGTCGGTGATGCCATCCAACCATCTCATCCTCTGTCATCACCTTCTCCTCCCACCTTCAATCTTCCCCAGCATCCTTTCCCAAGGAGTCAGTTCTTCAAATCAGGTTACCAAAGTACTGGAGTTTCAACTTTACCTTCAGTCCTTCCAATGAATATTCAGGACTGATTTCCTTTAGGATTGACTAGTTTGATCTCCTTGCAGTCCAAGGGACTCTCAAGAGTCTTCTCCAACACCACAGTTCAAAAGCATCAATTCTTCGGCGCTCAACTTTTTTTATATTCCAGCTCTCACATCCATACATGACTACTGGAAAAACCATAGCTCTGACTAGATGGACCTTTGTTGGCAAAGTAATGTCTCTGCTTTTTAATATGCTGTCTAGGTTGGTCATAGATTTTCTTTCAAGGAGCAAGCGTCTTTTAATTTCATGGCTGCAGTCATCATCTGCAGTGATTTTGGAGCCCAAAAAAATAAAATCTCTCACTGTTTCCACTGTTTTCCCATCTATTTGCCATGAAGTAATACAATAAATAGCCTTAGATAAACCTGACACCATCCCCTGAAAAGATATAGAACAAGTTCGCATATCAAGGGTGCATGTTCTAAGTGTTCAAACAAAAACGAAAATCAGAAAAATTTCAACCACGTGACCTCTCCCAGTTCTCCTGACTGAAGTTTATCGTAAGATGTTGATTCTCAGCATCTGGGTCTGCCAATTAGTTGCCCTAAACCTCTTCTTGACCCCTTTGTAGAGGAAGCCTAGAGGTTAACTCAGAAACAATATAGTTTCTAGAAGTTGACCTGAGCCAACTGAAAAAAGTCCTGAGATGGTATCAGCATCTTTATTCATTGTTCAGAAAAAGCTCTTTGGTTCAATATTAATTCCTATAGCTCTTACAACTCCCTTTGGGATAAATATTTAATCAACAGAGCAGTTGCCTTTTTACTTCATTATGGAGAATTTTCAATAAAATAAAATAGTGTATTGTAATGAATGACAAGCACTGGTGAATTTTCATTTAAAATCAATAAGTTGAACCAAGGAATTGTTTTGTAACTTATGGGTCATCTCAATTTAATGAACAGTAACTAAAAACATATTATATAAATGCCTGGCATGTAAAAGGGATGCAGAGAAAAAGGCTAGTTATTGCCCCACTAGGCTTTATAATCCTTAAAGAGAGGGCTGCATTTTGTTATTTTTTCCTTGGCCAATGCCTGGAATAATACCAAGCAGGCAGTGAATATTCAGTGAATGCTTGCCAGGTTGAATGAATTAATAAGTCGATGTAAAAAGAGTGTTTTCCTTTAGAGAAAAGGATGCAGTACTTTCCTCATCATGGCCACCTCTCAGTGGATGAACCTGACTACAATGGATTATAAATTATATATATTCTTTTCCTTTCCTTATGCTTATTACAGTGATTCTTAAGTTTGATCTTGTAGTAGAATTACCTGGTGAGTTTACAAAATACAGATTCCTCAGCCCCACTTCCAGTGTTTCTGATTCAGTTGGTTGGTCTGAGGTGCCAAAAATTTGCATTTCAAAGTTTCCCAGGGGATCTGATGCTGCTATTTTGGATACTACAATTTGAGTATCACTGACTTACAGCATCTACCTGCACTGCCCCATGGCAGTTTCCATTTGCTCATATACAGGTGGGCTTTCCCGATGGCTTAGCGGGTAAAAAAATCCACCTGTGATGCAAGAGACATGGGTTCAACCCCTGGGTCAGGAAGATCCCCTAGAGAAGGAAATGGCTACCCACTCCAATATTCTTGTCTGAAAAAACCCCATGGACAGAGAAGCCAGGTGGTGGTGGTGGTTGTCCAGTCGAGCCGTCACGTCCGACTCTTTGTGACCCCATGGACTGCAGCACGCCAGGCTTTTCTGTCCTTCACCATCTCCCAGAACTTGCTCAAACTTACGTCCCTTGAGGCGGTGATGCCATCCAACCATCTCATCCTCTGTCGTCGCCTTCTCCTCCCGCCCTCAATCTTTCCCAGCATCAGGGTCTTTTCCAATGAGTCAGGTCTTCTCATCAGGTGGCTGAAGTATTGGAGCTTCAGCCTCAGCACCAGTCCTTCCAATGAATATTCAGGACTGATTTCCTTTAGGGTTGACTGATTGGATCTCCTTGTAGTCCAAGGGAGTCTCAAGTATCTTCTCCAACATCGCAGTTTGAAAGCATCAAACACTGAGTGTGCTAGCTAGTCGAAAAGGGTCACAAAGAGTCAGACAGGACTGAGCCGCTCAGCGCAAGCACATGGGCAGGTGACTTCTCCCCTGGAGCACAGACCCTTACATGCAGAAAGCTCCTGACTTCGTAAATGATTCCAGCTGGGCTGAGGAAGTGTCTATCCATTGCTGCCATGTGCCTTCATGGCTTTGGTGCATAGGGACCCGTCACGTGTGAAGGATAGTAATCCATTTTTCCTGTGGGCCTTTTATTTTTTCTTCTCCCTTCATGTGATGAGGCATTGCCGTTAGAGGCCTACCCAGACATAAGTGATTTCTTTGGGAATCTGACTTTGGCTGACCCCAGTGCTGCCCACATGGCTGAAGCAGCGTGTCTGATTCACTGACCGGTCACACAGGGTGGCTGGCAGGTTAATAACCGCGCCCACTGCTGGGAGAGCCTGCCAGTGGTGTGCACGCTCCACCTTTGCGTGTCCTATTTTTGTTCCAATTAAGTCTCCCTGTCTCTGTTTGCTTTAGTTGCAAAATGTCTATTAATTCTGGGTGACTCTGGATACAAATGACAATGCTGGCCGTGGACCTTCTATTCATCTTCTAAAAATATGAAAAATAATCCTTTATTATGGAAACAGTGGGTAGGGCAGCCATGTATTTTGATTGGGTGGTTTGTTTGCTTTTCAGTAATAGGACTGGGCTGTAAGTCTTCATCAACAGCTTCTCATCTGCTTTCCTTTCTCAACAAACAGCATGGATTGTAGAGTAGTATTGTTTTTTGTTGTTTGTTTTTTTATTGAATTATAGTTGATCTACAGTGTTGTGTTAATTTCAGCTATATAGTAAAATGATTCAGTTACGTGTGTGTGTGTGTGCACACATTCTTTTTTGTATATATATATATATATATATATACACACACACACACACACACACTCTTTTTGTATTCTTTTCTACTATGATTTATCATAGGATATTGAATATAGTTCTCTGTTCTATACAGTTTGACCTTGTTGTTTATTCATCCTCTGTATACAGTAGTTTGCATCTGCTAATCCCAAACACCCAATCCTTCCCTCTCTCACACTCTTTCCCCCTTACTAACCACAAATCTTTTTCTCTTTGTGATTCTCTCTATGAGTCTGTTTCTATTTCATCAATATGTTCATTTGTGTCATGAGTTTTTTAACTTTGGGGGGTACAAACATGGGCAAGAGAATATGACTGAGCTAATTGATCTAGTTTTGTCAGTGGGGAAGATTACAACCTTAGGCCCATTACCCGCTTTCTCTTAGCAAAGTTTTTAAGCAGTCTTAGATGAGTCCTGTATTTGAAAGTTTTCATCCTGACATCTTGAGCTACTTACATCTGCTGATCTTTTTTCTCCTTTGAAACTCTGACTTATTCTTCAGAGAAAAGTTTACTTCTCCCTAAAACTATTGGTGTCTCAGACAGTAAAGACTCTGCCGATAGTGCAGGAGACCTGGGATCCATCCCTGGTTTGGAACCACTGGAAGATCCACTGGAGAAGGGAACGAATGGTTACACACTCCAGTATTGTTGCCTGGAGACTCCCATGAACAGAGGACCCTGGCAGCCTATAGTCCGTGGGGTCGCAAAGAATCGGACTTGACTGAGCAGCTAACACTTCAGTGTCCATTGTGACCTCTCAGGTTTTACTATCTCAAGCATATGTTTGGCCCTCCATTACCTACTGCTGGGTGATGTCCTGTGTGTTGTTATTTAGCTTCTTGTATGTGTAAATAATGCCACCTCAGTTAGATGGCAAACTTACTTATTCATCTTTTCTCTCAGAATGTAATTATCCTGCATCTACTATGCAAAAGGCACCACAATTGATGTTGGAAGAATACAAAGAATCAAAATATATGATCTTGTATTCAGCCTTTTCAGAATTTTACGATCTAGTGGTAGAGCCAAGCTGTACACACATTTCCGTCCACACAAATACCATAAAACAGTAACTTACATTCACAGCAGGACATCAATTGAGAGTGACAGAGATAGTGCCTGTGTAAGTCTTTGTTGCTCCACTAGGCTTGCACATTGTTTTATAAACAATAGACTCTAAATGCACATTTATTATCTTCATGTATACATAATGTCGGTCTTATCTTATTCAACATGTTTATGCAGTTTTCTTTTGGGAGTGTAGGAGGTGGGCAGACCTATCATCATGAAGCCCAGCATAATTTTCTGTCTCCCTTCCTGCTTCTTCATCAGACCACATCCCATATGGTCCACTCATCATTCTCAAAGCGTGGTTTTCTTTTTTTGAGAAACCTGGCTCTTCTTGTCTGTTGAATCTTTGCTTCAACTTCAGGGTCCACCTCAAGTGTCAGACCCTCTGAGCAGCCTTCCTAAACATCTAGAAACAGAGATATCCATTCTCACTTTCTTGTGTTCTCGTAATCGCTTTATATGATTACACTAATCATACTATTTTTCACTTTCAAGCAGTTATAGGCAATTAAATATGGAAATTATATATATAATTATATAGGCAATTATATATGTTATATATGTATGTGACAATTATATATATAGTTATGGTAGTGGTGGCTTAGTTACTAAGTCATGTCCAACTCTTTGTGACCCCATGGACTGTAGCCCACCAGGTTCCTCTGTCCATGGAGTTTCCCAGACAAAAATACTGGAGTAGATTGTCATTTCCTTCTCAGCAGATCTTTCTGACCCAGGGATCAAACCCACATCTCCTCCATTGCAGGCAGTCTCCTGTATTGCAGGTGGAATCTTTACCACTGAGCCACCAGAGAAACCCTATATAATTATATAGACTGTTATATATGTATATGGCAATTTTATGTATATATATAATTATAAGACAATACTATATGTTGTCTCATTGAGCTCTGAGTTCCTTAAGGTTGAAGAATCTGTCATTTGTATTAATATCTAGCATTTTGTCAAACAGTTTATCTAGCCCATAATTGACTAGCTCACTATCTTTGTGGAATGAATATGTGAATTTATTTATTAAACAAATGTGTAAATAGACATCTAGCCTAAAAGCAATAAATAAGTAAATATTTGTTGGACAAATGAATGGGTAATAAATATGTACAACTGTGCCAAATGCCTTGCTATAGACTTTAGTCTGATCACATTTTCATATTTGCATTGGAAATATATTTGAAAGTATCCCATCAAGAGCAGTTCAGGGATCAGCTCAAATGTGTGAAATTCATCTCAAACCCAAATGTCTGCTTTTGTTTTGATGCTTTTCAACCTGAACAGAGAGCAGGTAACACCAGTCCTGGTTCCAATTAGTAAGAGGGGCAAAGAATGTAAAATGTAGAACTGTAAGGTGCTAAAAATAGTGATCCGGAAATCAATAGACACTGAGAAATGTGCATAACTTCTCTAGAACATTACAAATTCCTTAACAAAATAACTTATGAATAGAGTTATGCTTCAGGGGAAGAACAGAGTCTGGTCAGTCAAAAATTAATAATGTGTCATAAGCTTATTGGTCAAAGTAAATAATACCATGCAACTCAAAACTGGGTAAGTTCTGGTGGCTCTTGGAACTCATTAGAACTCATAAGAAAGGGTTATTAGTTGAGATTGGGAAAGATAATTAGAATATTATCTATATACCTTCCCAAAGGGTGTACTATTACTCTGACCATACTCTTGAATTTACATGGCATAGGACATGGCAGAATCAAACTTCCCCACAAAATTGCCCAACTAGTTACATTTCAACCTGGATCCCCTTGCTTTTGCTATCTCCAGAATAAAGATGGGGTAAACTTCACAGTATGACCACTTAAAGGCTCTGAACAAAGATGACGTTTATCAAGGCAAGTCTACTGACAATGTAGAAAGCCATTCCGGTGCCCTAAGGAAGTACCCACCAGGCTGTAACTTAAAGATTTCTGGGAATCCCTGACTTACCTTACTTCATATCTAACTGTCTTTAGAGAAAGAATTAGTGAAAATGGCCCCTGACTGTGCATTTGTCTTGTAAAGATTTTTCTCAGGTCCATTAATGCATATGACTTGGTAGTGATAATTTGAGGCATCAATTCTGAATGCTACTCTAAGTCCTAGGGCGGTGAATTATGCCTGTGTACCAGGAAAAGAGTAAGATTTCTCCAATTAAAACTTTACTATATTCAACTTTAAGAAGGCTTAACACAACCAGTCCAGGCTGAAGAGTTTCCAAAAGAGGATACAGCTTTTTTGTCATAAATTATTTTGCCAGGTCTATGAAAGCATAAAGTTGTTTCCTTTTCAGTCATTTTCCTGATCAATTCTGTTTCATTTATAGAGTAAAATCTCTTTTCAGACAGGAAATTTTTGTAACACGATAATTATAGGACATAAAATTTGACTTCAAATGGTTGACTTACAGTTGTCTTCTGGAACGCAAGTGCCTTCCTTGTCAAGGGTTGCCCATCCAATTCAGGGCATGCGGGCACACCACATGCCCAGACTGACTGGGTACTACTTTAGAAATCATTTCCGCTCTGGAGTTTTGTTCTTTGGTATTAACTAACTAATTGACACTAATGGTATACATGGCAGAGTTTACCCTGGAGGTGGGAATGGGTGACAACTTACCTTCTGAACATTTTAGGGAAATTTGGAACTGTGCGTCTGGCCTGGTTGGTTTTGGGTGATCAGAATATTCCATTTTATAGGTTAGAATGCATTTGAGCAAGTTATGCATAGACATTTACCAGCTCCTGAAGCTCCATCTGCCAATTGATTTTCCCCATTGTATTTGTTCTCTTTGTTGAACTTTCTCTTCTCTCTTTAAGCACCCCAGAGAAGTACGCATCAAGCTGTGACTTGAAAATTTCAAGGAATTATTATTCCACCTCCTCTTTAAGAGCTGGCTGCAGTCTCGAATCTTCCACCTAAGAGGTTTTTTCTTTATGCCCTGTCTTTCTTTTATAAAATAAGCTGATTTTTTCCCCTCATCTTTTACATTTTGAGATGTGTAACTAATGAGACTAGTTTCCCTATCTCCTTTTTTTTCCACAGTCCTTTATATATGATACTTATGGACTAGAATCTTTATTAATTAGTTCATGTTTGTAAAGAGTTTACAAGAAAGAATTTTGTGATAATAGGGGGAGCACAGAAAACCTGGGACTTCTGGTAGGAGGAGAACTAATGAATATTAATCCTGAATGCTTACAGAGTGCCTTTTGTCTTCCAAGTGGTTGAAAGAAGTGCTAATTAATTATAATTCTATAGGATTATGATGAAAACAGTGCAGTCAGTGTCCAAGTGTGCCTGAGCGGACATAGAAGCTCAGTTACTGGTCACAGACTACACTGATGCTGTATTTCTTGTTCAGAGAACGTGACATCAGATGGTGTCATCAAATGGAAGGATTTGGGGAAGGAAACAGACACACCTGATGGTATGTGGCCATTACTTGGGATACTGCTATGCATCCTGGGTAACTGTCTCCCTCTGAAGAAGGCAGAGCCGAGAGAAAGCTGGCCAGCCCTGATGCTTTTTCCCTTCATTCCAGTTGTCTCACGTTTTTCACTGTTTCTGTCATTTGGAGGGCAGCCCACCCGGGAGCTTCTGGAGGGTCTAGGATCACATTCAAGAGTGCTGAGTATCATCTCAATTATGTTCTAATTCACCCTTTTTTTCGGGTATATTTTAAACATCTCTCTTAAATTGATCAGTCTACATGGGGCACTTTTTACAGAGGAGACGGGATCTTATTTATTCTTCCCAGCTCGCCTCATTTCCCCCTACATTCTTCATAGTTATTCACTAGACTCGATAAGACTAATGAGAAGCAAATGGAACAGAATTCTTGAGGAAAGACCAGCTAAGGAGGGAGACAGAAAGCAAGGCCTTTGTGTTTCTTTGTGATATTCAAAACATAACCATTCCCTAAATAATGCATTTACTGCTAATTCAGTAACATAGCTCACACTTGAGAAGAGCCTCCTTGACAACACTTGGTGTCCATGTTTGTGCTGTTAGAACAGGCCTCCTTTAATGTATATTTGATGACTGGTGTGTGCACGGAGGGCCGAGGCATTATTTGGAATTCTGTGTCACTAGACGTTACGTGGTCCTTTCAGTTCAGTTCAGTCGCTCAGTCGTGTCCGACTCCTTGCGACCCCGTGAATCGCAGTACGCCAGGCCTGCCTGTCCATCACCAACTCCCGGACGTGGTCCTTTAGTCATGGACAATTAGTAAGCATTGACCCTCACTGTGATTTACATTGTATTTCATGGGCTGCAAATAGCCATTTTCTGTAAGAACAAAAGTGTTTTCTAACAGGCCAGGTCCTCTGAGTAGAGAGAAGATTCTCCTTGATTTTGAGGGCTGGGGTGAGATTCTTGAAGACAGAAGTACAATGATGCATGAACTTGTCAGGCGAAAAATATGGTGCCAGCTTATTATTTCCCTGTGATCTGAGGATATCATTTATCATGTATTAAGGAGGGAGATGACTATGTTCATCATGTAGAGTGTTAATAAATTGAAAACACACAGACATCATTAGGCAACTCATCCTTCCATGGGTCAGGCTGACTGTGTCTTGTTGAAGAGGATGGGTTGGTACTGTGAAAAACAGTCATCCTCAGGGAACAGGGAGTATTATTAACCTGAGAGAGGACTTGAGAGTGTAAGTGATGTATCTTGACCATATCCCTCTTTCCACCCAAAGTGAACATGCTTTGGTAATGCTAAACATTTTGAGATCATATTTGCTTAACTGTGAAATTGGAAAAGAGTCTTTCTTAGAGCATATGCAGAAAACCTGTGTTGTTCTATTACTCTCGCCATAATGCAAAGATAAAAAGAAGAGTGACTCTCCCTGACCCTTAAAGTGGTTTAAAAAAAAAAAAAAAGATTCCTGTTTTACAGCCTGCTGTCCAGATGTCAGTTATCAACTTCCCTCAGTGCTGCTAAGAGCGATATAGCTGACTGGTTGATGGTCTGCAGATTCTTACCTAGCTTGCTTTGAGCTTTTACATTCACTGTGTCCTTCTGATGGAAATAAATATGTAAGCATGATAAAGGTGGTAGATAGCTCTGTAGCTTTTTACTCGTTGTCTCTTTTACAACTTGTATGTTTGTAAACATCATATGGTATCTTGTAAACTTAGATCAAAATTTTAAAAATGTTTTAAAGTTTGAGACCATTAATGACAGTGGCCTTGCGTAGAAATCTACCTAGGTAGATTCACTGCAATTTAAAACAGTCTAATAATTATTATTTTATTTAATGAACTACTTGGTGATTCTGTGTGTGGTTGCACTTTCTGCTAAAATTTCCTCTTACCTTAATTGAGAATCGCCTCAGTCCTTGAAAAAATCACCATGTTGCATTTTTTCTTGATTTCTCCTACTAGATTGCTAACCTTGATTACTGTGGTTCTATCTAAATATCACTCACCATAGTTTTTTTTTTTTTAAGGAACTTTTGGTGTTGTAAGTGCTACTCCTGAGGGTAATGGTTTATTTGTAGCAATCAGTTCTTTTTCTGTGTTATTGCTGTCATTAATTGGGATTGAGATTGACCTGTCTGATTCTTTCCTGCAGTCAGTGTTTTTTTATGGGCAAGAGTTGAGAGAAGCTTTACACCTTAACTCTGAAAATTAAGAGGTTTTCTGGGGTAAACATGAGATAGTTCTACTAGAAACATAGCAAAATAAAGAATGAGAGTGAGATAGCTTGATGTGAACCTGAGAAGAGATAAATGTGCAACAGGTATGTTATTAGTTGTCCAGATCAAAGAGGAATATTCGTCTTTAAGACTCAAGTCAAATGCACCAAGAAGCTGATCATACTCTGATTACTTCCTTGATGTTGATTTTCTGAGTATCTCCAAATATTCATGTCCTCATTTGTTAAGAACTTACTAAGGGAGAAATGTTCTTTAATGGTTTCAATTTTGTATATTCTCTTAAAGTTAGGTTGAACAAAGAACTCTTCAGGACCTAAACTCCTTGTTTTCTTCTGTTCTGTCATCTTCTACCATTTATTTATACAATACATGATCAGTATACAACTTGTGGAAGGAATGGATGAGTAAATGAATGAATGGTTAGGTATGAAGGCAAGCATTTCAAAATTCTCTCCAAAGTAAAAAATGCACATTTCTAGAAAAGATATTTCTTTATTTCTAATCTAGTAGTGTATTCTCTTTTCAGCTTCTCTCTTCAGATCTTTTATACCAAATTTACTAGGGCCTACATTTCTGTGGAGGCCATAGTCAGAAAGCAATAAGACAAATTAAAAGAAAATCATTTTAGTGTAATTTGTCTCTTGCTTTATTCTGTTCAACTCTAGCTTCTGGATTTGCATACTCTCAGTGTGGTTAAGATTTAAATCCAACAGACTCATTTAGGCAAAAGTTGTATACCCTTGTAAATCTCTGTCTTTGGGGGGAAATAAATGTTAATAAAATTTCTGTCTTACAAAAATATATTGTTTGTCTCCAAGGCTTATAAAAAGTACATAAACCACTTAGGATTTATTATAAATTACATAGTCACAAACCATATATGACATTATAAATAATATGCAAATATATCATGCATATAGTTTAGGTCTGTGTGCCAAAAAATTAGACATTTTAAAAAACATCTGAGATTAGACTTAATGTCAGTTTATATTGATAAGTAGTTAGAAGATACTTTAATTTGTATTTTTAAAAATTTTTACCATGGTGAAAGTCTTTAAAAGAGAAATTAGGTTTTGACTTTTCTTAGGGAGCATCTCTAAAAACAATTGCAGAAATCAGGGTGCATAAAGAATTATGAATTAAAATTTTGAATTTTATACTAGAAATATGAGATGTCTTTTTATGAGCCCCTCTCAGCAATGAGAATTTCAAGTATGGACCATAAGACAACTGGAGCCTTCAAATTAATTTATATGCAATTACTCCCCAGGTTCTCAGACACTCAGTTTGGCTAAAAAAGTTGACTGCACAGTGATGTTGTTTGGATGTGTAATTTGTTATTTAATATCTCTTCTGAAGCATCAGGCATCCACAGTTTACAGAGAACTCTGGATTTACTATGTCATGTGATTCTAGTAAAAATACAGTTTCATATCCAAATCCTTCCTCAGGGTAACTGATCATTGTATCAAGAATTAGGTTTCCTTTTATTTCCCAAACTATTGTAAATTTTGTACTAAATTTGTAAAATGTTCTGTAAGGAGCCCCTTCCATTTGAAATGTCCAAGTTCTCTTTAAAGGGTTCAGTTTAGTTCAGTCGCTCAGTCGTGTCCGACTCTTTGCAACCCCATGAACTGCAGCACGCCAGGTCTCCCTGTCCATCACCAACTCCAGGAGTTTACCCAGACTCATGTCCCTTGAGTCAGTGATGCCATCCAAACTTTAAAGGGTAGACACAATTATTCTGGGGGGTTTGAGAGCTCTTATTTATTTTCATTGGGTTGTGTTATAATGCTCTTGTAAACTTTATGAGAGAGATCTAAAAACAGCTCATCTTTGTTCATTAAGGTCAAATGAATGTCTTGGATCTAGCCCCAAAGACAATTCTGAGTTCTCATTGGCACAAAGCATTTCTTATTACAGAGAGAAATGTTTTGGTTCATTATTTCAGGAAAGGGTGCCAGAAAGAACCAGTTGATTTAAAACAGCAGTTCACACATTTCCTGGGCTGTTGGAATGTGTTGTACATTTCATTTGCCTTGCACGGCCTCACCTATAGAATATAGCTATAGAAGAGGAAACACACACATTGGCAAGCAATAATATAGTGCATGTAGTTTTAAGTGGTGAGACTATTCAAGGGAAATGATTCTATTGTGCATAAGAGTGGTCTATAGACAATGCTAATCAGCCAAAGTTATCACAGTAACTTGTGTATATATAAACCTTTACACATTTGTAAAATATCAATTGGAACTGTATGAAATTGATATTCAGCTGTTTTTTTTCTCTTGACTTGCAAAACTGGAATTTCATGTAGTTCAATCTAACACTTCCACATTTATTATTCCTCTTTGAAAGGCCACCTGCCATGGTCGGAAGCACGTTGGATTTAGAGTCATCGGCTTGGGTTCATGTCCCAAAAATGTCACCTGTGTGCTGGGTGACCTTTACAAATCCTTCAGAGATTGAACTGTGACATGCGGGAACAAAGAGAAATCTAATTCATAAGATATTTAGCAGTGTTTTGACTAATAGTTACTAGATAGTCTTTTCCACAGTCATATGAAAGCAAGCAGTCTTATAATACATACAAAAGGCTAACAAACAATTCACATATGAGTAATTATGAATACTGTTTCTGATCACCAATAGGACATTGTCAGGTTGGAAGGGCAGGCACCGTTATCCTCATTATATAGTTGGAGAAAATGAAACAGAAATTCAGTAAAAGTGGCTTAGATGATTCAGTGACTCAGAAATAGAGTCTGAGTCTCTAGATGCTGTTGCCCTTTTAAGGGTACCATCTGATGACTGTCTCTGTGTTAGGTGGCTAGACATTCTTCTCTGATGGATTATAGAAGAGTTACTGAGACATCTCAGTCAAAAAGCCCAGTTCTATAACACTGCAACTTTGCCTTGTAAAGACATCAAGATGTGAGCTACCTGAAAACTGTTCCTTTCAAAATCTGTTTTCCCTCAAAAAATACAGTAGTTACCAAACCCTGGAAGAAATAAAGATGAATGTCAGCAGGATAGATAAATAAGCTGGTTCATCTAGGCAACAGAGTGTTATTCAGCACTAAAAAGAGATGAACTGTCAATCCACGAAGGCATGGAGGAAACTGAGATGCATATGACTAAGTGAAAGAAGCCAGTCTAAAAATGCTACATACCCTGTGAGTCCAACTGTATTACATTCTGGAAAAGATAAAACTTGAGACAGTAAAAGGATTAATGATGGCCAGGAACTGGGGTAGGGATGAAAAGGCAGAGCACAGAAGATTTTTAAGGCAGTGAAACTACTCTATATGGTACTATAATGGTAGGTACATGTTGTTTGGGGGCTTCCCTCTTGGCTCAATGGTAAACAATCTGGCTGCATGTACAGGAGATGCAGGTTTGACTCCTGGTCCAGGAAGATCTTCTGGAGAAGGAAATGAAAACCCACTCCAGTATGCTTGCCTGGGAAACCCCTGGACAGGGGAGCCGGCGGGCTGCAGTCCATGGGGTCACAAAGAGTTGGACATGACTTAGTGACTGAATAGCTATAGCAACTTGTCATTATAAATTTGTTCAAACCCAGAGAATGCTCAGCCTTGAGAGTGAACCCTAAGGTAAACTATGGACTTTGGGTGACAATGATGTTTCAGTGTAGGTTCATCAGTTACAAGTATGCTACTGTTGTGGGGAATGTTGATAATGAAGGAAGATGTTATGAGTGGGGAGAAGAGAAATATGAGACATACCCGTACCCTTCACTCAATTTTGCTGTGAACCTAAAAGTTCTCTTCATGATAAAATCAATTAAAAATGAATATGCTATTGAAAGTTTGAGGCTTTTTCCATGTAAGTAAAGCCTTCAACATTACAGTCACAAGAGCCACCTTGAAGGGTAGTTGCTATCATTCCTATTCCTCTCTGACTGTGAAATAGACTCAAAGAGGCTGGAAGTTACCTTCCTTGAAGGCCCAGAGATGGGAGTGGAACAGCTTAGAGGAAAGCCCATCCATCCTGTTCAGAAGTCTGTGCTTCTACTCCTTAAAACATTATTCATCCTGGACTTCAAACACTAGACGGTTGACTTGAACAATCAAAATACATACACACGAAAGAGAATCGTATTCTGCAGTTACAGATAAGGCAGATGAGCAAGATCGAAGCTGAACATGGTGAAATTCAATGTATAATATTGGATGATAGAGCAATTGTGGAGTTGCTTAGAGAATGCCATATGATTTTCTTGTAGGCAGCTTTCAGAAAATGTCTCAGCTTTAATCTAATTATACTTCAAGCCCCCTGCACCTATTTAAATTGTATTTTGACGAGTGCTAGGCTATTTTCTAAAAGTATAAAGCCTGTTTATTTTGGGATTTCTATATGACCCCTCCCATGCTTACCTACTTACAAGTTTCCTTTATATTCTGAGCATAAAATTTCCCTTATAAATTTGTGAAGCTATTCCAATTTGCATGCAGTGCTCAAGGATATCATCAGGATTGCTTTAAGGAAATTCCTGTGGATCTCTTTGGAATGAATTCCCGCTTTTGTTCAATTTTACTGTCTCTCTGTGCCGGGATTGTGAAAGAACACGGCACCTCTCAGGAGGTCTCCATAATGCGATTATTGTTGTATACTCACTAAGTCGTGTCTGGCTCTTTTGCAGTCCCATGGACTGTAGCCCGCCAGGCTCCTCTGTCTATGGGGTTTCCCAGGCAAGAATACTGGAGTGGGTTGCCGTTTACTTCCGCAGGGTGTCTTCATGACCCAGGCATCAAACACACGTCTCCTGCATCTCCTGCATTGCCAGTGGATTCTTTACCACTGAGCCCCCAGGGAAGCCCCTCCAATAATGCTACCCCTTCTTTATTTTTGAGTTATTGGCCCTATGTTGAAGATGTCTTGCTCCAGCTCTGGCATGGGTAGAGGATGTTAGACCCTGCATGAAATAAAGAGCAAGTTACTCTGAAACTCTCAATACCTGGGGCAACCAGGACTCTCTGGACCCAAGAGTAGAACCTTGCCTAGTTTCCCATTCTTGTTAATGGGAAGATGTTCCCAAGGCCTTTAGACATTTTCCCTTAGTAAGAATTCATTCAAGGAGGGGTCTGCCTGCTGACTTGAGGCTGCCTCTGGCCATGTTCATTAGCTATGGGAATTTTCTTTCTACCGTTGATGACGAATGTGAAAGTACTTAATATTGTGCATCCGGCATCTGACTGCCTCATGCTGAATCCAGATTCCTCCACATGTTGGCTAAATGACCACAGGCAACTTTCTGGGCACCTGTGTCTCCATCTGTAACTTGGAGATACTAGCCTACCTACTTGATAGGAATTTCATGAAACTAAGTGGATTCAGAGATGAAAAATGCTTACAACATTGAGCCTATTTGTCCAACCTAGTTGACTAACCATTCACAATTGAACACTTATTCTGTAGCTGCATCAACCCCTAAATAGTCGTGCATTCAGCCTCAGCTCAGGGTGTCCTCTTAGCTTGTAATTCCCTCCTCCACCTCCACCTGTTGAAGGCTTACTCATATTTCAAGAGTCAACTCAAATACCACTTCTCCCTTGAAGTACTTCCTTTTCTGTGCACCTCAAGCTCTTTTACTATAATGGCACTCATACTCTAATGCATTGTATAGTGGCACTTATGTATACCTAAGTAGGCATATAAATGTATGTAATTACACCTGTGTGTGTTTAAGTAAGGATGTATGGGTGTGTGTGTCTGTGTGTGCATGTTATGACTGTGTGTTTGTGTGGGTGTGTGTATTGATTCATATACAAATTTATTTAGCAGTCATTCATTACATGCCTATCAAGTGGAGTTCATCCTGTTAAACAGGGAATACAAGGTACATAGCCCCTGACCTCAAGAATCAAGCAGTATACAAGGAAGACTTTTCTTTTTAAAGAGGCAATATATGCTCTGATAAATGTTGAAATAATTTGGATGAGATACAAGGGGCTTCTATTATTGTATATACACTCATATAAATGTGTATATTTATAGAGACATATGTATTTGCACATATGCAACTGAAATTTGATGAAAAGCCATCTTTCTAAGATCATTTTCAGAAATAAATTTTATTTCAGAACCAGTCACAGCAGTACACTTTAAATAATGTATCAGGGAGTCATTTTTACATATTCTAACAGAACCAAGCACTGTGCCCCAGGGTTTTAACCCCAGAGTACTACATGCTTCACAATTTAAATTTGCTGGCTTTCTCATTCTGATGGCATCTCCAGCTTTCTGGCTCGCTCCTAAACTTTTCACACTCCTTTGCTAGGCTCTGTTGACTGAAAATATTCTCTATAACAATTACCATTGCATTTCTTCAGCGGAATCTTTTTATTCTTTTGCATTCAGTAGATAATCACTTCATGTCCCCAGTGTGTCCTAGAATACAACTTGTCAAATATGATTTTAGAAGACCTGATCCATCCAAGTTTAACAAAACAGAATGGCATTGTTACAATGTATTTATGCATAGATGATTAAACGTATACTTTTTGAGTAAGCTCTGTAATAGGTTGATTTTACCTATGCTGCTTTATTGGACACTTAGCATCTCCTTTGCCTTTAGGAGGTCTTGGCAGGAAAGTTGAGTTTGTTTAAGGCTTCATAATTTCTTTTTCATGAAAGATCATTGCCTTTGTTTCTCTGCATTAAAATGGTATATCTACATTACCCAGATGATTTAGTATGGAAACTAGACAAAGAACTGAAAACCATTCACTAGAGAGCTTACTCTTTAAAAAGTATGCAAACCTCACAGTTGTAAGAGGTTATTTCTAGCCTGACTCTTTATATTTAAAAAAAAAAAAAAAGCCAACAATTATTTTAGTGCAAACTGAATCTTTTATGTTTTTTGTAGCCATGTCTAAATGATTGACATTAATTGATATAAATAGCATGCATGATATGATTATATTCTATAAAATTACTTTGTTCTTTCTATTTATCATCTGTTCTGATTGTAAATATGAGTAGAGAGATTTATTTTTGTCAAATGACAATGGAAACTATTTTTTGATATTAACATATGGGTAATTATTTTAGATCTCTAATTGACCCTCTATTCTGATAGTTCTTTTATATATATCAAACGTTATTTTTGTTTGTTTATTCTAACAGAATTTAGTCTGTTGTAGATCCGTTTGGAGTCTGTACTTAATTTGCCTCAAAGGAAATAAAAAATGCTCCTGTATAACTTACTAATGTAGACTAGAGGCATAGCTTTAACACTTGTAGCATCTGGTTTTGATGCAATCCTGCAGAATGTGTTTGCGAGTTTCAGTGTATTTTCTCTTCATAACATCACTCTGTTATATTACAATCATATAAAATGTGCTGGATATTTATGTGCAGACATGCATAGTGTTTGGGAGGAAGATGCTCCTCAAATAGAATGATTTGTCTTTACACACACGTGCACATCTGTGCTTAAAAATAGCCATTTGTGTTTATCACATTACCTTTCATCTGTTAGATACTTGAAGATACAATTTCCTCCTTTTTCAATCCTTTCCCCTGACTTGAAATGGATTTGAAATGAGACTTTAATAGGACTTCTCTTTTCCTTGACTCAAAGCATTCCCTTGTTTTTAGCCATTTTTATTCCCCATTCCATTGATTTGCTGGTCAGTGAGCGCAGAATTCTCTTTGCCTTCCTGGCTCTCAAATGGCCAGAGCAGGTGGGTCAGCCAGTCTCTGTCTTCCAAGTCCAGCAGAACTCTCCTTCCATCATCTTTGGTGGGAGAACAGAGCAATGAATGAACTGCACAGGTAGCTGTGAAAAACAAGAACAGACTCGTTCTCCCAACATTTCCAATGAAATCCCAAGTCTCCCACAAGGTGGAGGATAATTTGCATGTTGTGGCCACAGGAGCCTGCATGACTTACAGGCCTTTGGGGAATTCTGTCTTCATTTTTATTAACTTTAATTATAGGAGCACTATAAAATTTTCTCATTCTGTGTTGCGTGAAAAATGCAGAAGTTAATTGTTCCTGACATTTAATTGGTTTATGCTTCTCTCTAACAAAATCTTGGACTGCAAGAGACGGGAAACTAGTTGGCATGTTTCTGTGATTGCTGAGGATTATATACCAAGAAATTAGTCTTTTTGTTAGTTCTAAGCAGTGAATGACAAATGCAGTTTCAGAAGTGTGGAGAGAGAAATAAAATCTGTGCATCTACATCCTACATATGCTAAAAGACTGACAAGGGCTTCCCCAAATGCTTTGTCTGACTTTGCCAGGATTGCTGTGGTTTTCCCATCATCATTGTCCAAGTTTAAAAATGACATATTTTTATACATTTGAGGATGTGTCTGGTTGTTTACACCCCTGTAACAAGCCATCTGGACCCTTCATAACCTTTTCATACATTTTTTCAAATATATGAAAAAAAAATCTGACATAAAGAAGCACAAGGTGCCTGGCCGTTCCCAATTATAGTATGTGACGGCTTGAGGAAGTTGGATTTCAGCGTGGCACACTGCCTCTGATTTTGGGAGTGGTGAGATACTCTGGAAAGCATCCATCTGCTGTGAGGTATTCTGGGCTTCAGGGGAGAAGATGATCAGCCAACTGATGCTAATTTCCATTTGACACGCAAGTATGGAGCATGTACCATATGCAGGACAAAGTGCCAACGTCAGGGGGTGTGCCAAGGTGAAGGTGGCAGGCTCCTGGCCATCATAGAGTTTGTGATCTAGACGGAGGGATGTCCTTGGAAATGGTAACTCAGTGTAAGGCACACTGGTGAGTGCATGAACTTGAGGGAACACAGAGGGACAGAGGACTGAGAACTTCCAGAAGAAGTGTTTAGGGACCTTGTATCCTCTGGCCACCTTGGGAGACAGAATTGCACCAGCAGAGTGGGGTCAGCTCTCAGAAATGGGGAACCTGGCATGAAAACAAGCCATCTTTGTCTGCATCTTCTATCCTTAACTCTTCCACTCCAGATTTGACAGGACCCCAGGAAACTGATGAAGGAAATTGTTGAGGCAGTTTGAGTACTGGTTGGAAGAGAATTTCCAGACCCAGAGCATTTCGGAAGGGAGTGAGTTTATTAGGAACAAAGAGCAGAGATACTGTGGGCACTGCAAGTGCAGTGGGCTGACCTCCTGAGAGTCGACAGTTTTTACGGGTTAGTAGCCCAAGACAAAGAACATTCCTGCTGGAAGGCTGGCATTAGGTGATTGGTTAGGGCACGATGGGGTGACTACTGGAGTTGGCATCTTTGCCTAATTTGGAGTCAGGAAGCCTGTGAGTGATGATGGGTGGTGGTGGGGAGTTGGCAGTGTTACAAAGGAGGTCAGTCAGCTATGGAGGTGACCTTAATTCTGGGCTCTGCTTCTGTGGCATTGGGGCAGGACTCAGTGGAAATTATGAACAAACCCAAAAGGTTAGATGCTGTTCTTTTGTCCACTTGTCCCAGGTTGTTTAAAAACAAACAAATGGTCAGCAGCTGAGCACACTTTTCCAAGTCTATTTCATTTATTTTATTTATTAAGCACTCCTCAAATTAGCAATCATAACCCTACAAAGTGAAGGAAGAAGAGAAAAGCCCTAAATCTGTTACTTAGAAAAAAAACCCTAAATTCGTCTGCCATTCGTTACTTAGAAAGCACAAAAAGGCCCCTTCTCCTCAGAAAGTAGTTTTTCTCCATTTGTACCTTGTGGGAGTCATTAGATCTCATAAGTAAAACAAATAATACATCCTGGAATGCATGCTTCAGGCAGAGATGGTAGAGATGATTTCACCAGTCCAAGTCCTGTCTCTGGGGCCAGAGCAGGCTGGGTGGCACCTCACTTGGCTTAGAAAGAGCAAAGGTTTGGCTGGCTGAGTAGAACAAGGAGAAACATGGACAGTTATCTGGGAGGCCATTTCCAAATGGAGTGATGATGCCTGAAACAGGAGGCAGGTCCTGGTTTTGGTCCGGTTATGAGGACAGGAGGCTGAGCCAAAGCATCAGCTAGATGTCAGCTAGATCAGGCATCATGGTCTAGAGGTGGGAGTCACGAGGAACAGCACAGAACGAGGCCAGAACTGGCTCGTGACCAAGGAAACCAAGTCCCCAGAGGCCAGGCAGAGCCCTGGGACGTTACTCTGCAGTCCTCCCAGGCTGTGCTTGTCACGGGGTGTGGGCTTTTTACAGATAACAGCGCCAGGCAGGCAACAGCAGCCTTAGTCTTAACAGTTTAGGATCTAGATGAGCGTTTCTTAGAGTATGGTCCATGGTCCCTCTGCATTAGAACACCAAGCTGCTTGTTAAGAGTGCCCATCTCCAGGTCTGACCATCTACCTTGAAATGTTGGACCACCTTCCTGGATGAATCTTAAGGATTCCCCATGTTTGAATCTCTCGTTTATAGATCATCTGATGAATGCAGGATAATCAATGACCCAGATAGGGTCAGAGCTGGAACATAAGAAATGATTGGATCAGAAAGTGCTTCAGTAGGAATTCAAGAGAAACCAAGATGAATTTGAGCTGAAGAGGTCAGAGCACAGTTTGAAAGATGTGAAGGATTTTATTCAGGGAAGAAGTAAGAACATTCTTGATGGGAGAAAAGGCCTAAATGAAGATGCTTGGGGAAAGTACCCATGGCTTAATGGAGAATGCCATGAACTTTGAAGTTGTAATCTCACTCTAGCAATTTGTATGCCCTTTGACAACCATCTGAATCCCCATTTGCTCATTTGGAAAATGGGGCTGAGAAGAGCTATTTCCAAGGTTGTCATAAGGATTAAATGTAACTTGAAAATCATTTAGCTCTTAGTACTCAATATTTGTAATTTCCCCCATACCCAGGGCTAATATTCAGTGAATCTATGTTTCACCATGACATAGTTATACTTGCCTGCATTTGAAAAGCAAAATATCAGTGATTCCCTAAAGGTGAGGCTCAGCATGCCAAGACAAAGTGGATACAAATTAGGCTTGAAGAAGATTGGGGTAAGGAGGGAGGGGGTTGAAATCTGGTATGAGCGGAATAAGGATGACGTGCTTAAAGACTCTGATTGAGATCAGTTCATAGTTAGTGCTGCAGACTTGCAAGCCCAGAGCTCAGGACCCTGATGTTGCCACAGTTAACAAGTTGTGTTTTCATCATTTTGATTAGTGACTCTCTACAGTCCAAGGGAGAGGCCTCTGATGTTAGTGCTATGACGTGATCTAAGAGGAAAAAATATAATAGTTATTCAAACAGTGCTGTTTGTGTATTGCAAATTCCATGCTCTGTGGGCTACCCCAGTCTTTTTTTTTTTTTCAATTTAAATGCTGACGCAGATCCCCTATTAGAGAGGAAGGGAGAAAGCAGACATTCCCTTCAGAAACAATGTAGTAGAATATTCCAAGTGCCTGGATGTACAAAGTGGGAAAAGGGGCAGACGATGCGTGGTTATCCTGTTGGGGACGTGCATGGAGGCGAAGGGGAGTGCGGGAGGTGTGGGGCGGGTTTCCTTCCTGTTCATAACAAGCCCCGAAGAGTGACTCTTGCATCTCTCTTCCTTTGGAGGTTCCCTCCCTACAAGTGAGAACAGGGGAGGTTCGCAGAGTCCCAGGGCCCTAGTTCCCTTTATTGTAATCCCGGCCTCAACTACCAGCCACAGGGCTGCTGCCTCCAGCTCAGCCTTGTAAGATTTTGTGTTTTGTCTTGAGGGCTGGTGTCATTTTTTGGCACAGAGCATGGCATCCACTGAGTGTCCTGGAACAACCTTGACAGAGGGAAGGGAATCAGTGGGTCTTGGCAGTTGGGGCTTTATTGCATTTGCCTTGAAGAGTTACCGAGTAGTTCTGGCAGCAGAAGCGTTCTCGATGAATCCCCCGGATTGAGGATCGCATGTGTTTGCCAAGAACAGGTGAGGGAGATCAACAGAGTGATCAGGTTTTCTGTTTAACCTTGGGATGCTCCTTTCTTTGACTCTAACCTGCCCCATGTTCTCCCCCTGCCAACTTCTTGTCTTGACCTCACACTAACCCCCGATTGTCCAGGGACCCAAGGGTGTCCCATGAAACCCTGCCATCCATAGTAGGGCCAGGTGTTCAAGGCCATTCTGAAATACCTTCTCCCCCACAAATCTTAACAAATTTGTCTCATCACAACTTTTTTTTTAATTACAAAAAACTTTGGAAAACAGCAAAATAGTAAAACCTTCATCAACATATTTATGACACTCTTATTTCCATCTTCATTTTTCTTTGCAAGATGAAACGGAAGTGAGAAATAAACAAAGATAAGAAAGACTGAACGAATGAATGTATAGACTGACCCAAATGACAAACACATATTTGCTGTCATCTCCTTGAGGTATAACTAAGTGGTGAATTGGCTAATCTGAGGAAAAAAAGATCACAGCATGATGGCTGGCAATATCTTAATGTATTTTCTCTAAAAGATGAAGAAATGATGCAGAGTCTTGTGATAATGTCCTATTATGTAGCGATAGTCTGCCTGTTATTGGAACTTCTCTCCTTGATAATGCATTGGAACTGTCTCCTCGGTGGTGTTGGTTTCAATGTCCAGAACATGACCCAGAGTGGCGACCGTCCGCTTTGCTCTCTGACTTCCTCTTCACACTTCACCTGGAAGATGGTGCTTGGGAAGGCTGTGAATAGTCCTGCGGTAGCGATAGAGGCCCAGCCTGAAATGAGGGTTCTGGTCAGATTGCTTGCATAGGATGGCACAGAGGTTCTCAGCAGAGGCATAATCCAGACAAGCGCTGTGTGCAAATGGAGGAGAACAGCTGGGGCCTGGGTAGAAGAGAGAGAGGCAGAGGGCTGAGTTAATGCCTAGTGCAGTGTGAAATATGTGAGGAGGACACAGGAATCCAGGGCAGTGAGCAGATACAGGAGACACGAGCTTGAGGACAGTCAGTCAACAGCCAGTTCCAGACCAGAGTGCTTTCTAGTTGTCTCCTTAGCCACTGTCAGGAGCGCTTGCCCAGGTGATAACAGGCCCTTACGTTTGTGGGTTAGGTAGGACAGAGGTGAGCTTCCTACTGACATTAATTTATTAACAAATGGAGTCAGAAAAGTAAAAGCTTATCTTGATTCTATAACTCCCTTCTTTAGGTCACCTGGATTCATTCCTTCACTTATTCCATTAGGAAATATATATGTGATATATACCACATGCCAACTCTGTATGAGATCCTATGCAGAAAGTGGAGGTGGGGGGGATAAATGATATAGTCCTGCCTACAAGTGGTTAACAATCCTTCATGATAAAAGGTAAAAACATGCCCAGATAACCTTCACAGGGCATCAAGGCTGTGTGCACAGCCTTGTGCTGAAACTCAACACTGGGTGAGCCCATCCGATGAAGAGATGTCTTCAGACATCTGGGGACTTCTCACAGGGTGATGGGGCTAAAGCCTGGACTCTGACAAACCGGAAGGAATACTGGTAGATCTGAGCCCGGAGTCACAGAGCATTTGGACATGCTGTATGCCTTGTATGTGTGCCTAACTCCTCCTGCCTTGTATAGAAAGTACATCCATCCAGACCTTTAAACACCCAGTGTATGAACACAGAGATAAAATGGCTCAGATTAAGTTTACAGGGCTCTTTCTGTTTCATATTTTTGAAATAAGAAATAAGAAAAAAAAAGAAATCCATTTTGTCTGTGGACAGAAGGAATGAGAAAAGAAATTCTAGATTGAAAAAAAATGACAATTAGTTTCTATTCATACATATGTCCCATGGATTGCTTTCAAATCAAACCTCTGAAACCTGTCTTCAGCTGTTGTAGTTTATAGCACTGATGAGCAAGAGATGCTTTTAAAGGGGAAAAAAAAAAATAATGCACAGCAGGAAGTTAAAGTGAAATGTATTTTGGGACTGAAACACGTTTCTTGAGCATACTTAAATTGAGACTTTCTTTTTTTTTTTTTTTTTTTTGAGACTTTCTTTTTTAACCTATAAAAATAAGATAACTTTATGAAGACAGTAATACATTGTGAGTTAAAAATAACCCCTTGGTACTGCTGTGAATGGCGAGAATTTTCTTCTTGTCTTAGAGGACCCTTTTTCCTCCAAGACTTGTTTCTTGCCCTTACTTTCTGTAGGCCCAGGATGTGAGAGTTCAGTAGGTTCTTGTTCTGAGCCCCTTTATGTATATGTTGATGAACTTCCATTGTTCAGTCGCTCAGACTCTCTGCAACCCCAGGGACTGCAGCACACCAGGCCTCCCTGTCCCTCACCATCTCCCGGAGTTTGCTCAAACTCATGTCCATCGAGTCAGTGATGCCATCCAACCATCTCATCCTCTGCCGTCGCCTTCTCCTCCTGCCTTCAATCATGTCCAGCATCAGGGTCTTTTCCAATGAGTCAGCTCTTGGCATCACGTGGCCAAAGTATTGGAGCTTCAGCTTCAGCATGTGTACTTCCAGTGAAGATTCAGGGTTGGTTTCCTTTAGGATGGACTGGTTTGATCTCCTTGCAGTTTAATAAATATTTGTGGCCTACACACATGCAGTGTAGTGATTACAGTTCAGTGTCTTCATCACCACGTAGTTTCCTTTTCCCCCAATATCAACCGTTGCCCTGGGTGCTGGGCTAAAGCACTCACATCTATTACCTTAGTGGAGCTCTTTTCTTACATGGTTTAATACTCACACAGAAGCACTCAGTTCTGTTTCTCAGATTCACTTGAGAGATCTGGGACTAAGATTTGAGCTTAAAGTGTGGTTTTTAAGCAGCTTTCACAGAGCAGCTTGTGTTATCCTGACCATAGCATTTATATTCCACGGTGTTGGTAAGGAGCCCGTTCTCCAGCCCATCATGCAAACCTCACGCTTTTCCCATGACAGGAGAACAGAGGAGAGAGAAACCAGCTTCCTTCTAAAGCTTGCTCTACTGCCAGGATTTTTTTTTTTTCCACTTATTTCAACTTGACAGATTGAGTGAAAGCTGCATCTCAGTTGAGGTCTTTGACAATCTTTCTTTCCCCATTTGTAAACTTAGACACAGGTCATGGCTGAAGGGCCCAATAGGTGCAGAGAGCATATTTAGACTGAAGTGCGGACTGATGAGCAGCAAAAGGATCAGTTTTTCTGACCAAGAAGGAGTCTGCTTTCCAGGAAATAAATCCCCAAAGGAGAGTGAATAGCTTTCCAAATAAATCAATAACCACACCAGCAACCAACAACAAAAAATCCACAAGGCAAATATCTGTTTAATAAACTTGATAATGTCTAACATCCACTGATAATTCTGAAAAGGAAATCTTTGATGATCTGTTTTATTTAGTCTCTTTAAAAGGTCTGTGTTACCAACATGTGAATAGATGGAGATCTGTAAATAGCTTGGTTCTTGTGCTATTTTATATTTTTAAATGACTTTTGGCATATAGAATTACTTATCTGCTTTTAGAGAAACTGAATTTGTAGATGAAGAACTAGCCCTGACCATAGCAACAAAAGAGGCTGTTGATATTCATTGAGGTTTATTGAGCACTTACTATATGCCAGGTACTATTTTCGATTCTTGACATGAGTCATCTCACTTAATCTTGACAGAAATCATATGATGTAGATGCTATTTTTACTCACATTCTAAGAATTAGGGAAACTGGGTTCAGAAATTACAAAAATAATATGTTGAAGATCATATAGTAAGTTAATAATGCAGTTGGTGCTATTATCCAGATTTAAGTTCTTACCCTTTCACTAAGTACTTACAACTGCAAGAGCAATTAGAGTCGATCTAAAAATTTCACCTCCTCATTCTAATTAAGAGGCAATTAAAGCCAAAAGAGCTGCAGTGATTTGTCCAAGGTCACATGGCTACCTTGTGAGAAAGGCAGGATGAGAACTTAGATTGGCTTGTGCCCCTTAAGGCCAATGTATCCCTTTCTTGTATACTGTCTTCAGGGTTATTTCTCCCTATTTGCTTTTTGTTCATTTTTGAGGACATTAATTTTTCAGAGAAAGAAAGAAAGGGAGGGGAAAGCGAAGACAGCAAGAGGGGGTGGAAGGAAAGAGGGAGGAAGAGAGGGAAAGAGGGAGGAAGAAAGGAAGGAAGAAGCAGAGGAAGGGAGAGGGGGAGGGAGGCAAGGAGGGAGGGGGATGGAGGGGAGAGAGAGAAGTTAGCAGGGAGGGAGAAAGAAAGGTAAAGTCCAGATTCAATCAGTTATAAAAGTGAAATGTTGGCTTTACCTGGCGGAGGGCCTGAGTCTGAGTCCTCAGCAGAGCTTCACGGGGAGCCAGAGGATGTGTGGCTGCAAATTTTGAAGAGAAATACACTTTGGTTTGGTTCTGAGATCCCCTGCCCTGGGCCTGATTCCTCTTGTGAGGAACAGTGTTTACGCTTACTCACTAGTTCTCAGAGTCAGCTGCTTATATCACAACTCGATCACTCTGTTTTTCTTCATCCTTTCATAGCTCAGTGCCATTTATTCCTCTTAGAAATTAGAGAGCATTTTTTTTTCACATTTCCTGTAGCATTCAAAGTATTATCTCACACAGAGTAGCTTTATTCCTATCTGATATTGAATCTGGAGGCCAAGGCTCCACCAAACCAGCTCTGGTTCATCCAAGTCATGTCTCAAGGACCCAGTTGTCTGGGCTACTTTGCACACGTCTCCGTTCCCCTTGGCCAGGCGTTTTGAATACCAGGGTCCTTTATCACTCTCTTAAAAGTCTACTTGCATTTCTCTTTCATCCTTTCTCCCCACATCCTCTTCCTCTTTGTTCTACATCCACCAAAATGGCTTCGCTGCTTATTTATCAGCTAATTTCTTTCTCTGCGAATATCCACTGGTGTCCTGCTTCATGGCTGCATGGTGAGCAGAATTGTGTTTAATTCAACTACTTTCTACAGACCTATTCTTTGACTGTTTTATGTGATGATTTCAGAGAGAGTGTCAGTAGTTAGTGCAGGAAAAGTTGAAAAAAGACATTTCTGTTTTCGCACCATAGTAAGGTTAGCTGAAAATATAACAAAGGTACTTATCATTGTTACCCAGTCATTAAGTCATGTCTGACTCTTTGTGACCCCATGGACTGCAGCACGCCAGGCTTCCTTGTCTTTTAGTATTTCCCAGAGTTTGCTCAGACTCATGTCCACTGATTCAATGATACCATCCAACCATCTCATTCTCTGTTGCCCCCTTCTCCTCCTGCCTTCAATCTTTCTCTGCATCAGAGTCTTTTCCAGTGAGTTGGCTCTTTGCATCAGGTGTCCAAATGTATTGGAGCTGCAGTTTTTGCATCAGTCCTTCCAATGAAGGGTTTTATTCAGGGTTATTTTCCTTAGGATTTACTGATCTCCTTGCAGTCTATGGGACTCTCCAACCTTACAGTTTGGAAGCATCACTTTGGTGCTCAGCGTTCTTTATGATCCAGCTCTCACATCTGTATGTGACTACTGGGAAAACCAGAGTTTTCACCATATGGACCTTTGTTGGAAAAGTGAAAACACAACAGAGGTGTTTGTCATAATTTGGAGGAAAATTCAACTTTACAATATACATAGAAAGAATGGACTCAGGAAGAATCAGCAGGAGATGCCCTCGATTCAGAGAAGATATGTGTTTTAATATGAAGGATTGAAGCCCAGCAACAGTAAACTGCACACCTGTTTTTGAGAGTTTAATGGATGATTTAATCAAATGTGCTTTTAATTGAGCTGTTTCCCGATGTAAATTATTATTGTCATCATTAACATTATTGTTATCAAACTATGGCAGAGTATAAACTTGGTACTAGCCTTTTTGTGGGAGACAGAGAAATCTGTGATAATTAATTATAATTTTAAAAAATCTTTATTTCACTGAAATAAAGCACCAGACAAACAAACTAACAAAGGGCTCTTGCTCTTCAACCAGCAGGTATGTTATTAATCCAACTACATTTTTCTTTAACCCCTGGAAAAAATTTGGGGATGCAAAGCGTGTCATTCAACAATGGGGATGTAACGCAGTGGTTAGTAAAGCTACACATATTAGCATAGTGGAAGCAATAGATAACCTTTGAAATACTCTGTCTGCAGAATTTTCATGATTTAGAATGGCAAATTCTGCAAATAGATGAATACTTTTGTCCCATTTCTTCCTGCCATTATCACCAACTCCTGTTCTCTTTTTGGTCCTCTCATTCTGTTATCAAATATTGCCATGCCTTTTCGCAATTTTTATACATGTTTATAGGATGCAATGAGTGACTGATTCTTACCTGTGCCCCATCAATAAAAGGCTCATTTTTTTTTTTTTTTTGCGTTAAAAGAAAACAATTTTTATTTTTCAGTAGGTTTTGTCATACATTGATGTGAATCAGCCATAGAGTTACACGAATTCCCCATCCCGGTCTCATTGAATGCCTGATAAGCACTTGGCATTGTGCTCAGAGTTTTATACACACTAGTTCATTTAATCTAGCCATCAACTCCTGTGGAAGGTGTTAGTATCTCTATTTTTCAGTGGAGAAACTGAGAATCAGGTTAAATAAAGCCTCACAAACACCCAGCTGGTAATTGACAACACTGGGATTCACACCAGAGTATTTGTGAATTTGAAGCTGATCTTCTCTTTACCAGTTTACATGACCCTTTAAAGTTTTTAAGACACATTTGGTGCTTTTCAGGATGCTAAAGTGCTCTTAAAGTTTAATATTTGAGTTTTCATAGCCTATGAATGAGTTTTCACCCTCAGAGTTTTTTTTTTTTTCTTTTTAGTTTTTTTTTTTTTAGCTATGTGAACACTTTTCACATGATCAAATGAATTTACCACTGGTCTCTTTGACTATATTGTTTATGTGTCTGAAATCCGCGTTATCAACCTAAGGCTTCTCTGATGTGTTTTGATCAACTAAGTCTAATCTAAATCACAAGATAGCTGTGTTTTTAAATCTCTAATTTGATAATACTGTCATTCCAGCAGGATAACACACATCCAGACAGAGCCCCATTCTGACAAATTTTGATTTAATTCTATCCAGCTCATTGCTGCATTTATTACCAGTCGCTGCTGTAGATATGCTACAACATATATTACTTTGGGGAATCCAGAAGTAATTAAAACCTGGTTCCTGCTCTTTAGAAGCTTATGGAGTAGAAGCAAAAGTAGACAGTGCTCATCCAAATCAAGAAAGGAATAGGGTACATAGGCTAGAAGGAAGGAATGGCTCTTGAGCTGGGCATGGGAGGATTTATTGAACATGAAAGGGGTATAAGGTGCCCAAGAATGTTTATACTCAAGGAAAGAGAGCAGTCTGTTCAGAGCATAAAGGAGATCATTGTGGAGCATAAACTGCTTATAAACTATACGAGAGCAAGAGTTATACATGAAAAGGTCCGAACTGGGACCAACCTGAGCCTTGAGAGCTTTTTGAGCCCCCAAGAGAAGCCAGATCTTAGGGAGGTTTGAAGCATGTAAGTAATGGGAACCCATCTTTTAGAAACATAATTCTGACATCTCAGTGAAAGGAAAGTGAAAACGGAGAGAAACTGATGATGGGAGATTATTCAGGGAGTTTCTGCCGTGGTCCCTGTGGGTGAGGATATATTTCTGGACTAAAGCGACAGTGATGAGGGAGATAAAAATGTATGGATGGAACATTTTATAAAAAAGTAGATAAAACAAGGGTTTACTGTATAGCACAGGGAACTATATTCAACATCATATGACAAACCACAATGAAAAAACATATGAAAATAATATATTATATATATATATATATACATGTATATATATATATCTGAATCACTTTGCTGTTATAGCAGAAACTAACAAAATACTGTAAATCAACTATAGTTCAATAGAATAGTTGCCATGCCTTAAAAGCCTATTTATGCATTTGAAACATAAAAATATTTTTTTAAAAGGAAAGTGAAAAAATCTTGGCCAGTTTGGTGTGAGGTGTGGGGAGAAGGAAGAGTCCATTGTGACTCCAGGGTTGTTGTCTAAGACAGTCAAGTAACTGGTGATTCTGTTTCCTGAGAAAGAGAAAGCTTTGGACTGACAGTGAGCCTGGTGGATGATGAATGTGGTTGGAAGCCTTGGGATGGAGGTAGGACTCTGTGGAGGATGACAGTAAAACTCTTCATTAATTCTCATCTCTAATGCATAATGCAAACAGCAAAGGGGAATTGTGCAAAACCTCTGTGAAATAAGCCAGTCTATAGAGCTTCCCAGTTACAAGATTTCCAATAGGGAGTTTTCAGTTAGAAACACAGTTGTTCAAGAAGAAATAAAACAATGCTGAAAGAATTCATGCAGTGAATTTAGTGATGGGGAAAACAGTCAAATAATACATCTTTTAACTAAGACAGTTCCAGGCTGTAGCTGAGAGCAGAACTGTTTTCATTGGGCTCTTTGGAACACCTCTGCAAGAGATGCAAGAGATGCTGGTTTGATCACTGGGATGGGAAGATCCCCTAGAGTAGGAAATGGCAACCCGCTACAGTATTCCTGCCTGAAAAATTCCGTGGATGGGGGAGCCTGGCGGGCAGCAGTCCATGGGGTCACAAGGAGTCAGGCACAACTGAGCGACAGAGCACACACACCCACACATGCACACACAATTTCTTAGGCACCTTCTACTGTCCAACTCATGAGATGGTTGGATGGCATCACCAACTCCATGGGCATGAGTTTGAGCAAGCTCCGGGAGTTGGTGATGGACAGGGAAGCCTGGCGTTCTGCAGTCCATGGGTTCGCAAATAGTCAGACATGATTGAGTAACTGAACTGAACTGTCCAACCCTTTAAAGCTTATAGTTTCTTTATTCATATGTTTTGATCAGAATAAGTGGTTTAGGTTATCCCACAAAAATGGTAGAAGTCAGCCCATCACTTATGGACACGTACTGAATGAAGTTCATCTTAGGAAGATACTTTGATCTACCAGCATCAGAGAACTTGTTAGAAATGCTAATTCCAGGACCCCAATCCAAACCTACTGAATCAGAAATCTGATGCAGTTATGCTGGGAAATGAAATCTGAAATCAGAAATGCTGGCGGTGGGATCCAGGCAAGCTGGATTCTTAGAAGTCCTCCAGAAGATTTTAATGCCTGTTATAGTTTGTGTATCACTGCTCTGGACTCAAAGGCAAAAATTGATGAAAAGAAATCTGTGAAGAGAAACCAAAAAAGAAAGAGGGAGAGAACTTCCAGGGGATGAACATTTTCTGGGGTCTCCAACAGGTAAATCTCTCTCTTTCAGTTTTCCACTGAACAGATATTTGTTGAGAATCCAATTAGTGCCACAAAGTGTAGCATATACACAAAGTGTAGCATATTCACCAGGGGAAAAAACCCTGTGTTTTTTTCTGTGTTTCTAAATTTAAAAATATGTGTGTGTGTGTATATATATACATATATATATAACTATATATATGGTTCATCTATATATATCTGAATACTGATTCAGCTGTGTTGTGGTTTCAGAAAATTAGAGGGGCTTGATTGATGATGGCTCAAAGGTCAGTTGAAATCCTTGCTGAGTCCTCCTCCAGGGAGTGAGCTGAGAGGGAGTGACTTTCTCATCCTGACCACGAATCCTAAATTTCTGAGCCACAGCAGTCTTCATGAGACACACGCCTTTCTTCACTGAGCTGAATGACCACCCATGAAATATCTCACCAGTGAGCTCCATGTGACAGAAGTATCAAACCCCATTTATTTCATCCTCACTGCCCGATTCCGCTGAACGAGAGATAGCTTTCTGTCCCTCTATCCGTCTCACTTCATGGTCCCTTGGAACTCAGCTAGAGAAATCATCCCTCAGACTCTTGACATCCTTGAAACCCAAGTGCATTTCAGTCAAGCGCCGAAAATGTCAGAACTGCCTCTGCGATTCCTTTCTCCTATTTTATCTCGAGCACAGCCCTTGTTGCACTGTTTACCCCTTTTATCTTCTCTCCCTGACAGCATTTTTTTTTTTTTTTTTGGTTCTGTCCAAGCTTTGAAAACATGGCCGCTCCTTTTTGTTGTCCCTCGTCGCCAGCTCCCTGGGCTGCACTGACCACTGCTTATCTCCAAGGTGTTGTGTGTGTCTAGTTGTTTTCTTAATAATGCATCTCGCTCGCAATCAGGGGCAGACAGGCCCAGGGCTGGCTACCTAAGCTGGAGGTTTAGCCTGCTGACTTGGGTCTCCTTTGATATATGAGGACGTCTGTGGCTCGGCGGCAGATTTTGAGCCTCTCTGATGTGCTCGCCTTATTCTGATTCGACGGGCAGTATGTGCCTTTTATACGCAAGAGGAACCAAATGAAGAAACATCCCTCTTGCTTCTCACATCTAATTTTTGCCTAAGTGCCCTCTGATGCTATTAGTGTAAAGGAGTGGTTCTTTTGACAATGGATAATATAATTTCACTAAAGAAAAACAAATAATATCGCTCAGGCTGAATGTAGTCATTCATGAGGTCTTAGGCAGCTTTTTATCTCTCCCCTTTGCCTCATGTTGTATTTGCATAAATGGTTCTTTAATGTGAGGAGAATTGGCCTAAGATAAAAACAAGTCAGATTCTGAAAGAGGCTTAATGCTCAATAATCACTTATGGATGTTATGATTACATACCCTATTAATCTGTTTTTTAAAGCTACATAGTCAAAACCAAGTACTATGAGTGGATTTGTTTCAAAGCCTGCAGGAGACAGGAGTGCTGTGTGAAGTCACCTGTGGGTTGCACTAGCCCAGAAGTCTGCTGACCTGGAGAGGCCAGAGGGAAATCGACAAAGGGCAATTCAGATGCCCTGACTGTCTATCTTCCAGTTTCCCTCTGCTCTGTAATATCTGGCCACTAGTGGCACTTTAGTCCTGTCATTTGGCAAATAAATAAAAACTCAAAAGGATTTGAAGTGAATCATAAATGTCTATCTGTATGAATTCGTTTCCTCACCTTTCATGGTGAGGCAATTGATTGAACCTCTTCCTGGCTAATGAGGTTTACGAATATGACAGTTATATTCTTTTTTAATAATCTCAAATTTATTTAACCAGATACTTGAAAGATGTATATCTAGAGACATTTATAGAAAATCTATTTAAGTTACTTTGTGTTCTGTAAAACTTAAAAAAAGATTATTTTTTTTGCTGTTTTTTTTTCTGCCCTGAGTCTTAATTGCTGTGTGGGTTTTCTCTAGGTGCAGCTGCTGCTGCTGCTAAGTCACTTCAGTTGTGTCCGACTCTGTGTGACCCAATAGATGGCAGCCCACCAGGCTCCCCCGTCCCTGGGATTCTCCAGGCAAGAACACTGGAGTGGGTTGCCATTTCCTTCTCCAGTCCATGAAAGTGAGAAGTGAAAGTGAAGTCGCTCAGTTGTGTCTGACTCTTAGCGACCCCATGGACTGCAGCCTACCAGGCTCCTCTGTCCATGGGATTTTCCAGGCAAGAGTACTGGAGTAGGGTGCCATTGCCTTCTCCCTAGATGCAGCAGGTGGGGGCTACTCTTTGTTGCGGTGCTTGGGCTTCTGGTTGCAGTGGCTTCTTGTGTTGCGGAGCGTGGGCTGTAGGCATGTGGCTACAGTAGTTGTGGCATGCGGGCTTGGTTGCTCTGGGGTATGATATGTGGGATCTTTCAAGATTAGGGATCAAACTCATGTCCCCTACATTGGCAGGTAGGGTCTTAACACTGGACCATCAGGGAAGTCCCCTGTTCATTAATATTTTAAAATAAAGTTCTCTGGCCTTCATTGAAACCCTTGGGAAGGAGAGAGGGAGTTTTAATTGCGGAATCATGTTTGAATATAGTAGCAATTTCTTATGCGTCTGTGGTGTGCGTGTTGATTTCATATGCATTCACTCATTTGAATCTCATTTGGGTTAAAAGGTCAAGGAAGTTATTATTAGCCCCATATAACAGATGAGCTCATGGAGACTTGGAGATTGTGGATGCTGGAACTGCGTTTGACCTAATTCAGTGCTGTTTATAGCATATCAAGTTCAATTTTGCATCGCTTACTGTGCACAATTTGGTAAAGAAATTCTTTCACAGATGTACTAAATATTGCTTATCCATCAAACAGAAAACCGTAAGGAGAACCCTGCATGAATTATAACATATTAGGAATGTGTTTTGTGATAGTTGATAAAAAAGCAAAGTTATAAAAATTGTAGCATGGTTGTGGCTGATCAAGAAATTGTTTTTAACCTGTCCTGTATGTGTAACTCTAGACTTCTTTTCCTAAGTCTGATCAATAATTAACACTCTTATACTTGGTCAGTCCTATTTTGTCCCCTTCACAACAGCAAATCAAGTAGATTTCTTTCATGTTTTAGAATAGAGTCTTTGATAATGGTTATATGGTGAGACTCAATTGTTTTGTTCCCCATGATCCCTGGGCATGACAGCTGAACCTGCATACGACAATCAGAATACTGCAGTGCTAAAGGAGTCATGTCTAAAGT